>NC_138385.1:69154368-69195516 GCF_054177405.1 Leptonychotes weddellii
GATCGAGTCCCACATCGGGCTCCCTGCTCCGTGGGAAGCCTGCTTCTCCCTCTCCCACTCCCCCTGCTTGTTCCTGCTCTCACTATGTCTCTCTCTGTCAAATAAATAAATAAAATCTTAAAAAAAAAAAGATTTTATTTATTTATTTGGGAGAGAGAACAAGTGATGGGGAGGGGGAGAGAGAGAGAGAGAGAAGCAGACTCCCCACTGAGCAGGGAGCCCAACGTGGGGCTCGATCCCAGGACCCAGAGATCATGACCAGAGCTGAAGGCAGACGCTTAACCGACTGAGCCCCCCATACGCCCCACAGGGTTTCCTATCTATTAGTGTGTAACTGGGTCATTTCCAGCACTTAGCTACTACAGATAGAGTTACTGTATGACCATTAATGTATGTCCCGGAGTGCTCACCACAGCTAGTATGTGATGGCAAGAACCTAAATCATATACTCCCTACCCATTCAGTGGATGAGTGACTACATAAACTCTGGTGTAATAAATAATGACACAGGGGCGCCCGGCTGGCTCAGTCGTTCAGCGTCTGCCTTCGGCTCGGGTCGTGATCCCAGGGTCCTGGGATCGAGCCCCACATCGGGCTCCCTGCTGTACAGGAAGCCTGCTTCTCCCTCTCCCACTCCCCCTGCTTGTGTTCCCTCTCTGGCTGTCTCTCTGTCAAATAAATAATAAATAAAATCCTTTTAAAAATAAATAAATAAATAAATAATGACACATCATCAAACCCATTTCAGAACATGTGAACCACTGTTTGCACAAGTTTCACAAGTGTTAATGGGAATCTGTCGTGAAGATGACACACGACTTTAATGACTGCAGATGGGTCGCAGTAACCGATGAGGCAGTGAGCTCCCTGAGTTCATCTTGGTATGCCCGTGGGCGGAGGTGAGGACAAACGGGAAGGACATAAGTGGCCAGAGAGGACCTCAACTGGACCTTGGCCCATGGTTCTGATTTCAGAGCTTCCCAGCTGCCTGACTGCCCTGAACAATTCGAGGGAGGCAGCCCCTGGCTGTGCCTGAGGAGACCCAAGTCAGGGCATCCCCAGCAACTCTGACCTGCTCCTCGTCCTCTTGGGCCAAATCTGCTTTCTCATCACTTCAGATCCCCCTTCATTCATAAGCGTCCTCTGTGTGCTGGGAGTGTAAGTGTGCCCATCGTGCAGATGAGGAGACTGAGACCCATGGAGGGCAGACGCTCGGTCTGCTGCCCCACAGCAGGTGAGGGGGCAGGTGTTCAGGGGTCATTCCTCACCCTACAGCCGTACATCCCCTCGGGCCATCCAGAGCCTTTCTGCTGCCTCCTCCTCGAGGCCTGTGTCTCTCCCAGCCCAGCAGCCCCGGTTCATCTACGTGCCCCAGCTAGGGGTTGTAGACCCAGCATTTAGGCTCTGGGAGGGGACTGGGTGGAGGCAGAGTCGGCAGCTGGTCAGGATCTGAATGGGGACCCAGGGACCTTTTCCTAAACCCAGGCTCTGCTGGGGAAGCCCCAGTGCCTTCAGGATCCAGGGCTGTGCCTTCAGGACGGGCCAAGCTGTAACCCAACCTGCCCTGTGGTCGAGGCAACAGAACCAGTCCATCTTGTGGGGGGAAAAGCCTAAAATGAAACCTTTCAATGAGAAAAAGATTACAAATGTGAGAATTTCCCTTTAACCACAGAAATGAGCTTCTGGTAGGAGGAAAAAGAGCAGGAGGAAGAGGAAAACCATTTGCAGTGACTAAGACCAGGGTCCTCCGGGAAGAAGAGGCAGAGCTGGCCCTCGGCTGCCCCCAGCTGTCCACACGCAGAGAGGGAGGCTCTGAGGGACACCCAAGTCTGGGGCTCATGTACCCAGACGTCTGTGACCCTCTCAGGTGTGAATGCTTAAGTTTCTGTCCCTCCTGTCTTCTTCCCTGAGGCCTTCCTGGTTTTGGAGATGAGTTGCCCCCTGCTGGTAAAGGTTAGAATATGAACGGTCCACGGCTGAGCTGTGCCTGGTGACACTCACACCTCACCGTGGGACCACGGCTTCAGTCCCGCTTCCCTGAATGAAAGGAAAGGCCACTTTGACTTCACAGGAAGCTCAGGTTTAAACCTGGACTTCCCTGGACCCCAGACATCCAGAATGGGAAGTGGAGGGGTTGTACTCTGCGGTCAGGTGACAGCTAGGCTGAGGGCTGAGACCCGAGGATAGATAGCAGGGGCCCCTGTGAGATCAAAATACTGGGCCTAGTAACAAGGAGGAGGAGACAGAGGAAGATTATGGAGGCCCCAGCAAAGGACTGTGCTCAGGGCTGATGAGAACACAGAAGGCACTCAGGGCTTCAGTTTCCTCATCTGTACACTCGTGATAAAAATGGAATTTACATTGTGGCATTGGTGTGAGAAAAGCATGATTCGTGTAAAGTAATCAGCCCAGGGTCTGGCACAGAGTAACTGGGAGGTAAATGCTGATAGTGTTGTTCTTGTTATCATTACAAGAATCACTCAATCTTAATTACCTGGTGACAAGCCGTTCTCCCTACAGGATGGGCAACTTGCTCCCTTCAAGGGCAAGCCCCCCATCTGCCCACCTCCATGGCCTCAGGGTGGGGACACTGGCAGTGACCACAGAGGTCTGGTGAGGGAAGGGGTGAGCGCTAGGCAGAATATGGCCCCTCAAAGATAGCCACATCCTAAACTGTAGGGCCTGGAATATGTCAACTTACATGGCAAAAGGGACTTCGCAGATGTGATCAAGTTAAGCATTTTGAGATGGGGAGGATTATCCTGGATTATCTGGCTGGGTGCAATGTAAATCACAAGGGTTCTTACAAGTGAAAGAAGGAGGCAGGAGAGAGAGAGAGAGTGATTTGATGTGAGAAAGACTCAACTGGCCATTGCTGGCATTGAAGATGGAGGAAGGGGCCATGAGCCAAGGACTGCAGGCAGCCTCTAAAAACTGGAAAAGGCAAGGGAATGGATTCTCCTCTAGAGCCTCCAGAAGGAACACAGCCCCACGGACACCCTGTGAGACTCCTGACCTCCCTGACCTCCGGAACTGTAAGAAAGTACATTTGTGGGGGCGCCTGGGTGGCTCAGTTGGTTAAGCGACTGCCTTCGGCTCAGGTCATGATCCTGGAGTCCCGGGATCGAGTCCCACATCGGGCTCCCTGCTCGGCAGGGAGTCTGCTTCTCCCTCTGACCCTCATGATCTCTCTATCTCATTCTCTCTCTCAAATAAATAAATAAAATCTTAAAAAAAAAAAAAAGAAAGTACATTTGTGTTGCGTTCAGCCTCTAAGTTTGTTGCAAATCTGTTACATCATTAATAGGAAACTACTAGGTAGGGAAACACAAGTGCTCCCCACTCCCTTCCTTCCTCCCTCTCAGGCCCACATTTCTGACAGAAATGCCCAGTCCTGTGGCCCCTAGAAGATGGTGCCCCTGGGATGAGGTGGTGGCCCTGTCACCTTGGTTAACCTGAAAAAGTGGGGGAGACTGGGAGGGTGTGGGTCCCCTGGGGAGGGTGTGTGGGGATCCAGTGCCTCTCAAGGGAGCAGGCAGGGAAGGGGCCAGGGGGACAAGGAGGCCTCCACCCTTCGCATTATCCACCACTATAACGATACACACGCTTGAGGGTGGGAAGGAGGTGTCGTGGGGGACAGTGATTGCAAGAGTTCTGGGGGTGGGAGCTGATAACAGCTGACGTTCTGTGCTAGGCACTGCCCTAGGTAACTGATGTGTTATCTCATTTAACCTTCACCATAACCCTGTGCAGAGAGCAAGTTATTACCCTTGATGGCAGACAAGCAAAGGGAGGCACAGAGAGCTTAAATAGCTTGCCTATTGTGTGACATAGTGGCAATTTAGTCCTGGACTGTACCACTCCAGAGCCCTTCCTCTTGCCTGCCCTGCTACACTGCCTGAATTGCTAGATTAATCAAATATGTTCATGAGTGACACCATTACATGTCTCCCCCAAAGCTCAGTGGGCATTAGCCCCTTTTTAAGAATGGGAAACTGAGGCTGGGAGGGGACAGATGACTTACCCAAGGTCGCACAACCAAGACTTGGGGTCCTGGCTTTTAAATGAACTCTTCTGGGCTCTAAAACCACATACGGGGGCACCTGGGTGGCTCAGTCGGTTTAAGCGTCCAACTCTTGATTTCGACTCAGGGCACGATCTCAAGGTTGTGAGATCGAGCCCCGCATCAGTCTCCGTGCTGGGCGTGGAGCCTGCTTGGGATTCTCGATCTCTCCCTCTAAATAAATAAATAAATAAATAACCTCTCTCTCCCTCTCTAAATAAATAAATAAAATAAGACAAAACCACATATGAATGAGGTCCAAGGGGAGATGAACTCTGACGTCTGAGGACAAAATGGACAGATTCTCTCCATCCCCCAAGAGGTGAATGTCCCTGCTCCATGGCTGGTATCAGGAGACACAGAATAAACAAGTCCCCAAAACATGACTTCCATAGATAGGGCTGAGGGAGCCTCGGTAACCTCTAGGACTGAATGCAAGACCTTGACCCCAGGGGAGGTTCTGAAGGAAGTAGGCCACCTACACTTCGCGGTCTAGACAAGGAAACTGGGGTCGCTCAGAGCCGGTGTGGAGGAGTCCCAAAGAGTCACATCACTCCCAGGACTCACTGCATTTTGTTTTACTTGTGACTTTTTTTTTTTTTTGCCTGAGAAATGTACATTTCAATGAATATTAATGAATTGCACATCCATGAACAACCACCCAGGTCAAGCTGTAGACCAATATTGACATTCCAGAAGTCTCCTGGGGTCCCTTCCCAATTATATCCCTCCCTCCCCCAGAAGTAAACGTTATCATGGACCTGGTGATAATCATTCCCTTGCTTTCCTTTATAATTTTACCACTGGTAATGGATTCATTTTGCCTGTTTTTCTGTTTGGCTTCATTTGCTCAACATCATGTCTGTGCAATTCATCCAGGCTATTCCATGTAGTTGTAGATCTTTCACTCTCATTATACAATATTCCATTCTGTGAATATATAATTTATCTATACATTTCATAGCACATCTGGTTTTTCTTTTTTTTTAAAGATTTTATTTATTTATTTGACAGAGAGATAGAGAGAGAGCACAAGTAGGCAGAGAGGCAGGCAGAGGGAGAGGGAGAAGCAGGCTCTCCACTGAGCAGGGAGCCCTACGCGGGGCTCGATCCCAGGACCCTGGGATCATGGCCTGAGCCGAAGGCAGCCGCTTAACCGACTGAGCCACCCAGGCGCCCCGCACATCTGGTTTTTCTATTTGTAGTTTTTAATATATTCTAGGTTTGAGCTTTTCATCAGTTAATTGTGTTTGAATTATCTTCTCTCAATTTGCATCCCAATTTGTGGCTTTCACTCTATGGTGTTTTTTGATCAATAGACATTCTTAATTTTAACGTAATTAAGTGTTTTATAATTGTCATTTATGGTTAGTGTTTTGTGTCTTGTTTAAGAAAAATTTTTCTACCGTGAGTATATGAAGGTATTTTTCTATATTAAATTCTTTTTTTCTTTTTAAGATTTTACCCATTTATTTAACAGAGAGAGAGAGAGAGAGAGTAGCAGAGGGAGAGAGAGAAGCAGACTGCAGATCAGGGAGCCCGATGCGGGACTCGATCCCAGGACCCTGAGATCATGACCTGAGCTGAAGGCAGAGGCTTAACCGACTGAGCCACCCAGGTGCCCCTCTATATTAAATCCTTAAAGCTCTTTGGTTTTGCTTCTCACATTTAGGTTTTGAATCTGCCTAGAGTTATTTTTGTGTTTTAAGGATCCAATTTCATTTTTTTTCAATATGGATAACAGATTGTTCCATTTATTGAAAGTCCAACCATTTCCTGCTGGTCTCACAATACCTCCTTGGCTACCTATTCTGAGTCTACATATAAGTGGGTCTGTTTCTGAGACCACTGGTCTTTCATTAGTCTGTCTACCTTTGCAGCAATATCACACCAGCTTAATTGCTCTACCCTACATTAAGTATGGGTGTTCTGGCTAGTTGGCACTTCCACATAAATTTAAGAACTAACCTGTTATGATACGCAGACATGCAAATCTATTGAAATCGTGCCTGGATTTACATTGAACCTACAAAACAGTTCAGAGGGAACTGACAGCTTTATGACATTGACTCTTTCATTCAATAACATGTGTATCTATTTATTTAATCTTTTAAAATGTCTTTCAGTAAGGTTTTATATTTTTTTACTAAAAGACCTTGCCCTCTTGGGGCACCTGGCTGGCTCAGTTGGTAGAGCATGTAACTCTTGATCTCGGGGTTTTGAGTTCGAGCCCCACGTTGGGTGTGGAGATTACTTAAAAATAAAATCTTTTAGGGGCGCCTGGGTGGCTCAGTCGGTTAAGCGGCTGCCTTCGGCTCAGGTCATGATCCTGGGGTCCTGGGATCGAGCCCCGCGTCGGGCTCCTTGTTCAGTGGGGAGCCTGCTTTTCCCTCTCCCTATGCCTGCCGCTCCCCCTGCTTGTGCTCTCTCTCTCTCTGTGTCAAATAAATAAATAAAATCTTTAAAAAATTAAAATCTTTTATTTTTTTTTTTATTTATTTATCTGGCAGAGAAAGAGCGCATAAGCAGGGGGAGCAGCAGAGGGAGAGGGAGAAGCAGGCTCCCCGCTGAGCACGGAGCCCAACTAGTGGCTCGATCCCAGGACCCCAGGATCATGACCTGAGCTGAAAGCAGACACTTAACCGACTGAGCCACCCAGGCGCCCCAAAAATAAAATCTTTAAAAAAAAAAAAAGATCTTGCCCTCTTTTGTTAATTTCTAAGTAGTCCATAAATGGTATCTTTATTAAAATTTTGTCTGTTGTTAGCATATAAAAGCAATTGATTTTTGAATGTGCATTTTTGTATCAGAAATCTTTTTAAATTCTTAATAATTCTAATAATTTGTCGATGGTATCATCTACAAATAATGACAATTCTGTTCTTCATTTCCAATCTTTAAATATTTTTAATTTCTTTTCCTTGCCTTTCCTTGCCTTACTGTGCTTGCTAGGACCTCCAGTACAATGCTGAGTAGAAATGGTGATAGCAGGCATCCTTGCCACGTTCCAAATGTCAGAGCTCTTAAAATTTCATTTGAAGTATGTAGTTTACTATAAATCCTTGTAGATAGATACCGTTTATGTTAAGAAAATGTATTCACCTGGGGCGCCTGAGTGGCTCAGTTGTTAAGCATCTGCCTTCGGCTCAGGTCATGATCCCGGGATCCTGGGATCGAGCCCCGCATCGGGCTCCCTGCTCAGTGGGAAGCCTGCTTCTCCCTCTCCCACTCCCCCTGCTTGTGTTCCCTCTCTCTCTCTCTATTAAATAAATAAAAATTTTTAAAAATTAAATAAAAAAAAGAAAATGTATTCAACTAATTTGCTAAGGTTTTTTTTTTTTTTAAGTCGGCTCCACGCCCAGTGTGGAGCCCAACTCCAGACTTGGACTTACAACCCTGAGATCAAGACCTGAGCCGAGATCAAGAATCCGATGCTCAAGCGACTGAGCCACCCAGGTGTCCCTTATTAAGGTTTTTAAAATCAAGAATAGAGGGGCACCTGGGTGGCTCAGTCAGTTAAGCATCCAAGTCTTGATTTCGGCTCAGGTCATAATCTCGGGGTTGTGGGATTGGGCCCCACGACAGGCTCTGCACTCAGTGTGGAGTCTGCTTGTCCTTGTCCTTCTGCTCCTCCCACCCCTCTCAAACAAATAACTAAAATCCTTCAAAAAATAAAATCATGAATAGATGTTAAATTTTATCCAACCCTTTCTCTATACTTATTGAGATTATTGTGGTTTTTCCTTTAATATGTTAATGAATAAACTTTTGTTGACTGAGTTCAAATGTTAAACCATGTTGCAGTTTTAGAATAAATCCAACTTGGTTATATTACACTTTTTAAATATATTGGATGTAGGCAGTGCTAGAGACTGAATGATTGTGTCCTCTCACGAGTTTATGTTGAAATGTAATCCCCAATGTGATGGTATTAGGAGGTGGGGCCTTTGGGAGATGATTAGATCATGAGGGTAGAGCCTTCATGAATGGGATGAGTGCCCTTATAAGAAACCCTAGGGGCGCCTGGGTGGCTCAGTCGGTTAAGCGTCTGCCTTAGGCTCAGGTCATGATCCCAGGGTCCTGGGATCGAGCCCCGCGTCGGACTCCCTGCTCCACGGGAAGTCTGCTTCTTCCTCTCCCACTCCCCCTGCTGTGTTCCCTCTCTTGCTGTGTCTCTGTCAAATAAATAAAATCGTTAAAAAAAAAAAGAAAAGAAACCCCAAAGAGTAACTTTGCCCCTTCACTATGTGAAGACAGCCATCTATGAACCAGGACGTTGGTCCCCACTAGACCCCAAATCTGCAGGTGTTTTGATCTTCAACTTCCCAGCCTCTGGCACTGTGAGAAATAAATGCTTGTTGTTTTCAAGCCACCTAGTCTACACTATTTTGTTATAACTGCCTAAGCAGACCAAGACAGGCAGCTATTTAGTTTAAGGTATTTGTACATTTTCTTGAGATCTGTAATATTCTTTTTTCACTCATCAAGTTTTAGTATCAATGTTCTATCAGCCCCATAAAACGAATTAGAAACGTTCCCTTTTATGGCGCTCTGGAATCCCTTTTGTAAAATCAGAATGATTTGTTCTTTGAGTGTTTCACCAGTGAAGCCATCCGGGCCCAGAGTTTCTGTGTGGGAAGACTTCTGGCTATAGGTTCTGTTACTTTAATGGTCATAGGACCACTCAACCTTTCCTCTTTTTTTTTGAGACAGTTTTGGCAAGTTACATGTTTGTAGTAATTTGACTAATTTGTCCATTTTATCTAACTTCTCAATCCAGTTGGCAGAAAGTTGCCTTTTTGGACATTGAGCAAATTATCACATCAATGGAAGACCATGGACACATGTTTGGACTTTGGTATTTGACCAAGTGAGAATATCCTCATTGAAAGACAGATAAAATGAGTGGGTTGAATTTGTTTTCAGTACCTGTTTTCTACTTCCAGACCTCTGCAATGCTATTCCTTCTGACTGGACTACCCTCTCTTCCCCTTCACTACCTGGTAGATTCCTTCTCATTTTTTAATTCAGTTCAGGCACCATGCCCTCCAAAAAGGTTTCCAAAGTCCCCACGCTGGGCTGAGCATCTGTTCTGAGGCCCCCATTGCTGCTAATGCGCTAACCACAGTGTGCTAAAATCCTTTCTCTGTATCTGTCTCCCCCACTAGACTGTGAGATCCTTCCCATGTCCTCAGAGCAGAGGAGAGGTGGTCAGTCAACATTTGTGGAACTGAACTGAGCTTGTCACCACTGAATGCCCAACCAAGTTCTCTAACCATGTCTCTGTATTTTCCCACATCCCTTTATTTGTTCCATCATTTATTTCATTCAGTAGGCATTTATTGAGGACTTACTAGGTGCCAGGCACTGTTCTAGAAGAGTGGCCAACGAGGAAAGAGGAAAACTAAGCAAGTGTGGTGTCCTGGAAACCAAGTAAAGAGAGAGATTTCAAGGTTGCGAGGATGCTCAACTGTGTAAAATGTTGCCAATGGGTCAAGGAAGATGAAGACTGGGATGTGGCTGTTGATAGACCAATCCTATATCATCAGTGACTTCAGCACTTTGCTGAAGTGGCTGGGCAAACAATCTGATTGGGGCTGTTTCAGAAAAGCCCTGGAGCCCTGGAGAAGAATGGAAGAAAGCTGGTGTAAAGTTTTGCTGTGAAGGGAAGTAAATAAATATATGGTGTTTTGTTTTGCTAATGCAGAGATTTTTATTTGCATGCAGTAAATATATCTATCCTTTCTTTCAAAGCTTCTGGGTTTCCTGTTTTGAGTTAGAAAGGCAAAATCTGTGGACAACAACTCTGGTATGAATTCTTCACAGCACATTAACTCCTCTGTCCCTTGTGAGACCTTTCCAATCTTGGGGACAGAGGGGTCTCCTTCTTGGTGTCAAAGGCTTTTTTTTTTTTTTTCCAGGAACCTCAAAACCTTGTGGCTGATTCACAGCCGGTATTCCCACATCCACCGCTGCGGCCACGTGTTGCACACCAAACCCTCATATGGCAATCAATCATTCTTCCTCCCTCCCTGGCAGAATATAGAAAATACCAAAGGACCCGCCCCTCCAAAGACCACTGGACCACAGGGGATAGGACCATAAAGGTGAGGTGACACATATTGAAGCCGTGGCAGCAGGCATGAACGTGTCCCACGCCCAACTCCCCACCCTGCCCCTCCCACAGAACATGACCACCCCACACACTCAGGCCCAAACAGGAGAACACTGTACAGCAAGACACATCATTTCTCATAGAGCTCTATTGTGGCATATAATAATAGGTACTCTATATAAATTAAATTAAAAATAAAGCTCCAGCAGGTTGCACAGGTTGGCTGTTAATAAATATATCTCTGGGTAATTGTGCCCCAAGACCAGCTCACGACCACTCTCCCTCATCCAGAGAATTATACAAAAATAAATACAGGCTTGGGCGGGGGCGGGGGGGGGGAAGGGAGGACATGCCCAGTTCCTCTCTGAAGTTATCTCACACCGTCCACCGTGCCCCGTTCCCCTCCACCGGTATCACCGCAGGGAGCCCCGGGCCGACAAGTCCTCAGGGACCGGAAGGTCTCTCTCCAGTCGGGCATTCTCAGAAGCAAAAGAGCCCTGACTATACAGGCCACACATCATATCTGAATCCCCTGCGGGGTAGAGTGTAGCGACTGCCTCTCCCCACACCCCAGAGAAGGGGGGAAGCCTGTTATTGCTGCCCCCCCACAAGCAGCCTCTACGAGAACCAGGCCAGAGAGAGGCACAGCGCAAGCACCAGGAGGGACATACCACTGTTCAGAGCCACAGGGACCACCACCAACCCAGCCAGGACCCCCAGAGTCTGGGTCAAGGGCCCCCGGAGCTGGGGAGGAAATACCCACACACATTCTGCAGGGGCTGCTAAGGTGGGAGACTTCTTTGGGGGCTCAAGGCTTGGGCCTGAACCCTCCTCATCCTGGGAGCTCACGTGCGGCCTGGCCAGGCCAGAAGGACAGACTTCGGCCCCGGAGGGACCAAGGAGGGTGACACTTTGCCCCCGGAGGACTGGGGCAGCTAGCTCCTTACCAGGTATAGGAACCAAGCTGTCTGCCCACTCGGTGGTAAACTCCATCCGGCCTTGCTTCCCCCCTGGGGAGCCGGTCACCCCAGCTGTCACCCTACTTATACGCAAAGAGTCGGTGTCCTTGCCCATGCCCTTTTCTGGAGCCCCAGTGAACTGACCCTCCGCACCCAGAACCACGGGGCTGTCACAACCCGAGCCCTCTGCCCATGGGAGCCACACATCTCCCATGGTGGCTACCACAGAATGGGCCCCCGAGAGGATTTCCGGAGGCGATTCCTTGGGGGTGTCCCCTTCGGGGCTGGGGGGTATAACGGAGAGTCCCTCTTCGCCCTCCCCCTCCTCGTCAGGGTCCTCCGTGTCCTTGATAAGCTCCACACCACGCCCCAGCCGCGCATAGTGCAGTGTGATCTCCTCCGCCAGGGCGCTGTTCAGGGCCCGCTCGGGGCCAGGCCACTTCAAGATCAGGTCACGGTCCGTGAGCATGCCCGGGGCATGGCTGGGGGATACCCCCCCATCTGTGGGGCCCTCCCCGCCAGCCCCTGCCCCACCTGCAGCCACAGCAGCCCTCAGGCGGCTCAGGTGGGACAGGTAGAGCTGCTCCAGCTCCTGGTCAATGGTGTCCTCGCCAAGCAGCTCCTCCGACCCACTCACCACCTCCAGACCCCCAGGGGGTTCATCCACAACGGTCCCCACCACGGAGTCCTTTCGGCCCCCTCCATTCTCTCTCGATACTTCCCACGTGGCCTCCACCTGTTGCTGGCTGGGTTCCAGGAGAGGCCCGGCTGCCCCCTCACTTGCATCGGGCCCCGAGGCCTGGTCCCTGGGGGAGCCACCCAGGCCACAGAGAGAGGAAGAGGGGAGGATCCTGATGGTCGGTGCCTGGGGGACCTCCGTGAAAGCCACAGGCGGATTGCTTCTGGGGACGTCACCTTCCTCTGGGGGTTTGCCAGTCACTGTAACTTCAGAAACCTAGAGCCATCGGGCGGGGGGCAGGGCAGGAGGGGAGAGAAAGGGAAAGGAATGAAGTAGAGGAGGGGAGGGGACAAGCAGAGACAGTGAGAGTGCGCGACGGCCCACACCCAGCCCCACAGGTGTTTCCAGATAAAACCCCCCTTAAAGAGCCCTCTCTAATTCTCCAAACACTAAAGCCTGTCATCTATATTAAAATAACCAAATCAGATGGAGTAAAAGGGGACTCCTGCAGATCATAAAGCTAAGGAAGGCAGCGGGCACCAACATTTGGTGAATAGCTCTCAGTAAATACTGTCGGCTAACCTCTAAAACAGATCCAGAATATCCACATGAATTCATGTATTTTCTCTTTCAAAAACATTTATTTTGACAAGGCCTAGAAACAATGGCCTATCTAGCAGCAACAAGCACACTGAGCACCCAGATCCTGCTTTCTAAATACGGTTCTCCCCTAAAAGGAACCAGAGCTTTCTAACTAAATGGCTGCTCCCAGGTTTGGGGCAGGGCGAGCACGAGATGAATCTAGGACACATTGTCATTCTAGAATGTGAAGGAGTGGTCCAAGAATAATGGGGATGTGTTCAAAAGGACTCTGGAACCAATGTAAACAAGCTCCCACTGACCGGAGAGAGTTCAATTTAAACATCAAAATAAATACATAAGTGCAATGGGTTGAAACTTAGCAAATATGTTTAAAATTCGTGAGTTAGTAATAATACACCAAAACCAAAAATCCTTTAGTTGGTCACCTTTGGAGAAGTTCACTTCTTCTGAAGACTGGTAAATAAAAGGGAAAAAATTAAGCATTTATACAGCTTTTTCAATACGAACTATGTATGTTCAAGGCAGCCAAACGGTTGATATGAGAAAGTTTTTCTTTAGAGAAGAGTTCCAGTTACTAAATGAAATGGGAATAAGAGAATTAAATAGAATCAATTCTAGTTAAATTAGTTTCATAATAATAGATTGTATTTAATAAATCAATTTAACAAAATTGATAGTTTAATAAAGTAAATTAAATTTAATAGATCACATTAATTAAATGGAATTAGCATATTAATAAAAAGAGTAAGGAATGTGTTTCCATGTGATGCAATCAGCCAAAACCAGCCTGTGGGAAACTCTACAGGACAAACAAGGTTTCTCCAACAAACAAACTGCCAGAAAAGTGAGGGAGATTTAAATATCTAAAAAAGACCCATCCACCCAATGCAATGTGTTGACCTGGTTTGGAACCTACAACACCTATGAGATAAGGAAATTTGAACACTGATCAAATATTTGATGATGCTAAAGACTGACTGTTGATTTCCCGAGGCGTGATGCTGCATTGTCGGGATTGTTTTGTTTTGGTTTGTTTTTTAACGAGTGCTTAATTTTCTGAGGTACAAACTGAAATATTTGTGGATGAGCTAATGTCTGGATTTTTTTCCAAAATAATTCCATAGGCAAGGGAGGAGCGGAGGGGGTATGGAAAAAGTAGGAACGGACATGTGTTGAAATTCGTTGAAGCTGGGTGACAGGCATATGTGAGTTCATTATACTAGTCTCTTTCCTTCTGTGTCTGTTTGAAAACCTTTGTACTAAAACACACACACACACAAACATACATCTCCAGAATCTATCTCCCCTGCCGGCATCGCTGGCCCGGACCTCTGCAGTAGCCTCCCCCTCACGGTGCCCCCTGCTTCTGCCCCTACAGCCTACTGTCCTCACAACAGCCAGAGCGAGCCTGTTAAATCCTAAGTCAGATCACGGGCCCTCCTCCGCTCACGACCTCCAGCTCTCCAGTCACTCAGAGTAAAAGCCAGAGTTCTCTCCAAGGCCCACGAGACCCTACATGATCTGTCCCCCACCCGCTGTCTGACCTCACCTCCTGCTGCCCCCCGGCCCCCACACTGCTCCTCTCTGTTCCTCACACATTCGTCATGGCCCTGCCTGGGGGACTTTGCACCTGCCTGGGATGTTCTTCCCCTAGTTACCCATGTGGTTCACTCTCACCTTCTCCAGATCTTTGCTCAAATCTCACTTACCACGAAGGCCTCCCCTGGCCACCTGTTCTAAACTCACAAACCTTCCCCCCACCCCCCGTGTGTGTGTGTGTGTGTGTGTGCACGCGCACACGCACGTGCACACACGTGAGACACACACACACTCCCCATCCCTTTAATTTTTTTCCTTAGCACCATCATCATCTAAAATATCGTATATTTTAACTATTATTTTGTTTTGTCCTGTCTCTCTCCACCAAAATATAAATAAGCCCCGGGAAGACAGCTTTTTTGGTCGCTACCATATTCCCAGGGCCCAGAACTGCTTGGCACAGCGCAAGCACTCAGTAAATATTTGCTAACGTACCAAAGACTCAGGTGAATAACTGCACTCTGTCCCTCCGCCATCGGGTTCTGCTTTGGGGGGCCTCCCTCCGACCTAGGGTAGACCTGGAGCAAGTCGGCCCCCGCCACCCGGTCTCCCATTGGGCTGTCCATCCAGAGGCTGCCGGGGCCTGCTTACCTGAAGCGTCATCTGAGGCCATGGACGGAGAGGGGTGGGGGCCACCAGGGGACCCACCGACTCCTGGACACTAGGGCGCTCTGCTGGAGAGAAGAGAAGGGTAGTGTTGGGGTGAGGCGGGTGTGCAAGCAGGCCTGGTTTAGTTAGGAAAGGCTGCTCTTGGGGCTACTTGGCAGCTTTGCCTCTGAGGCTTTCCGTGACGGTCTAAGACAGAGGGAACCTCCCAATTCGTATAGAGAAAACAGAGAGAAAGAAAGCAAACGGTTAACATAAGCTAAAACCCCCACAGCCCGCCAAGTGCTTACCCATAGCAGGGGTGCTGTCCTTCGCACTCTTCATCCTCAGCTCTTCCTCAGTAGGCCTGGGGAGTGGGACAAAGGGGAGAATGCATGGATCTGATGTCCCGAGCGGCCAGTTCTGCCACCCACCGGCACCTTCCGAGCCTCTGTGGTGGCCCACCCCTAAGCGACAGTGGCCGTCTTCCCTTCTGCCACCTTTTTACTCCCCCCATTAGAAAAGTCCTACAGACGTGTTGTAGAAATGTTATGAAACACAGGAAAGCGTAAAGAAGGGGAAAAGTCACACATCAGCTAGAGGCCCACACTAGTACCATGTTGGAAAAGTTCATTCCAGATATTCTACAAAACCAACTTAGGTTCTGCAGACGGCATTTCACAGCTGGCTCTGTCCGTAACCGTAAGCAGAAGCATATACCCTTTTGTCAACATTTGAAATGGCTGTTTACGCTCACAGCGGCTCACCGGAACGTACGTAACCCGTTCCCGTCCTCCTGAGCGGCTAGGTTGTGGCCTTCGTTTTGCTCCCACGAAGCAGACTCCAGCAGACCTTATTGGGCATGGCTTTAGGAGCATTTTGGATCGTTTCTTTAGGGTATATCCCTAGCCGTAGAGGGACCCGCCTTTTCCAAGAAAGGGCAGGTGAGGACTGGGGGACTCAGAAAGCAGCAAGCGGGAGGAAGGAAGCAACTGGAGAACAGCAAGGAGGCCAGCAGAAAAAGGAAGTAACCCGGGCTCACAAAGACCTGGGTCCCTCCACCAATCCTCCACCCGTCACCCTATCAGCCTGGCCGACCACCTAACCTTTCGGAGCCTCACCCTCCTCACCTTAAAACAGAGCACAGGACAGCCAGGATGTGCACACCAAGCACAGGGCAGTCAAGGCCATCGAGGCAGACACCGGGGCCTGGCACGGAGCGGGGGCTGAATCGACGGCAGATACTCATTAAAGTTGGTCCTCCTCCGCCAGGCAAGTCAGGCCCCGAGGTCTAAGTAGCATAAGGCAAGTGTATTTCAGCCAGTCTCTGCCAGGGGTGGGGTCACAGGGATCATGGAGAAATCGCTGTTCTCATTCTCAGAAATGAGTACCAAATGTTTACCGATGAAGGCAAATGAGAGGGAAGCGTTAACAAAAACATGAGCAGAGACTGAGAGGAGCTGAGGCAATTGCTCAGACCTTTTCGTTCCGAAAAGGTAATACGATGATGTTGACATTTCTGCAGACGGTTGCAACTTTTTGAAAACACATAATCAATTACCTCACAAAAGCCGAGGATCACTAGCTGACCTGAATAGAATACCTACTATGATGTTCGGCACTGTTCTGTGTGCTTTCTCGTATATTAATGCAATCCTCACGACAATCCTGTGAGGTAGGTACTTTTAATCCTGTGAAGTACGTAGTATTATTATCTGCGTCTCGCAGATGATGACGTGGAAGCCGAGGAAACCAGCTCAAGGTCAGGCAGCGAGGACCGAAACCTAAGCCTTCTAGCTCCCATGTCTAAATCCAGGCTCTCGATCAACAAACTGCCACTTCCCGGACAAGGGAAACTGGGGTCTTACCCCAACCCCATCTCCGATCCTTTCCAGAAGTAGATAGAGGGGGGCAGCAATAACAGACAAGATCTCTCCCTCCTCTTTCATTCAGGCTTTTCTTTGGACCTGCCTTTTGCCCATATATTCATTCCCAGTTTCCCTGCCTTCGTGGGACACGTGGCTAGGTGACCACCAGACACGGAAGTGGCGGCAAGGTCCCTCAGGGAGGAAATTTGAGCCAGGTACATAGATCTAGAGTCTGGAAGCTCCAGAAGGGGCCGTCTGTCTTTCTCCATGGACTAGGGCTTGGGCGTCTCACCAAAGGTATTTGAATCCGAATATTACAAGGCCCGGGAGTGAGTGACTCCAGAAGCCTGGCCACCAACTCCCGAGCATCACAGATAAGAAAGGGGGATTTGGAACAAACCAGCTTGGTCCTGCACCAGTCCTCCCAGTAAGTTTAAAATCCAGGTCCTTGGACTTGTGGGCCCAACACGATTTCTACGGACTTCTTTTGCTGGCATAGTCCTTCGTTAGGGAAAATGTCACCTTTCTAGGATCTTCTAAAGCAAGCTTCTTCAAGAAGACCCACAAACAGAAGGGCAGCCCTCCCTCCCAGGGGCAGGACTAGGCAAGCCATCTCCTGCCATCTGGCCCAATGTTGACATGCACAACCAGGCTCTGAAATACCACTCCAGAGTCCTAGATGTATGTGAGAGAGAAAAAGCGGGGGGTGGGGTGGGGGGGACACAGGATGCAGCCAACCAGAAGGAAAAGAATTCCACAGTTCAGCTGAAGGAAGAAGAGAAGAAAAACAAATATAAAACAAATCTCTCAGCCCCCAGAGCATCTCTTCTGCAGCTGAGGAGCGTGAGAAGAGGGGGAGCTTCCAAAAATCAGGTCAAGCAATTCAGCCAATCCCAAGATCCACAAAGTCAGCAGAAGTACACAGGGCACTCTCCATACCTCTGAAGTCAGAGAGATGAAAGCAGAAGGCACAAGCATTTATCGTTCATCTCCTCCAACGTGGGCCCTTTTCATTGATACACCAAGTCATTTGAAAACCTTCACATCTATCCTTCAAAGCAGCACCCTTCCCTTTTTACAAATGCGGAAACTAAGGCTCAAGGAACCGTGTCTCTACACCCACTAACTACACACCACACTGATAACAATCCAAAGAGGGCTCCATTTTGAAGACAGTGTTCGAAACTGTGGGCTAAAAAAAAAAGAGAAAACCTAAATATCCTTGAACTGTCTTTCACAGTAAACATTCAGGGCAGCTATGACTTTAATCAAAAGGAGGATAGTAAGAGAAATGGAGTACAAGTGTACACTGACTCACTGATCAGTAACAGAGAAGAGGGGTTCTTAGAAAAATGGCGAGGGAGGAGATTAAGAACAAAACTGTACCTCCAGGGTGCTTGCTAGTTTTCGAGAAGGAAACCTGCTCTTTTGGCACCAGCCCTACAAATGCCACGTGCTACCTCCTCAAGGGCAGTAGGGAAGTAGTGGGCCGGGGACAGGCCCGGGAACCTGGGCCCGCACCCGGGATGCATCCTTGGGGTGCATTTGGTCAAGACAGTGCAGCCTAGAAGGGCCACACCAGTCTCCTAGGCGTGAAATTCCTCCTGCCATCAGGAAACTCAATGACTGCTGACCTCAGACGACATCCGGGGAGACCAGAAGGTGAGATTTCAGAAAGAGGTGCCATTGGCCCCAGCCTGGGCCAGCCGAGACAGAACAAAAATGTCAATCGCCAGAGTGCGAGCGGGGGAGGGCTGACAACCCCCAATGGGCAAGAGCAAAGCAGACTTTCAGAGCAGTCACATCACTGCCCCCACCACCCCGAGTCCTCTGGGAGCACCCCTGATGCCGTTTTCCAAGAACTTGGCCAGCCCTAAGTGGGTCACGTGCTGAAACCCAAAGGGAAACTCAGCAGACCCCAGCTCCCATGTAGTCAGCTCGAAGATAATGCTGACTCTCCAAGGGGTCAGGTGGCCTCAGAAACCTGCCCCACGATACTTGGAATCCCGGTTACCCCAAGCCATCTGCTTTCTGAAAAGAGCAGGGTTTGAAGCGGCTGTGAAAGCCACCACATTCTGTGGGAGCATTGCTCTGCCTTCCCCAACTAGGGTCTGTGTCGGTGTCAACCTGGGACTTAGAGCCCATCCAGCGGGGTGGGAGGAAGGAGAGCACTTTATCGTTGTCATGAGCTTCCTTCACGGCAGTGACTTCATTCATTTGGCGGTGACCCACAGTAAGAAATACATTTTACATCATAAGCCAGCACACCCATACACGTGTAAATATACATACTTATAGAGAACTGGAAAACAGTTGTTCTTTGAATGAAACGGCACTTACCTTTACTACGTGTTGTGAGACACACTGATTATTTCCTATGCTAGTTCTTTTTCTTTAATATTCATTGGGATCCAGGAAGTTGATTTCACAGTTCAATAAAGGGTCAGGACATGTAACTTTGAATAACCTCAGCTCTGCCACCTACCAGCTGTGTGACCTGGAGCAAGTCACTTAACCTCTTGATGCCTCAAGTTTCCTCCTCCATAAAGAAGGTATAACGGTAATAGCTATCTCAGAGGGCTGTGGGGTGGATTGAGCAAATAGTGGAACATCGCCTATAAAGTGCTAACAAACAGCGATCCCCTCCAAATTCCCACTGAGGGAAACTGAGGCTCTGAAAAGGAAAGCAACTTGCCTGGCAATGCCCCGCCGGTAAGACCCACCACCCAGCCTGGTACAGCCGTTAAGAACTGGGGAACTAGAGCAGGACCGCCCTGGCTCAGAGCCCAGCTCTGCCACTTCCATAGCATGTGGCCTCAGTCCACATCCTTAACCATGATGCCCTACCAATTGTCTGTGGAGTAAAAGAGGATCGCTTTCTCACTAAATCCTGACTTTCCAGACAACCAAGATGGCCCTTGGCCTGTCCTGTCTCAACTTTGATTGTTCTGGTTTCCCCTAAGACTGCCGACTCAGACAGCAAGTTGGGTCCCCATCCATTCAGCAACAGGTGACCTAAAAATCATTGAGGCCTTACTGTGCATCGGCCCAGTTGACAGACCCTGGAGACACAATGGTGAGCACACCCAACTAGGAAGCTGACAATTTCGTGTGGAGGAAGACATTTAAAAAAATAACTCACACTCATTCTTTCAACAAACATTTATTGAGCACCTGTTAAGTGCCAGGCACCGTGGCAGGCCCTGCAGGAATACAGTGGTGAACAAAAAGCAGACCATGTCCCTACCCCTCACGGAGCTTACAGACTAAGAGGGCAGAGAGGGTCATCCAATAATCCCCTAATGAAGGTCTAACTACAAACTGAGGTCAGTGCCTTCAGGAAAGGAAGAATGCCCTGGAACAAAGGGCCCTGGCCCAGACTCCAGGGTCAGGATGGGCTTAGGATGCTTAGAAGGAAGAGAAGCAAGGGAGGGGTCAGGGAGAGGCCACTCTGGAACACTGTTGGGGAGGTGATGGATTCGATCTCAACTGTGGGACGCATCTTTGGGACATCAGCCAAGTGGAGACACCGAGTCTGGCTATGTGAGGCTGAAGGAAAGAGCAAGGAGAAGGGCCAGGGGGTTAAGAGGAAAAGCAGCAGAGCGTGGTCCCAAGGCAAGGGAAAGATCGTGTTTTAAGTAGGAGTGCTCAGCCACTTCAAGAAGAAAACCAAAAGCCACCTCTGGAATCTGGTAGATGTGGGGGGCTGAAGCAAATGGAGGAGGAGAGTGTCAGCAACTCTTCAGAGGGGGGTCAGCAATGAAGGGGAGGGGGGCGGTTAGGTGCTGGCCAGGAGCAGCAGGGGCAGAGGGGAGGTCAAAGGACAGGTTTTTCAGACAGTAGAGATGCTAGCATGTATAAAGGCCAAGAGAGGGGATCAGTGAGGAGGGCGGTGAAAAGCTGCCAGGAGAGAAAGGGTCAAGTTCTGGAGCAGGTAGCAGAAAACGGAACCCAGGGCACAAGTGGGGGGACTGGCCTGAGGGAGTAAAAGGGCCCCCTCCTCCCCTGTAACACAAGGGAGGGAACTTAGTTTGCAGGTTTGGGGGCTGCGAGCTGTGGGGAGTTCCATTCTTACGGCTTCGTTTTGTTTTTTGAAGCAGGAAGTAAAGTCTGAAGGTAAAGAACATTTGAAAAGAGTCACAGCAAGGTGGAGACAAGAGTGGATCAGAAAAATAGACTAAGACTGCCAGGCAGGGTGGGAAATGATCTTAAAGTTGTGGCAACACACACTTGTTCTGCTACGTGACATTCTCTGGCAGGGCTCGCCTGATCCATGCTATGAGAACATCGGGGCCTGAGGATGTTGGGATGGGCAGGCTTCCCAGGGGAAGCACTCTTAGAACCGAGGGATCAAAACGAGGAGACCGCAAGGAGCACAGGACCAACATTCCCGGTGATGGAAAACAGCATGGGCAAAGGCCCTGAAGCAGTAAGGGGCAAGGCACCTTGTTAAGACCACGGTGACAGAAGCTCAGAAGGCAGAGGACAGTGGGATGTGAGACTAGCAGCTGCGGAGGCCAGACTGGGGGACAGGGCAGGGGGGTGCTTGAAGGCCATGCTGAGGCCTTCTTGGTCTTTCTTTCTAAGAGGAACAGGACACCTCCTAAGGGTGTTAAGCCAAGGCAGATCAGGAGGGCTCCTCCCGACTCTGGACTCTGGGAGCCTCAGTTTGCTCATCCAGGAAAGAGGGATAAAACAGTCTCTCTCTCAGGGAATGTTGAAAGGATTAGATGAGGCCTTTGCACGCAAACCCTCAGCACAATGCCCAGCACAGAGCAGGGTCTCTGCCAAGCGTCACACACACCAAGCCCTCCGTCCCTGCCTCGCCCACCCAGCTCCACCACAAAACCTTTGACAGCTTACTGCCAGTCTGCATCTTTTTCCCTGTTGGAACCTAGCACCGTGCCCAGCACATAGTAGGCCCTCAACAAGTGCTTGTTGATGGATCATCTCGAAGCCTAAGAGTTATCAAAAGCCTGGTCCAGCGATCCAGGGAATGCAGCCATTTTCCGGTTTCTGAGCTGTATCCCCATGGCTACCACAGACTTCCCCTGTGCCCCCCACCTGACGTGGCCATGCCCGGTACGGGGCGGCGGGGGGAGGCCTGCAGCCGGCACTTGTGAAGAAGAAGCCCTCTGCCACGGGGCTCCTGCACGTTCGGCCTTCCCCCCTGAGATCGGCTACCGGCCCCAAGAGGGCTGGGTGGCAGGGGGTAGCTGTTCTTCAACAGCGCTCCAAGTCACCGGCAGCACACAGCTTTTAAAACAATAATAAGTTGAAATGTACTCGCCAAGAAAGCCACCGACCTACAAAGAAAATCTTACCGCTGATCTTGCAATGAGCACCAACCTCCCCTTTGCAAGAGCTGAGATCAAAAGATAAAGAAGCTATCAAAAAGCCATCTGCCCACTTAAAATAATATCACAAGTCATGTTAGGAACCACAGACCTGGGGCCAGATACCAAAACAATTGTCTGAACGGGCTGCTTCAATTTCTCCTTAAAACCACCCATGTATTTTAAAAGAAAAACACCCTCTCCACCCACCTTGGCCCTGCGAGCTTTTGATTCCTCTGGTTCTCTTCCTTTTACACTCTAAAATGACCAAACTCTTGTTACCCAAACTGTCACATCTTGCAGACAGGGCTCCCACGACAGCCACCTGGGAAGACAACTTGGGAAAAGTGACAGAAATGAAGGCGATTCTGGGCACTGGGACCACTCCAAACCTTGAGCTGGGTGATGGCTACACGAGCATATGTATGTAAAAATCCACTGAGCCCTATACTTAAGATCAGTACACTTTGTACACCTCAAAAAAAGCCGAGAGAGAGAGAGACAGAAAAGAGTGATAAAGAAAGAGACAGAGAGAGAGAGAAGTTAAAAGGAAAGCATGACCTGCTGGGAACACCAGGAATGAAATGCAGAAGTCTTCCTGAACCCCGTCAGACCTTCCATAGTAGTAAAAAAAAAAAAAATGTCCCAGCATGTCCTCCCCGGTCCTGTCACTCACTAGCTGAGTGGACTTAAGCTGGCTCACCTCCCTGCGCTACCTCAGTCTCCCCCTTTATTAAATGTGCATAATCTGAGCGCCTATACCCCACAGAGCACGCACAGGACTCAGGCGAGCACAGACTTGAAGCTGTCAGCACAGAGCTCAGTAAATGCTGGCCACTATTCTCTTCCACGGCTACCACCATCCTTCAGTGGCTTGCCCATGTTTGCTGCATTCAATCCAACCAAAGTGACTGTCATTCCCCTTTAGCAGATGAGAAGACTGAGGCTTACAGATGAAGAAACTGAGGCAAGGCCACACAGCAGGTGATGGGCAGAGCAGAGTTTGGGAGGGGTATCCAAGGAACTGTATGTGTGATTCCCTAAATATAAACACTAGCTAACACTTGCTGGCACTGCTACGAGCCAGATTTGGTTCTGAGGGCTTTTACTCGTCTCCTCTGCAGTAGATGTTGTAACTGTCTGTTTTACAGGTGAGGGTATTGAGCCACGGTGCGGTTAAATGAGTTAGCCAAGGTCACAAAGCCAACAGACGGCAGGGCTGCAATTTGAACCGAGGCACTCTGATGTCAGAATCCATTCTCTTAACTCTGTAAGGAAAGGCATGCTGCCTGCCCCCTTTAGACTAAGTCTCAGATTACTGTGGGGCTCACAGGTCAGTAAGTGGGTACTTGCCTGCTTGCTCACATACCCAGGCACACCCGCCCACCAGCCCCAAGCTAGACCTTTCTGAACCACTCACTCACAGCCTAAGGCCTTGCCAGGATCACAAACATCTTGCTGCAACCAGAGGCTTCTGATCAAGCATATACAAGGTCCAGAACGCATTTTCCCATTCCCATTTCCAGTCCTCCCAGAAGCAGAGAAATGTGTGCATTTCCCACACGTGCACAGAGACTCTACTTATCCCAGGCTAGGCTTAGGTGACCCCCTCCACACACCAAAAGAATCAGGCCTAGCTGCTACCTTCAAAGAACTCCTAGCTTGACTGAGAAAATCTAGTCTCCTATGAGGCCTCCTGGGGTTTACTGGCCCCTTCTCCCAGGCTCTGAATGGTCACAGGCAAAAACAAAGGACAAGAGCTTTGAGTCCAGGCCCACCTGGTTCTGCGTCTGCCAGTCACTGCTTCCCTGTGAGAGCACAGACTCAGCCCCTCAATCCTGCAGGAGGCCTCGTACTAGATTAGAACGTAACAGTAAAGAGATGCATAGGCTTCAAGGTCAGCCATGGTGGAACTGGAAAAGCAGGGTGCCATCACTTCCTCAAACAGTTTCTCCCTCTGGAACCCCGGTTTGCTGCTCTGTCAAATGGGGATCAGATTCCCTGTCCCCCACTGGCAAGGCCCTTGGTCCACCCTACTAGGTCACTTAAGTTCTTTCTGTCCACTCCAGCACACTGCTCACCATTCACACCAAGCTCAGTCTCACCTCAGGACCTTTGTACTCAGTTCCCTCTGCCTAGAACACCTTTGCTCCCGTACGTGTGCATAACCACTCCTCCATCATTCAGGACTCAGTTTAAGTGGCACCTCCTCAGAACAGTCCTCCCTGTTCCCTTTTCTACAAACTCTCCCCACCCCACCCCCCCGATATCTGCGCATGACTCTTCTTCCCATCATCCAGGACTCACCTCCTTAAAGGCCTTCCCTGAACACTGGAAAGCAGCTATTCCCTCCCAACTATCCCCTTACCCTATTTCACTCTCCTCTCAGCAACTATCTTATCCCTCTGTATCTTATCCGCTTGCTTGTTTTTTTCAAACCGTCTCCCACCGGAGCCTACATGATCCTTGAGGGCAGGCAAGATGTCTGTCTTGTTCAGGGTTTTACAGTGGAATTCAATAAATGAATGAAACCCCCGTAATTAAAACAGAGCCTAGCACATGTTTGGCCTCCGTTACTCTTGGACTGCCTGAATGCGCCCTCCTCCCCGTCCTGGAGAGCAGGCCTGAGGGGTTCCGGGGTCGGGATGCTGGTCCTCCATCCTAGACACAGCCCTGCGTTGGCGGAGGTGGCGCTGGCAGACATTACCTGCGCCTCACCGGCTTCATGCAGCTCTTCAGCTGCCTGGCCTCAGCCTCCACGGGACCCTGGCACTCGGGCTGTGGCTCCAGCTGCTGCAGCTGCTGCTGCTGGGGCAGCCCTTCGGCATCAGTGGGTGTGGGAGCGGGTGCGATCCGGAGCAGGACTGTGTAGTTGCGGCCTTGGTTGTTGGCCCAGAAAGTGCCCTCGGGGGTCTCATAGCGCACCACAAAGTCCAGGCGCGCCCCATCGCCCGCGCCCTCAGCAAAGGGCAGCTGGAAGGCAAAGCGGTCAGTGCGGCCGCCGTCGTCGGGCGAGGAGGCGGACGCCTGGCCAGGGCCCAAGCCCAGGCCCAGGCCGGGATCCAGGATGGGATCTCCTGCTCCTGGTCCTCCCGCTCCTGCCCCCGGCGGGCTGCGCGGGACGTAGCGCGCTGGGTGGTCGCAGAAAGAAGCCCAGCCGTCGTGTGAGGCCCGCACGTGCACCGCCTTCTCGAAGGAGCGGTTCAGCACGCGTACCAACCCGCGCAGCACCGGCGGGCGCCCCCCAGGCACCCACACCCCGGCACCCCCGGGGACCGCTCCGGGTGGCGGCAGCAGCGCCTCCAGCTCCACCATGACGCGCCCCAAGCGCTCCAGACGGCCCGGCGCGGGCGGCAGCGAAAATGTGGGCACCAGGTAAAACCCCCCGCCAGCGGGGACGGGGCACAGCGGCGAGGGCGCAGGGCCAGCCTCCTCTTCCTCCTCCCCTTCATCCCCATCCTCGCCATCGTCGTCCTCGTCAGCCCCGCCGCCGTCGCCATCTTGCCCGGCCGCCGCCGCCATCTTGCCCGCCCCGGGCCCGCCCCACGGCCGGTAGCGGCGCAGCTGCGCCAGCGGCAGCCCCAGGGCCTCGTCGGCGAACAGCACTCTCCGCGGGGCCACCGCCGCCTCAACAGAGGTGCGGGGCTCGCCCGCGGCCGGCGAGGGGGGCGCGGGATGCCGCAGCGGGGGCTCCACAGGGGCCGGGCGCGCCATATCGGCGGCGGCGGCGGCACCGACGGCACCGGTGGCGGGACCGGCGGGGGCAGGGCCTGAAGGGGCGGGCAGCCAATGGGAAGGCCAGCGCGGGGGGGTATGGCTCACGGGGGCTGTAGGCGGTGAGACGAAGACAGGTATAGCAGAAAGCCAATAGGGAGCCGCGCACGGATGACGTAGCGGTGAAGCGAGTGCGGGAGAAGCACGCAGCCAATGGGGATGCCCGAGAGTGGGCGGTGCAGGAGGCGGGAGGATCAGGGAATCAATGGGGAGGCCTAAATGCGGGTGGTGCGGGGTCCGGCATGGAAAGAGAAAAAGTAGTACAGCTAGTGCGGGAGTGTGAGCGGGAGCGGCATGTGTGCGGCGGGGAAAATGGAATGACTACAGGCGATGGGGGCAGCGGGGAGAGAACGGAGCGGCCCGAAAAGCAGGAGATCCCTCGGTTGCGTAGGCGCTGGGACACGAAGACAGAGACCGCGAACAGCCAATGGGGAGCCACGCGCCGGTGGCGTAGAGGAGATGACGAAAAGATAACGGCTACAGCGAGCCGGTGGGGAGTCGTGTGAGCTTGCACTATGCCTTCAAGAGGCGGTGCTAGGGCTGAACTAGCGAATACGAAGGCTAGAAAGAGACCCAAGAGGCGGTGTAAGGGCCTCGGAGGCGGGACTGGAGGGCCAGGGCCAATGGGGGTGGACGGCGAAGGCGGGAGCTAGGAAGAGAGATGGTGGCTAGCCAATGAGGGAGCCAGAATCAAGGCAGTTGAGACCTCAAAGGGTAGGGCTAGAACGAAATGAACCAATGCCAAGGCTGCGAAGTCTAGCGGGATGGAAGGACACGGAGGCGGAACGGGCAAGAGCAGAGCCAACCGGGGTGTTGGAGGTTGTGTGAAGGAGGGGATGGAACAGCCAATAAAGAGGCCAGAGGAGGCGGTCTGGGCTGTAGGGTGGCTGGGCCGCAGAGCTCTGAAGTGCACGCAGCCGTTGGGAAGAGTATGCCTCTTGTGGTTGGATATACCATCTCCTTAGCCCTCCGTGACTTCTCCTTGCTCCAGGGCTGTGAATGCCCAGAGTCCCTGAAGACCTAGACTGCACCCTAGTGTGAGGTCTAAGAAAGCAAAACGGACTCTCCTGTCGCAGTAACTGGGTCTTTCCTGCCCACCTGGGAACCTTTGCTTGGGCAATGCCACTAGCCAAGAATGTTCTTGATTGTCACCCTCAGCATTCTCCAGGACTTGGCACCATTGTTGAATGAATGGCCAAATGAAAAATTGACCTTTTCTGGAAAATGAGCTTTTTCAGACTTCAGCTCAGCAAAACACTGAGCCTGACTGTATGGCGCCAGGAGTTGGTTGGACACGTTGGTAGACATCTAATGTAATCACAAACCAAAGTCCTGCCTTTCTTGCCCCACTGGCACTCCACACCCCAAAGTGGCCTCACTTCCCTCTTTCTGTCCCCCATCTCTGCTCCTGCCGTTCCCTCTGCCACAGCGCTGCTCCTGCTTCCTCACCCTTTCACTCTCCTTTGAGGTCCTGCCTCCTGTGGGAACTGAAATGTAGCTTTGTCCACTGAGCATGGCCCTTCGTACATTTCCCCTCCATCCTGGGAGGGTTTTCCAAACACCTACTGTATGCAAGGTGCTGACACGCGACATCCTGAGGAGAGAGGAGGTCCCCCCAGTAGCCTCCCCCTCCTCAGGTCTCAGTGTCCAGAGTGAGGTCATGGATCAGGAAGGAATATGTTCAGTTGCAAGCAACGGGAAAAAAAAAAAATCACAAAAGAATAGGGGCTTAAACAAGATAGAATTGGAGGGGTTTTTTCTTACTTCTAGTTAGGGCATTATCTGTGTCCGGGTCTGGCCCCAAGGCTCTCAGCCTTCAGCAAATTCTGGGCACTCTCCGTTCAGAATGTTTCGTGAATCCAGCCTCCCCTCACCCCCTCCATTGCCAGCACCATCATCAGTCACTGGACTACTGCAGTAGCCTCCTCAGGTCTGGTGCCCCTGCTTCCATCTTCACTCCTACAGTCTGTTCCATACTCTGCAGTTAGAGGGATCCTCTTAAATCCTAAGGCAGTTCATGTCTCTTCTCTACTCACAACTCTCCTGTGGCCTCCTCCTCACTCAGAGTAAAAGCCAAAGTCCTTACCATGGGCTACAAAGTCCTGCAGGGTCTAAGCCCCACGTCTCCTCTCTGACCTCACCTTCTACCGCTCTTCCTCTCGCTCACACCACTCTAACCACACTGACCGCCTTCGTAGACCTCGAGCAAATCACACACTCCCACTCAGGACCTCTGAGCTGGCTGTTTCTTCTGGAATCACTCAGATATCTCCATGGCTCCATCCCTCACCTCCTTCGAGTCTGTCAAAGCCCCCCCACCCCCGCTTCTCTGGGGACTCTCACAGACCTGTCTGTGTAATCCTGTGTACTCTCCCCCAGAGGCCTTCCACACAAGAGGATATAGTCCAGTACGGAGAGGAGGTGGTGAGCTCTGCCCCTCTCTGCCCACTCAACCCCCCAGCCCTTACTCTGCAAGGGTCCTGGCTCTCAGCAGCAGCAGCATCACCCCCCCCACACACCCCGAGTCCCCCTCAAGTGACCTCCTGGAACCCTGGGCCACCACCTTCACTCAGTCATCCCCCTACTTCTCTGGCCACTCCTCTCCTGGAGCAAATGATGGTAAGGGAGAGATTGTCTAGGGAGGGTATAAAGAGGATCCAGCACACACCTCTGACCCTATAAAAGAAAACCAGCCCCCTCTCTCGAAAGGGGACAGGTCCTGGGGCAAGGAATGAGGCTTCAGCCTCTAGAACTGGCCTAGTTTATAGTTCTACAGGAAGTATAAGGAAGGTTCAGACCCAAGTCCATGCAGAGCAAGGGAACGTTAGCCTTGGGAACATCCTAAAGGTAGCTCCCCAAAACTCCTGATGAACAAGCGCCTCACACCCACTTGCTCCCAACCACATGCCACACCTGTTAAGCCCCTTGCAAGCCTCCAACCTGAGGACCTCATCCCACTTTGGTGCCTCCTCTGGCTGCCCAGTGCACACAGGCCGTCTTTGGGTCTCAGACATGTCCCACCAACTCAGAAACCTCAACCAGTGAAAGTTTTGTTTTGAACTAATGGTAGGGAGGGTTGGGTTTTTTTTTTTTTTTTTTTAATTGTTGTTGGCTGATTTTTTTTTTAGGTCTTTTTTTTTTTTTCTATTCACCTTTTTTTTTTTTTTTTTTTTCTTATCTTCACAAAGCCAGACTATCAGGCCCCCTCTGGGCTTTTCCAGAAAGGTGAGTCAGAGTTAAGGAAAGAGGCTCTCCTTTTTTTCAGGGCTTGGGAAGTGGGTGGGGGGGAGCGGGGAAGGTGAAGGGGCAAAGGGGTGGGTCTTGGCCACTAGGTTGGTACCATGTGAATAAAAAGCGGTTTCCAATTTCTCTCCCCCAGGCCTGAAGCCAGTCTTGCAGAGGGCTTGGAGTAGACGTTGGATGACAGAACCCTGGGCCATGCAGGGCGCTGAGGAGCCGGGGGCTGGGAGCGGCAGCCATGACCTCTCAGGAGAAGCCCCTGGGGCCCGGTCTCCCCTGCTGACCACTGGTTAAAGGGGGCTACTGCTCAAGTATGGAAATGCAGCACCAATTCTTGGACAACCATAAAACCTCACAAGCTTCAAGCCCCCAGAGGAATCTCCAAATCTCAGAACTTCCCTGTCACTGCAGCCTAGAATTTAAGACCCAAGACTGTTTGGCCCAAGGAAACCTGGGGGTTTTTAAGCCCGCCCAGCACCAAAGAAGGCAGAGCCCCCACTTGCCAGCTCTGTCATCTTGGGCAAGTCACTCGACTACTTCGCGCCTCTGTTTTCCCCATCTGTATAACGGCCATGATGACAAGATGGACCGCAAAGGGCTGTGGTGAGGATTGAATGTGATCACTTGGGAGAATCGTCCAGCACGGTGTCTGGCTTGTGGAAAATTGGAGATAAATGTCAGCTATGGGGATGATGATGGATATATGGCATCTGAAAACCTTGGAAACTGGGATTTTTCAAAGTAGAAAATCGCAAAGGCTGAGGGCCTCAGAAGCATCAGGTCATGGTGTCCCTGACTAGGAGAGGGTCGGGGCCCTAAGGGGCCTCTGGGCTTCGTGAGGACGGATGCATTAACACCGGGGGCCTCATCAGGACCTTCCCTGTAGGGTACCCTCCAGGTTAGAGCTCTCAGGCCCTACGATGTTATGAGGCGAGACTTTTCTCCCTCTCCTCACTCAGTGATGCTAAGTGGATTCTGGGAGGCAGTAATTCTCAGACTGTTAGATTCTGTGACTTGTGCATTTTCCTCTGTGAAATAACTTCCATGCCCCCCTCTGTGGGGAGATGGATTGCAGAGCTCCCCCTCCTTGGGCAGTAAGAGCAGTGATGACCATCAATTCTACCTAAGGGGAAATAGGCATGGAGCAGGGCAAAGCCTCTGGAAACCCAGCCCTATTCAGTTTCTTTCCCTGGTTTTTTTCCCGTCCCATCACATTCACAGAGTGGTATCTCTGCCTGCTTGGGACACCTCCGTGATTTATTTGAGTTTTTTTTTTTTCCCTTGTTTTTTTTTTTTTTTTCTAACTCTACACACTTTTGTGTAAAAAACTGTGGTTTCTCATGAGCCCTGTTATCTCATTGATACCTCTCACCTCTGTGGCAAGAGGAAGAAATCATATTTTCAGATGACTCGTAAAGGGCAAAGAAAAAACCCAAAATTTCAAAATTTCCGTTTAAGTCTCATAATCAAGAAGAGGAGAAACAGAGCACGCGAGAGAGAGAGAGAGAGAGAGAGCAAGAGAGAGAAAAAACTATGAGAACCCCCCCCACCCCGTGATTATCAGCACACACACTCATCGAAAAAAAAAAATTGGATTATTAGAAGAGAGAGAGAGAGGTCTGTGGCTTCCACACCGTGGTTTTTCTTCTCGGTATAAAAGCAAAGTTGTTTTTGATATGTGACAGTTTCCCACAAGCCAGGCTGATCCTTTTCTGTCAGTCCACTTCACCAAGGTGAGTGTCCCCGCTCTCCTCCATCAGATGCGGGTCCAGTGGAGGAGATGGTTAGTGAGGCAGGCACGGGCCGGGGAGGGGGGGGTCGGGGGCCCTCCGTTACCGTCAAGACACACACAGCTCCTGCGGCTCAGCCAGGTAAGAGATTTTTTTTACAATAATAATAGTAATAATAAATGCCGGCAGACTGGGAAAGTGCTTAATCGATGCGTGGGCAGAGGCAACGTTAAATAAATTGATTGCTATGTAGATGGGCAGGATTTTTTTTTTTAAATAGGCCAACTGCCAGTCTTTACAAATTTCAGAGCTTGGAACAACTTGAAACTGCCCAGGTGTAACTGGAAATTTCAACTACACCCCTCCGTCCTCTTCACCTCTTGTCTCTTGATAGCTCCCATCCCTCTCTGTCTGCTCGCCCTGTCTCCCTCTTTCGTGTCGCTCTGCGCCCCCCCCCCCCCCCGCCCACCGTTTCCCCGGCACTCAGACCCTCCACCGCCCTTTCTCTGGCTCTGCCCAGCTTCCCTGTCTCTGTCTCCTCCATCTTCACCACGCTCCCTCTATCTCCTTTCCTCCGTCTTTCTCCCACTGTCTCTCCTGCTCTCTTGTCTAGCCTTCCCCCCACCAGCTTCCAGCACAGAGCTTTGTACAATTGGTGCCTAATAATAGTGGATTGAGTAACGTCGATGAGGACATTTCCATTTTACCAGAGTTCTGTTTGCCCCGATCGAAGGAGGATAGTGAGCTGTCAGGTCAGGCTGAGCGCTCAGTTGAACTTGGGCTTGCATGGCACGAGAGGACCTCCTGGGAGGCACTTTGTGCCACCGTCAATCGTAGTTTAACTGTGTGGTCCTACCCCGGGACCATGTGTGCGTGAGTGTGTGTGTGTGTGTGTGTGTGTGTCCAGAGTCCGTGTCCAGGAACCAAGCAGGCTGTTCAGGGCTGGGGCGAGCTCATCTCTGCAGGCTTAGCAAGCGCTCACTGTTAGCTGTTAGTATTTTTTTTTTTTTAACCAAATTAGAACCACTCTCTCTATTGGTTTTCTTCCTGCCTTATTCAATTAATAAGAGCGTCTTTGTAGATCACTAAAAATTGTTTCAACATAGGATCTTTCATGGCTGTCAAGACTGTCCTCACACTGGTATGAACCACGATTGGTTCGACCAAATGCCAATTCCTGGACATTTGGATTGTTTCTAGTTCTTTCCCCCATAATCATCCCTGACTACTTCCTTGGATTCCTGAAAATGGAGTTGCTGGGACAAGGGGCGTGTGCATTTTTAAGGTGTCTGACCCTCTCTGCATATCGTTCTTCCAAAAGGCTGTCCTGTTATAAGCTTCTTGTACTCAAGCTAACCCTGGGTGGGTATTATCATTTTTAAATCCTCCCTCAGCATACCAGGTAAGAAAAAATATTACCACGTTGTTGACATTTGCATTCTTTGATTTACTTATACTATTTATTCATCATTTGTATTTTTTCTTAAGTTGTCTGGTCATATCCTTAGTCCCAATGGGGTGTTCATCATGTTTTTTCTTATTGATTTGTCACAGCTTTTTATTTAGAAAGGATATTAACCTTCCAATAGCCATACATGTATAGCAGATATTTTCCCCCAATTCATCACTCACTGTTTCTATTTGTTTATGGAGTTTTGTGATACTATGATGTTTTTATATAGTCAAATGGGTTACTCTTTTCTTCTGTGGTTACTGTCTCTGGTTTTGTGCTTAGAAAGTCCTTTCCCACTTGAAAATGAGATAAATGTTCACCTGTGTTGGCTTCTAGTCTCTTCTATGGCTTCATTTTTTCCATTTGCTGTGGAGGTTAAGAGTGTGGGTACTGGAGCCAGACTGTCTGGGACAAACCCAACCTCACCCCAAGCCATCTGTGTGATTTTTAGCCTGGCGTTTGACTTGTCTGTACCTTCATTTCCTCATATGGACTGTGATGATTACAGTAGCACCTACCTCAAAGAGTTGTTGTGAGGATTAAATGTACTAACCACGTTAAGTGCTTAGCATAGGGCCTGACATACAAGAAACCCAAGAGCACTATTGGATATTCTTATTTATCTCTTTAATAGATCTGGAATGTGTTTCAGGGTATATGATGATTGGTGACATTTCAAACTGGGCAGAGAGGAACTGGTAGGAAAATGGACTGATTATTCATTCACTAACTTTATTTTTCCCTTAAAGTTCCCAGAAGCATTTGTCAAATAGTATATCCTTCACCGTCTCCCAGGTTGAAATGCCACATTCATCACGAACTCACTTCTCTCTAGACGTTGGTCTGTGACTGAGCTTTCTGTTTTGTTCTGTTCCTCAGTGTCTGAGCCATACCACTTTGCTGACAGTTGCTTTGTAGTACAATACATTCCCTGACCACAGGCCCCCCCTCAGCATCTTGCCCTTCACTTTTCCTTGTTATTTAACGCAGCCTCAGTTCCTCTAGCCAGAGATCAACAACTGTTCTTGTTTGAGGCATCCATCTCTTTCTCTCTCTCTCTCTCTCTCTCTCTCTCGCTCTCTTTCTGTTTCCCTCTGTCTCTCTATCTCTGTCTCTATTTGGGGCATCTCTCACTCTCTCTCCCTCTCTCCATCTCCCTGTGCTGTTCTCTTATTCTTTTTGTTTCTCTCATCCTCTCTCTCCCTCCTTGTGTATACTTCTAGGACTTTCTGCTCCTTTGAGTTCCTCTCCCCTCCATTCTCTCTCTCTCTCTCATTCTCTCTCAGCATCTCTCACTCTCTGTGTATCTCTGTCCCACCTCATGTTTCTCCCATCTCTCTGTATCTCTTGTTCTCTGGGTCTTTGTGTTCCCCTGTGTCTATCTGTCTGTCTCTCTCTGTTTCTGTCTCTTTGTCTCTATGTATCCCTGTCTCTCAGCCAGTCCCCTGGATGGAGGGGCAGTTGTCGACTCGACGCCCTGCAGACACATAACAGGTCACCTAGACACAAAGTGGAAGGGCCCTGGCCCTCATCTGCTCCAAGCCTCTCTCTGCCCAGTGTACACAGGAGCAAACTGAAGCCTGGAGATGGGCCGGAAGGCCTCTCCCAAGGCCTCCCAGGGATGGAGTAGCAAAGTTGAGACCCAAGCTCAGACCATGGGACTCTTGGCGGGACCCCAGTTCTGTCTCTCTCCCCCACTGTGGGCCTCCGTTTACTTCTCAGCACCCATGAGGGGAGGAGGGGGACCTGAGCTGCCCCCCACCACCAGCTGCTGTCATTCCCCCTCCTGCCTTCTTACAACTTGGATCCTTACTCAGGCAGGAGGCTCTGTGGCCACATGGGCCAGTGTGGGGCCCAACCTCCCAAGAGCTAGTCTGGGTGGGGTCCCAGGGTCCCATGGGTCAGAAGGCCTTGTGGCCAGAGGGTAGTGATACTGGAAGGATAAGTCAATCAGTCTTGAAGGGCGATATGCAGTGGATAGAGTTCAACCGTGTCCCCAGAATTGGCACTGGTCCTGGGAACGTCTGTCCTCGGGCCCCTCCAGAGAGCCTGGCAGCGGGCTCTCTACTGGCCAAGGCTCTTCCTGTTCCCCACCATAAGGCCCTAGCCAGAGGCATGCTGGCCTCTACCTCTCCCTCTTTCCCTCCCCATCTCTTGTGGAATGGCTGTGAGTATGGGAACATTGTCCCAGAATAAACAGGGAGACTGAGGCCCTGTAGGTGTTCATTTACCATCACTGACATTTTGTTAAGCATTTCATGTGCATTAACTTTGGACAAGAGGTACGATTACTGTCCCAGTTTACATATGAGCCCGCGGGGAGTTATAGCTAGTTAGTGACAGAGCCCAGCCCCAGGCTGGGGGGAGTAGAGGAGATGATTCTGACCCTCCTGCTGTCACAGAACTTAGGAGGGAAGCTAAGGGGAGTCTTGCTACAATTCTAAGCCTGGTGGGCCAGAGGCCCTGTGGGGTAGTGAGCTGCCTGTCCTTCAGGGAGTTCCAGTGAGTTTGGACACCATTGACATTGGCCTTCACCTTCTGTGAAGTTGGACCCATGGACCCCACAGAGTGGGTTTGAGATTCTGGGATCCTTTGAACCTAAGAAATGATGTTCTATGATTCTGAGGTTCTGGCATAGTACCATTTGAAGACCCCCAGGGTCCCAGTAGCTGTAGGATCTGCATGGTACTCCCCAAGCATCAAACCTTTGGCCTTTCCATGGCCCAAGTCTACAGGGCCCAGGACTTGTCATGGTGGCCAGATGGACGTCACTCACCACATCCGCAAGCACCCACATCACTCCCACCTGGGCCGAGATGGCTGCAGGATGGGCCAGCTAATTCTCGGAACGAAACCCGTGGGGTGGGGTATCTGCTTCTCCTTGGTGCCGATGAAGCCCAGCGCATCCGGCCGCCATGACGTCAATGGCGGAAAATCTGGGGACGTGACAACAGGGCCCAGATGCAGACCCCGATATGAAAACACATTCTGTGTCCCAGAAACATCCTCCATGCAGCTTCTGAGAAACAGTCAGAAAGGGACGCCCCGACAGACAGTGCAGGAAGCTGGCTGCCCAGCCCGGCCCTCCAGGTTCCCCACCACCAGACAGACCATATCTATGTCCCCTTTCTGAGAATGTACCTGTGCTTCCCTGAGGCTGGACATTCCAGATGTGCTTGAGGAAGAGATTTCTTATAAGCCCCAGCCAAGTGTCCCGGCAGCTTCAGAAGTGACCACGGGCCAGCCGTGTGGGCCAGGCCAGAGTGGCGGAGACCAAAGTCGGTATTCGTTTACTCAGGCTTCTGTAACAAATTACCACAAGCTGGGGGCGGGGGGGGGGAGGGGGCTGCTCAAACAGCAGAAATTTATTGTCTCACAGTTCTGGAGGCCAGAAGTCCGAGATCAAGGTGTCGGCAGGGCTGGCTCCTTCTGAGGCTACAAGGGAGGATCTGTCCGTGCCTCCTAGCTACTGGTGGATTGCTGGCAGTCTTTGGCATGCCTTGGCTTCTAGAAGCCTCACCCCCGATCTCCGCCGTCATTCATTTGCTCACCTCCTCGTGGTCACTGAGTTCTGAGCCTCCATAGATCCAGGCTCTTGCTTCTCACACAGCAATGTTCTACGCTCCCCGGGGAGACTGAGTTTAATACCTGGATTCTCACCCCCACCCCCCTCCGCACCAGAGCTCTGACAGGCCCTGTGAGCTGACAGCAAAGAAAGGAAGGTGCAACTGCTCTCCTAAACCCTCCTTGTGCCAGTTTGGGCCGCTCTTGGCAGCTGTGTGCCCGACCTAGTGCTGTGGGGTGGGGTGGGGAGTCACACACACACACACACACACACACACACACACTTTCTGGGGAAACATAGGGAGCTCTCAGGTTGCCGTGGGACTGTGGAACACTGCACCTGGGTGTCCCCTTCAGTAAAATGGTGGCTGGACTAGGCAGTCCCTTCCAGCTCCGGCTTCCTCTTAGACTGGGATTCTGAGGAACGGAAGCCCTGCCTGTTGCAGTGTTCGGTTCTGGGGCTCAGTGAAGGAGCCTGGAGCCATTACGGAGGGCTTTCTGGATAGGGCCCGGATAGGGGATACGGAGGAAGAGCAGACATTCCAGGCAGGGCCATATAGCATGAGCACAGGCTTGGAGAGCAGACTTGGGGTAAACTCTGGCGGGGGCTGAGTCAAGATGCTCCCACGGGCCCTGGCTCAAGAGCGCCCAACCCTCCTCCCCGACACTTGCCATGTCAGCTTCGTGCAAGGCAGGAGCCCAGAGATGATCAGACCCTGCCCCTGCCCGAGCTCCAGAGACTCCCGTACTCTGCTGCCCACTCAGGATTTCCACTCGCGTGTCTAACGCCAGACTCTTCATGTCCATCCACACCTGGATCGTCGCCCCCCAACCTTGCTCCCCTTCAGCTCAGGTGATGTCCACTCTGTCCTTCCAGACTGCTCAGGCAAACACCGGGCCAGAGGTCACCTTGACCCTCCCCCTCTCGCCACCCCCCACCCCATCCAAGCTGCGAGCAAATCCTCCTGACTCCACCTTCAAAGCACACTCAGGATCCACCGACTTCTCATCATCTCCACTGGCACCATCCTGGTCTGCGCCACCGTTGTCACTTGCCTGGACTGTCACAGCAGCCTCCTCGCCAGTACCCCTGCTGTCGCCTTCCTGGACTCTGTCCCTCTCCCCGCAGCCAGAGGGATCTTGAGTCCATGCCTCCCTCCACCCTTGTATATGCCAGGTCACTGGGATAAAATAATGCCACCAGGAGAGTCAGACACCAGTCCCAGCAGCATCAGCAGAGGTTGTGGCCTGTGCAGAGTGCAGGGAGGACCAGGGGGCTGAGGCTTGGAGACAAGCCCTAAGTGGTTGGGGGCAAAAAAAACTGAGACCTGCCCGTGGCTGAGACCCCACAAATGACCCCAATCCCCCACCTCCCTCATGGAGGACACATCCCCACCAGGGCTCTGCCAGCACGCACGGGCAGGCTGAGTGCTGGACCCGGGCACGTCTGCACACGGGACGTGTGCAGAAACACGTGCACACCTATGTTCCTGACACCGATGGATGCGTGCGTGTGTGCCACACGTACACCTGATCGGAGCTGGGGTCCAGCCGTGGAGCCCTTGGGGACAGGCCCCCACCGATGCCTGCTCTGACCAGAGTGGGGGGGGTCCACATGGTTCAGGTGGTTGAGCAGTTCACACCCCCGCTGGGCACACGTGTAACTCCTTCCCCCTATGTCCCCACAGCCTGCCCTTGGACAAGGACCCAATGCCCAACCCCAGGCCAACCAAGCCCTCGGCCCCTTCCTTGGCGCTTGGCCCATCCCCGGGAGCCTCGCCCAGCTGGAGGGCTGCACCCAAGGCTTCAGACCTGCTTGGGGCCAAGGGCCCGGGGGCAACTTTCCAGGGCCGGGACCTCCGAGGCGGGGCCCATGCCCCCACCTCCTCCTCTTTGAACCCCATGCCACCATCGCAGCTGCAGGTGAGGCCCAGGGCCCAGGATGGGGCAGGCAGGGCGGGGTACCTGGGCCTACAGGTGCCGACCTTTACTGTGGCACGGGGCGGGGGGCCCAGCTGGGGCACAGGAAGTGGTTTTCTGGGTCCCAGGCAAGTCTGTGACTTATGCAGATGTCGCAGGGCCAAGAAAGTCCCCAGTTAGCAGGTCTCAAGAGATTCGAGGCTCTCCCTGGCCTCCCAATCCCGGCCCCAGGAGAGGAGCTCCTATCACAGTCCCACAGGCGTGGCCGTGTGTCCCCATCCCCGTGTGACAGGGGAGAGGGCTAGTGCCCAAAGAGGGGAGGTGACACGGTTGAGGCCAGCTCTGCCACTTATTAGCTGTTTGATCTTGAAAGAGTCATTCGCTCTCCCCGAGCCTCAGTTTCCCCATATGTAAAACCGGGATGATCAGAGTACCTACCGTGTGGGTTTGTGGTGAGAAGTGTATGAACTAGACATGTAGAACAGTGAGGATCAGGATGCCATCTCACCCGCCTGCCTTCTCTCTCCCCCCCTGCCAGCTGCCCACAGTGCCCCTAGTCATGGTGGCACCCTCCGGGGCACGGCTGGGCCCCTCACCCCACTTGCAGGCACTCCTCCAGGACAGGCCGCACTTCATGCACCAGGTACTGACCCGGAATGGGCAGGGCGGCGGGAGCAGGTGGGAGAACTGGGCAGGGGGGTGGGGGAACAGGCGGACCCACAGCCCCCGTGTGCCCCCAGCTCTCAGCGGTGAATACCCACGCTCGGACCCCGGTGCTGCAGGTACGCCCACTGGACAGCCCAGCTATGATCAGCCTGCCGCCACCCACTGCTGCCGCCAGCGTCTTCTCCCTCAAGGCCCGGCCCGGCCTGCCGCCTGGTAACACCCCGCCCCACAGCTCTACAGAACCCCGAGCCCCCCAGTGCTTGAGTGGGAGCCACGTAGGCTGCTGAATGGCGGCCCTCAGGAGGTCAGACGCATCGGGTCTTACCATCTGGGAAACTCCAGCCTCCAAAAAATGTCAGGCTCAGAACCTTGAAGGTGCAGAATGAATGGCAAAAATCTCAGAGCCGCGGGTCTTTGCAGTCAAAATGTCAGCGCTTGCAAATGGCAGTCTTTGACCTGCTCCCCCAGAAGCCTTGGATGTTAGGGCCGACAGAGCCGCCTGGGAGTCAGGGCCTTCGAGGCTCAGGAGGGTGGGAAGCTCAAAAGGAGAGTCTCTGTGGGCTGAGCTTGAGGGCCCAGCCCACGGTCCCCAAAGGTGCCCTGTCCCTACCTGCAGGGATCAACGTGACCAGCCTGGAGTGGGTGTCCAGGGAGCCAGCCTTACTCTGCACCTTCCCAAGCCCCGGCACACCCAGGAAAGACAGGTCAGTGGATCAGGCTGGGAAGGACCCTTGCCCTGCCGTTGCCTCCCCTTACACCCTCTGTCCCCCTAGCGCCCTTTCGACCGTGCCCCAGGGCTCCTACTCGCTGCTGGCAAATGGTGTCTGCAAGTGGCCCGGTTGTGAGAAGGTCTTCGAGGAGCCAGAGGATTTCCTCAAGTGAGTGACCCAGGCCCAGTCCAGTCCAGGAGGGTCCCCAGTGTGTGGGAGGAGGCCTGTGGTACAGGTCCCAGCTCAGGCCTCATCCCAGTAGGCAAAAGGCTAAGGCTAAGACCGTAGGTTCAAATCCCGGTCCTATCACTGGCTGTGTGATCTTGGGCAAGTTACTTAGCTTCTCTGGGCCTTGGTTTTCCCATCCGTGTAATGGGGCATCATAAGAGAGGTGTATACTAGTACCTACCTCCATTTTACAGATACAGAAACTGAGGCCATAAAAAGTCAAGTGTCTTGATCAAGACCATCCAGTTCCTAAGTCACAGAGCTGGGATTTGAATCCAGGCAGCCAGGCTCCAGAATCCACACTCCGAACTGCTTTGCCCTGCTACCCTACCCCTCCTGCCAACACACCAGCCTGATTTTATTGATACCCACAGTCCCCAATTGTCACAGTGGCTCTTGCTGCCTCCCCTCGGTCCCACCGCACGCGCGTGCACGCGCGCGCGCACACACACACACACAACCCTTCTCCAACCATACCCAACTATCGGTGGCAACTCTGCACCCTGTCCTCTTCATGACCATGACTTTACACAGACTGTCCCCTCCACCTGGAGTGCCTCTCCTGCCCTCGCCTACCTCACCCCACCTCTCAGCTCGCCAGCCTTCCAACATCGTCTCCAGCACCCTGGCCAGGCTCCAGTGGCGAGCTCAGGCCTGGCACCAGGAGATGCCAAGTAGCGTGTGTTGAAGGAACAGCGGGTGTAAGAGGGAGACTTGAGGTAGACAGAGGGGAGGGAGGCTGAGCCTCTGAGGAGAGACCTCCCAAAGGGTCTGGCTCTCCTCACTCGGAGTGTTGAGCCAGGAGGCCAGACCCGCCGTGGTCACCCACATGGAATCTCCCCCTACCCAGGCACTGCCAGGCGGACCATCTCCTAGACGAGAAGGGCAGGGCACAATGTCTCCTCCAGAGGGAGGTGGTGCAGTCTCTGGAACAGCAGGTGACGTAGGAGAGGGGTGGTTGGGGGATGATGGGCGAGCCTTATGTCCACCCTGTGCCAGGAGCCAAGCTCCCCCAGGATGGGGGCTGGCATAAAGGAAGGGAGGGGGTAGGGCGCTCCCAGGAAGGACCACAGCCTGAGCCAGGATGTGGCAGAGAAAGGCCAAGCTGAGGCCTCACTTTGTGCCCCGTCCCCACAGCTGGTGCTGGAGAAGGAGAAGCTGGGCGCTATGCAGGCCCACCTGGCTGGGAAGATGGCCCCGACCAAAGCTCCAGCCACGGTGAGCCACCCCAGGCCCACAGGTGGCTGGCGGGGGGCGGCGGGGACTTAGCCTCACACCCACACCCTACGACTCTGGGCCCCTGTCCCCAGCTCCAAACGTGCCCAGGCCTGGAAACCTGTCCCCTCCGATTACAAGCCCTCTGACCCCAAGATCCCGAAACATCATGATCTTGGGTTTTCAAAACAACGGCAAATCGCCAAGCATCTACTGGACACAGACCCTGTGCCGCTGGTGGGACTGGCCATACGACACGCAGGAACCAGCGCACAATAAAATCATGGGGCCCCGGTTTCAAATGACCCCCACAGAGCAGTAAACAAAGGGCAGGGACCTGTGTGATTACACGGGCCACACACCGGTGAAGCCGGCCCCGGGGGCCAGGCACTGTTCCTGAGCACGCTGCTGGGGCGAGTTTATCGAATCCTCATGAGGCCACTCAGGATAGGTATTAATTACTAGCATCCCTAAGGGGTGGGAGCCTGATTCAGCCCCAGCTCGTGGTCCCAGCATTGCGCCTCTCCACACACACGGGCGCACGTCCACTCACACTCTAATAAATACGGCTCAATGCTGCTTTGTGAGATTCTGCATCAGACTGGACTTGAGAAGAGAGCTCACTTGCTTTAAACACAAACCAACCAACCACACTTACCTAAAGTTGAAGTGGAAAGCATAAGCCTCTGAATCACCAGCCTCAACCCCCCCCCCCCCCCCCCCGCCGCAGGCGTCATCGGACAAGGGCTCCTCCTGCTGCATCCTAGCTGCAGGTACTCCGGCTGCCCCTGGCCCAGCCTGGCCCAGCCCCCAGGAGGCCCCCGACGGCCTGTTTGCTGTG
>NC_138385.1:69196016-69241706 GCF_054177405.1 Leptonychotes weddellii
CCCCCCCCCCAGAGCCCCTCATCCCCCCGACTGGCACCGGGTGGGAGACAGCCAGTACCGACCCTCCCCAGCACTGCCACCCAGCCTTTGGGAAAACATGACCGCTTGCAGAAGCTGCCTTTCAGCATTTCCAAGGCCTGCAAGCCCCCTGCACCGCCACCCGCCCCCCGCGGCCATTGTGGTTCCTCCTGTCTAGCCCCATCTCCCCTGGGGCCGGGGCTCACTCATTCCGGGCTTCGGCTACTCCATTCGGTCGTCAAAAGGGAGAGAACTAGCTAAACGCTTCCCAGGGACTCTCCCTTCCCCCTCCAAGGAAAAGCGGGGTGATTCTCCCAAGCTCACGCATCCTGGGCCGCCCGCAAGGCCTGGGCTGTGGGCTTAAGATGGATCGGGGCCCTTGAGTGTCATCCTGCCTCTGCCACTTAGCCGCTTGCATCCCTTTGGTGTGCAAGTTACTTCACTTCTTTTACACTTCGGGGACGATGAGGCCCATTTTGGTGGGAGTGGTGCAAGCAGTAAATGATACGGTCGATGCCCAGCGCTCAGCACAGTAACCGTGAGGGTGAAAACTGGTGTTGTCAGGGAGGGATTTCAGCTGGGTAGCCTCTCCTTGTAGCGTGGGGGATGGGAGAGGGAGCTAGGAGCTCCAGGACAGACCCAATCCTCCCCCACCCCCTACAGAGTTCTTCCACAACATGGACTACTTCAAGTTCCACAACATGCGGCCCCCCTTCACCTACGCGACCCTCATCCGCTGGGTAAGCCGGCAGCATGGGCCAAGGAGAAGGAAAAGAAATGGGGGGTGGGCACCTGCCTCCCACATTCCCAGCCTCCTTCTGAGCGCCCCCAGAACAGGCTCCTTCATGAACCCAGGCCTCCGATAGGATCCCCCCCGCCAAGCTGGCTTCACTCCAGACCTGGCCCCCCCACCAACCCAAACAGAAACCACTATCCAGGCCAGTGCGAGTCAAATTCTGGCCCTCCACCCACCCCCCCTTCCCTGATGCCCACCTCGACCCCATACTTAACCCCCTCCTAGATCTGTAAAGTAGCCCCCAGATGAACCTGATCTTTGCCCCTTGCCCTAAACCCACCACAGACACTATCCTAACTCCTTCCCTGGCCCCCATATACCCCAATACGCCAACACATCCCTTGGCAGGACCCTGCCTCTAACCCCTTCCTTGTGACACCTATCTGACCCTTGGCCTCACCCCATCCCAACCCCTTCATCTGAATCTCCCTAATGGCTGCCCAGAACTTTCATCACAGCCTGCCCAGACCTTGACCCTAGGCCCACACCTAACCCCTACACAATACCACGCATTCCCCTACCTAGCCCCATCCTGACCCAGAACCTCACTGCAGCCATAATCTCTGACCCTTTGCTTAACCCCACTCCTAAATCCAAACAGATCCAATTCCCTGACCTTTAGCCTCACTCCACACCTAACACAAGCCCTGACCCTTAACGACCACACACATCCAACCTTATTCTTGACCTTGAATCTAACCACATGCCTGACAGAGAAAATAACGGTATCACTAGGTCTGCCTCTGATTCCTGACCCTAATGCCATCCCATCCCTCAGCCCTCCACTCGCCCCGGTCCATCCCCAGCCAGACCCTTAACCAACCCCTTCCCTGATGACCTTTAACTCTGCCTGGCCCTTTACCCCTCCCACATCCTTAACTTGACCCCACTCCTGGCCTTCAACCTTCCCGAACCCTGACACCTTGCCTCTGTGGAGGCGGCCAGCTCCAACTCCATCTCAGACCTTTAACCTAATCCTGGCCCTACCCTGAACCAGACCTTACTGCAACCTCAGCCCTGACCCTCCACCTCACCCTCTTTCTAACCCTGTCTCTAACCTATCACCTCACACCGTCTCCCTCCCTCCCTTCCCCTGCCCCCCCCCCCAGTTCCACCCATGTCAGACACCCAGGGTGGGCCACTGCCACTCTCAGCCCAGCTTTGGGGAAGGGACTCCCTGACCCCCTGACCCCCTAACCTCCAGGCCATCCTGGAGGCTCCCGAGAAGCAGCGGACACTCAACGAGATCTACCACTGGTTCACACGCATGTTTGCCTTCTTCAGGAACCACCCTGCCACCTGGAAGGTAGGCTCCTCTGGAAGTGGCAGTGGCTGGGGGGGCCTCCGATGCCACTGGGGTGCTGGGCCAAGCTCAGGAGTGGGGGGCGGGCTTGTAGACACGTTGGAAAGGGGCGGGAGGCCGGTTTGGGGTGGGTCCTGCTGACGTCAGAGTGACTGCCTACCCACCCCCCGCCCCCGGCCCGGCGGGCCTTCCTCCCGCAGAATGCCATCCGCCACAACCTGAGCCTGCACAAGTGCTTCGTGCGGGTGGAGAGCGAGAAGGGGGCCGTGTGGACCGTGGATGAGTTCGAGTTCCGCAAGAAGAGGAGCCAGAGGCCCAGCAGGAGCGCCAACCCCACACCCGGCCCCTGACCTCAAAACCAAGGAAAGGAGGAAGGAAGGACAGGGGCCAAAATGGGGGGTGGAAGTGGCCGGGGGCAGGGGTGACGGGCCCTGGACGTGCCCACAGGGACCAAGAAGTGAGGTGTGCACAGTCTTGCCTGCCAGGGACCCTGATCCTCAGCTGACCACCCTTCTAGATCGTATGCTCTGCACCAAGGCTGCTCAGAGGGGCCCCGGCCCCCCGGCCCACCGGCCCACCTTCCTGCAACAAGCTCTTTAGCCAAACTGAGCCTTCACAACCAAGCACACACAGCCTGCCTCAGTCGCTCTCAGAGATGACCTCAGGGCTGGACAAGACACACACACAGCCACAACCCTGTCCCTTGGACACAGTACAAAGAGCCTGCCTCAGTACCCTCAGGCAACCTCAACTCCGCAGTCCCGCAGACAATCATACCTGAGCACAGTCCTGTCAACCCACGCACCCACGGCCATCCCCCCCGCCCCGCCCTCACCTGCGCTGTGCCCAGGACCCCGCCCAGAAGCAGCCTTGGTACCTTCAGGATCTCACGTCCCAAAGAGCCACACAAACACACCCCAGTCATGCACATTCTCACGCAGCCCCCAAAACATCAGCTTGCTCACGCAGCCCACGAGAACACACCCGTGCATCTCATGTCATGCACACGCACTTGGCACCCCAGTGGGTCTCCGGAGTCCCAAGTGGGCTTTCACAGCCACACACATGGAATCGCCGAACAGATCCCATGTCTCACCTGCCGCCCGCCGCACCTTCCCAGCCCTGAACCCTGTGTCCCCATCCAGGCCTCAGCTTAGACTGCAGACAGAGCCCCTCGTTTATTTGGGATCCAAGGTCCTAACCCCAGTGCCCTCTCCAATAAACTGCAGCCGAGTTCCCACGTTCTGGACGATCACCCCAGATCAGAGTTGGGGTCAGGTGGGCGGGGGTCTGGGGCCAAGGCCGTAGCAGGAGGAGCGCAGCCAACAGAGGGAACGGCTAGGGCAAGCGCTTGGCCATCGCCCCCGACATCCCAACTCCCTGCCCGAGGCCAGGTGCAGACCGGTGCTGGGGGCTCCTCAGGCCTCCCGGACCCGCCCCAGGAGGCCAGCGTTCTCCTGGCGAAGGGCTCGGTAGTCCTCGCGGATCTTCTCCAGGTTGCTGAGGGTCTTCTTCCCCATCTCCGTCTCAATCTAAGGCAACACGAATCGCACACCTTCTGTGTGCGGGGCCCCTGTCCCAGCTCCTGCTTGCCACCCCATCTCCATTAAGGCCGCTCGAGGTCCCTCCCGTGCTCCTCCCACCCTCCTCCCACAACAGCGTGCTGTGCCCTACCACCGGGCCTTTGCATGTGTCATCTGTTTGCCTAAAGCACCATTTGCTAACGTGGCAGCATGAGCCACCACATACTCTGGCTGAAGCCTCTGCCAATGGCCCAGGGAGGCAGGTGCGAGGACCTTCGGGGTGGAAGCTAGGGCTCAGAGGAGGCTGCTGGCCAGTGCCAGGTCACACACACAGCTACTATGGGGCAAGGCTGAGAGTCCAGCCGTAGGCTGTGTCTGCTCCCACAGCCCCTCTGGGCGTAAACCAAGGTGCTGTCCACTGGCCTGCCTTGGTTTCCCCTCCTACCCCCAGGCCTCACCTGCTCCTCAAGGTCTCGAACTTCCCGCATGATTGTGCCTGTATCCTCGATGGTCTGGATGAGCTGGCTGCAGTTCTGGGGGCGGCAGGAGCAGAAGGCTTGCACCCCCACCACGCCCCACCCCGGCCAGCACCCCTCACGCGTCACCCACCTCGTGCAGGGCAGCTAGATACTTGTATGCCTTCCGAACGGCATCATCCTTCTTGGCATCCTGACCAGACAGAAGGGACCAGTGGGCTTCCCCCACGCCCCCCCACATACCCCCTCCAGGACCCCCACAGGGCCACCCTCTCCCACTCCCCTGACTTCGTCCTCCGTGGCGCACAGCCAGGCCCGAGCCGCAGTGTACCTACACGGCTCGCACTGGGCCGAGGCCCAAGCCAACCTGTGAGCAGATAGGCAGGCGGGAGCCCAGCCTGCCCCCTGCACCCCCCCGACCCGGCCCAGCCAAGCCCACACCTTGAACACGAGCTCATCGGTCACAGCAAACGTCCGGTCCAGCTTCCCCGACAGGGAGTTGATTTCCTTCTGAAGCTCCTTTGTGTCGGACAAGATCTGGCAGAGAACAGGGCAGCCATGAGCCCACGTGCGGCCCGGGTCGGCCGGCTGAGGGCAGAGTCGTGTGCGCGCGCTCACACCCAGACGGGGCCTGCGTCACCGCGTCAGCTGTGGCTGGAGTGGGCTGGGTAGGAGGGTTCCGTGTTGGGGCGTGGCCAGGCAGCTCTGCCTTTCGGAGGGTGTGAGGTCCCCACGTGGCCGTGCTACACGCACCTGCCCCTCGCGCGTGTCTGCCCGTCTGCCCCAACCCTCCACGGCCGCAGCGATGCACCTTAGTGATCTCTTCCTTCTGCTTCCGGATGTTGCCCACAATCTCCAGGATGCGCTGGGTATAGGCCAGCCGGGACACGTCTCTAGGCAGGGTCTCCAGCTCTGACACCTAGACAGGAACACAGCAGACACTCCCCTGGGACCCAGCCCCCCGCCCACTCGGAGCCACCCGGGGCCCCTGCACGGCCCTTACCAGCTGCTTGTAGGCCTCCTCCTTCCTGCGGGCCTCTTCGGCAGCTGCTCGAACACTCTGGTGCAGCTCCTGGATCTCTGCCAGCCGTCGAGAAGATTCCAGCTGCCAGGACCCCATGGGCAGAGGGAGAGTGAGCACAGCACAAGGATGGCCCCCCAGGGAGGGACCGAACCCACCCCGCCCACAGCCCAGGACCCCACAACTTACCTCTCTGCAATCCTGGAGCTTTCGGAGGTGGCGGTACTCAGCCAGGAGAGGGACCCGGTGCTTTTCCCACTGACCTGCCAAGTGGATGACCCGCTGGGCGCTACTCTCCACCACGAGCTGGGGTGGGGGGATAGGGGATCTGTGTCACACAGGCTGGACCCTTCCAACTCGAGCCGCCCCGCCCAGCCCCAGTGCCAGCCCCACCTGCAGCTTGGCCAGGTTGGCAGCCCCGTCAGGCAGCAGCTCCACCGCCCGGCTCTTCAAGCGCAGGGCCTGCTCACGCTCCGCCATGCTGAGCTCGCTCTGCCGACGCTCCGTCTCCACCTGGCAGCCCATGACCCCCACTCCCGTCAGTGGAGGGGCCCAGCCACACACCACAGCCCTCTAGGCCCCACCGAGCCTGGAAAGCCTGAGCCCCCACAGACGAGAACACACCCCTCTACCCTCTAGCAGCCCCTTGACCCCTCCTGATGGTGACAGAAACCTATAAGCAGTGACAGACACCCACAGGCCCCCTTCTGATCCCTCTACCTCCACAATGACCCCCCCCCCCAGGAAGCCCTGACAAGGCCCACAAGCCCCTGCCCAGACAGGTCCATCATACGCCCACAGATGCCCACAGATGCTCACACCCCTCCTGATTCTCACAGACACCTGCATGTCCTGACCGATGCCCACGGGTGCCCCTAACCCCCACAGGTCCGACCCCCCTGACCCTATATCCCCGTCACCCCCACTGATTCTCCTCAACCCTCGAGAGCCCACAGGTCCCCGAGGTCGCCTCTGAACCCTTCTGACGTCGGCAGACCTCCACGAAGTCCCCTCAGTCCCTTCAAGGCCCTCTAGGCCCTCTAGGCCCCACCATGATCCAAACCCAGGGGGGCAGCCCCTTCCCCACCCCCACCTCCCACCTGCACAAGGTTGACTCCCAAGGTCTTCATGTTGGCTTCGACCTCTTCGATGTTGCGGTTCACTCCCTCCAGCTGTTCCCGAAGAGACTCCAGCTCCTTCTCTTGAGCTGCCCTCGTGTCCTGGGAGGCACAGGCCAGTAGGGGTGGGGGTGTGAGGCCCACTAGGCGGGGCAAGGGCCCAGAACCCCCGCCACGGCTCGGCTTACCTGTTCAGGCCGCTGGGAGGTGGCTGGCACATCACACACCTGGGCTGCCTGGACCTCGGGCTCCTGGGGGAGGGAGACGGGGGTATCCTGGCCGTCAGAGAAGGCCCTGCCCCTCCCAGCCTCAGCACCTGCTCCAAGTGCCCTTCCAGCACCACGCTCCTGTCCACCCAACTGCTGACAGCTGTCAGGCTGGGTTTATGAGGACCCAGGCACTCTCTGAGACCTCAGGCTGGACTGTTTGCTCAGAAAGAAACCTCCCTGACCCTGACACGAGAAGGGGGCCCACGAGAAGGATGAGGGCCCCTCTAGGTCAAGGAGAGAAGATGTGTCCAGGGGAAACTGTCCGAGGGAAGCTGGGGTTTGCACAAAGAGCACCCCTACACCCTGACATGGTTCCCACCCCTCCCCCCTTCTCCACCGAAGCTCTTGAGGAGCCAGAGGACCCCCAGTGCAGAGAGGGCACGCCCAGTGGGAACACGGGAACCTATGTGGATAAAGTGTGTCGTCTGCACAGAGAGCGGCCCTATCAGCCCACCCGAGTCCACTTGGACCCACTCACCGGATGGAAGGTGAATTTCTCTGAGTGTGTAAAGCGGGAGCCCTTGGAAGCACCGGTCCTGGCCCCTGCACCCCAGGCCTGCAGCAGCTCTCCCAGGTCTCGGGCTTGTGGGGGAGCCCCCGGTCGGCCCCAGGTCTGGCGTAGATGCTCAGCCAGGTGCTTCTGCAGCCGCTGCCGCTGGGCCCGTGTATCCTCCTGGATGCAGAAGGCGGGGCAGACGGGAGGGTGTTGAGGCCTGCTGGGCACCCGAGGCCCTGCCTCCTCCGGGGAGCTGCCTGACAAAGGGCTACCAGCCAGTCCCCTCTCCTGACCCACTGGTCTGAGAGCTCCCCAAGGACGGGGTCCCCCCCACAGCCATGCTTCTCTCCACCCACTCGCTCCCCACACCAGCAGTAAATCAGCAGCCTCCAAATCAGAGGGTGACACGGAAAGGCTACGTGGGGACAGAGCAGAGACAGAGAGTCAGAGGTGCTGGGCAAAGAAGCAGTGGAAGCAGAGCAGAATCGAGAGAGAGAGAACTAACAGAAGCAGTTTCAAGACAACTGGGGAAATCTGATTATGAAATCAGTGACGGATGGTGTTAAGGTGTTAATGTTATTAGGTGTAAAAATGACTGAGGGGTTACCTTAAAAAGTGAATACCCTTATGAGTTAAGAGATGCACACTTCAGTATTTAGAGTTGAAATGGCATGTGTACCGGGATTTGCTTTAAAATAATACTGAGAAAACAACTGGGGGAGAACAGATTAAGAAAGATTGGTGAAAGGCTCATAGTTGAAGGTGGATGACGGGCACATAGGATTCGTTAGAATATTCTGTGTTTGAAAACATCTCTAAGTTTAAAAAAGACACAAGTCAAGAGAGAACAAATGGCAGTGGGGGAGGCAGGGGCAGGCAGAAAGAGAGAGTGACAGAGGTGAACAGAAGGGAAGGGGAGAGACACAGTCTCGAAATGAGGAGACAGACAGAGGAGCAAGAAAGAGGGGCAGCAACACCACAGAACAAGGAAGACAGTGACCAGAAGAGACAATGCAGAGACCTAGGGACAGAAAAAATGAGCACCAGGGACAGTGGCAGAGACAGAGAAGGAATGAGAGACTCGGGGGGGGGGGGGGGGAAGAAGGTAATAGAAACAGGGAGGAAGTGGGCAAATCCTGACCACTCTGGTTACTAAGAACCTGCCCGTCGTTCGTCCTTCAGTCGTTCAGTGGAGCACTAGCCTGAGGAGAGGGCACTATCACCCCCCAAGTCTCAGAACCGGAAACCGAGGCTCTGGGGTGGGGGAGGGAGAGTGACTTGTCTGAGGGGTCCACAGTCTTTCTGACTCCAGGATTCTCGCAGGGGAGGAGCCAGGTAGGTGCATGCAGAGGGGACGGGATGAGGGGCCAAGAGGGGAAAGGAGGGGGCAGAGGACCAAGGGACGCTGAGCTGCGAGCAGAGGCCTCGGCAGCAGGGAGCCGAGCTTTGGGCAGTACCTGGGTGGGATGGCGGGCTGCCCGGTGGACCCAGTCCTCATCCCCAGGGCGGTCCCGGCCCGTGTGCTGGCAGAGCTGGATGGCATGGCATTCGAGGAGTGAGGCCACCCTCCCGGCAGGCTGGGGCACCTGGGCGGGGGCTGGTAGCAGCAGAGGACTCTCCTGGAACTCCCGGGACTCTGGAGGCAGGAACATGGTCAGCTAGTCCTCCCGCCTGGCCAGGGGGTCAGGCCCACCTCCACCCTGCCCCCAGCCCCTCCCCACAGCCTCCCACTCACCTCCTCTGGAACTCAACTCAGGCATGACCAGCCTGGTGGTGTGGAAAGGCTTCTGGGAGGCGGAGCCCTGGGGGGAGAGCAGAATCAGAGCCTCCATGATGAACTGTGGTGGGGGGGGGGGCACTGGTGGGGGGGGAAGACATCTGAGTGACCAGATGGGGCCAAGGTGAGGGGACGGGCAACATCAATGTGAGTTGGGGGGTTCCACCTGGAGGTGCTGTAGCTTGGGAGTGCGAAGGAGGGGTGGGACCCAGGGCAGGGCCAGCTGGTCCCGGATTTGGCTCCCGATGGCCCGGAGAAGGATAGCTGAGTCTCCTGTGGGGGGTGGGGAAGGAGCATCCATCAGGTGACAGTGCCCTAACCCCAAAACTGCAGATCCTGGGAGAGCAGCCGGGGCTCCCGGACCCCCTCCCAGAGATGCATATCTGTCTAGCTATCATTCTCACCCTCGGCCATTCAACAAACACTTACTGAGCACCTACTGCATACCAGTCACTGTTCTAGACTCTTGGGATACTTCAGCGAACAAACTGAGAAGTACCCCTGCCCTCACGGAGCGGGCATGCTGGTAGAGGAGAACACGAGTCAGGTACTTCTGAGTACAAGACAGAAATCTGCCAGGTGATGATCCAAGGGGAGGGTAAAGACTATTGAGAGGGGCATGTAATTTTAAACAAAGCAGTCGGAGGAAGGCCTCCCTGAGGTGTCACGTGAACAGAGCCTCTAAAAGGTAAGAGAGTGAACCAGGAAGACATCTAGGGGAAGAATAATCTGGCAAATACAAAGGCCCCCAGGCTGGAGCACACCTGGAGTCTCTGAGAAGCACTAAAGAGGCCCGTGTGGCTGGAGTGGGGAGGAGGAGGGGGAGTGAGGAGGAGGTGAGGCAGAGGGGCCCCTCCCAGCACCAACTCCCCAACTGGGGCAGCTCAAGCCCAGGCCCCCTTCCCCCTGCCCTGCCTCCCCTCCCCCAGCCCCAATCCTCCCTTCCACCCCAGCTCTCGCAAAGATACATCCCCCACCCCACCCCTAGTCAACCTTTTTACCACCTCCACCTGTCTCTTGGCCCCTACAACACCCAGGAATGCCACGCTCTCCTTCACCCCCACCATGCCCTGGGCAGACCATACCTGCAGGCTGATCTGCATCCTCAGAGGCATCAGAGGGCAGACGCTCAGCCAAGAAGAGAAGCAGGTCCCGGAGATCTGGCTCACTGGGGTAGAGGAAGTTCTGATAGCCAAGCTCCAAGGGATAGCCCAGGTCCTGGGGGTTGGGGAGATGGCTTCTATCAGTCAGACAGGCAGAATCCTCCTACCCTGGAAGCCCTGGGCCTAGACCACAAATGCTCCCACTCTCTCGCCAACCACAACTCTCTGAACTTCACCTTGACTCCCCCAAAGGCCTCCAGGCCTCCCGGGGGAAGGGGGGGAACCACAGAGTGATTATAGTCAATGCTACAGAGAGCCAGAAACAAGATTAAAGCTCTGGCCTTTCTAACTATGACCCCAAATCCAGAGGCCATAAAGGAGAATATCAGTATTTCTGAATCCCTGAAAAGAAACAAAAATTTTAAAGAATATAATTACCAAAGTCAAAAGAGAGATAACAAGCTAGAAAAAAAATATTTGGAGTTCATATCACAGACAAAGAGTAAATCTACCTAGTATATAAAGAGTGTCTAAAATCAAACAAGCAGAAAAGACCAGCAATGCAAGAGAAAAGAAGGCAAAAGATAGGAGGAGGCAGTTCACAGAAAAAGAAATGAAAATGGCCCTTAAACCTAGGCAAATTTGCTGCAACTGAAAGCACACGGAGAGATCTCACACACATATCACTGATCCAGGACAACCTGCTGATCCATTCTCCAGGTGCGCGCTGGGAGGGAGATACCATCGCTCCGGCAGCATTCCTGCCCAAAACCTGAATCTGATCATCAGAAAACACTGTGACCCACTCAAAGTGTAGGCCATCCCAGGCAACAGCCAGCCTGGACTCTTGGAAAACATTTGTCTTCACAAAAGAAACAAAGAAACAAAAACCAAGGAGGACTGTTGGCTATGCAAGATTAGAGAAGTAAAAGTGAAATAAAATGTATGATCCTTGATTAGACACTACAGTTAAAAAAAAAAAAAAACAGAGATAGAGGGGGGAAAAAAAAGAATAGAATGGAATACAGAAAAAAAAAAACCAAAAACAGAGATAGCGGATATTTTGGGGACAACTGGGGAAATTCCACCAGGTGCTAGATATGAGATACTACTGTTCTAATACATACTATCGATTGTTAATACATACGATCAATATTCAATTTCACCGGTGTGATCACAATATTGTGGTTGTGCTGGCAAGTGTCCTTCTACTTAAGAGAGGCGTGCTGAAAATTGTAGGTACGGAGTTATCACCCTGTCTGCCATTTTCAAATGGTTCGGCAAAAAAGTGTGTGTGCGTGTGTGTGTGTCTATGTATCTATGTACAGAGAAAAGAATGGAGCAAAATGCTACCAAACGTTTGCCCGAGTACAAAGTTGGGGAGAAAGACAATACTGAGATATCATTCCTCACCTACTGAAGGGGCACAAGTCAGTGGGCCAGGCTGTGGCGAAGCAGGCGCTCTCTCCCACGCTGCTGGTGGGAAGGCAGAAATGAAACAAAGCCCAGCGAGGGCAACTGGGCAAAGTCCGACGAAACAACATCTGCTTTTACCCTTCCACCTAGCAATCCTACTTTGAGGAGCTGACCATGAAGCCATGTCCCTAGCGATTCAAGAGGACAGATGCGTGGGATTCCTCCTTAGCACTATTTGCATGCGATTCCTCCAAAGCATTATTTGCAAAATACTGGAAATGCCTTAAATGTCCAAGCAATTAATACATTTAATGCAGCTGTTAGGGGGGATTAAAAAAAAAGGTAAGAAGGGGAGAAATGAGTCTTCCTCCTCTATATGAGAAAGACTTTGATTATCTCCCTTTTACTTTTTTTTTAAAGATTTTATTTATTTATTTGAGAGAGAGAGAGAGCGCACAAGCAGGGGGAGCTGCAGGCAGAGGGAGAGGGAGAAGCAGGCTCCCCGTGACATGGGGCTCGATCCCAGGACCCTGGGATCATGACCTGAGCCAAAGGCAGACGCCTAACTGCCTGAGCCGCCCAGGCGCCCCTCCCTTTTAATTCTTATGATACCATCAGACACTGCTTTCTTCCACCACTTCTGAGGTATAGGATCTCCTCCTCCAGCACCCATAAAAAATGAATAACAATGATGACAACAATGGTGGATACTCTGTCAAGCCCTTTCTATTTTCCATGCCTCGATTCCTTAAACCAAACACAGGAATGGGTCGCTAGTCTTTATTTTCCCTCATTTTACAGGTTTCCCATAAATCAAAATTACCAACTGTACCAAAGTGCTGTGAGGTCCGAATTATCCTCAAAAGGCTAGGGGTTCATTGCCCTCACTTCCTCTTCCTCCGCGTGACATACTTTATTAATTTACGACAGAGCACTAGTTCCTTAGAGAGCCTTTTCTCGACAGAACAGCCACAGTAATGAAAAAAAAAAAAAAAAAGTTGCTAAAGAAGAAATATAAAGGGGCAAAGCCCTGGAAAGGGAAAGGCTGTGAAAATGAACTTCAAAAACAAACTTCATATAGTTCACAGATGACCTCAAGCTGACCCTTCTGATCATTAGAAGAGGGCCTTTCTCCCAGGGCCCCAAACCAGGAAGCAGATTTTTGGTTTTGTTTTTTTCCTTCCAGGCTCTGCAGAGTATGCAAATGTGCTCTCTGGAGCAGAACAACCAGGAAACGGAGCAGAACATGCAAGGCCACGAAGAGGAAGGATATGATGTCCAATCGTAATCAATAAAATGCTCTAAGGGGTCCATTTTTCATGCAAGGGTTTTTAGACTACTTCAAAGAAATAGGTTCTTGCCTTGCTTCATGGCTTGTCTATATCCTAGACGGTTATTAAGTTAGGCGAAGGGGACTTTTGGTCTGTGTCATGAATCATTGCTTACAACCAGAAACTGGGCAATCAAAATCTACTAAGCAAGAGAAAAAGAAAGGAAGGGGGCAAATAAGTATATTCACATTGGCTTATATCTGCATTAAAAAAAAAAAAAACAACCCAGGGGGGGAAAAAAAACCTAGAAAGACACACAGAAACCAGTCAGTCATCCCGTTCTAGCAGATGAGGCAGGAGAACGGGGTGAACGGTTCAGAGCGTGAGACTCTGCCAGGTATCACGTTCCTTCCATCACACCCTGGAGATCTCTCTTACCCTTTCAGTGGTTAACCACCTTTTACCTAATTAACAATTCTTTATATTGAAATGTCCCTGTTCAAATTACAGCTGGGGTTTCGGTCTCCAGACTGGACCCTGACTAACAGAATGACCTACTCGAAACAATCATTTTCTTTAAAAGGGGACTTAGAGGGTGCCTGGGTGGCTCAGTTGGTTAAGCAACTGCCTTCGGCTCAGGTCATGGTCCTGGAGTCCCAGGATCGAGTCCCGCATCGGGCTCCCTGCTCAGTGGGGAGTCTGCTTCTCCCTCTGACCCTCCTCCCTATCATGCTCTCTGTCTCTCATTCTCTCTCGCAAATAAATAAATAAAATCAAAATAAATAAATAAAAGGGGACTTAGAGGCTTTAGTGTAAAAAGATTGGGACTGAAATCCAGCCCTTACCACTTACTGGCTAAGGCCTTGGACCGATTATTGAACCACCCGGAAGCTCAGTTTCCTAGCTGTAAAATGGGGCTGATAGGACTTTCCCTATGTGCCTGCTTTAAGAGCTCACAGGCCCCATCAGGGTTTGGCGTGGGGCCTGAGAAATGGGCCCAGAATGCAAGCCTGATTCTCTGTCAGAGTTGCCATCGGTCCGGAGCTGCACGGACTCTGAAAGCAGACTTCCCAGACTCAAATCCAAGCTTTGCCTCTGACCCATTGTGTGACCTCGGGCAAATCACTTAACTTCTCTGGGCTTTACTTTCCTCCTCTGAAAAAAAAAAGGGGGATACTGACAATACCTACTTGAGAAAGTTGTCATGAGAATGAAGTTAAGCTCACACCGCATTACCACAGCGCCTGGCCCAGGGTAGGTACTCGGAAAACATCCTTATTATCTGCCTGTGTGTGTATTAGGTCACAACAGAAGGCGGATTTATGTCAGAGGGTCACCGTCACAAGAGTGTGAAAACCACTGGCTTTTGAGCGACTTTACTTTGGGTTTTTTCCGACACCTGCAATCAAAGAGTTGTGACTGATACAGAAACTCATTCCAGGAGTCAGGTGTGTGAAGTGACAGACACCAAAATATGGAGGTGGCTGAGTGGCAGAAAGCGGTGCCAGGCATGGGGCATGTGAAGAGGCGGCCAGCAGGAGAAGAGCCTGAGAACCCCCGAGGGCCAGGCGAACCTGAGAGCTAAGTGACCAGCAGAGCGCCGCGGCCTACTGGTAAGAGACAGAAGCTGCACAAGCAAGGTCCGAGTTCAAGAAACCCCACCACCCTGTCCCCAGGGCCTAAATGGAAATTTTCACCGTATTTACTCTACTCTCCCTCCACCACCATATCCTCGGTCTGTTGGCCGAGTTCACATCCGTTATGTAGCCAGAGGTGGCTGGAATGCAAGTGGCCAGATCAGGCCTCTCTAAGAATAGTAATACCACTTACACAGAGCTCATTATAGCCAGCTTTTCCTATAGTAACTTCTTTTTACTCATCATAGCAACCCTAGGTGGTAGGTACAACTCGTATGCCTGTTTTACACAGGAGGAAACAGGCCCAAAGAGGTTAAGAGACTGACCCAACGTCACAGAGCAAGCAAGCCAGGAGAAATGACATTACTCAGAGCCCCTGGAGATAGCTCTGTACTGGGTAGGTATGAGTGCTTCGTCACAAGGCCCTTTACCTATGAGAGAGACAGTTCGGGAATTATTCTCAGGAGAGGCAGGGCCACGAGGGGGAACGCAGCAGAAACACAGTTTTACTTAACCAGCATACCTTCCTTTGGGTAACCCTCTGACCCCCAACTCCCAAGCGATCCTGAAGGAGCAGCCAATCACAGTGTCCTAGAGGGATGACCCTGTGATCCACGCCAGGCCAATCAGAGTACACAGTGATTAATTTAGGAGTGAGCCCGCGGCCCAAGCCAAGCTTTTTCTGGAACTCGTAAATGGATGCCATGGGCGGGGCGGGGGGCAATTCTAGCACCACCTTAGTGGTGCAAAGCTTAAAATGTGGGAACCAGGGCCAGCCCAGGCATAAACTGGATCAACTCATATAATGCTCCTAACAACTCTACTTTTATCATCTCAGTTTCACAAATAAGGAAACAGGCCCAGAAGGGTTAGGGTCACACAGTTAGCAAGTGGTGTAGTGAGGGTCAGAGCTACTCAGGCGGTTTGACCATAGAGCCAGCATCCTTAACCACTAATGAACGCTAAGCCACAAGAGGAGGTGGCAGAGAGGAAAGGCAAGCGTTTCTAAGGAGCTCAGGGACTTTGTGAAGGAGGAAGGAAGAGGCTGTGTGTATTGGGAGGAAGGCACTCACCATGCAGGCCTGAGCCAGGCTCATGGCCAGGCGGAACCGGGCGGACATGGCCAGAGGCAGCAGGGGGCTGAGGCCAGAGCCCACGGCAGGATTGATCACACGCAGGCAGCGGACCACAGCTTCTACAACCAACTCAGTGGTGAAGGCTCGCAGTGTCTGCACATCTGGAGGAACTGCCCTGAAAAAGAAGAGCGCGGGCTCAAAGCAGCCAGGCAACAGGGATCAGGCTGGGCCCTGCTGCCTTCTGGAGTGGGAGAGGATGGGGTGGGAGTAGGGGAGGATGGCCAGAGTTCAGACAGGTCCTGGGTGTTGGTGACTGCAACTTCCATTTGGAAAACTAAGAACTGGGGAAGCTGGGGAAGTCCTTAGGTCCTAACGGTGGACGGAAGGGATCTGAATTTAAAAAAAATCTTAAATTGCCATATGCTTAAAAGTCTGGGGTCTGAGAAGGGCAAAGGACCCAGGTGGCATGCTCTCTATGTTTCTGTATCCCCAGGTATGTTCCCTGCACGTCAGGGGCCCCTAAATATCGAGCTTCTAGGGTTTTGAGACTAGATATTGTGAGGCTCAGGTTTGCAGGAGTTCCAAATGTCAGGGTCCCTAGATGTCAAGATCCCCGGATAGCAAGACCTTCTAGTTTCAAGCAATCCAGAAATCAGGCTCCCTAGATGTTGGTATCCTCGGTTTTTAGGGTTCTTGAATGCAGAAGTCCTTGTGTGTCGGGGTCACTAAGTGTTGAGGTCGCCAGATTTTAAGGTCTGGGGATTTTAAAAGCCCAGGTGTTGGGAAACAGGGTTTGAAGGTTCCCAAATATCCAGTCCCAGGGTTTTTGAGTGCCAGGGCTCTGGGTGTTTAAAATCCCTGGTTCTCAAAATACAGGTGGCTTAGATTTTCCAAATACCAGGGTCCCAGGGTATTGATGTCAAGAACCACATATTTCAGGACCCTGGGTGTCGAGGATCCAAGGTTTTAAGCTCTGGAGATGTCTGGGTCCTGGAATTTGGGGTTTACCAAGTGTCGTGGGCAAAGGATTTGGGAGCTCCCCGATGTCAGAGTGCGTGCATGCATGTGTGTGTCTGTCTGTCTGTGTAAGGAGGGGGTGTTTTAGGGTCCTGGAAGTTGGGAGTCCCAGATGTCAGGGTCTGGGTTTTAAGGTTCCCGGGTGACTGGGTCCACAGTTTTGGAGTCCCGGATGTGGGCATTCCGGGGCGGGCGGGGGCTGTATCCTTACGTGCCGGCCTGGCGCAGGGAATGGATGAGGATTCGGTCCGCCTCCTCCATGGTGGAGCTGTGTTCGAGTCTGAAGCTGGAGCCAGGGCCGGGTCCGAGCAAGAGAGGCGCAGCTGAAACCCCGCTCCGCACTCGCGGTCCAAGGAGTGTCACAGGGTGCGCGGGGAGAGCCGGGATGTGTAGTTCAGAGAGCGAGTGTGGCGCACGCCGGATGTCTGGCGTCCTGGTGCGAAGGTGCGTCTGCAGGCTTGAGCCTGCAATGGCTGCTGGGAGTTGTAGTTCTTCCGCTTGCAGTCCGGTGGGTTCTTCCAAGGGGGCGAAGAAGTGTATTTTGAGCGCGTGCGCGAGCGTGTGCTTGTGTGTGCCTGTGTGCCTGTGTATGCGCGTGAGCGCGCGCGCAATGGTAGAAAAGGGACCAGACGGAGAGCGGCTTCCTGACTCATTCATTTAAGGCGACATTCATCTTCCGTATTATAAAAGCGTACAAGTTAAGGGCAGGGGCTTTAGCAGAAAGCGGCTACGGTTGCGTCTCAGCTTTTTAGCTCAAGTCTTTAGCTCAGCTAGCTAAAGGTGCAACCGTGGGCAGGTTACGTAACTTCCCTGTGTCTAAGTTTCCTCCTCTGTAAAATAGAACTATGAGTATAACTGCTTCCTAGGATTAAAACAATTCATGTAAAGCTTTGTTACTATGTGCCTGACACATAATACAGTAGGAAAGCGCTATGTAAATTACAGTCACTAGTATTCATGCAGTCCATAAATGCTTTCTTTTAAAGTTATACATATGTGTACGCTCCAAAGAATAATTACACAGTAAACATTCATGTAACCACCATTCATTAAAAAGACCACCCCGTTTCCACTGCTCAGTAGTGCCATGTTTGTCATAAATAAATCATGTGCGGGGCGCCTGGGTGGCTCAGTCGTTAAGCGTCTGCCTTCGGCTCAGGTCATGATCCCAGGGTCCCGGGATCGAACCCCGCATCGGGCTCCCTGCTGAGCAGGGAGCCTGCTTCTCCTTCTCCCTCTGTCTACCACTCTGCCTACTTGTGCTCTCTCTCTGTCAAATAAATAAATAAAATCTTTTTAAAAAAATAATAAATAAATCATGTGTACATATATGTGGGGCTCAGTTTCTGAACTCTATTCTGTTCTTAATTACTGTAGCTTTATAACACGCCTTGATATCTGATCTGGAATGGTCCTCCCATCTTGTTCTTTTTCAAAGGATTTTGGCTCTTCTAGATCCTTTGTATATCGATTTACATTTTAGAATCAGTTTGTCAAATTCCATGGAAAAATCTTTCGGGATTTCACTTGGGACTGCATTGAATGTCTAAGTCACTTTGGGAAGAATTGACATTTTCACAACATTGACTATTTCTATTAGTAAATTTAATATATCTCTCCATTTCCTTAGGTCCCCTTTAATCACTTGACAATATTTGAAAATTTTCTCCATGGAGATCTTACACATAAGTATATTATGTTAGGTCTATTTTTATGTACTTCAAAGCTCAGATACTGTTGGGAAATGATATCATTTTTCTTATTTTAATTTCTGACTGGTGCTGGTATATATTTTATAAATTTTTTTAAAGATTTTATTTATTTTTGACAGAGAGAGTGTACAAGCAGGGGAAGCAGCAGGCAGAGGGAGAGGGAGAAGCAGGCTCCTCGCTGAGCAAGGAGCCCGATGTGGGGCTCGATCCCAGGACCCTGGGATCATGACCCGAGGAGAAGGCAGATGCTTAACCATCTGAGTCACCCAGGCGCCCCTATAAAAATCAGTGCCTTTTCTGTTGCCAGGCTCTAGCCCATAAATGTCCCATCTTTACCCCTACTCACCCTCCCATCCAACCCTGCTATGGCCCCGCCCTGTGACCTTAATCTCTCTAAAGCTGGGGGAAAAGAGGGGGGCTGTGTGCAGATGGCTCTTCAACCTGGAAAGGAGGATGTCGGCATCTGAAGGCGGGAAAGGTGAGAGCAGCCTTCCACCCCTGCAGACCCTTGGAGCAAGCCTAGGCTCTGCTCTACCCTCTGCCCCTCTGCCCCTCTACTGCCCAACAGGATCCCACCCCCAGAGAGCCACCCGGGGACCAGAACCACATCACCTTGTTTCCATCCCAGCCAGAACCAAACATAGCCTTACTGCCACCTAAACCCCGACGCTCAGCCTGACTCAGACCCTGCCCCCATGGCCTCCCAGCCACATCCACAGCTTTAGTTCCCAACTGAATCCCAACCCTAATCCTGGCCCCAACCTCCATCCTAGTGCCCACCCCAAGTCCAATTCCAAAGCCAGCCCCAAGCTCAATCCTAACACAAACCTTACCAACCAGAGGGAGAACCCCTGTTAGAGTCGAAATCCCAATGTAGATACAGCCCTTAGTATGAGCTCTAAGTTCATCTAACTTCAACCCCAACATCTAGATATCAATACTGTTAGTGAGTGGTCTCTGACTCTCCAAAAAGAGCGCAGATCAATTTTTAAGGACTAAAGAGAGAGAGAGAGAATGAACACATTTGATGGTGGCAGTAAGTCATGAAGGCTTGGAGTCAGAGATTGCATATGTTTGAATCCCAATTCAGCCACTTCATCAAATCACCTCCCTTTTTGCATCAATTTCCTTACCTGCAAAATGGGAATAATACTCTGTGCCAGACATTGTTCTGAATGCTGAACTCACTTAATCCTCACGACGACTCTATAATATAGGTACTCTTATCTTTCCATTACCCAGATAAGGAAATTGAAGCTCAGGGAGGGTGCATAATTTTCCCAAGGCTGAACACAGCTACCAAGTGGTCGAGTCAGGATTTCAACTTCAGGCTCCAGTGTAGCAGGGACTGTGGGTCGGCAGTGCTTGGTGTCCTGAGTGGGTGAGGAGCCTAGACACCTCTCCCCATACTGCCCATCCAACACTGGGGATCTTAACCAAGCCAACCTACTGCCCCTCAGAGGCTAGAACGAGGCCACAGGAATTGGGAATGGTTTTAGCTGAAAACCCCAATGCCAAATTCAAATCCCATCCAAACTTAACTTTAACCCTAACCTTGATACTAATTCTAATCCCAACTCACACACTCCACTCCTACCTGTATTTAAATCCAATCCAAAATCCACCACTCGAATTTAACCCTAAATTTGCCTCCAGCTATAAACTTAATCCTACCTCATGCCAATTTAAACTCCCTATCAAGTCTAACAGCAAAACCTACTTTACTTGGAAATGTAATCTCACCCTCCCTTCTCTACAAATTCTCTCTACCCCCAATCAACTACAACACCAACTCTTACCCCCCAACTCTTAACTCAGGCACCCCCCCAACTCTCCCTAATTTTACATGCTCTTCTCTCCTTCCCCCAGACACAGGGATGGGATCAGGAAGGAGGCAACCATGATTGCCCCAATACCCCCCCTCCCTCCATGACTCGGTTTCTCCACACAGACACCACCCCAGAGCCCAGCCCAGCCAATGGGGCAGGCCCCGGTCCTGAATGGGGGCTGTGCCCTGGGCCTCCAGCATCAGGGGGCGAAGAAATCAGCGGGGCGGCGGGCCTGGAGACCCCTAAGCGAAGGACTCAGCACAGTAAGCACAAGACAGTGGCAGTGGCCAGTGCTCAGCGGTCACCCCGGGCGCTCTTCTGCCTCACCCTGGCCAACCCCCTGCGGCGATCCTGCATCAGCATTGTGGAGTGGAAGCATCCTGGAAGACCAGGGGCAGGGCTCAGGGGTGAGGGTCACCAGGGTACCAAGAGTCAAGGATTAGGTTAGGGCTAGAATGGAGGAAGGCTGAGGTCACTAGGGATCAAGAGTCTAGAACTGGATTAGAGGGTGAGTTGAGAAAGGTGAAGGCACTGGGGGGAGGAGGAGTGTCAAGAGTCAAGGACTAAATCAAAGCAAGAGTTGGGATGGCTAAGGTTTCTAGGGGGTTCAAAGTCAAAGCCTTGGTCAGGGCAGGGGTTGGGAATGTCAGGGTTGGTCGCCTTGGGTCAAGCGTCAGCACTGGATGGGGAGGGCCCCAAGGGAATGTGGGGATGCTGAGACCTACCTGCCTGGGTCCTTGACTGTCCACCTGAGGCCCTTCGACATCCTCATCCTGCTGACCATCTTTGCCAACTGTGTAGCCCTGGGGGTCTACATCCCCTTCCCAGAGGATGACTCCAACACTGCCAACCACAACCTGGTGAGGCTCGCACAGCCCCTCCCCCCCCCCGCCCCAAGCCGGATACAGCCCCAGTAGAACCACACCACAACCCTTCAAGCCCCCCATCCCCGCTCCTCGCTGACTCAGATGACCCTCTCCTATCCAGCCAACCTTAGATCCCGGACTATGCTTCCCTAACCCCGGCCCCCCTCAAGCCCCACCCCCAAATAACTCCCCACTCTCCCGCCCCGCCCCCGGCCTCCGCCCTCAGGAGCAAGTGGAGTATGTATTCCTGGTGATTTTCACTGTGGAGACTGTGCTCAAGATTGTGGCCTATGGGCTGGTGCTCCATCCCAGCGCCTACATCCGCAATGGCTGGAACCTACTCGACTTCATCATCGTTGTGGTCGGGTGCGCGTCTGCAGGGGACACCCCCACCTTAGTTCAACTTCCTACCCCAGGCCCGCTGAATTCGGGGCTCAGGGAAATATCTGCTTCCGACTGCCCCCATTTGGCAGCCAGAATCAGGAATATTAATATATTTTAAACTTATTCGCATTTCCAGTTACGGGGACTTGTGCTTTTCTGAGAAGGGAGGGGTGGAGGGAGGTCCCCAGGCCCGACCTCGGCCTCCTCATCCCGTGCTACCCCATCAGGCTGTTCAGCGTGCTACTGGAGCAGGGCCCTGGTCGGCCGGGGGACACCCTGCACACCGGGGGGAAGCCGGGGGGCTTCGATGTGAAGGCGTTGAGGGCGTTTCGGGTGCTGCGGCCGCTGAGGCTGGTGTCTGGGGTCCCAAGTGAGTGGCACGCCCCCGGAGGTTGGAGGTGGGGGAGGGGCGACGGAGGGGGGTTAGGCCGACCTAGCCCCTCTGTCCCCACAGGCCTGCACATAGTGCTCAATTCCATCATGAAGGCGCTGGTACCGCTGCTGCACATCGCACTGCTCGTGCTCTTCGTCATCATCATCTATGCCATCATCGGACTCGAGCTGTTCCTTGGACGCATGCACAAGACATGTTACTTCCTGGGATCTGGTCAGCCATTCCACCCCTCCCGGGACAGGACACCCCCCTCCACTGGTTCCTAGGCCCCACCCTGTTCTCAGAAAAACCCACTCAAATCCACAGGACTCCACCCCCAGGCGCAGGCTCCACCCCCCAAGATAACAAGCCCCACCCCCTTATTCAAGACTCCGCCCTCAATCCCGGGCTACAGCCGCCCTTTTGCCAATAGCTCCGCCCCATCACAAGACTCCACCCACAGGCCAAGACCCTACCTGGCGCTTGACTCCATCCTCCGGAACTGGTCCCAAGTACTCAGGCCCTTTATCCAGACTCCCGCCCAAGCCTTGCGCCCGCCCTCTTTTCAAGAGACCCTTCCCAATTCACAAGACTCCTCCCCCAGGCTCACGGCTCACGGTTATTTACAAGATTCCACCGCAAGTTTTACAGTTCCACTCCCCAGATACCCGTAGTTAGGACTCAGAATCCTGATCTAGCAGAGTTAGGAGCTTACAGTTGCCCTCGATTGAGAAAAATCTCGAACCCTGAGTTGAACTTCTCAGGTGGGCGGGGCTCCAGGGTAGCAGGGACTGTGGGTCGGCAGGCTGCAGAACACAAAGCTCCAGTCTTCCCACAGACGTGGAAGCGGAGGAGGACCCGTCGCCCTGCGCGTCTTCGGGATCTGGGCGTGTGTGCACCCTGAACCAGACCGAGTGCCGCGGGCGCTGGGCAGGGCCCAACGGAGGCATCACCAACTTCGACAACTTCTTCTTCGCCATGCTGACGGTCTTCCAGTGCGTCACCATGGAAGGCTGGACCGATGTGCTCTACTGGGTGAGGTGGACGACGGGCACAAAGTGCGAGACTGCACCTGCCTTTCCTCCCTGAGCTCAGGCGAGAGCATCTGTGTATCCTGAGAGATGCATGTCCTCTCTCTCCCCAGATGCAGGATGCCATGGGGTATGAGCTGCCCTGGGTATATTTCGTGAGTCTCGTCATCTTTGGGTCCTTCTTCGTCCTCAACCTTGTGCTTGGTGTCCTGAGTGGGTGAGGAGCCTAGACACCTCCCCCCATACTGCCCCTCAGCCCCTGTCCCACTTGTTTTCTTCCTAGCAAACTCCTAGGCATCCTTTCAGAACCCATCTGAAATACCCCTTCATTCGGTCAGTCAACATTGAGCATCTACTGTGTGCAAAACACCATTCTAGGAATGGAATAAAAGACAAAAATCCCTGTCTTGGGCGCCTGGGTGGCTCAGTTGGTTAAGCGACTGCCTTCGGCTCAGGTCATGATCTTGGAGTCCCAGGATCGAGTCCCGCATCAGGCTCCTTGCTCAGCAGGGAGTCTGCTTCTCCCTCTGACCCTCCCCCCTCTCATGCTCTCTCTATCTCATTCTCTCTCAAATTAAAAAAAAAAAAAAATCCCTGTCTTCCTGGATGTTACATTCTGGTGGGGAGAGACAGATAATAGCAACATACACAACAGATTGTGTTTACGCACACCCACACACCCCACACCCCACGCATATGTGTAGTGGGTTGTTGAAATTTTTTCTTATTTCAAGTAGGCCCCACGCCCAATATGGGGCTTGAACTCACAACCCTGAGATTAAGAGTCCCATGCTCTACCGACTGAGCCGGCCAGGCGCCTCACATATGTAGTGTTTTATACAGAATATGTGCTATGGAAAGAAAGGAAGCCTAAGGATAGAAATGGGCAAATCTTGCAATTACAGATAGGGACAATCAGGACAGACCTCCTTGAGGTGTCATCTGAGTAGAAATGTGAAAGAGATGAGGGAATGAGCCATGTGGATATCTGAGGAAAGGGTGCTCCAAGCAAAGGGAACCGCCAGTGCGAAGCTAGAATGTGCTTGACATAGTCCAAGAACAGCAAGGAGGCCAGTGGGGCTGGAATGGTGAAGGCAAGGGAGCCAGGGTGCTTCCCCCACCTAGCTCTCCATCTTCTTCCCTCAGGGAGTTCTCCAAGGAGAGGGAGAAGGCCAAAGCACGAGGGGATTTCCAGAAGCTGCGGGAGAAGCAGCAGTTGGAGGAGGACCTGCGAGGCTACCTGGACTGGATCACTCAGGCAGAGGAGCTGGACATCGAAGACCCCTCAGCTGACGGCAACTTTGGTGCTATGGCTGAAGAGGGCCGGGCCGGCCCCCGTAGGCACCCCCAGGCGGGCCCACTCCCTGCCCACAGATGCCTCTCATGTGGGCTACCCTCCTGAGACCCCACCCCAACTGGCCCAGCCCCCAGGTCCAGCCTAGGACACAGAACACCCTTCCTGGACTGTACCCAGAGCAAAGACTCCAAATAACAGCCCCCCCCACCCCCCCACGGCCTTAACCCAGCCTCAGGCCACGCTCCACAACTGTCCTTCCTGTCCCGCAGGGCCCCAGCTGGCAGAGCTGACCGCTAGGAGACATGGGCGTCTGCGCTGGTTCAGCCACTCCACCCGCTCCACCAGCAGCCATGGTGAGGGTCCATCCAGATTGGGGAGGGGGCTGGGATGGGTAGACGGAGGAGCAAACCAAGGGGGGAACCCTGGGGTCTTCATGTACTGACCTCTATTCCCACCCTGCCCGCAGCCAGCCTCCCAGCCAGTGACACGGGTTCGATGACAGAGACCCCAGGCGATGAGGAAGAAGAGGAGGGGGCTCTGGCCAGCTGTACACGCTGCCTGTGAGGGCCCCCAGCCCTTGACCCCTGGCCGGCCCAGAACCCAGTCCAGACCCCAACCCCCATCCTTACTTTACCCTCTAACCTTGACCCCAGCCCCTGACCTCCAACCCCAGCCACTGACTGCCCTTTAGTCCCTTATGACGCCCACCTTCCATCCTCCTCTTTTCCAGAAACAAGATCATGAAAACCAGGGTCTGGTGAGTTGGGAAAGTTATGGAACTCTTGGGCCCCCTGGCTTTGTGTGAGCCCCACCTCCAAGTCCCCCATGACCACCAGGCCACCTCACCCGAGCCCCCCAGGCCTGGCTTAGGTAGCTGATTTCAGCCAGGGACCTCGCCTTTCCCCCCAGCCGCCGCCTCCGCCGAGCCAACCGGGGCCTTCGGGCGCGCTGCCGGCGGGCTGTGAAGTCCACCGCCTGCTACTGGGCTGTGCTGCTGCTCGTCTTCCTCAACACGCTGACCATCGCCTCAGAGCACCACGGGCAGCCCGTGTGGCTCACCCAGATCCAGGGTGCGCCCCCCCACCAGACTGCCAGCCCTCTTCCCCAGCCCCCAATTCCCTCCACCCTAGAAACCCAAATCCAGGATCTCTGGGGTTCCTCAGACCCCCAGACAATGCCTTCCTGCCCTAATAAATGCAGAAACCTTAGCCTGTCCCATCCCACCTTGTAGCTTACACTTCTGGAGCACTTGCTGTGTGCATCAAGCTCTGTTCTCAGCACTTTGCATGTACTGACTCAATTTCTCTTCACCGAAACCTTACGTGAAGCAAGTACTAAGGCACACGGTACTGAGCACCAAGGTACCGAAGAATTAAATGATTAATCCCAGGACTTGGCTAGTGAGTGGCAAACCCAGGCAGGTGGCTCCAGAGTCCGGAATCTTAACTCCACACTGTCTGGACAGGTTCACCCCTCTGTGTCTCAGTTTCCCCATCTACAAAATGGGGCTAGTAATCGTATCCACTTCATGGGGTGGTTGGAAGGATTAAGTGAGTTAAAGTGAAAAGTGCTTCGAACATGGCTTGGTCCACATAAAGCTAACATTTTAGAAGTGTTAGCTTTTAGTGTTATTCATTTTAATCTCAACCCCAACCTGAATACTGAACACATTTCTGACCCCCAAGCCTCAAACCAGCCTCAATCCCAAATAAACCCCAGACTCTAACACTACGTTTGAAGTGGAGTTTTCCTGGACTCATTGAGGCTGACCGAGGCCCCCACCCTGACTCTGCCCCTCACCCCAGTTCCAAGCCCTCCAAAACCTCACCCACTCTGACCTACAAACTCACCCCAATCCCTAACCCTCGCCCTACCACCAGCCTGTGTCTGGCCTGATACCAGCTATCCCAGATCGCCCCATGGCCCCTCCCTACACATCACCGAGGAAATTGGCCAATCCAGTCACCTCTGCCCCTCTCCCCATAGAGTATGCCAACAAGGTGTTGCTCTGTCTTTTTACGGTGGAGATGCTTCTCAAGTTGTATGGTCTGGGCCCCTCTGCCTATGTTTCTTCCTTCTTCAACCGCTTTGACTGCTTCGTGGTCTGTGGAGGCATCCTGGAGACCACCCTGGTGGAGGTGGGCGCCATGCAGCCCCTGGGCATCTCAGTGCTCCGATGTGTGCGCCTCCTCAGGATCTTTAAAGTCACTAGGTGCGTGGGGCAGGGGAGGATTGGGGCCCCAAGCAGAGCCCTGACAGCCCCCTCCCCAGCTCCGGTGACTATCTGCCTCACCACCATTCATTCAGCAAATATCCACTGAGTGCCCACTTCGTGCCAGGCACTCTTCCAGACCCTAGAGAAACACCAGGAATCAAAGCAGACACAAGTTCCCGCCTCATGGAGATTATTTTGAGAGAGAGAGAGCACGAGTTGGGGGAGAGGGGCAGAGGGAGAAGGAAAGAGAGAAAATCTTAAGCAAGCTCCACGCCCGGCTAGGAGCCTGAAGAGGGGCTCTATCTCACAGCCCTGAGATCATGACCTGAGCAGGAATCAAGAGTTGGATGCTTAACCGACTGAGCCACCCAGGCTCCCCTCACCTCGTGGAGATTAAAGTCCATTGGGGAGGGTGTCTACTTCATTTCCATCCCCTTCCTCAACCTCAACTCCAGCTCCAACATTATTCCCAGCCCCATCTCTGAACTCACATCCATACTCATCCGCAACCATCACACCATCTCCAACGCCAACCTCTAGCCACTCATCATATGCAAGCTCATCTACAGCCTCAACCTCCAATCCCAAGGCCAACCCCATCTCCAATCTCATCCCTAACTCGAAGCCAATCCCCATCACTAACCACAACCCCAATTCCCTAACTCCTAACCAGTAGCCTATCTCCAGCTGCAACCCCAGACCCAGACCCAATCTCATCCTTATCCCCTCTTCTATCCCAACCCTCAACCACAGCCTTATCCCCAACTCAGTCATCTAAAACCCCAAATACTCTCTTAACCCCTAACCCCAATCCTAGTCCCAACCTGAAACCCAATTCTAGCTTCATCAGCTTCCATATAATCTCTCATTACACCCTCAATGCCCACCCTAACCCCAAACTCAACCTTCTCCTCACATCTTATCTTCACCTCAACCCAACTCCAAAGCTCATTTTGACCTGGCCCACCCCCAGCGCATTGCAAGCTGGAGTCCTGCCCTGGCTTCTGACTCACCACTGGACATGTCAACCCTGCCTCTTCCATCTCTGCTGCAGGCACTGGGCATCTCTGAGCAATTTGGTGGCATCACTGCTCAATTCAATGAAATCCATTGCATCGTTGCTGCTTCTCCTCTTCCTCTTCATCATCATCTTCTCCCTGCTTGGCATGCAGCTATTTGGGGGCAAGTTCAACTTTGACCAGACCCACACCAAGCGGAGCACCTTTGATACCTTCCCCCAGGCCCTCCTCACTGTCTTTCAGGTGGGGTCTGGAGACCATGGGATAGGTGGGTCGGGTGGGGAGGGGGGAACCATGGGGTGGGAGGGTCCAAAGAGCTTCACAGTGAACTCCCACCCCCAGATCCTGACAGGTGAGGACTGGAACGCGGTCATGTATGATGGTATCATGGCCTATGGTGGCCCCTTTTTCCCAGGAATGCTGGTGTGTGTCTATTTTATCATCCTCTTCATCTGCGGCAACTGTATCCTTGGAGCCTTGAGGGGCTGGGTGATGGTAGAACAAGGGGTAGCTAAGGGGATGTGGGCAGTCCACAGGCAGGCTGCTTCTCTATCCTTTGCAGCCTGAGCTCACCCCAGACATCCTTCTGAACGTGTTTCTCGCCATTGCTGTGGATAACCTGGCCAGCGGAGATGCAGGGGCTGCCAAGGACAAGGGCAGGTGATGTCTGACTCTGCCCCCAAGATAGTCTCTCCCTGGGATCGCTGACTGGCTCCCCACACATACATCTCACACCACCAGAGATGCCTCGGTCACCCTGGCAATCCATATCCCCAGATCCAACCTGTCGGTCCTTATTCATTCAACATTCATTCATTGATCACCTACTTTGTGTCAGGCCATGTTCTAGACACTGAGGAGACGACAGGGGTCAAGGTAGACAGAGTCCTCGCCTTCACGAAGATGACATTCTATTTGGGGAAGGCAAGCAAAATACAAACAAATGAATATATAACATAATTAAATATATGTTAATGATATATAATGAAAAAAGAAAATGGAATAAAAGAATAGAGAGAAATGGAAGTTGCTGTTTTGGTTAGGGTAGTCAAGGAAGGCCTTTACACAGAGGTGACAGTTGAACAGACACCCAAATGAAGTGAGAAAGTGAGCCATGAAAATATCTGGGGGAAGAGTGCTTCAGACAAGAGGACAGCAAGTGCAAAGGTCCTGAGGTGCACATTCAGCACATTCAATAAAACACCAAGGAAACCAGTGAGTCTGGAGTGGGGTGAGCAAGGAGGAGAGTGGTATGAGGTGATTTCAAATGGGGGAATAGGGAGACCCCACTGGGGACATTCTGAGCCATGGTGAGGACTTTGGTTTTTGTTCTGAGTGAGTGGGAGCCATGGGAGAGGTGTGAGCAGAGGAAGAATGTGCCAGACTTAAGATTTAACAGGATCCCTTTGGCTGCTCTGAAAAGAACAGACTGTGGGAATGAGGGCCGAAGCAGGGAGGTTCTATGGGACCTCAGAAAGGTCTGTTCTGATTGCATTGACCCCCCTCAGCCTCGCCTATCTGCTGTAATCCTTAGCAATCACTCTCCTTTTCTCTCACAGGGAGAAGAGCACTGAGGGGGCTCTCCCACAGGAAAATGGAGTGTTGGTGAGTTAGAAGCCTGAGCACTAGGTCTACACCTCCCATTACCACCAATACCTGTCCACATGTGTGTGTCTTTAACCCCCATCCTCTGCCTGTGCATCCCTCCATTACTCTGTTCCTTCTGTGCCTCCCCTGGGTCCATCTTATAGTGTATCCCCCAACATCAGTGACCCCCATCTTTCTGTCCCCAGGTGCCTGGTGGGGAGAATGAGGAAGAGGAGGGCAGAAAGAATGAAGGAGCAGGCAAGTGGGCAGGGCCAGGTGGAGGAGGTGTGGGACCTTAGAGACAGCACCCAGACAGAGCTCTTGACCCCTGAGATCTTCCTTTCTGAGGAGAAGCCTTTTCAGGAATCATCTTGAAAGTAATGGGCTTGATCACAAAGGATGAATACCTACCATTTACATCAACATGGACGAAACTGGAGGGTATTATTGTAAGTGAAATAAGTCAGTCAGAGAAAGACAGTTATCATATGGTGAAACATAAGAAATAGCACAGAGGACCATAGGGGAAGGGAGGGAAAACTGAATGGGAAGAAATCCAAGAGGGAGACAAACCATGACAGACTCTCGACTCTGGGAAACAAACTGAGCGTGGTGGAAGAGGAGGTGGGTGGGGGGATGGGGTAGTCGAGTGATGGGTATTAAGGAGGGCACATGATGTGATGAGCACTGGGTGTTCTACGCAACTAATGCATCATTGAGCACGACATCAAAAACTAATGATGTACTATATGTTGGCTAACTGAATTTAAATAAATAAATAAAAGTAATGGGCTTGGTATGTGGCCAGCAACATTTGGGACGCTGAGATTAAAGAAGAGAAACACTTTTGTTTTACTGCAGAACTCCTCAGAGCCTTTATTATAAAATCGTGTGTATTGGACTGCAAGGATGGTGATGTTCATTCAACAGATATTTCCTGAGCTTCTACTGTGTCCTGCGCACTGTTCTAAGTGCTGGAGACACAACAGTGAACAAAACAGGCTAAAATCCCTTCTCTGAGGAGCTGACATTCTAGCAGGGAGATGGGAAGAATTTGCCACGTGACAAGCACTATTCTAGGTGCTTTACATAGGTTTTCCAATTAATTGTCTGTCTTTTGGTCTTCTTCTGGTGCCAGGCATGGAGGAAGAAGAGGAGGAGGAGGAGGAAGAGGAGGAGGAGGAAGAGGAGGAAGGAGGTGCAGGTCGTGTGGAACTCCTGCAGGAAGTTGTCCCCAAGGAGAAGGTGGTACCTATCCCCGAGGGCAGTGCCTTCTTCTGTCTCAGCCAAACCAACCCGTGAGTGCTGGGAGTGGGTGGGGGGCCGAGGCAGGAGGGGCTGGGGCAGGTGGAGGGCCAGGGAGCAGCCAAACCTCTGGCAGGGTGCACGGCCTGATGCAAAAGAGGCTGAGCTGTCTCCCTTGGGCTCTCCCAATCAACTCTGTGCTTCTGGGTTCTGACCACAGCCCATTTCCCACTCCCCAGGCTGAGGAGGGCCTGCCACACCCTCATCCACCACCATATCTTCACCAACCTTATCCTGGTGTTCATCATCCTCAGCAGTGTGTCCCTGGCCGCTGAGGACCCCATCCGAGCCCACTCCTTCCGCAACCACGTGAGCCTTTGGCTGGGGGCTGGGGGAACACTCCCAGGGGTGTCCTAATGGGCACAAGGAGAGGGAGGGAGAAAGAGAGGGAGGGAAGGAGAGGAAGACGGAGGTACAGCAAAACTTACAGAAAGGTATGCGTGCCCGCACACATGTACACACATACCCCTAGGACTCCTCTCAGCTATGACTCAGTGGCTTCCCCTATTTCTCACCCCCCAGATTCTGGGGTACTTTGATTATGCTTTCACCTCCATTTTCACCGTGGAGATTCTACTAAAGGTAACAAATAGGCCCCCAGTCATACCCCCAGTTGCCCCAAACCACCCTGCACCCGCCCCCACAGCCCACCTCTCCTGTTTCCATACCCTCCTCCCCTCTCTATCCCCACACCTAGAGTCTAGCCTGACATCCCCCTCCCCTTCCCCCAGATGACAGTGTTTGGGGCCTTCCTGCACCGAGGCTCCTTCTGCCGTAGCTGGTTCAATCTGTTGGATCTGCTGGTGGTCAGCGTGTCCCTCATCTCCTTTGGCATCCAGTGAGTGACCCTCCCCACCCCCTGCCCATTCCATTCCTCCCAGAGCAGAGGCCAAACCTGGGCCAGGGCCTGAGGACTGACCCCTCCACAGCTCCAGCGCCATTTCAGTGGTGAAGATTCTGAGGGTACTCCGAGTACTGAGGCCTCTCCGAGCCATCAACAGGGCCAAGGGACTCAAGGTAACCCAACCCTACCCAAACCCACAGGACCCATATGCTGCCCCATTCCTAGGGCCAGGATCTCCGATCAGACTGGCCTTTTGCACGGATGCATGACCACACAGCCTGGACCCAACATGTCACCACCTATCCCGGACCACTGATCACGTGGCCTGACCCATGTTCCTTACAAGTGACTATAAATTCCTTACCCATGGCCACATTTCTCTGACCCAAGTTCCTGAAATGTGGCCACATATCCCTTCCTGGTAAACATTATTCCACATGGCCCTGACCGCATATCCCTGATCCACGACCAGATATCCCCAGCCCGAGTGCCTGAGCCCCATCTACACCCAGAATCCCTACCCCCTGGCTGCTGTGGCCTGCAGTCTTGTTAACCATATTTGTGGGTGCCTGCAGCACGTGGTGCAGTGTGTGTTCGTGGCTATCCGGACCATCGGGAATATCATGATTGTGACCACGCTCCTGCAATTCATGTTTGCCTGCATTGGTGTGCAGCTTTTCAAGGTGAGAGGAAACACTGGAGGGAGGCCTGGGCACGGGTCAAGGTGGGGAGTAAGGGATGAACCTGCCTGACAAATATCTTCCCTACAGGGGAAATTCTACAGTTGCACTGATGAAGCCAAACACACCCCCCAAGAATGCAAGTGAGTGCCCCAAACCCTGCCCTTCATGGAGCTCGGAACCCCTCCCAAAGGCCAAATAGGCCCCTAGATCTCACCAAGTCCCCTGGAACCCTTAGAGCTTCCTCCCAAGAACTGCAGACACTCCCTCAGTTTTTATCAAGGACCCCGAAACCCCCTGAATTCCCCACGGCCCCACAACACACCCCCAGAACTTTCCCAAGAGCTGCAGAGGCCCTCAGATCTCACCAAGCCCTAAGAGACCCCCCAGTACCTCCCCAAACCCCTCTCCACATTCTCCAGAGTTACCTACATTCTACTCTGGACCCCCCAGAAATCCCCAAACACTCCCCCCACCCATGGCCACTGCCACAAAGTCCCAGGCTTCCATCTTGAAATTCCTGTAGAAGGTAGTGATTGAAAGCATGGGCTTTGAAGTCAGGCATTCCTGGTTCAAATTCCTCTCCTGAGACTTGGGTACATTTCTCAGCCTTGCTGAGTCCCATTTTCCTTAACTGAAAAATGGGGATGAAAAGAGTGCAGCTCTCACAAGGTTGCTGTGAGGAGTAAATGAGTTACTACTTGGAGCGTGTATTCCAATGTAAAGTTTCTACATGTAAAGCTAAGCACAGTGCCTGGCATATACTTAGTGCTGATAAATGTTGATTATTAGTATTACTTTTTCCTGGGAGGTGACGATGATGATAATGGTGGCGATAGCTAACATATATGGTACAAACTATGTGTCAGACACTATTCTCCTTGAGTGACTTAATCCTGTAACAAGCCAGGAAATATGTTCTGTTAGTATCCTTATTTCATAGATGGGGAAAACTGAAGCACAGAGAGGTTAAATGCCCAAGGTCACCCAGCCAGTAAATGAGGCGGGGGCAGGATTTGAACCCGGCTATCCAGCCTCACCACTATGCCCTGCTGCCTCCATGCTGGAGACCCCAGTCCTCTTTCCCCAGCTTCCCACCCCTGCTCACCCACCCAGCCTGTCTGCAACATCCACAGGGGTTCCTTCCTGGTCTACCCTGATGGAGATGTATCACGGCCCCTGGTCCGGGAGCGGCTCTGGGTCAACAGTGATTTCAACTTTGACAATGTCCTCTCAGCCATGATGGCCTTGTTCACTGTCTCCACCTTCGAAGGCTGGCCTGCGTAAGGAGCAGGGCCCCAGGGATGGGCAGGGGACAGGGCAGGAGTCTCTAGGCTGGGATCTCCCTGGGGATGGATGGGAAGTATCTTGGGATGTGGTAAAGGTCTCTTGAGACTGGATAGGGTTTTTTTGAGGACTGGTAAGCATATCAGAGGACTGGGTGGGGGTCCTCCAGAAGTTGGCTGGGGGTGCTTTGGGGACTGGGTAGGGGGTGTCTCTAGGAAGGCTAGAGGTCTCTGAGGAAGTCTAGAAAGGACTGGGTAGGATTTAGGGGGGGACCAGGTAGAGGTCTGGAGGGGAGCACTGGAGGAGGTCTCAGAGGAGATGGCGCTGGAGATTCAGAGGTTTTCAGAGAGCTGTACAAGTCTTTGGGGTTCTAGTTGAAGATCTTTGGGAAGATGGAGCACGGAAAGCAAGGAATTCAAGTTGATGGGACATGATTTAGAGATCTTTGGGGGCTTGTGGGTGAGTTCTGGGGAGCTGCATGGGGATCTCCAGGTGCCTAAAGAAGGGAATTTAGGGGTCCATGGGAACTTAAGGGATTTGAGGGTCTTGGAGGACCGGGGTGGGGATGCTCTAGAGGGTTGTATGAGTATCTCTGGGTCTCCAGAGGGCTGATACAGGGAGGTTAGGTGGGGTTGCTTGGGGTATGCATGGAGGTCCCAGGTGGTTAGGTCAGGGGATTTGGGGCCTTTAGGGTGCCAAGCAGGAGATTCTAGAGTGTCTGTTATAAGGTGTCCGGGGACAGGTCTCAGGGGGCTGGGCTATCTCCTCACCTACTCCCACTGGTTCCCCAGTCTATTATACAAGGCCATCGATGCAAACGCAGAGGACAAGGGCCCTATCTATAATTACCACGTGGAGATCTCAGTGTTCTTTATTGTCTACATCATCATCATTGCATTCTTCATGATGAACATCTTTGTGGGCTTTGTCATCATCACCTTCCGTGCCCAGGGCGAGCAGGAGTACCAAAACTGTGAGCTGGACAAGAACCAGGTGACCTCTGACCCCTCACCTTATGACCTCCAGCCCCTCCCCACCACCCCCTTGCCTTGGGATCCCACTGCTCACTCATGCCCTGCACCCATATGCAGCGCCAGTGTGTGGAGTACGCCCTCAAGGCCCAGCCACTCCGCCGCTACATCCCCAAGAACCCACATCAGTATCGTGTGTGGGCCACTGTGAACTCTGCTGCCTTCGAGTACCTCATGTTCCTGCTCATCCTGCTCAACACGGTTGCTCTAGCCATGCAGGTCTGAGCTCCCCACCCTGACCCCTGCCAGACACCTTACCCTATTCTGTCCACACAATCCTCTGGGAACCATTAGGAATGCTTTAGGCTGCAAGTAATAAAACCCCCAACTGACAGAGACTTAAGCTATAAAAATATTTGCCACATCTCTTCAAATCTAAGGCCAATAATTGGAAGTTGCATCCTGACTTAAGAGATATAAGAATGTGGGGAAAATGGCAGATGACCATCGTAAGTTGCCATTGATTGTGAAATGCACCCCAATTTCAGAGATTCCAAATGTGAAAAGATGTGCATATTGGAGTCAACAAAATATGGTAGCTACCTCATATAACAAGAAGTGTAGAGGTAGACTGTTTAATCATTGTTCATCAGGTATCCAGGCTCTTTCTCCTCCACCATTCTTAACAAGCTGGCTTTCATTCTCAAGATTGTTGCTTCATGGTCACAAAATGACTGCCACAGCTCCAGGCATCAAAACCACATTCAAGGCAGGAAAAAGGAGGGAAGGTTGCACCAGGGAGCTCTCCTCATTTAAGCCCTTTATTGGAGAGCAAAAATAGTTTTCACGGAAGCTGACTTCTGTTTCTGTCTCATTAGTCAGAAGTAGCTGCAAGGAAAGCTAGGAAATCGAGAGCTGGGCTTTCCAATATCCATGTTGGGATACAGACAGTGTGAGGGGTTTGGCCAACGCACAGTGCTACCACGTCTCCAGACTCACCTCAGTCCAAGCCAGAAAATATTTGGTTGTAGGTGGAAAGGTCTCTGACTCAGGCTCTGTCCTCACACCTGGTTTTCTCTCCCAGCACTATGAACAGACTGCTCCCTTTAACTACGCCATGGACATCCTCAACATGGTCTTCACTGGCCTCTTCACTGTTGAGATGGTGCTCAAAATCATCGCCTTCAAACCTAAGGTGCCCCCCTAGCCCTAGACTCACCTGCACTGGGTGAATTCCTTGGGGGTGGAGCTCCTTGCAGAGCTCTCAGGGGGCAGCTACCAAGGGCTCATGAGACCAGGGAGTGAGAGGGATCCAGATGCAGGCCCATCATGTGGTCCAAGCTGGGCCCTGCCTCTACAATATCCCCTACCACTGGCCCCCTATGCTAGCTTGCTAGCTCTGAGAAGACAAGGCTCTACTTTTTTCCTGCCTACAGCATTACTTTACCGATGCCTGGAACACATTTGATGCTCTTATTGTGGTGGGCAGTGTAGTGGACATTGCCGTCACTGAAGTCAACGTAAGGACTGGCCTCTCCACAAACCCAACCTTCCCCCACCTCAACCCCAGGGTTTTCTTTCATATGAGTAGGTGCCTCTCACTTACCTCCACCCTACTCCTGAAGACTCAGTGATCCTCACTCTAGCTCCGTATCTCCCGAGTCCCTGTCGGGTTTAGCCAAAGTCCCCCTCCACCAGCTCCCTTATTCCATTTGCAACCTATCCTCTGGTTCTGCCATCTCCTAAAATGACTCTCCTGTTATTTCTGTTATTTCCTTCATTGCTTCTATATCCCCTCCATTGGCTCCATCATCTCCACCAACTCCTGCTTTGGCTCCATCGTCTCTTCTGACTACTTCATTGGCTCCATTTCCTCCAACGACTCCACTGGATCTTTCACGGCTCTGTCATCACCACTGACTCCACCATTGGCTCCATCATCTCCTCCATTGGGTACTACATGGCTCTATCACCTCCATTGACAATGGTGCTGGTTCCATGTCTCCGTCACTGGCTTCTCCATTGGCTCCTCCACCGGTTCTCTAATCTCCATCATCTCCATGAAACCACTGATTCCATCATTTCCTCCATTGGCTCCACTGGCTCTCTGCCATCATTTCCTGTACTGTCTCATTTCTCTTCCACCCTCATTGCCAACTTTTCCCACAACCATCTTGATCCACTACCATATAACCTTCTCCATCATCCCTTGAATAATGACTCTACCATCATCCCCTATATCTGCTACCTCATTTCTCCCTTTGTTCTTGCTCCCTTCGGGCCTGTGATCTCATCCTCTCCTCTGTCACCTCTGTCTTGGCCATATCTCCCTTCAGAATGGTGGTCACCTTGGCGAGGTAGCCCCCACCTCACAACAGGGACTCTATGCTTCTTTCCACACCCACCCTCCCTTCCTTTCTTCCTGAGAGTCCTTAGAAAGGTTACCTGACCATCCTGGGGCCTGAGTCCTGAGGGATTTGGGGGCTGGGAGGGCCTAGGCATGAGACAGGGAGATGGCTGGGGCAAATGTAGACTGATCATACCTACCACACCCCCAACCTCAGAGCTCTGAGGACAGTTCCCGCATTTCCATCACTTTCTTTCGCCTCTTCCGAGTCATGCGGCTAGTCAAGCTTCTCAGTAAAGGTGAAGGAATCCGCACATTGCTCTGGACATTCATCAAGTCCTTCCAGGTAACCCCCCCATCCCTTTGCCCACCCCTCACCCCCATCTCACACCTCTCAGCCTGTCCCTTTACCACCCCAAGAACTACATCTCCCAGTGTGCCATACCCATCTGCAATTTACCATTTCTGGTTTTCTCTGTTTTTCTAGGCTCCTAATTCCCAACATGCCTTGGCCTCACTGACCGTATTCTATTGTATTTAATACCGTGTCCACATTTGGGAGACACTGGTAGTCACGGGCACTTTGGGGATGGGCCACATCTCTCCGCAGGCCCAGGCTTGAGGGAGCAGTGTCCCCCAAGGGCTTATAGTTTCTGGGGCTTATAGTTCTCTGGGGCTTATAGTTCTCTGCTTGGACCTGAATATCTATCCTCCTCTCCACCCCCATAGGCCTTGCCCTATGTGGCTCTTCTCATCGCAATGATATTCTTCATTTACGCAGTCATTGGGATGCAGGCAAGTGGGGACCCTAGGGAGCATCCCTCAGGCACTCCTCTGCTGAGGGGCGTTGGGTAGGAATTCACCTATAGTGGGGGTGGTGGGTTGAAAGACAAGCTGGATGACACTGAGTCAGTCCACACGTCTGTGAAATGGGATCAGCAGTGCCTGCAGGTCAGGGTTGTGAGGATCTTTTGAGTATTAGAAATTGTGAAATGGGTGACAACCTGTGGGGGCAACATATGGGTTTGCCCCTCTGACACATGCCCTGTGCACCCACAGATGTTTGGCAAGGTGGCTCTTCAGGATGGCACACAGATCAACCGAAACAACAACTTCCAGACCTTTCCACAGGCTGTGCTGCTTTTGTTCAGGTGACATCTACACCCCCTCCACTGTCATCTTGGTCCCCAGCATGCCCTTGGGTCCCCACACACCCTGTCTGGGCCCCAGAATGCCTGAGCTGTAGAAATAACAGGGCAGCATGGGGCTCTATTTTGCCTGAGACCTTTTATGGCTCTGACCTGAAGGGTCTTGTGTAATAATCTAGCCTCAGCCATCCTTTTTCTAGCTGGCAGGTATATCCTCTTCTTAAGCCTCAGTGCCCTGTCAGTAACATGGGGACTGAAATGGGGATACCCGATGAACATGACCGTCACCATGGCCACACCAGCTTTTAAAATATTGAAATGCTTTATGGAATCTATCTGTGCCAGATGTAACCCCTGGCAAGAAGTGGATCATCTTCTCACCCCTCCAGCCCCCACAATGCCACTTGCCACGTCTTCATAGCCTCCCCTCCAGGATGGCCTCCTTGTGTGACCCCCAGGTGTGCCACTGGTGAGGCATGGCAGGAGATAATGCTTGCCAGCCTTCCCGGGAATCGGTGTGACCCTGAGTCTGACGTCAGCCCTGGCGAGGAGTTTACCTGTGGTAGCAATTTTGCCATCGCCTATTTTATCAGCTTCTTCATGCTCTGTGCCTTCCTGGTGAGGACGGTTTCCCCACAACCACCACCACTGCCATGGGGGCTGGCCCTGAGGGGTCTGGGGACAAGGTGGGGAGCCCAGATCTTCAGAGCGGGTGAAAGAGCTGGTCTGATAAAATCAACCCAGGGAGGGGCGCCTGGGTGGCTCAGTCGTTAATCTCAGGGTCCTGGGATCGAGCCCCGCATCGGGCTCCCTGCTCAGCGGGAAGCCTGCTTCTCCCTCTGCCTGCTGCTCTCCCTGCTTGTGTTCCTTCTCTCGCTGTGTCTCTCTCTGTCAAATAAATAAATAAAATCTTTAAAAAAAAAAAAAAAGGATCAACCCAGGGACTCGTGACCCAGCAACCATAAGTTTACCTCAGTGTCCCACCAACCCCCCACGCCTGGCTCTGCCCTTCAGCTAACCCCCACTGTTCACTGGCCCACAGATCATAAATCTCTTTGTGGCTGTCATCATGGATAACTTTGATTATCTAACCAGAGATTGGTCCATCCTGGGCCCCCATCACCTTGATGAATTCAAGAGGATCTGGTCTGAATATGACCCTGGAGCCAAGTATAGCCTATAACCACAGAACTGGGATTGCACTGCCCCACCCAGTCCCCCAGCCCCAGAACCTCTGACCTGTACCTCCCATTACCCAATAGATGCCTCAAGGTTCCCACTGCCTCTGCTCTCTGCCTTCCCCAACTGCCCTCGGATTCTTCCCTGGCAGGCTCTGGGTTGTTGCAGGGTGGGGGGAGGTAGAGATGAGCTGGTGGAGTCTTCAGAAAGGGATAGAGGTATCTCCAATCCAGCGGTGCCTCCCACCCACCCCCACCTGTGTCAGGGGCCGCATCAAGCACCTGGATGTGGTTGCCCTGCTGAGACGTATCCAGCCCCCCTTGGGATTTGGGAAGCTGTGCCCACACCGAGTGGCCTGCAAGGTCTGTGCCCCTGCCCACCTCCCACCTCTGAGAGGGCTGTCCACCACATGGCAGGGGTGGGCAGGGACCCTGTCTTGGGTGGGGAGGGTGTGCTTGGTTTTATCTTCAAAGGTTTCTGCCCCTGGGCATCCAATGTCTTCATCCCTGGCATTTGCTCAAAGTGGGTTCCATGTCCCTGGTGTGTGTAGAGACTTGTGGCGATGAACATGCCCCTGAACTCAGATGGGACAGTGACATTCAATGCCACACTCTTTGCCCTGGTTCGGACATCCTTGAAGATCAAGACAGAAGGTGCATGGGAGGGATGGGGAAGGGGCAGGAGCAGGAGGGCCACTGGGGAGGATGCAGGGATCAATCTCATTGAGTGATGGGCCTGGCTCCTGGCTCTGAACCTCAAAATGGGTGACTTTGTTTTCTCCAGGCCTGTTTTACCACCTGTTCAATGGGGGTGGTGTGTGACTGCGGTAGAAGCTTGTGAAGCCCCTTCCAACAGGGAAGGAGTGGCTGTGAAGGGCTCCTCCTATTGGCTCATGCCCCACATCCTCTCCTGATGCAGGGAACCTGGAACAAGCCAATCAGGAGCTGCGGATTGTCATCAAAAAGATCTGGAAGCGGATGAAGCAGAAGCTGCTAGATGAGGTCATCCCCCCTGCTGACGGTGAGCTAGCTCCACCCCAATTCCTTGAGCCCGTCCAAATGTCAAATGATTGCTCACCATCACAAAACTAGCACTGGATGGAGGGGGGGCGGCGAAGGAGAGTCTATGCTGTGGGTAGGGCGAACAGAGGACCCCTATGTGACCTTGCCTCTTCTCCCTTGCCCCCAGAGGAAGAGGTCACCGTGGGCAAATTCTACGCCACATTTCTGATCCAGGACTATTTCCGCAAATTCAGGCGGAGGAAAGAAAAGGGGCTTCTAGGGAGCGAGGCCCCCTCAAGTACCTCCTCTGCCCTTCAGGTCTTCAGAGAGGGGCCTGGGTGGGCAGGGGTATGCAGGAGCACTGGGGCTGAGGCTGACTGCCCTCTGGATCTCATGGAACCCATGTCACAGACGAGGAAACAGAGGTCCCAGGACTCACAGAGGGTCAGGGGTGGCTGAGGGACCCTTTACCACACCCCACACTCCTGCATGGGGAGCAGGCTCATGAACGGGGGGATTTGGACCCTGAGCTGCCTTGCTTCCCTATTTTTCTACCCCCACAGGCTGGTCTGAGGAGCCTACAGGACTTGGGTCCTGAGATCAGGCAGGCCCTCACTTGTGACACAGATGAGGAGGAGGAGGAAGAGGGGCAGGAGGGAGAGGAGGAGGAAGATGAGAAGAACCCAGAAACGTACAAAGTGAGGGCAAGTTTTCACTTCCCTAAGGAATTTGATTGTAAAAAAGACTGCTTTAATTCCTTATGTAACTTTGACACTGCCTTTGGGAAAGAGGCCCCCAGAGAAGCTCCCCTACAACAGGCAAACGTTTATTTGATACCTACCATCCACTGTTGGAGGGTGAGACCCAGATTCAGCCCCTAGGGAGGTCACTGGACATAAACTTCAAGTGACTTGTGTCACTGACCAAGTGACTTAGATGTAACATGAATGGCAACATTCAGCCCTGTGACTTCCACAGGCCCCAATGGGCTCCCAGCCCCCATCTCGCCGGAGCTCCGTGATTTCTGTGTCTCTGCCTGTTGGGGACAGACCTCCAGACTCACTCTCCCTTGGGCCCAGTGATGACGATGGGGGGGCTCCCAATTCCAGACAGCCCAGTGGACCCCAGGCTGGATCCCATGGCCACAGGTATGGTCAGGGGTCTGGTGGGATATTGTAAGGGAAGGCAGGGTCTAGCCGCTACATGGGGGAAATTCAGGGGCAAGGGGGCCTTTGAATGGAAATTTGGGAAGGATGGAAGGGACCCAAGGGCTCAGATGGGAACAGAGGGTAAGAAGGGATTCATATGAGAAAGGCAATGCAAAGGCTTAATACAAAAAGCACATAACACGGAACTAAATGAGTTTCAGTTCAAATCCTGGCTCTGCCATTTGCTAGGTGACCTTGGGCTAGTCACTCAGTTTCCATGGTCCTCAATTTTGTCACCTGTAAAAGGGGGATGATAACAGCACTTCCCTCATAGGGATAATGAAAGAAGGAAGTGAAGTCACACCTAGCGTTTACAGCCTCCTCCTCACCTCCCCGCAATATACCCCCAGTTTCTGTGTTGACGGTGTCTCTTCAACAGGCCAACTTTGATTTTTTTGAAATGCTGAGTCCTTCCCATGAGAAACATCTACTAAAAGAAAGCCCATGTTCATTTTAAAATGATGACAGGTTGGGGCGCCTGGATGGCTCAGTCAGTTAAGCATCCGACTCTTGATTTCAGTTCAGATCATGATCTCAGGGTCATGAGATGCAGCCCTGAGTTGGGCTCTGCACTCAGCGCAGAGTCTGCTTGGGATTCTCTCTCTCATTCTCCCCCTGCTCCTCCCCCAGTCTCTCTCTCAAATAAATAAATATAGAAATAAATAAAATATTAAAAAATGATGACAGGTTAATTTTATATTATGTGAGTTTTCCCAATTGAAAAAAAAACCCAAAAGCCCAGTGTTTCTGTAGGGGATGGGGCATGGAACAAGAAGGAACCAGGAGCACAGGGCCACATATTAGGGGGACCTGTGGGGGTATCTGGTCTAACTTGCTTCACTTCCCCCAGGAGAAGCTCTGGGGGTTTCATTTTCACCATTCCAGAAGAAGGAAGTTCTCAGCCCAAGGGAACCGAAGAGCAGGAGAATCAGGATGAGGAAGAGGAAGTCCCCACCAAGGACTCTGGCCATGACATGTAGGATGACCCCATGAGCCACGTGCAGGAGGGCAGGACTAATGGGACCCCATCACCCATGCCCAGGCCTGAGCTCAACCCCAGCCCTCTCTCCCGCACAGCCTCTCCTACCTAGACGAGCGGGCAGGGACTCCCCCACGCCCCATCCTTTTGCCACCCCACAGACCCCAGAGATACCTGGATGGACACAGCGTACCACGCCGCCGTCTGCTGCCCCCCACACCTGCAGGTAAGAGTGGGCATGGATCCTGGGGCCCCCCAAGAGCAAGCAAGGCAGAGGGCTGGGGTGCCATTGACATTCTTCTTTGCCCTCCCATGCCTCCCCCCCGCCCCCCAGGTCGGAAGCCTTCCTTCACTATCCAGTGTCTGCGGCGCCAGGGCAGTTGTGAAGATTTACCCATCCCAGGCACCTACCATCGTGGGCGCAACTCAGGGCCCAGCAGGGCGCAGGTGAGGTGGGGAATGGGGTGCTGAGGTCTGGAGCGGTGGAGTTAGCCTAGGCTGAATTTATCAAACATACCACATGTCTTCTGAAGAATGGGGCATGTATGAATTCACAAAAGCAAAAAAAGGGGGGGGGCAACCCTCTCGGGTCCCCTCCCTCTTTGGGAGCTCAATAAACTTTGCTTTGCTGCCCACCCCCCCCAAAAAAAATGAATTCATAAAAGCCTCACTGTACCTGTGAGATAGGTACTGCTGTTAGTCCCAATTTACAGATGAGGAAACTGAGGCCCAGAGAGGCTTACCCAAGATCATACAGCCAGTAAGTGGCAGAGCTCAGATTTAAAGCTAGGTCTTCTATGCTCTTGGATAAACTCAAGTCTGATATATAGGCATTCAGTTTGATTCCAGTTGTGTTTGGAGGGTAGGCGGTGGTAAGAGGTAGGCACAGGGGTGAGTCCTAGATCCTCATATCCCACCCATCAGTCCTGATCCCCCTGGTGTTTATTCTGGTCCAGGGTTCCTGGGCAACCCCTCCTCAACGGGGTCGGCTCCTCTATGCCCCACTGTTATTGGTGGAGGAGGGTGCAGCGGGGGAGGGATACCTCGGCAAATCCAGTGGTCGGCTGCGCACCTTCACCTGTCTGCACGTGCCTGGAACCCACTCGGACTCCAGCCATGGCAAGAGGGGCAGTGCTGACAGCCTGGTGGAAGCTGTGAGTCTAGAAGGGACATGGGCAAGAGGGTTGGGGGAGAAGGGGAAGAAGTGGGAGCTTGGGAAGGAGGGAAAAGCGCCCCCCCCAACCCTCCGGTCTCTGCATTGTGCATGTGATTATCTATCCCTTTGCTCTGCGACTTCTGCTCAGCATGATGTGTGTGCACCAGTGTCCCCAGTGACTTCCCTGCACTCCTTCACGGATGATGCATCATCTATGTACACTGAGCCCTCTGTGCCCACTGCTTTGATTCCATGCTGTGCCCTCTCCAACTCTGATGCCATCTGTACCCCAGGTGCTCATCTCCGAGGGCCTGGGCCTCTTCGCCCGAGACCCACGCTTTGTGGCCCTGGCCAAGCAGGAGATTGCGGATGCGTGCCGCCTGACACTGGACGAGATGGACAGTGCCGCCAGTGACCTGCTGGCACAAGGGACCAGCTCCCTGTATAGTGATGAGGAATCGATCCTCTCTCGCTTCGATGAGGAGGACCTGGGAGACGAAATGGCCTGTGTCCATGCCCTCTGAATTCCCACCCCTCCTCCAGTGCTCAATAAACCTCCTGCTCTCCCTTCCCCAGGGGGAGACAGGCATGGACCACAGCCCTGGATTTCAGTGTCTTTGTCCTGGGGGCCTGGGGCTGCCCAGCGCCCCCCAGGCATCCATCCCCTGCTTCAGCCCTGAGCCACTGCCCACACACGAATATTTCCAGAAACCAGGACAGCCAGGCCTGATTATTCAGCGTCAGGGAAGGAGGGAGGAGGAGGAGGAAGAGACAGCAGCCAAAAAAAGCTGGAGACAGAGTGGAGGTGGGGGGGGAGGGGGAGGGGACCGGACAGAGATGGAGGAAGGAGGAGGAGAGAGGATGTGTGGGGGCTTGGATGAGGAGTGGGGGGAAAGTCAGAGACTCCACAAGGGGTCAGTCAGGTCAGCCTGAGGAAGGACAGATGGGATGGAAAGGATAAGAATACTCAAGAGTAGAGTCCTGCCAATAGAAAGGCCCGGAGGTTGGATTTAGCCTGGTATATAATATGTCAGGCAGAGGGGTCCTCTGACAGCATCAGGAATTTCCGGGAAACTAAATTGGGATTACCCTGTCTCCCGCTTACCTTCTGCCTAAGAGAAAGAAAATCTAAGTCCATTGACAGAAGACATGGGTGACAGCAAAGGACGAGGCCCTCAGCCTGTGGGAACCCACTCAGGGCCCACCTGGTTTTCCTGAGACCACCTAAGAGTACCCCACTCTCCTCCCGCACAGAACCCACAGCTCCTTTCTGCTTCTTGCCCTGCCTGTAGTCATCACCCAGCCTTTGGGGTCTCATTAACTAAGTGAAGGTTTACTGGGCATTTGCTTTGTGCCAAGCACTGTTCTGGGCTTCCCTCAGACCAAACTGAGTGGGCTCAGACATGCCACAGGACTTGTCCAAGGTGGCAGTCAGCCCCACTCCAAAAGAATTGGCAGCAGTGCTGGGAAAGGTCCCAGATGGGGCCACTGCTGGGGAGGTTCTGACCTAGGGTTTCATCCCAGCTCCCAGAGCAAGAATTTCTCCTTTTTATAATTTGTGTCAATCCAGCCAGGACTGAAATTTGAAGGAAGCAGGAATTGGAGACTGGGACTCAGAATATAGGATTGCACTGGGCCTTGAAAACAAAGGCTTGTGGTGGTTAGGCTGGTGCATTGTGGGCACAGCAAGTCATGGGCAGAACAGAGAGAGTGAAGGGAGACTGTTGAGAGAGGAGGTGGGAGAGGCCACCTGGGGCCAGATGACACACACCCTTCAATGCCAAGTCTCTAAACCCTGCGACTTTTCCTAAAAGCAGTGGGGAGCCATGGGAGAGATTTGAGCAGGGTGGTGACATAGTTAACTGCATTTTAAATGGATGCTCTGACGGCTGTGCTGAAAACAGAAGGGAGGGGGAAGAGACTGGAGATGCTAAAATTGGCAGGAACCATGGTTGCCTTAGCCAGGGGAGGTGGCAGAGGACATGGTGAGAAATTAGTGGATTCCAGAGATGTGTAGGAAGTAGAATGAACCATTTATTTGGCTCTGTGCTAACATAACAGTGATTATCTTGTTTAATCAGTGCGGCAACCCTATAGGTACCATGTTAAACTATTTTACATGTCCAAAGTCATACAGGAATAAATATTAAAGGTGGGATTCAAAATCAAGCGATTGAATGTCGAAACCCAAGCTCTTTTGCCAAAAAGGCACTAACTGGGAGGTATCCATTACATATTTGTGCGAATTCGAGGGTGTGTGTGTATGGGGATGTTTAACAAATAGGTATACATCCAGATGGTTCAAAATTCAAAAGGTACATGTGGCACCCGGCTGGCTCAGTTGGATGAGCATGTGACTCTTGATTTCAGGGTCATGAGTTTGAGCCCCATGTGGGGTATAGAGATTAAATAAACAAATATACTTTTAAGAAAATTCAAAAGGGGAAGCCTGGGTGGCTCAGTCACTTGGGCAACTGCTTTCGGCTCGGGTCATGATCCCAGGGTCCTGGGCTCCTTGCTCAGTGGGGAGCCTGCTTCTCCCTCTGCCTGCTGCTCCCCCTGCTTGTGCTCTGTCTGTCTCTCTCTCTCTCTCTGACAAATAAATAAAGAAAATCTTTTTTAAAAAATTCAAAAGGCAAAGAGAGGTATAAAGCAGAAATTCTCCCTTCCTTCTAGAGGCAACCAGTGTTATCAGATGTATTTTATACATGTATAGGATGCTGTACTGATAAGTTAGCACAGTGGTTAAGAATAACAGGTGCTGGGGCGCCTGGGTGGCTCAGTTGGTTAAGTGACTGCCTTCGGCTCAGATCATGAACCTGGAGTCCTGGGATTGAGTCCTGCATCGGGCTCCCTGCTCAGCAGGGAGTCTGCTTCTCCCTCTGACCCTCCCCCATCTCATGTGCTCTCTCTCTCTCTCTCATTCTCGCTCTCTCAAATAAATAAATAAATAAA
>NC_138385.1:69242206-69256456 GCF_054177405.1 Leptonychotes weddellii
AAAAAAGATGTAAGATGAGGATGGTAGTAGTACCTGCTTTATAGGGTTGCTGTGAGGATTTAAATGAGTGATACATTGAAGCTCTCCCAACAGTGCTTGACATGGAACAGCGACAATTTAAAATGTTAGCCATTCTCTATATAACTAGAATATAATCCTTTCCTTTTCTTTCCACACAATTCCCACACAGTTTGGCATCTTGCATGTCTTACTTAACTATCTTGGTGATCATTCCAAGGCTCCATATTAGTATTTTTTTAAAGATTTTATTTATTTATTTATTTGACAGAGAGAGCGCACATGGGCATGCACGCACGCACAAGCAGGGGGAGCGGTAGGCAGAGGGAGAGGGAGAAGCAAGCTCTCTGAGCAGGGATCCCGATGTGGAGCTGGATCCCAGGACCCTGAGATCATGACCTGAGCCGAAGGCAGATGCTTAACCGACTGAGCCACCCAGGTGCCCCTCCATATTAGTATTAATGACAGCTGCATAGTACTCCATTTTGTGGCTCTATCGGATTTTACTTAAATGGGCCACTAGTAATGAGCACTTAGGGAGTGTCCACGCTTTCATATTATAAACAGCACTGCAGTGAATCATCTTATACATACATCTTTTAGCACATGTATGAATCTGTCAGATAAGTTCCTAGAAGTATAAATGCTGAGCTGAACAGTATATGGATTTGTTAGTTTGCTGGATTTTGCCAAATTGCCCTCTACATAGGTTATTCCGATCTAACTTCCACTGGTAATTTATGGGAATGCCTGTTTCTGGCCAACCTGCCAATATTGAACTTAAGCAAACTTTTATATTCACCACCCTCAAAGATGAAAAACAGTATCTTAGTAGTTTTTATAGGCATTTCTTTTAGCATAAATGAGGTTGACCATCTTAAACTCCAATTGTATTTATCCACTGGATTTTGCAACACGGCTCTCGCCATTGACCTGTGGGCCTAGTTTCAGTGGCATGAAGGAGGGAAAGTCCAATTAAAAGAAGGCTGAGGAATAAACAGGACGTGAAGGGTAGAGTTGGAGCAGGCAAAAATTTGACTAAAAGGAAAGAGAGAAATAGGGGAGATGGTTGGAGGAGGAGGGAGGGGTTTTTAAGACCTTGAACTATGTTTAAATCGCTGAGACTTTGGGCACTGCCAATTACTAGCGGGGCGACCTTGTGCAAGCAGCTTCACCTCTCTGGGGATTCATTTTCCTCATCCGTAAAAACGGGGCTAATAGTCCCTACCACAGAGGGCTGTTGTAAGGAACACAGTCAACAAACTCCGTAAAGTGGCAAAAACGCCGTACCGCGGGACCGAACGGTCCTCCTCTCCCCAGACCTCTAGATGTGTTTTCCGAGACACCGATCTTCCCAGGGCGCTCTCGCGGCTCCAGCTTTAGGGCTGGAATGGCGGCCGGCGAGATTTCGGGTCGGCCCGCGGTGTGCAGGCGCGCGCCGCGAGTGGGGCGGGGGCGCGAGGGGCGGAGCCGCGGCCGCCTGGCTGTTCCGACGATCGCGCGCCGCCCCCGCCGCGCCCCGCGCCCGCCCTTGTTAGCAGGCGCCTCCCGCCCCCCGCATTGCTGATGCAGCTGCTGGCAGACATGGACGTGGTGAATCAGGTACGCGTTCCAGCACCGAGGACAGAGCCCGCCGCTGCCCGGCCTCCCCGCCCGGATCGCCACGGATCAGGCGACTCTGAGAGGTGGTGGCCAGGGTCCTGGCAGCGGACACTCGGTCCCCGGCACTGGGGCTGGGGTCTGCGGCAGGCGAGGGAGGAAGGGGGAGGTGGAGAAAAGAAGAAGCGCGCCCTTTGCCGCAGCGAGGGCCGTCCTCACTGCCGCAGCGGGGTCTGCCAGAAGCCCGGTTCCTTACCGGCGATCATGAGGAGAGGAAGAGGGGTCTTGGGGCTAGAGTAGGGGCAACGGGGAGGGGGAGAGGAGGAAGAGTGGAAGGAAGATGGGGGTTGCTGGTAGATGAGCTAGGAAATAGAGCGACAGAAGGCGTGGGGGAGGGGGAGGGCTGACACCTGCCCCTCCCAGGAAAGGTACCCCAGTAGATGACCACCCCTTCCCCCAGAGCAGACCAAGGGACACGATCCGACTTTGCCTCTCCAAAACCCCTAGTCTCCCCTCCCCCAATGCATATCCAGTGAAGCCATGTCCCAGCCCTCCTCCACCTTAATCAGCCCATACCCTCTCTGCCATCTCACTCTTCTTCACCACCTCAGAACCTCACCCTCTCTCTAACCAGTACAAACCCCTCCCCATCCTCATCACTTCAGACCCACCACCACCACCATCTGTCTCACCTTTACCGCTGCAGACCCCTCCCCCACCCTAGCCAAACTGACCCTCCTGTTATGACTCACCTTCACCACCCAAGACCCCCTCCCCCACCCTAATGAACCCCGACTCCTTCCTCACTCTCTCCACCTGATCCCCTTCGCCATCTGACTCACCTTTACTGTTTCAGACCTTCTCCCCTTCCCTAATTAGTCCGAACCCCATCCCCATCTTCCTCACCCCAACAACCCTCTGCCATCAACCTCACCATCTCCCCAGACCTCCCCTTCAGTCCTGAACCCCGAGGGTCTTCTCTCAGAGACTCTGTGCTCACACCTTCCCTGAAGTGTCACTTTCTCCTTCCCACCCCTTCTCTCCCAACATCACTCACTCCCGGAGGTCACATGCCCTAGTCCCAGGGGTCATCACCTGGTGGCCTTGCCCCTCACCTCCCTTTCCATCCCCAACAATCCCACCCCCTCGCCACCGTTTCTCTCCTCAGCTGGTGGCCGGGGGTCAGTTCCGGGTGGTCAAGGAGCCCCTTGGCTTCGTGAAGGTGCTGCAATGGGTGAGTGTGGTCTGGGCCATGGGGAGAGAGAAGGAGGTGGTGGGGTCTGGAAGAGTAGGGGTGGGGAGCAAGGAATGGATGGATGGGTGAGTGGGTGGGTGGGGGTGGAAGGGGTTGGAAGAATTGGGCTCCAGGGTGAGGTCCCAAGGGGCCGGGGCCAGAGAATAGATGGGCTGTGATGTGACGTCATGTAAGACCAAGGGTACCCCCGTTGTGAGGTGGAAGAATGTGACGTCCTATCTCCTCCCTTGAGGTGAGAGAGGGGCAGGGGAGGTGGAGCCTGAAGCTGGTTGCTGCGGAAAAGATGCAAAGCCAGAGAAATCCAGAAACAGTGAAAGAGACTGAGAGAATGAGAGACAGGGAATGATGGAGACAGAGATGGAAATACCGAGAAGAAAAGACAGAGAGATGAAAGAGAGTGGAGACAAGCAGAAAGAGACAAAGAAAAAGGGAGACAGAGATGCACAGAGAACAGAGATGCCAAGAGAAATAGACACAGGAAGAGTGGCAGGGAAAAAAAAATGGGATGGGGGAGAGACAGAAACAGAGAAAGAGAGATACTCAGAGGAGAGAGGAAAGGAGAAACTGATACACAGAGAAAAAGAGATGCACAAGGGAGACAGAGAGAGCATGATACAGAGACCAAGTCAGAGACAGAGCAGGGAGATAGATACAAACAGACCAAGGACGGAAACACACAGAGGGAGGGACATACATTTACACAGATGGAGCCAGAGAAAAAAGAGACAGACAGAGACCTATATCGATACTAGAGAGTCAGAGGCGGAGAGTGAAACAGAGATACAGAGACAAAGAGACATCTGAGAAAGACAGAGAAACAAATACCAAGAGAAATAGAGACACAGAGAACAACAGAAGACAGGCAGAAATACACAGAGAGACAGAGAAATAAAGAGACTGAGATAAAAGAGAGAAGGAGGGGGGTCAGAGCACTGAGAGGTAGAGACAGAGAGACATTGAGAGAAAGACTGGAAGAGACAGCCACACCCCTGTAATCAGCTTGTCCTTGGAGCCGAGGAGCCCTGATTAGGGGGTGGGGGTGGGGGCTGGTCCATCTGCTGCTGCTTGTGCTGGGCCCCGGTCTGTCCAGGGGAGGGCAGCCCAGCCCACATGTGCACAGGCTCACCGTGACCGCCCCCGTCCCTGCTGCCCAAGGTCTTTGCAATCTTCGCCTTTGCCACGTGCGGCAGCTACTCCGGGGAGCTCCGGCTGAGTGTGGAGTGTGCCAACAAGTCAGAGAGTGACCTCAGCATCGAGGTTGAATTCGAGTACCCCTTCAGGTGCGCCCCCCCACCCCAGCCCACCGGGGGGGGGATCCCCAGAGAGAGGGTAGGGGTGGGGTAAGACTGGCCAACACTGCCTCCCTGGTGGCTCCTGTTCAGCCCTCACCTCAGGAGACCACACTGGCTCAGGTCACTGCGCATGCACTGAGCACCTACCTTGTGCCTGGCACTGCTCTGGACATCTAGGACATCTGGTGAGCAAGACAGGCATAGGCTGTTGCCCTCTGGCTGTGTTCTAGTGAATGGGGAGGGGCAGGAGACCAGCAATAAACAAGATTCAAAAGTAGAAGTATATACGGATAAATAGCCTTAGAGCACTAGTTGCTCAATTATGTCAGCCAATATTATTTAATTCCCATTCATTCATTCCATATACGTTTTTTTGGAGAACCTACTGTGTGCCAGTTTCTGCTCAAAGTGCTGGGGACATAACAGGGGGAAAAAAAAAAAAAACAACAGACCAAGCTCCCTAGCGTCATGGAGCCAACATTTTAACAAATAAATTAATAAAAAGGATGATTGCAGACTGGGAGAAATTCAAAGAGGGGGTCCTCGTGCAGGGTTTTATCCCAGAGAATAACGAAGGGGTCTGATTAGCTATAGGGAATGATTAAACCCAGCTAAGCAATTCTGATATTTACTGGACTCATACTGTGTGCCAGGTGCTAGGAACATGAGGACGAGCACAAACAGGCAAGGTCGCTGCCCTCGCAATGATGCTTCCCTCCTGGGGAGTGGGAAGACAGAGACCCAAAGACACAATTTCAGTAGAGGCTTCTGAGGTTCCTCCACTCCTAGGACAAATCACGTAACTGCTCCAGGTCTCAATTTCCTCGTCGGTAAAAGGGGATAATTATACCCCGTACAAGGTTATGAAGCATAGCAACTGAGTTAATACTTGTGAAGTGCTTAGCACAGTGCAGGGCACATGATGAGCGCTCCACCAGGGCTTGTCACAATAAAGAAAATAAACAAGTTTAAGGAACTCAGGAAAGAGGTCAGGGATTGAGTTGGAAATTGGGCACTTCCGAGCACTAAGGATAAATGTAGGCTCAGGGGATCACCCATGGGGGAGAGGGAAGAGTGGAGAGAGGAAAATCCAGGACAGACCCTGAGCAATGGTTGAAAGAAAAAGCGGCACCAGGGAGGTGTGGCCTGAGGGGCAGTGGGGAGCAGGGATCCACTGGTGCACAGAAGCCAGGGAACAGAGTTTCGGGGAGGAGGGGAGCTGGCAGCATGGGATACTGCTGGGAGTCCTTTGGGAATCCAGAAGGCCACAAAAACCTGTGGACTCCTCAGGAGCTCCCATACCTAGGACCTCCAGTCGTGAAGATCTGCCTTTTACCCACAAGTCTCCTGGGGGAAAAAGCCTTTGCCCTGGTCCCCTTGACCGACCCCCCCACTGCCCTGATAACCCCCAAGGGCCCCCCATTTCCCATCAGACACCCCCTCTCCCAACCCAGCCTACTAGGAACCCAGAAACTTACCCAGATTAAACTCTTCACTCTGTCATTTAGCAGCGGTACAACCTTGGGCAACTTAACACAACCCTGCTGAGCCTCTGGTCATCTGTAAAATGGATATACTAATGCCTGCTTTAGAGAAGTGGGGGGGGGGAGGGTCATTAAATGAGGCAATTAGCTAAAGTGCCTTGTAGGTGATCAGTAAGTGTAAGCCCCTTCCCTCAGAACCTTTGCCACACAAGGGGACTAGCACCATTTGCTCAGTCTCAGGATCCTGCCCCCCAGTCTGAGGCCAGAGGTCTAGGGACCCCACCCCAGACCTTCTCCCTACACGCATTTTCTCCCTATGACCTCCATTACACCGCAGGAAAGGCCTTAGTCCCAGGACACCTTCCCAACCTGCGCCTCCCCACCTCACATACGTACATCCATTCTGTGTGCTCCAGGATCCCTCCTACCCTCCTGTCTGTCTGTCTGTCTTCTGTTCTGTAGTCTCTGTGCTCTCCTCTGCTATGCATACGTTTCTTTTCTCTTGGGGACCTGAAGTGGGGTAGGGAGAAGAGTCAACACGATGTAGGGGAAGACACAGTGTTCAGAGCCCAACTGTGCCATTCTCTCCCCAGCTGTGTGACTTTAGGCAAGTTAATGCACTTCTCTGAGCCTCTGTACATTTCATTTGATGAACATCTATTGAGCACCTACTATGTGGCAGCACTGTTCCAGGTCCTAGGGATACAGCAGTGAACGCAACAAATGAAAAAGCCTAGCCCTCTTTTAATTACAGGAAAAATCCAGGAAAAAAGTAAAACACATGATATGTCAGATGCATGGGGTATCACTGCTACAGAGAAAAACAGAGCTAGGAAGGGGGCTAAGGAGCACTGGGAGGGAATGGTTCCATTTGATTTTAATACTGAGATCAGGAAAGGCCTCACTGAGGTGAAAGTTGAGCAAAACTTGAAGGACATGAAGGGAGTAATGTATAGGAGAAGGGCATCCCAGTGCAAAGATCCTGGGGTGGGAGGGTGCCTGGTACATTCTACAAATAACCAAGAGGTCAAAGTGCCTGGGTTGGAGTAAGGGTTGAATGAGACCTATTTCACCAGGATGCTGTGAACAATCAGTAAAATGTGACTGGTATACAGTAGGTGCTCTGTGAATGGTTATTTCCTCCTCTTTCTTCCTGGGACCATGACTGGGCAGGGGGGATGGTGGGTGTTCTTAGGGTCTGGCCCACACCTGCCATGTCTCTCCACAGGCTGCACCAAGTGTACTTTGATGCACCCACCTGCCGAGGGGACACTGAGAAAATCTTCCTGGTGGGAGACTACTCCTCATCGGCCGAATTCTTTGTCACTGTAGCTGTGTTTGCCTTTCTGTACTCCATGGGGGCTCTGGCCACCTACATCTTCCTGCAGAATAAGTACCGAGAGAACAACAAAGGACCCATGATGGTGAGCCCCCCACAGCCACTCAAGTGCAGGGCCCGGGGTGGGGGCGGACATGGAGCCTCAGGGACACGGCCATGTTCATAGGCCACTCCCAAACCCTAGACAGCCCCACATGCCGGCAGTCAGCATAAGAGCCACAGATGTTACCGCTGTCGCTGCTGTGAGCATCAAAGAAACCCAACCATAGAATGACAGGGACACACTCAGAGCCCACATAGAATCCCAGACAGGCCCACCTCTGGAAACCTGCCACCTCGCACACCACCACGCAGTCTAGATCAAAGGAAGGTGCACAGAGGTTCACCGTGACAGTCATGCTTGTCATCATGCCCACCCAGACACATTGATTCCTACACAGCTGTACTCCTACACCCTCATCCCAGACACAAAATGACATAAATTCCTACATTCAGATGAAAGTAGAAAGACGCTATTTTCACAGATTTGGAAACCATCCCACAAAATCCCCGCCCCCACACAATTACACTCCCACATCCTCTGTGTCAAAGACACACACGTGCACGCACACATTCACACTCTCTCACACACACACACACACACACACACACACGCCCAAGCTAGGAATGCTCACCTTCAAGTGAGTATTGGGGGCTTCAGAGCTGAAAAGGCAGGGAAGAGACAGGGCTTTTCTGCAGGGCCTCCCTCTCCCAAGAAAGCCTGTGATCTGAGGAGGCCCTGCAGCATGACATGAAGCAGCCCACTCACAGTGCCATCTGCCTCTCCCCTGCCTGTCCTAGGACTTCCTGGCCACGGCAGTGTTCGCCTTCATGTGGCTGGTTAGCTCATCAGCGTGGGCCAAGGGGCTGTCAGACGTGAAGATGGCCACTGACCCAGAGAACATTATCAAAGGGATGTCTGTCTGCCACCAGGGGGGGAATACATGCAAGGAGCTGAGGGACCCTGTGACCTCTGGCCTCAACACTTCAGTGGTAAGCCCTGGGAAGGTGGCTGGACCGCTGGGCCAGTTGGGGAGGGAGGCTGGGAAACTCACAGTCTGGCCTGGGGATTGGTGGAGAGAATAGAATTAGGGGAGAATTCAAAGGAGATCCAAGAGGGCTCCCTGGAGGAGGCATGCCAACAACAGGGCCTTGAAGGATAAGATAGCAATTAAAACAAATAGTCCCCGGGAGGGGAATATGAGACTGTCTGTCCGATTAGGTTTGGGAGATCTGGATCCCAGGCCCAGCCTAGTCGTGGAGAACCTCTGGCAACTCAGTACCGTCTTGGGACCTCAATGTCCTTATACAGTATGCAAAATGAAGAATAACTTGAAATGTTTCCCACTTGGACTCCCCCTACTGGCCAGAGTCAGACTGTCTGAGCTTCAATCCCAGCTCCGCCACCTGCAACTCTGGGACCTCAAACTAGTTACTCAACCTCTCCACCTCAGTCTGAGCATGTAAATTGAAAACTGCTAAGAGGTCCTGCTCCAAAGTTGAGTATTCAGTGAACTAGTAACATACAAAGTGCTTAGAAAAGGGCCTGGCATGTGGTAAGTTGTATACAAGTGTTACAGATACTAAGATACCAACTTTTTTTCTGTCACTTGCTGGGTGTGAGACATTGAGCACATTAGCCTCTCTGGGCCTCAGTTTCCTCAACTGTAAAGAGGAGATATTACTTCCTGTCCCCAAATTGAATTATATTGTATATATTTAAGCTCCATATATTTGTTTCAATATAAAAGCATATATTTATATACTTTGTATATGCGTATATACATGTGTATATGTGCATCTGTTAGTGGTATATCTACATACATAATGAAAATTTATGCTGAACATTTTACTCTATTACAAATTTATATTATATTTTATACATGTATAAATGTGTGTATGTCATAGTGATAGATGTCAACATCCTCGAGAGTCTGAATTCTAACATGGCCCATGCCCCCTACCCCAGGTGAATTTTCTGCACATTTGCGTTCATGCGCCAGGACTCTAGAGGGTCCGGGTTTTATTACCACCACCCTTCGGGAGGCCACGGATCTATGCTCGACGCAGGCGGCCTCGACGTCCCCCGGGGCCAACTCAATGGGCGCAGGACGACAGCCAGGCTTTGTCTCCCCGCAGGTGTTCGGTTTCCTGAACCTGGTGCTCTGGGTCGGCAACCTGTGGTTCGTGTTCAAGGAGACAGGCTGGGCTGCCCCATTCATGCGCGCACCCCCCGGCGCCCCAGAGAAGCAACCAGCGCCCGGGGACGCCTATGGCGAGGCGGGCTACGGGCAGGGCCCCGGCGGGTACGGGCCCCAGGACTCCTACGGGCCCCAGGGCGGCTACCAGCCCGACTACGGGCAGCCCGCCGGCGGCGGTGGCGGCGGCTACGGGCCTCAGGGAGACTACGGGCAGCAAGGCTATGGCCCTCAGGGTGCGCCCACCTCCTTCTCCAATCAGATGTAGTCTGGTGAGTGACGGGCGGGCGGCGCGGCCAAGGAGGGTACAGGAAGGGAGACGGGCGGGTCAGTGAGCCAATAAGAGTCAAGAGTAAATGGTACGTAGGCACGGGGTGGAGGTTTGAAGGCGCCAATAGAGAGGCGGAGCTACATGCGAAGGACGAAACACTAGCCAACAAATGGAGAGCAAGAGAGTGGTGCTTGAGGATGGGCAGAATGAGAAGCCAATGGGAGAGAAGTAGTAGCGCCTCCCTGAGGGAAGGGAGGGGAGAGAAAAGCGGGCAGAGCAACCAATGAAAGAAGGGAATGGCAGGGGGACTTGCGTAGTGCAGGAATCCACGAAGGGAAGAGGAGGTGGGCCTTAGAAGTGATTAGTAAGCCAGTATGTTCCAATAAGGCCAATAGATGGTGAGGGTAAAGGGGCTTGGGTCATGAAGGTCAGACAAGCTCACCAATCCCGGAGGAGGTGATCGATCGGCCATCTCTCCCCAACCCGTGTGGTGAGAGAGGTGGTGTGGAATTTCACGGAAGGAAGGGGGCGGGCGGAAGCAATGGAAAGCCTTGCAGGCCTTCTTGCTGGGCCTCAAAAGAGAAGTGTGATTTCCTCACCTATGAGGGAGGGAAATGGGAAGAGGCAGGGGGATGGCAACACGTGGGTGGAGGTAGCTTCTGGCACTTGGCCAGGGTGGAAAGGGCAGGGAGGAGTTTATTAGGTATCTCACGTCTAATTAATCAAAAACTCCTGTTGACTCTTACCTTCAAAATATATCCATAATCTTCCACGTCTCACTGTCCTCTCCGCTGGACATCTTCACAGCTTTCTACCCGCATCCCCATTCTGTTCTACTCACAGCATTGGGAAGGATCCTGTTAAATCCTAAATCTGGACACGGCCCTCCTGTGCTCACAGCCTTGCCTGGGCACCCATCTCACTCACCTTAAAAGCCAAAGCCCTCACCAGGCATGACGCCAAGCGTCACCTGTCCCTTCTCTGACCTCCCACCTCCTCCCACTCCCCACCCCCAACTGCATTCCAGGCACAAGCCAAATTCAGGGCCTTGGTACTTGCTTTCCCCCTGGAGTTTTCCACCCACACACACTGATAACCTTACTTGGCCAGCTTCTTAAAGTCCCCTTTCTTATCTCTCTTATAGTACCCCGTGTTTTTCTTACCACAGTCTGTAATTATTAGTTTATATGTTTATTGACTGTCTCTTCCACTAAACCACAGGACGTGACCATGACTTATTCATGCTGTACACACATCACTTAGAGCCCTACTAATGTTAAGAAACATTTATTGAGGAAATAATAGAAACGACATGAGACACTTTACTCTCATTTTATGCTTTTCTGCTCAAAATCTTCCCGTGACTTACACCTCATCCAGAGTCAAAGCTGATGTCCTCACAACCTAGTCCACACGGCCCTTTATGACCCCATTACTCACCTCTCTGACATCACCTCCTACCACTGTCCCTTGCTCACTCCACTGGAGCCCCACTGACCTTCTTGCTGTTCCTCAAACACACTAGACATGGCTCTACCCCAGGGCCTTTGCACTGGCTGTTCCCCTGCCTGGAATGTTCTTCATCCCAGTTATCTGCATGTCTCATTCCCTCACCTCCTTAACTCTATTCCAATATCACTTCTTAAATGAGGTCTTCTCTGACAACCCTACTTACCACAGCTACATTTCTTCCTCTACTGGCACTCCTAATCCCCCTCACCCTGGTCTACCTTTTGTTTTTACATTGCACTTACTATCACCTGATGTCCTACCTTGTAAGGCTACTGTGAGGATAGATAACTCACTTACATATTTTTGTTATTGTTTGAAGTCTGTCTTCTCTGTCACAAGGCAAGCACCACAAAGATAAGGAGCTTTGTTTTGCCCAATACAGTGTATCACCAAAGGCTAGAACAGTACCTGTTAATGGACATTTTTGGGTTGGGGGAGGGGGGACCATAATGTCTTTGGTACTTAATCTAGTGGGCAAAAGGTCTGTCTTCGCGGTAGGGGCAGCTGGGATGAAGCTGACCCGAGGACTATAAATGAAGAAGGAAGGAAGAAAAGGCATGGCAGGCAGGGGGTAAAGCCAAGGTGGAAGCATAGCAGCCCAGCCCCCCTCCCTAAGGGCGCAACCTACGTCTGGACCCCCTCTCCTTTCTGTGTCTTTTGTCTCCACAGGTCAGTGCGGCCCGGGAGGACCCCATGGGTGGGCAAGAGCTCAGAAGCCCTGCCCCCCTTTCCACCCCTATACCCCAGGTCTCCGCCCCTCAAGCCAGGAGACGCTAACTCTCTTTGCAGTTTATATATATATATATTATATATAAATATCTATTTATCTGTCTGAGCCCTGCCCCCACTCCACACCCCTCATGCATTAGGGGCCTGACCTTGAGTGGGCCCCTCTCCTAACCCCACCCCATCCCTTGCATCCCTTGGCCCCTCTCTGTTCCCTGGCCCTGTGCCCTGAGGTTGGGGCACTCTGAAAGGGGGACAGGGAAAAGACAGGTCTCAGCTGTGTGGGGAGGGTCAGTGTGACTTCAGACTCTCTCCCCTCTCTCCCTTCCCTTCTCCCAACTGGCCTTGACTCCTCCAGCAATGCCTGAACAGGGGCCATTAGGGGAAATTCAACCCTGAGAGGAGAGAAAGGCAAACTGGGGGACTTGACCCAAGGTGGACTTGTAGAGGAGCTCTGGGGTGGAGAGGACTAGTAAGCAAGGGGTTTGGGTTCCAGACATACTGGAACTAGAGTCTAAGGAAGAGGGGTGCCCTAGAGCATTCTGGAGCAGGGCTTGGAAGGAGGCTGAGGGCGTGGTTCTAGAATGGGTGGAGCTTTGAGTGAGGCAGGGGTAGGGGCCCAAAAGTGGGCAGGGTTTGGAATAGGACAGGGTTTTATGGAAGGGGTGTGACCTGGGACCTGGGGACTGCGTTCTAGAGCGGTGGGGCCTGAACCAGGCAGGGGGTGAGGCTCCAGAGTGGGCGGGTCTTGGATTGGGACCAGAGTGCACGGAAGGGGTGTAGCTAGGAATATTCAGGAGCCTGAGTTTGATTCTAAGCGGGGGCAGATCTTGTGCAAGGCAAGAAGTGGGATTCAGGAATGGGCCAAGTTTGACATGAGGTCGTGGTCTGGGTTCTAGACAGGGCGGGGCGTAGAGCGGGTGTTCATGGTGGTTTCAGAAGGGGCAGCTCACCCCAATGGAGCAGTGAAAAAAGTGTTTTAAAGTGGGCGGGTTTGGCAGTGGAGGGGGGAATACCCCTAGTCAAAGCTGAGGGCTGAGGTGGCCTGGGAGGAGCTGAGAGGTAAGGCTTGGAGGGTGAGGGGTGGGATCCAGAGAGAAGCACCCCCCACACCCTTGCCCACCCCCGCGTGATGGGACAGCTAGGTAGTCAGAGGACAGAGCCAACGGGTCTGTGGGGCCGGCCCACCCCTCCCTCCCCTTTCCTTGCCTCCTCCCTCCGTCCACACCCGCGCCCGCCCCAGGGTGGCCGGAGGCCCGGTCTGGAGTCCCTCTCCTGCACCCTCCGCTGTGTCTGTGACGTCGGTAGTGCCTGTGATTGTGTATGCCATTTTGTCTGGCTGTGGTCCCTCCCCCTCTCCTCCAGACGCCCCCCCCCCTTTTCCTAGCCCTTCGGTATTGTTTGAAGACCTCCCCGAGGAAGAACAAATAGGATTAATTCTCCTACCCTAAATAAACTCCTCAACCACCTAGTCCACCCGGCTCTGATTTCTCAGTGTGTCTTTTTTCTTTGGAGGGGGGAGGAAGAAGGAGAGGTGGGGGAGAGGCGGCGAGAGGAAGCTCCGCCCCTGACCTGCTGGATGGACCTGCCGTTCAAGTCACCCCATCACTTTAGGTCCCTCCAGCCGGGTTATGCCAAGCTGCAGCCTCCGTGCAGCCTCCCTTGTCGATCATTCTAAGTCCCGCTCCGAGTAGCCCTGCCCACTGCCCCACTACTGGCTGGCGAAGGCCCGGTCTTTCTAGGGTTCGGTTCTAATTCTGGTCCACTAGCCGCTCCCCTTCCCAGGCCTTTGTGGAGCCCTGTCCTCAAACCCCAAGGGGCCCGACTAGGGCCCCTATACTTCACAGGGAGCCCTCCCCCTACCTACCCGCCTCGTATTCTTCAGACCCAGCTTTCTCGCCATTTCCTTTCCGCGCCCCAACTGGAGAACTGGGAGACCCGCTGGGTGGCAAGGCCAGGAGGCGGAGCACGGGGGTGACTCGTTACCTCATTCATTCATTCCCTTTAACCCCTCCCTGGCTCCTCCCTGGGGCAGGGAGGGGCGGGAAGTGACTGGGATGTGCGTAATGGAACTGGGTACGGAGGAGGTACCCTGTGCCCACGCCGAAAGGCCGGTTGCTGCTGCCGCCACCTAGCCTAATTAGAAACCCCCGCCCGGCGCCCGAGTTCTGACGGCGGGCCGGGGACCCCCTCCTCCCAGCCCTGAGGCACAGCGAAGCCTGACATGCGAAGGAGAGACTCCCAGCTATGGGACTGAGCTCAGGGAAAGGGATATCTAACTGGAGAGAGAAAAATAGGAGCCAGGAAAGGAAGGCTTTAAGATCTATTTCTCAGGACTTAGGGGGACAGGACAGCTGGGCCTGTAAGGAAGGGGAGGGAGCGAGGAGTGGGGCCTCGGAACCTGGCCAGTGACTTTAACCTCTTCCCGCCATAAGTCTCAAATAGTCCTGGCTCTGATAGGGTTTGGGAGTGGGGGCTGTGGGGGTGTTTAAGAGCTAGCTCTCTGATGGTGGCGAG
>NC_138385.1:69256556-69262161 GCF_054177405.1 Leptonychotes weddellii
GCACCCCAGGGACCTGGTGGTCTCCCCTCTCGTGTGAATTCTGGGAGGGGATTCTGAGGGCCAAAAGACCGGATCCTGGGGTCCTGGACTGAGCGAGGACTTCCTGAGCTTCGGAGGGAAGGGGGAAGGGACTTTTCCTGTACCTTGGCAGAAGGCGATCTTAGGGGTGAGGTCCCACACTCCTGGGGTGCCTGAATATTAAGGGTCCAGGGATTGGGATGTGGGGGAAGAGGGCTTCCAGGCTTCTACTTGAACCAGGAGCTTTCTGAGTTCCTAGATAGCAGGGTTGCTCTACCTCTGGAAGGGGTCTTTAAGTGGGGTCTGGGTTTGGTGGTCCAGAGGAGTGAATAGCCCTAGGATATGAAGGGTAAAGGCCAAGGCTTCTTGCAGTGGGGGTTATTGAATGGATCAGGGGCCTCCTGAGATCCTGAAGGAGGGTCTCCAGTTCCTTGGGTATGAAAGGGGGAAGCCAGGGTTTGGGGGAGGGGCTGTTGAGATTCAGAAAAGAGGGGCAGGGTTCATGTGGGGATCCCAGGTAAGGACGGGGCCTCAGACTCCTACCCTGTGGAACTGGATGCTGCTGGCCTCCTGGGTGGAGAAGGGGCCAAGATGAGGCCTGGGAGGAGACACTGAGATTAGGGACTCTGTGCTCCGGTGGGGAGAGTATTCTGAGTTCTGGGGGAGGTGTTTGAGGCCTGAAGGAGTCAGAGGCCGATGGGAGGTATCCAAGGCTGGGTGAGGGGGAAGGGAATTCCCTGAAAAGGGGGTATATAGGGAGGTGGCCTCAGCTGCCCCGCCTCTACCTCAGTTGTGTCCTTCTCCCCCGCGCTGCCGGCGCTGTCCCAGCCTGCCCAGCGCTGCCCTGGTGGGACAGGCCCCAGCGTGCGGTCGCGGGCCTTGGAGTGGAGAGGTGGGCGTTGACTTCTCTCTCCCCGCCCCCGCGCCTCGCCTGGTCCCGCGTCCGCCCCCACCCTCTTCAGCCTCCAGAGGCGGAGGACCCAGACCGCGGCCAGCCCTGCAACTCCTGCAGGGAGCAGTGCCCCGGCTTCCTACTGCATGGATGGAGGTAGGTGACCATCCCAGGGCCTCGCCTTTGTCAGGGCCCCGCCCTCAGGGGAAACCCCTAGAAGCTCCGGCCACACCCCTAGGCTTGAGCCCTGTCCGCCCGAGCAGCTCAGTTGGGGGAGGAGCCTCACGCTCAGACTCAGGGCCCCGCCCCCTGACTCGTTCCCAATTGTCCTGTTCCCAGGAAAGCTCCACCCGCCACATAGCCCCGCCCCCAGAAGTGTTGTCGCATGCCACTGAGTCCCATCCCTAGGGAAATCCTCAGTCCCAGGCGCTGAGCATTGTCCCCTGACATCCAGCGCCTCTCAGGCTCAGAACTCCTCTCCCGGACCCAGTGTCCTATCCTCCCACTGGAGCCCTGTACCCCAAACATCTCATAAAATACCACCAGCCGGCACACTCAGGCCCTACCCACAGGCTCAGAGCCCCCACCCGCCCACAAGTTCACAGCCTCCGCACAGGCTAGAGCCCGTCTCTAGGGAAAGTTCCCCCACAACCTCCAAAGCCAGTCCTGAGGAGAAACCCCTAAATTTATAACTCCAATCTCAGACTCAGAGCCCCGCCCCTATTCAGGCCCATTGCCAGGAAAGTCTGGCGTCCCAGAGATAAAAGTCAGAGGATGGCCTGCAGACCCCACAGCCCCGCCCCCAGCTCACAGCCTCGCCCTCCACTCCTGTCTTACCCACAGCAGTCCCGCCCCCGGGGCCCACAGCCTTGTCCTGGCTCGGGAGTCCTTGGGTGGTGCTAATCTGCCTGTCCCTGCCCCTTAGTTGGACGTCCTTGGGCTGCCCAGGACTCCAAGTGAGCTACCCCTTAATCATTGACCCCCATCCCGGCCCCCTCAGAAAGATCTGTCAGCACTGCAAATGCCCAAGGGAGGAGCACGCTGTGCACACGGTGCCTGTGGACCTGGAGCGCATCATGTGTCGGCTAATCTCAGACTTCCAGCGCCACTCCATCTCCGATGATGACTCAGGCTGTGCCTCGGAGGAGTATGCCTGGGTGCCCCCTGGTCTCAAGCCAGAGCAGGTGACCGGAGGCTGCCACCCACTCTTGTTCTCCAGGAGATGCGCGCGCACACACACACAGGCACACACATACACACACTCAGGTAGAAACCTATTTCTGGGACAACACTAGACTGCATGCATCCTTCTGACCCCTCTGCAATCTCACGGTGGTCAGCCCCCCTCCCCAGTTCTTGGGGAATACTGAATGACCACTGAGTGGGCTGGTCGGGGCCTATTCACCCCACTCCTATTCTACCGCTTAACTTAGGTCTCATCCCAGCACTTCATTCGCCACATCCCCATTTACTGATTCGCTCAACAAATAATTATTGAGCACCTGCTGCATGTCAGACCCTGTTCTGGGCACTGAGGCCACAGCAGTGGACAAAACACAAACAAAATACATCTGCCCACATGGAGGTTAGATTCCTAGAGTGAGCACCAGCCAGTAAACAAACCTGGAAAAATATGTCAGATGGTGTAAGGGCTATGGAATAAAAAAAAAAAAAAGCAGGGAAGGAGTAGAGGAAGAGAAATGTTAGAATTGTAAATAGGGTGCCCAGGTCAGCCTCTGTGAAAATGACATTTGGGTTTCCTGAAGGAGGTAAAGAAGTGCCACGCAGATATCCACGGTTAGAGCTATCCAGGCAAAAGGGATAGCTGATGCAAAGGCCCTGAGGCAGGAGTGTGCTTGGCCCATGTGGGGAACAGTGAGGAGACCAGTGCAGCTGGAGCAGAGTGAGTGACTGGGAGAGGGGGTGGAAGTGAGGCCAGGGGTAGGGAGGGGGGCATGGAGAAGACTTTGACCTCTACTCTGAATGAAGGAGAAGCCACAAAAGGGTTGTGAGCAGAGAAGGGATGTGGTTTGTTTGAGGATTTAACAGGCTCCCTCTGGCTGCTGTGAGGAAAATAGGCTGTAGGGGCAAGGGCGGAAGCAGGGGGACCGTGAGGGGGAGGCTAGTGCAGTGGTCCAGTGACTGACGACAATGGTAGCAGAAGTAGTGAGTGGTAGGGCGCCTGGGTGGCTCAGTCGGTTAAGCGACTGCCTTCGGCTCAGGTCGTGATCCTGGAGTCCCGGGATCGAGTCCCGCATCGGGCTCCCTGCTCGGCGGGGAGTCTGCTTCTCCCTCTCCCTCTCCCCGTTTGTGTTCCCTCTCTCGCTGTGTCTTTCTCTGTCAAATAAATAAATAAAATCTTTAAAAAAAAAAAAAAAAAGAAGTAGTGAGTGGTGGTCAGATTCCAGGTATGTTTTGAAAGCAGAGCTAAGAGGATTTGCTTGTGGGTTGTGTGAGAGAGAGGAGTCAAAGATGACCTCAGGGAGGGAGGGATTAACTGATAGGGGACAGGCCAAGGCAGGAGCAAGTTGAAGAGTAAGAGCGTAAGTTTGGTTTTGGCCATCTGGAGTTCTGAGATGCCTGTTAGAGATCTGAGTGCAGTGGCCATGCCGCCTGGCACTCAAGGGAGGTGTCACAGGGCTGGAGGTATGGATTTGTGAGGCATTAGCCACAAAGTGGTATTTATAGCCATGAGGTTGGATGTGATTCCCAAGGGAGTGAATGTAGAGAGAGGCAAGAGAACCAAGGATGAGCCTGAGGGTCCTCCCGCATTTGGGGGCCAGCTAGTTGAAGAAGACCCAAAAGGGAGACAGAGAAGGAACAGCCAATAAGGTAGGAGGAAACTGAGGACAGTGTTCTGGAAGCCAAGGGAACGAAGTGTCGCCAGGAGAAGGGAGTGATCGACTGTGTCCAGTGCTACTGATGGGTCCAGCTGATGAGGACTGAGACCTGAAAAATGATTTTAAAGGTGCAGACATCGTCAATGACCGTGACAGGAACAGCTTTGGAGGAGGGGCAGGGACGGAAGGGGCGGTGGGGAAGCTTGACTGCAGTCAGGTCTGGAGACAATGGGAGAGGAAGTGGAGGGGGCGAGTGCCCACAGCTCTTTTGAGGAACTCTGCTGTAAAAGAAAGAACGGTGGACAGCAGCTGGAGAGAAACGTGGGGTCAAGGCCTGAAGGAACTCACAGCATGTTTGGGAGGTGATGGAAATGATCCAGCCTGTAGGAAGGGGAGGTGGAGAGTGTCAGTAGACGGTCCCTTACGATGACTTTAATATTGTCCGACAAGTAGGGGCCCACCATCCCACTGCATCTCAACTCACCCCTAGTCTCAATTGTTCTCTCCCGTCCCCCACGTCTTCCCAGGTATACCAATTTTTCAGCTGCCTCCCAGAGGACAAGGTTCCCTACGTCAACAGTCCTGGGGAAAAATACAGGATCAAGCAGCTGCTGCACCAGCTACCCCCACACGACAGTGAGGTGAGGAGTGAGAAGACAGGAATGGCAGGCCAGGTAGTTGGGGGGGGTGGTGGGGGCACAGCCGGGGCAAATGCTAGGCAGCTGGAAAGAAATGCACAGGTTCAGAGGAGGAAAGGGAAGCCGATCTGACGTGAAAGGTGTGGACAGGCAGGGACAGTTGGACCATTACTCGGCCAAACCACAGCTGAGCCCTGAGCCCTGGGAGAGGAGGTAAGGGGTGGGAATTTCGGGCAGGAAGCACCCCTTTATACCAAGGCCTAGAAGTAAACTCTCTAAGTGTGGATGAATTCTGGAAGGGGAGGGGGCAGGCATGGCGGGAGGAGCCTGGAAGACCCTCCTACCCCAGGCACAGTACTGCACGGCACTGGAAGAGGAGGAGAAGAAAGAGCTCAGAGCCTTCAGCCAGCAGCGGAAGCGGGAGAATCTGGGCCGTGGCACCGTGCGCATCTTCCCTGTGACCATCACTGGGGCCATCTGTGAGGAGGTGAGCCAGGGAGTGCCCCGGTGAGTGAGAGCAGTGCCTTTGCTCTAGGCCCTGGGAAGATGAGGCCTGCCACTTAAGCCCTAGGGGTCTGTCTCTCGTGTCCCCTCTGGTGGATGGGGTCAGTTTCCTTACGTCCCACTGTTAGGTAGGGACCATGCCTTAAGGCCTCCCTGGCCAGCAAGATCTGTCTATAGGGCCCCCTGGTGGACAGGGCCTGTTCCTCAGAGCTCACCGTCCAATGTGGTCAGTCTCTAAGGAGGCCCTAGCGGACCTTCTCTTAGTTCCCTCTTCACAGTGGATGTGAGGCGTGGGCTGTCTCTCTGGTCCTCTTGTGGTTGAGACGTGTCCTTAAGAACTGACCCACAGGGGGCGCCTGGGTGGCTCAGTTGGTTAAGCGACTGCCTTCGGCTCAGGTCATGATTCTGGAGTCCCAGGATCGAGTCCCACAACAGGCTACCTGCTCAGCAGGGAGTCTGCTTCTCCCTCTCCCGCTCCCCCCTCTTGTGCTCTTTCTCTCTCTCACTCTCTCTCTCAAATAAATAAATAAAATCTTGGGGCGCGGGGCGCCTGGGTGGCTAGGTTGGTTAAGCGACTGCCTTCGGCTCAGGTCATGATCCTGGAGTCCCTGGATCGAGTCCCGCATCGGGCTCCCTGCTCGGCAGGGAGTCTGCTTCTCCCTCTGACCCTCCCCCATCTCATGCTCTCTCTCTCTGTCTCATTCTCTCTCTCA
>NC_138385.1:69262261-69274784 GCF_054177405.1 Leptonychotes weddellii
TGATCCCGGGGTCCTGGGATCGAGCCCCGCATCGGGCTCCCTGCTCGGCGGAAAGCCTGCTTCTCCCTCTCCCACTCCCCCCGCTTGTGTTCCCTCTCTCGCTGTGTCTCTCTCTGTCAAATAAATAAATAAAATCTTTAAATAAATAAATAAATCTTATAAAGAACTGACCCACAGGGGTGCCTGGGTAGCTTCGTTGGTTAAGTGACTGCCCTCAGCTTGGGTCATGATCCTGGAGTCCCAGGATCGAGTCCCGCATCAGGCTCCCTGCTCAGCGGGAGTCTGCTTCTCCCTCCGACCCTCCCCCCTCTCATACTATCTCTCTTTCATTCTCTCTCTCTCAAAGAAATAAATAAGGGGCGCCTGGGTGGCTCAGTCGGTTAAGCGTCTGCCTTCGGCTCAGGTCATGATCCCAGGGTCCTGGGATCGAGCCCCGTGTCAGGCTCCCTGCTCCGAGGGAGGCCTGCTTCTCCGTCTCCCTCTGCCTGCCGCTCTGCCTGCTTGTTCTCTCTCTCTCTCTCTCTCTGTCAAATAAATAAATAAATAATCATTTAAAAATAAATAAATAAAATCTTAAAAAAATAAAAAGAACTGACCCACAGTGGCAGGGCCTGTCTGTAGGGCCCAGTGGTGGGTGGAATTTGTCTTCAAGGCCCCTCTGGGTAGGTGGAGCCCAACCCTAGATCCTACTGTTGGGGTCTAAGGTGAGGTTTGTCACTAAGGTTCCCCTACTGGGCCTGGCCTGTCTCTTTGATTTCCCCAGCACCCTGAGGACACGACTTGCCTTTTAGGCCACCCATGATTAGAAGGGCCTGTCTCTGTGGTTTCCCACCCCCAGGAGTCCGGTCGGCCTCTAGGGGACCCTCCCGCGTAGGCAGGGCCCGCCTAAAAGTTGCCCCACAGGTGGAGCCAGTCACAAAGGTCAGCCAGGGGAAGGCCCACGTGCGACAGGCCTTGGCTGACCCCCGTCCATCTGACCATGTCGGCGGCAGCGTCTCTCTGTCATTTGGCAGTGCGGGAAGCAGATCGGAGGCGGGGACATCGCCGTATTCGCCAGCCGAGCAGGCCTGGGTGCCTGTTGGCACCCGCAGTGCTTCGTGTGCTCCACGTGCCGCGAGCTGCTGGTGGACCTCATCTACTTCTACCATGCTGGCAAAGTCTACTGTGGCCGCCACCACGCCGAACGCCTGCGCCCGCGCTGCCAAGCCTGCGACGAGGTTCGCACCTCTCTGCGCCCTCCCCGGGGTGGGAGTGGAGGGTGAGCAGGGCCAGGGGCAGGCCCTTCTGATGGCCGAAGTGGCCCGTGTGTGTCCCCCCCTCCTCCCCCCTGCAGATCATCTTCTCCCCTGAGTGCACCGAGGCCGAAGGCCGGCACTGGCACATGGGTCACTTCTGCTGCTTCGAGTGCGAAGTCTCGCTGGGAGGGCAGCGCTACGTCATGCGTCAGAGCCGCCCCCACTGCTGTGCTTGCTACGAGGCCCGCCACGCGGAGTACTGTGACGGCTGTGGGGAGCACATTGGTGGGTGAACAGGCGACTGGACCGGAGGACAGATGGACGGCTGGGCCGGAGCGCCGCCGCACCAGGATCCTCCGTTATAGTCCATACTTGGAGTCGGGCGCCGGCACCATAGCCCTCCACCCCTCTCCGCAAGTCCCTCACCAGTATCCCCCATCATGCTGGACTCTCTAAACCACCCCCCTGCACGACCCTAGGCACCACTGCGTATCTAGGCCCACTTCCAGGGTTCCCTCTAATTCCCAGCCCCCTGGGGCTACCCTCTTACTCCTTCAGCCAAGGCCCAACTCCCCCAGACTCTAAATAGGCTCCTGCATCAGCCTAGGTAAGGTCCTACCTCCTAAGGCACACCCTACCCTCTAAGACCCACTCCTTTCCCACCAAGGCCCCGCCCTACCTTCTAAGCCCTGCCCCTCACCCACCCACCCAGGCCTTTCCTTCCGTCCACCTTCTACACTCGGTCCACCTGAAGCCACCTCTTAATGTCTAAGCCTGACCCACATCTCAGAGTCCAATGCCCACCCCCAATCTGGGAGGTGGCACCCTGGGAAAGAAAGAAAGGGAGAAGAGGAGACATCAGCCGGTTTCCAGGAGAGAAAGGATGAGGAACCTTAGGGTGAAGCCCAAACCTCGGTTTCCCTGCTTTCTCCAGAGAAGGGCCCCATTCTGGAGAGTTGGGAGGGAGGGCGTCTTGAGGTACCCTGCCTCAGATTCCCTGTCTCTTCCCAAGAAGGGGGCCATTCAGGACAGGCAGGGGATATGCCTGCCGGCTCTGCCTCAGTTTCCCCCCCTCTCTTCGGTCCCCGCAGGCCTGGACCAGGGTCAGATGGCTTATGAGGGCCAGCACTGGCACGCCTCAGACCGCTGCTTCTGCTGTAGTCGCTGCGGGCGAGCCCTGCTGGGCCGCCCCTTCCTGCCCCGCCGCGGCCTAATCTTCTGCTCGAGAGCCTGCAGCCTGGGGTCTGAGCCCACGGCTTCGGCGACCGGCCGCCGGAGCTGGAGCGCCGGCACGGTCTCCGCACCTCTCGCGGCATCCACGGCCTCTTTCTCCGCCACGGAGGAAGCGGCGGAGACCGCCACCAAAGGGACCAGCACGGAGCCGGAGCCTGGTAAGCTAACCCTCGAGCCACGCCCAGCCTCTCGGAGCCCCGCCCCATCTCAAGCCCCGCCCCGCCCCTTGACTCGCCCTGGCCCTTCACCTGCGGCATCCCTGGCCCTGCCCCCACCTCAGCCCCGGCTGCATCCCCCAAACCGTGCTAGGCCTAGTCTCCAGCCCATACTACACCCCCTCCTGAACCCTGGCTCCGGCCCCCTCGGTTACAAGGCCCGTCCCCTAGCCTCAGCTTGTTCCTTCTTGACCCAAGTTCTTCCTCCTTTCCTCCAAACCCCCGACCTTCCACCCTCCGCGCCCAGGCCCCGCCCCCACTCTATGGCTAACTTGATCGGCTTTAGTCGATGTCACCCCCCCCTTCCATCAGAAGCCACGTTTCTATTCCCTCCACCCAGAGCCTGCCCCAGCCCTCACATTTCCCAAACTCCCCCCACCTCGCTGCCCCCCTCCGACCGCTGCTCCCACTTTCCCAGTCCTGATGGGGTGAAGTGGAGAGAAAGCCCTTCCACGGGCCTCCCCTCGGGGGCCAGATAACAGGGAGTTGCTCCATCTCTCTTTCCAGTTGCAGGCCCTGAGGAGCCCGCCCACTTTCTGAGAGGGGCCCCCCACCGCCACTCCATGCCAGAGCTGGGGCTCCGCGGCCCCCCAGAGCCGCCCCCGGGACTCCCCAGCCAGCCCGACCCAAGCCCGGAAGATAGTGCCTTTGGTCGCCAGAGCACCCCTCGCGTCAGCTTCCGTGACCCTCTGGTGTCTGACGGAGGCCCGCGGCGGACCCTGAGTGCACCCCCAGCCCAGCGTCGCAGGCCACGCAGTCCCCCACCCAGGGCCCCCACCCGTCGCCACCGCCGCCACCACTCGGGCAGACATCGCCACCGCCAGTGTAACTTGGGATCGGGCTCGGACTCAGGATCTTGCTCCAGCTCATCTTCTAGCCCCAGTTCCGAGTCCTCAGAGGAGGATGGCTTCTTCCTAGGGGAACGCATCCCGCTGCCCCCACATCTGTGCAGGCCCGGGCCTGCTCAGGACAATGCAGCGGGAACCCCCAAATCCCCATCTCCACAGCTCCCCAGGAGCTCACGCCCAGGGATGCCCCGCCAGGCCAGAGACAAGAACTGCATCGTGGCTTGAAGGCAGTGTGGTCCTGGAGGGCTCCGTTCTCCGGTCATCTCATGTAGATGATCCCATCCCCCAACCGAAGTCATAAATCCCCTTCCTCCTTCATCCGTTTGTGTTAATGAAGTAATTTAATATTTGTCAGAAAACAGGCCTGGCTTCTTCACTTCCTTGCTCCAGCCGTCCCCCTCCCCAATTTTCCCCCTCCTGATGCTTGAGATTTATCCACATTTGACCAAAGGATTAATTTATTCATTATCATATGTTCTAACCATCTGTTTATTTATCCCTCCACAGAACCACCCCTCACACTGAGGAGTTTACTTGGTGTGGGTCACAACCTGGGGCCTAGAATCTGAAATCTGAGGTTCCCTCCTCCTCTCATTTTGTGGCTTAAGTGGGTGCATAGTCCGGGCAGAACAGGTGTCTCCTTTTGGGTACTGCAGAAGGAAGGGGGACAGAAGCACACCCATTAAAGATGGCCACACCCAGGAGGGACTGGCAGGTAGGAAGACAGATTCTCCCAATAAAGGCACTTGTACTTCAATAAGAGGCTGGGAGTTGGCTGGGAGTGTTGTAAGGGCAGGGAGGAGTTATTCCGAAGGAAGTGTTATTTGCAGGCTTCGGAGAGAAATGAAGGGAGTTCACCTACACCGGGCCATCTGCAGGGTCTGCAAGTGAGGAAAAGAGAGGAAAGCATTGGTAGGATCCATTTCCAGACAAGTAATACTGAAGCTTATGGTACTTATTGGCACTAAAGCCATCAGTACCAATAAGGGGGCCTTTGGGAGACCCCTTTCCTACTCTCCACAGCACCCTCAGCAACAGTCCCCCCGCCCCCCGCAACACACACACTTACCAGTAGGGGCTGCTGTATGTCTTTGCTGCCTCAAGGGGAAGGTGATGTAGGCATCATAGCCAAAGAGGCTTGTAGCAAGTAGGCCCAGTACCTGAGGGTGGGGGTGGGAGTGAGGGAGGTTGGATTACGTGGTCAGCCTACTCAGCCTCTTGTTTCCTTGTATCTACCACCTCCAATGACTGCCCCCATGCAGGGATGGTGACTAAAAACCCAGATCAGGAAGCCAGAGAGCCCCAGGGATAGGCCAGGAGACTGGAATCGACCCCACCCTCCCTCCTCCTAGAACCTCTCAACACAGGGTAACCACATGGTGGCCCCACATGTCAGTGGCACCATTCACACTGTACATTTGAGACAAAGTTCTAGCAGATGGTAGTCTCACGTGTTGACAAAGAGGCCGCCTCTTTGTGCTTTCCACAAAGGTCCCTGTGTTGCACAAGGCACGGCCTTTTACAGCAAATGATGATCTTGGGAGGAGAACCAGAGCCTGGGCCAGACTTTCCCGCAGGCTCTGAAGACAAGCATGGCCTGCTACGGGCCACATACTTTCCTGCCAAAAGCAGAGGCAGAACTGGCCCCTGGATTCTCAAACCCCTCTGTCTTTGCCTTGGAGTTGCCTCTGTGGCTTTTACCCCTGCGATGATTTTGGAGTGGTTTCCTCCCTCAACAAGGACAACAATGGAGGTGATCAGGTAGAGGATGGCCGCTATGAGGGTTCGGAAGAAATCCTGTGAGGCGTGGGGAGAACAGAGGAAGTCAGCATCCAGAGTTACCAGGATCATCCCCACTGCCCAGGCCCCTTCCTAGCCTCGCCCCTTTCTCACACTCCAAGGCCAGTTGATGATCTGTATCTTGGTGTGCAGGTCGCACATGTAGATGACAAAGAAGATAGCAGCAAGGATCATCTCGACCACCGACAGGGAGGAGTATCCTGGTGTGGAGGCACTGAAGCAGATCAGAATCACCAGGCACAATATCTGGAAGGATGACAGGGGAAAGGGCCCCCCCCCCCCCCCGGAATCAGCTCCCAGGCCTGAGGGGATTGGTTTAAATTGGAGGTCTCAAACACTCCGATGATGCCTATCAGGACTGGAAAGATGACAAATACTAATAGCTAAACGTTTACTGTGTGCTCATTGTGTCCCAAAAGCTGTTCTAGGGGCTGTACAAGTATTAATTTACTTAATCATCACGACAACCCAATGAGCTGGGTACTGTTATTAGTATCTTTATTTTACAGATGAGAAAAGTGAGGCACAGAGAGGTTAAGTGACTTGTCCAGGGGCACCTAGTAAGGGGTAGAGCTGGGTGCCTCCGCTTCCCTCCCCTTTCCCCTTCCAGCATAGGGGCGGGCTGCAGGGAGTGGTGCCGCCAGGTGTTTGGTGAGCACTGCTGCGGCCAGCTTTAGGGCCTCGACAGGGGCGGGACCTGCGGTTCCCTCGGCAACCCCTTTGGGAAGCGGTGAGAGTGACACCGGAGGGGCAGGGCTCTGTTAAAGGCGTCGCACCCCTTTTACAAGTCAATCAAAGGCGGCGCCCACTTTCAGGGGGATGGGAAACCCAGGCTCCCCGAGCGGCCCGAATAGCTTAGGGACCTCCTGCCCCACCACAGAAGGGAGAGGAAGAACTGGTAAAAGGGCGGACCGCCCAACCCCGTAGGACCAGGGCTCAGGGCCCCACCCCAGTAGGCCCCGCCCCTGGGCGCGCAGCCAGCCCGCCCGCCCGTGCCCAGGCCGCGCCACGCCCTGCCACGGGAGGCCCCCCGCCTCCTAGCCCCCTGGGATCCCTCCGAAGGAGCCCACTGATGTGTCCACGCGGTCTCCCCCCACAGGGCCCCCCATATGCGCTATGGGCCCCTCGCGTCACTCCGTAGCTCAAGCGGCTCCTGACCACCTTCTCCAAACCCCCCTGGCTCGCCCCGAGCCCCTGGTTTCGGGCCTCCACCACTAACCCACCCACCCGCGCCCCACTGCGGAGCGCCTCCAGGCCCGCGCCTGCCTCACCCGGGGCCTCTGGGCTCCGCGTGGTCCAGCCACTCCACCCTGCCTTTGCCCACCCGCCTGTCCCGGGACGCTCACAATCTCAGCAAACAGGAGAATTCCCTTTCGGGTGCGCGAAAAGCTGGTGCAGGCGGCCCAGCAGCCGGGGGCCGAGAGGCGCTCGGAATCCGCCATGGGGTGGGCCGGGGTCCCTAGGGGCGCGGGGTATCTACTCGCTTGCTCGCGGATTCCGAGACGCTGCACACCCTGCCGTCTTGCCCGCCGTCTGGCCGGGAAGGGGGCCCCCGGGGCGAAGGAGGGAGTGAATCACCTCGCGGAGCAGAAGCGGGCGGGGCCGGAGGGGGCCGGGCCAGGTGGCTGCCGCCCCGGAAGCCCCTTTGCCCCGCCCGCCAAGGATACTCCCCGCCGGGCGCGGAGCCCCCAGGGCGCCCCACCTCCGGGGGCGCCAGCCTTTGAGGCTTGGCAGTTCGGAGTACCATGTGCGGTAACGGAGAGGTCTTTTGCGCTTTCGGAATAGGAATGCTTTCGGTGCTGCCTCAGTTCAGAACCTCGGGGATCTGGTTTGGGGCAAGCACATGACTCAGTTTCCTTAGCTGTAAAAATGGCTGAGGCCGTGGTTAAACCCAGGTATGTTTCCAGAATTCTGAATATTTCGGATCTTAGAAAGTTGTGTATTTCTTAACACTCTCAGCGAGGTCTGAGGCAGCCCCGTTTTTAAAAAAATTTTTTAAAAATAGGGGCGCCTGGGTGGCTCAGTCGTTGAGCGTCTGTCTTCGGCTCAGGTCATGATCCCAGGGTCCCGGGATCGAGCCCCGCATTGGGCTCCCTGCTCGGCGGGAAGCCTGCTTCTCCCTCTCGCACTCCCCCTGCTTGTGTTCCCTCTCTCGCTGTGTCTCTGTCAAATAAATAAATAAAATCTTTAAAAAAAATTTTTTTTAAATAAACACCTTAATATTTATTCAAGAAAAGGGGTGGAAGTCGTTCACAATAAGTGGGATAAGCCAGAACTGAAAATTGTCCCTCATTAAGTCATGTTAGGTTTTGTAACCAAATGGTGCCCAACACGTGAGAAAGCTATTTCCAGAGCTTTGTGGACTTCAAATTTCGGATAAAGGATCATAGTGGGTAGAATAAACCTCTTAGCAGTGATGGAAATGAGACTGCACTAGCGCACAGGCTAAGAGAAAATAGAGCTTGGTGAGCATCAAGCTGCTCAGTAAATGGGGACAGACATTATTAACGGTGTCACAACCCAGGGGCTGACTCTGTGTTCTGCAATCCTAGGGAGGCCCTGGCCCCAAGCGCTGGGCCTGTTTCCTGGTTCTAAGGAAAGGGGCCACCAGCACCGCCCTAGATGAATGAAGATGGGAAGGAGCCCAGGTTTTTTTACTGCTGGAAGCTTGGCAAGATGAGAGGTAGGCTCTTGGGGTGCCGGTCTGGGGGACAAGGCTGATGACATTTGAAGTGTGTTATCCTAAGCGAACAATTTCCCCTGACTCAGCCTTGATTTCTGCATCTGAGACAGGCACCTGGTCACAGGAATCAGGATCTCCCTGGAGATAATGCTGAGGATCACACTCTCCAGACTGGACATTGGTTTTATTCTCATCCCATTTGAGGGAAGAGTTGTGGCTGGAAGGCCAACACAGTTAAACCCAAGGGCCTGCCTGCACCACCACCCCTCAACCTGGGGCCCCTCAAAACCAAGGAAAGGGGCACCCTTCTATCAGTCCAGGTTGCTGAGAGTGGTTGGGTGGTGGAAGGAATGAAGCACACTTTTCCCAGCTTGTGCTTTCCAACTCTGTGAGGACATGTCTGAGTTTCTAGAACAAAACAAACTCTGCTCCACCTCGGGCCCTTTGCACTTGCTGCTCTCAGGGTTGTCAGTGCCCTTCCCCAAGCTCTTCATACATTCGGCTTCTGGTCATTCAGGTCCCAGCTCAAATGTTGTCTTCAAAGAAACCAGCAGCCCATCATCATTACTTCCTCCAACGTAACCTCCTTTTGCTATCTTTATAACTCTGATCTCTCTCTGAAGTTATCTTTTATTTATTTTCTTTTCTTTCCTTTTCTTTTCTTTTCCAACATAGGTCTACACAAGGTTAGAAATCTTTTATGTTTTGTTTCACCAGCATCTCCCCAGTGCCTATCACAGTGCAAGGTAAACAATTGGGGCTCAATTATTACTTGTCAAATGCAGGTGAGATTAAAAGGACCGGCTCGGGAATCCGGCCTTCATTAAATCTTGCTTCAACCCCCTCCCTGGAGCCATTTATACTGTCTGGACCTCACTTCCCTCCCCCCCGTGAAATGGACATGTCAGGATTGTTGAGCAGATGTGTAAGTAGATGAAAATAGATACTGCAAGTAAAGCCAGTAGCTGGAATAAGGCTAAGTAAATGGTGGCTGGGGTTACTATTATTAGTCTCCTGGGTGTGACTGTGTTTATAGGACTGGAGCTCCTTACTTCCCTAGAGCCACACCTCCACCAGGCTCTGAGTCAAGGGTAGCTGGAAGCCCCAGCGCACTCCCCATAATGTCCACAGTGATGACCATTCAAGCATTCACCTCTTCACCTCTTTATACCCCAGCTCCCCCTCTGGCTTTGAGGTCCCTCTCTCCTCCCAGCGTCAGCCTGGAAATTCACACTCGGGTCTTTTAATTTGTCTCCCCTCTCCGGTGGGAGTTGCCCATTCCCGCCTGACCACAACTTCCTTCACTGGGGGGTGCGGGGGTGGGGGGATGGGGGGGTGTGGTGGGGGTGGGGGCCAAGTATTCAGGTTGTGGTGACAAGCGGAGGTGACTGGACATTTCTGGCCTGGGCCAGCGCTGGCTTCGGGGCCATCCCGGTTGGAGTCCCGCTGGCCAGATAAGCCCTGCCTTTAGGGCTCTGCTCCCAGGATGGAGGAAACTCTGGCCTCTCCCAGGACCAGGAACGCCCAGCATGTGGCGTGTGCACACAAGCCTGGCTGCAGTTCGTCACCATCTATGGAAGAGGGGGCGCGGCTCAAAGGCTCTAACAGCCTTTTTTAGCCCAGCCCGCTGACTCACACCTTGCCGGCTCCGCCCCAAAGGGGGCTCCAGGGCCCCAGCCCATGCCCTAAGGGTGTCAGTCTACGTGCCAGCGAAAGCTGGCCGACCAAGGCCGGAAGTGAGAGACCACAGGCTCCTTGTGAAGGAAGCCACCCTGGTTCTAACCTTGCTATCGGGCCATCAGCTGATGTTCTGGACGATTCCTGCCTGGGGCTGGGGGTATTCAGGTGCACTCCCGCTACAACGGCCCACCTCTGCATTCCCCACGCCGGGAGCAAAGATTATCCGTGAGCCCCTCACACCTCCCCAAAAGTGAAATGAATGAACGCGGAGAGAAGCAGGAGTTGGAGAAGAAAAACGGAGTGGGGAGAAAGCACGCCAGGCTGAGGATCGGCACAAGCGGACCCCGCTAGAGGCCCACAGCACGAAGTAAACTTGTCAATGGTTACAAGAAGAGGCCCTCCTTGAAACCAGATCGACCCACCGCGTCCTTTGCGGGGTGAACTCAGGAGCCCCACCCGGCCTAGAGCACCTGGCAAGTCAAGACTGGGTCAAACCATTTTATTACCTCCCCCGCTCAAAACCAGAAGCGCAGGGCTGGCCCGTCCGGAGGGCTGTACCACTGACACTGCGTGGGGAGCGCAGGCTGGTCCGCGGCACAGCAGGAGTGGGGGTGGGGCAGGACCAAGTGGAAGCTCTCCCAGCGATGCTAGTGTGCGGTCGGCGGAGCACACCAGATCCAGGCTGGGCAGTACCAAGTGAGCATCGGACCGTCCCATACCTGCTCAGTGCCTCCGCCTCCCAGCTGCCATCTCGAGAGCAAGCTGCGCGGCCCCTGGGATCCCTAGGGCCCGCGAAAGCCGTTCCTCACTCGGCACCAGCCAGGGTCCCGGGGAACCCGGGGTTCGGTCGTCAGGGTCCTCTGTGCGGCGCTCAGGAGGAGAAACCGCGGGGCAGTCGGCCAGCGGCTCTGGGCTGCCCGGGGTTTGGGACGCTGTACCGGATGGAGGGTGCTGAATTGGGGAAGCACTGACGCTGCGAGACCTCATCACCTCTGGTCCACCAGGATCTGGGCTGCGATCTGGGGATGGCAGACCTGCGGGTTAGATTGGGCGAGAGGGTGGGGAATGGAAAGCCGAGCCCCCGGGGCTGAGGGCAGCGGGGAGACTCCAGGGGCTACAGGAGACAGAGACCCCACTCCTTAGAGAAATCTCCCTTTGAGGCCTGGACAAACCATTCAGGAACCGTTACCACCCCTCAAGACTCCCCCCCCAACACACACAAACACACACGCTTTTCCTGAGACCCCCCCCCACATCTGGATCCAGGACATGCCCCCCAAATAATTTACCACAATCCCAAAGGAAATCAAACCCTGACCTTGACCTCCAGATGCTAAACCCCTCCCATCTAGGACCCCGGACTATCTGCCTCGACTCCCAACCGTTTTCGTATGGACCCCTCAGCTTTGGAACTAGATCCCCACCCCCCACCCCACCCCCGCACCCTCTGGATCCCCATCCCATCCTCTCCCTGCTGAGACCCACTCTGCCTTCTCATGAGAGGACCACAGCTCTTCCTTCTAAACACCTGCTTTTACCCCAGACCCCTTCCCCCTTCTCTTCTCCCAGTACCTCAAAAGCCTCCCCTCTAAAATCTACTTTTATTCCTATCCTGGGACCCTGCCCTTCCCGATCCTGCTTTTGAGAATACCATGACCCCTCAAAGACGCTAAACTCTGACCTCCCCACTGAGACCACCAACCCCTCCCACCCTGGACCCCAGCCTCTCCACTTTGCAACCCTCTCCCTCGGGAAACCCACCATCTCCTTTCTGGGGCCCTCCCACCCCTTCAGGCTTGCCGGGGTGGGTTTCAGGGGGCCTGCTTAGTACGAGGCGGAGACGGGGGCCGCCTGCGCGAATGCGCTCCACCACCTGGGCATGGGTGAGGCCCTGAGTTGACTCTCCATTGATGTGGAGCACGAGGTCCCCAGCCTACAAGAGTGCAAAGAGAGGGGTATTGTAGAAAGCAGATAGAGAGCACCCCCACAAAGGGCGAGGATTGGGCTAGCACTGTTGAATGGACAGCGTCTTATACCTCACCTGCAAGCGACCAGAGAGCTGTGCTGGCCCGTTTTCCAGCAGCCCACGCACTGCCAGAGGAGCATCCCCTGCTGAATCTCGGCCTCCGCTTAATGTAAAGCCAAAGCCCGTGGAACCGCGAACCAGTTCCACGCAGAACCGTCCAGAGGTCTGGAGCGGCTTCGAAGCAGAACGTGCCTTAGCCTGGGTCACTTGGGGTGGCGCGGGACCTGTACCCAATGTCTCTGACCGATGATGCTGGAGTAAAAACACAAGCGTACATACATTGCCAGTCTCAAAGCAGGTGGCATCCAATAAAAGGGCGAGGTGGTACCTGCGGCCGGTGTTCCACGAAAGTAGGATTAGGCAGGCGACTGTCTGTAACCTCTATGTCCGCAGAATCCAGCACACTAACGGCTGGAAGATGAAAAAGACAGTCAGAGGGGTACTCTATGGAAACCACCTAGGACCTGCGCCCTGATTTAACATTCTAGCCTCACCTCACTTCCTTGACTCTAGAATGCAGACTGACACATCCACCCATTTAACTGGGCTCAGCCCACATGAATAACTGACCTGAGCCCACTTTTAAGTAATAATCCTGGGCCCAGCTATTCGAATACACCTCCAGACCATCCTATAGTCCTCTAAGAACGCGAAGATCCCGCTCCTCATATTACATCCTTAGGCCCCCACTGCGGGGAGAGGGGGGTGCAAATCCATGATTGGGCTCCTGAACTTTTCAGGCTCCGCCCTCTAACTGGCCTCTAAACTTCAACCCATATCTGACATTTCGATCCCTCCCCCTG
>NC_138385.1:69275284-69285354 GCF_054177405.1 Leptonychotes weddellii
AAAAAAAAAAAAATGTCTTAAACAGATCCTGAATTAAGTTGGAAAGCTGAACCGAAGGGAGGAAGTTCAGAATCCTAAAAGAGACTCACCAAACCGGGAAGTAGACCGTGACTCACAGAAGTGATTAGTGCAGGGGGCTCCGTGTGGGTACGTCACTTGATTCCCTGGATCATCATTCTTCGGGGGTCATCTCCTTTGGATCCCAGTTCTGACTCCAAGGAATATTAACCTAAATAAAGAGGTAAACTTGGGGCACCTGGGTGGCTCGGTCAGTTAAGCGTCTGTCTTCCGTTCGGGTCATGATCCCAGAGTCCTGGGATCCAGCCCGGCATTGGGCTCACTGCTCAGCGGGAGTCAGCTTCTCCCTCTCCCTCTGTGTTCTCCCTCTCTCTCTCTCAAATAAATAAAATCTTAAAAAAAAAAAGAGGTAAACTGAGGCAAGCTCACAATGATGAGTTTATTTGGAAATAGAGGAATTGGAATTTGGGACTCATCTGTAGCTTGCTACAGTTTGGGTGTAAGAATGGCAATTTCTCTGATATTCCCAAATAAACTCATCTTTTTGAGCTTGCCTCAGTTTGCCTCTTTATTTAGATTGACATTTATAAAAGCTGCTTTGTAGTCTTTATCTGCTGGGTATCTTTAAGGATGCCCAGGGCCTCTAAGCCTGGAAACATGGCCACGAGTTTGATTATTGTGCTTCCTGTTTTCAAGATCGCTCTCTGACCCACCATATTATTCTACTTTCCAAACATTTTGACTATGTCCCACTTTCATTTAAGTATATTTATAGCTTCACATTTAAAGTTTCTAGTATATGTGTTCCATCCAAGGAATGTGCTATAATTCATTTATCCCGTCCCCTTCTGTTGTTTATTTAAGTGGTCTTCAATGTTTTGCTACAATAAATAATACTATGATGAATCTCATATAAAAATCTTTTTTGGGGCACCTGGGTGGCTCAGTAGGTTAAGCAGCTGACTCGATTTCAGTTCAGGTCACGATCTGGGGTTCGGGGGATTGAGCCTAAAGTCGGACTCCCCAATTGTTGGGGAGTCTGCTTGAGATTCTATCTCTCCCTCTCCCTCTGCCCTTCCCCTGCCTCTCTAAAATAAACAAATAGATCTTTTTTTAAAATTTTATTTATTTGTCAGAGAGAGAGAGAGAGCACAAGCAGGGGGAGCGGCAGGCAGAGGGAGAAGCAGACTCAATCCCAGGACCCTGGGATCATGACCCGAGCCAAAGGCAGACACTTAACCGACTGAGCCACCCAGGCATCGCATAAATAAATAAATCTTTAAAAAAAAATCTTTTTGTGGGGCACCTGGCTGGCTCAGTCAGAGGAGCATGTGACTCCTCATCTCAGGGTGATGAGTTCGAGCTTCACGTTGGGTGTAGAGATTTCTCTTTTTTTTAAGATTTTATTTTTTTATTTTTTAAAAAGATTTTATTTATCTGTTTATTTGTTTAGAGAGTGCACAAGCTGGGGGAGGGGCTGAGGGAGAGGGAGAGAGAGAGAATGCCAAGCAGACTGCGCGCTGGAGCGTGCAACCCATGCAGAGCTCGATCTCACAACCCTGAGATCACAACCCAAGCGAAAATCAAGAGCCAGATGCTCAACCAACTGAACCATTCAGGCACCCCTAAAGATTTTATTTTTTTAAGTAATTTCTACACCCAACATGGGGCTCGAACTCACCACTCTGAGATCTAAGAGTCGCGTGCTCCACCAACTGAGCCAGCCAGGCGCCCTGAGTATAGAAATTTCTTAAATAAACTTAAAAAAAATCTTTTCACACATCTTTAATGATTTCCTTGGGATGAATTGTTGGCAGATATCTAGTATTCTTTCTGGTGACTATTTAAGTATCAGTCTTCTGATTTACAAGCTCTTAATGATATAGGCAGGCTGGGTCTGAGGACCCAGAGGGGGTCCCGCAGGACCAGCCAAGAGAGTCCTTGGCTTCATACAGGATAGAAATCAAATGTGAGCCAAGAGGAAGTAAGAGCAGAGTTTACTGAAGATATAGAGAGAGTGCAGATACAGTGTCTGGGAGACTCAGAAAGGAAAGGAAAGTGTTTTGTTTTTGCTTGGGTCTGGGGCTTTTATTGAGGATTGTGGTCTGATATAAGTGTCCTCTCAGGCACCCAGAAACTGGTCAGAACTAAAAAGGTCCAGGTGTCCTCCATAAGTCACTAATTCCTTGGAGTTAGGGAGTCTTGGCATCAAGATGTCTAGCTCTGGTGGTCTGGAATATACACATGATGGCCTCACCTAGTCATTTCTTAGAAGTTATCTATTGTAGGGTACCTGGGTGGCTCAGTCGTTAAGCGTCTGCCTTCGGCTCAGGTCATGATCCCAGGGTCCTGGGATCGAGTCCCGCGTCGGGCTCCCTGCTCAGCGGGAAGCCTGCTTCTCCCTCTCCCATTCTCCCTGCTTGTGTTTCCTCTCTCACTGTGTCTCTCTCTGTCAAATAAATAAATAAAATCTTTTACAAAATAAAAAGTTATCTATTGTGCTGGAAGACTCCAAAGAAATCATTAACTCCTTGATCCTTACAAAGAGAACATACATTATTTGTATTACAAGGAATATGTAAGGCAGGTGTGCTGGTCCTAGCAAGAATAGAAGCAGGAAAATGGGCAAAAAAGCAGCCCTTCATGGGGCCCCTTCATTTTCCCTATCTCTTTATGGTCCTACACAAGAGGAATCTGTCCCATTAATCTTTCAAAGCCTTAGAACCTCGCTCTCACACCAGCATATTTAATGCTGGTAGTATAAGCAGAAATAGTTAGGGATCCCTGGAAAAAGAAAGATGAGGCATAGCTTTCATGACATGAGAAAAGTCACTTTAGGCCCCTGATCATCTTGTAATCTATGCCTGACCAGACTACTTACCGAAAGCACATTTCTTGCAGAACTTCCTGAGATGTGTTGAAATTGCAGAATAGACCTCAGTAGATAATGATTTGAAGGAAACAAAAGAATGTGAGAACAAACAGACATTATCAGGCCAGGAGATAGCCTAAGTATATCAGGGACAATAAATCATGGTAAAACTCCCAGTGCTGATTCAAAAGTAAAGATTGACACTTGAGTCATCTTTGCAGGATTTAAGCCCCTTTGAGCACTCAAATACTGGACCATTTGGAGCCAGAGAATTGATGATGCTGACCCTTGCCAGCTCTCGTGTCTTCAATTAACTTAAGACCTGGGTTCAGTCCCCTTAAAATGACTTTTGCCCCAATTCCATGCTGAATTCCCTATTTTGCAAGCCCTTCCATGAATATATATGCACCTTTAGTTTAAAACTCACCCACTTTTTGTTGTTGAAGGAGACACTGCTTTGGGAAATATCTCCAGTATTCTCTTTCACTCGTGGCAGGTAAAACCTTATCTTTTCCTATTCTTTGCTTGGATGTGTCTTTTGGCTCCATATCCATCAAGAGGCGAACCCAGTTTTGGGTAACAGTAGGAACTACAGTTTACCCTTGAACAACATGGGTTTGAACTGCATGGGTCCATTTATACCAGGATTTTTCCCAATAAATACAGTATAGTACTATAGATGTATTTTCTCTTCCTCGTAATTTTCTTTATTTATTTATTTGAGAGAGAGAGAGAACATGACAGGTTTGGGGGGCGAGGGAGAGGGAGAAGCAGACTCCCCGTTGAGCAGGGAGCCCAATGTGGGACTTGATCCCAGGACCCTGGGATCATGGCCTGAGCTGAAGGCAGATGCTCAACGAGCTGAGCACCCAGGCGCCCTCAGCTCATGTCTTGATCTCAGGGTTGTGAGTTCAGGCCCTACACTGGGCTCCACGCTGGGCGTGGAGCCTACTTAAAAACAAAACAACAGGGGCGCCTGGGTGGCTCAGATGGTTGGGCGTCTGCCTTCGGCTCAGGTCATGATTCCAGGGTCCTGGAATCAAGCCCCGCATTGGGCTCCTGGCTCAGTGGGGAGCCTGCTTCTCCCTCTCCCTCTGCCTCTCCACCTGCTCATGCTCTCTCTCTCTCTCTCTCTGTATCTCTGTGTCTCAAATGAATAAATAAAAAAAAATCTTAAAAAAAAAACACAAACCAAAACAACAACAACAAAAAACCCCCCAAAACAAAAATAATACTACATGTAAGAAACAAACTATGTGTTAATCTACTGTTTATGTTATCATTAAAGTTTCCGGTCAATGGTAGGGTGTTAGTAGTTAAGTTTTGGGGGAGTCAAAAGTTACACGCAAATTTTCAACTGTGGGGGCAGGGGATTGGCCCCCCAACCCCTGCATTGTTCAAGGGTCAACTGTATATATATATATATAAAATATCTGTTTAAGTGTTATTGTTCCCCACTGGACTATCAGCCTCTAGAAAGGAGGATGTCTATTTTAATAATATTTGAATCCAGAGCTTGTTGTGTATTAAATCTGGCATCGGTAGGCACCATTTAAATGTCTATTTGTTATTGTACACAACTGGCACTCACAGATTTTTTTCTTAATGGTGTATTTTATCTACATTTCCCATACCAGTAGGGCACAGTAACGTGCACACAGTAGGTAATTAATAAATACTTGTTGACCTCCTATAGGAAGGAAGAACGAATCCACCTCTGCCACACCTACCTCACCCAAGAACTACATTTCCCTTTATGCTTGGCGCAACGCACTCCTATGAAGTGAAAAGAGCGACAATTACTTCCTAAGGCCCCTTTTTTTCACCTTCGCCCGCCGATGCCGCAGTGTTCTATGGGAAAGGTAGTTCTAGCGCTCGTTGTCTGGCCCCGCTCAAACTGAACCCAAACTATACTTCCCAGCAAGCAGCGCACTCGCCTGGGACAGAGGGGCAAGATGGCGGATGCTGAAGAGGGTGCTTTGCGGCCGGCAGGAGCCTCCGCTGCCCCAATTTCGTTCAGCTTCAGTCGCACATCTGCCCGGAGACGGCTCGCGGACGACGCGGGTGCGGCTCCAGAGGAGAAGGATTTCTTAAAGACCGTGGAAGGGAGGGAGCTGCAAAGGTGAAGCGCCGGGTCTTTCATCCCTTGGAATTCGGTTCGGTGGGTGCAAGCGGGAGGGTGGAATCTAAGTTGATTGTCTTGGTGGCGGTGGTCTGGAACGCCTGAAGCACAGCCTGGGAAAACTCGTGGAGGCGAGAAGGCGGGAGTGTGGAACAGGAGAGGTGGGGAAATTGGGCCTGACAGCCGTGGCGTTTGAGAAAAGAGGATGTATTCCTGAGAGGGTGTGTCTTTAGGACTTGAGGACCCTGAGGTGTGTGCGTTCTGAGAGAAGGGAAGGAGTGAAGAATGACAGGACCCCTAGTGTCTCAGCTGAAGCGGTGGAGCTTCACTAGTATGGGGAACGGGGTGGAGTGGCAGATTCGGGTTGGGGGAGACCATCATCAGCTTAGTTCAGAAAGGAGAGTCAGAGGGAGAGGCTTCCAGAAGAAAATCAACCATCCAGGAGATTGATGTGAACCCTGGATCTGGGGAGAGTCTGGGCTGAAGATGGTGATTTGTGAGTCGTTGTGAAGGCCATGGATGTGGGTCTTGGGATGAGCAGAGGGTCCAGGACTGAAGGTTGATTCCTCAAAGGCACTGACATTTAAGAGTTGGGGGTGAGGGAGAGAATCCAAAGAAAGCACCATTAGGGGCGCCTGGGTGGCTCAGTTGGTTAGACGTCTGCTTTCTGCTCAGGTCATGGTTCCGGGGTCCCGGGATTGAGCTCCACATCGGGCTCCCTGCTCGGCGGGAAGCCTGCTTCTCCCTCTCCCACTCCTCCTACTTGTGTTCCCTCTCTCACTGTCTCTCTCTCAAATAAATAAATAAAATCTTTAAAAACAAACAAACAAACAAAGCACCATTAGAGACCTGACAGGAGAGCAGACAGTGTGGTCCATCTGGGGTGGGGGGTGAGTTTGGCCCTTTCGTTTTCTCTGAAGGGAGGAGTGTGGCTCAGAACCCACTGACCATGCTCCTCTCCCAACTTCATGCCGCTGTGTCCACATCAGTGTGAAGCCCTCAGAAACCCCCAAGGAACTCGTCATCCCTTTGATCAAGAATGGCCATCGCAGGCAGCCACCGACCCAGGCCCCTGGGCCATCCACAAATACTGAGGCCTTGGTGGATGGGGTGCTGTCCCAGGCTGTGAAGGAGCTCATTGAGGGTGAGTGATCCCCTCTTTGCCTTGCCTCAGTGAAGGAAGAGGGGGAGGAAAATGGAAGGATAGGGTGGGACCTCATTGCTCCCTCCCATTCTTCCTTAGACTCCAAGAAGTCCCTGGAGGAGAGAGAGAATTCGGGTGTCGACCCCACGCTTGCTATCCCCATGATCCAGAAAGGATGCATCCCTAACGGGGAAGGGGCAGACAGCGAACCCCGGGCTGAGACAGTGAGCTGGCCCCTAACTCCTCCTACCCCAGCCTCCCTTTGCCCTGTCTGCCAGGCTTGCCTCTCTGCACACAGCAGGGAAAATCTGTGTGTGTATTAGAGGCCTGCTGCCTATCCCTTTCTCCCTCTGTCCTTTTTTGGAAGCATTAACGAATGAATCCAGATACTGAGGTGTGGAAAACACTTGCATTCTGGGATTATCTGAGTAAGATGAGGAGCTAAGAGAACAGGAAATGCAAAGATCCTGAGGGTAGACTCAGCCTGGAGTGTTTAAGGAACACCAAGGAGACCAGTGTAACTAGAGTGGAATGAGTGAAGAGGAGGAGGGGGAGACGAAGTCAGAAGTGGCAGGGGCTAAACTAAGCAGGGCCTTGTGGACCAGATGAGAGCCATGAGAGGGTTCTGAGCGGAGAGGGGTCAAGCCTTAAGATTTGACAGGATCTCTCTGGCTACTGTGAGCAGAACAGAGTAGTCAGCAAAGGCGGAAGCAAGGAGACCAGTAGCACAGGCTGGAAATGATGGCCACTCAGACCAGAGTGGTAGGAGTGAGGCCTGGAAGGACAGGTCGGGTTTAGTGAGTGAGGGAAGATCAGGGTGAGGACTAATGGCAGCAACAACCGGAGCAGTGGGACGGTGGCAGGGAGTCAGTGTGGTGTGGGTCCATCAGTGAAGCAGCCTGCAGTGTGTCTAAAGTGAGTATAAAGAATTGAGGGGGGGATAAAAAGGAATCAAGGGAGTGAGGATGGGAAGTGATAAATAACAGGGGAAGTGAGGAGTGTGTCTACAGAAGCAACCAAGTCTGTCTTTCATACCCACGGACCCCACTTTTCACCGCTTAATTCACAATTTTTTTAGCAATGCTTCTTTGGGGCCTAGTTCTCCTACCACCCCAAGACCGTCTTCTCTTTCGACTGAACTGTTCTCGTTGGCCTTCAGCTGTCTTCTGGTTTCTTTCATCTTAAAAAAAGACCTTCACTTCACTTTCCATCCTGTTCCCACTTTGGCCTCATTTCTCTCATTTCCTCTCCTTCCCCAGCCTTCAGCATCTCAGTGGGTCACAGTTGCATCCATCCTTCCTCTCACTCAGCCTAAAAACCTTAGAGTCACTCTTGACTCCCCTCTTTGTTTCATACACCTTATGCAGGCTTTCAGCAAAATCCTGTCATCTCCCTTTGCAGAATACATCCAGAATCTGACCACTTTTCACCAGCACCTACCTACCACGGTGGTCTGAGCCACCAGCATCTCTCATCTGGACTGTTGCAATAACTTCCTCATGGGCCCCCTTTTGGTGGCCACCCTCCTGCAGCTCCAGCCCAGACCTCCTGATTAATCTCTCACCACCCCTCTCTGCCTCCACATCTCTTTTTCAGTCTGGTTGACTTTCATGATGCTCTTCCCACATACCAAACTTGTCCTGCCTCAGGACCTTTGCTCTTACTGTTCTCTCTGCTTGGACTACCCGTCCTTCTCACATCCTTATGGCTCCCTCTGTCATCTCTTTCTGGTCTCTGCTCAGATATCAACTCAGTGATATTCCCTTCTCCATCCCTCTGCATCCCCTCAATCTGCTTTATTTTTCTTCATATAACTTACCACTACCTGACATACCCTGTTTTATGTATTTTTTTTATTCTGTGTCTCTACAACTAGAATGTCAGCCCCACAGGGCAGGATCGGGGGGTTTTGTCTGTTTTGGTCACTGCTTTACCCTCATCAGCTAGGTCAGTACCTGGCACAGAATAGGTGCTTTATAATTATTTGTTGAAGGACAATGTGGAGGACTAAAGTGAGGGACAGCAAGAGGAAATCAAAACTAACCTTGAGCTTCCTGGAAAAGAAGCACTGAGGGTCATCCGCTGGGTGTTAGTAAACGTGCTTCTGAGGGCCCACCATGGGCCCAGCCTGACCATCCTTTCTCTGCTGAACCTGTAGGTGCCGGAGGAAGCTGATTACGAGGCAGTCCCCGTAGAGGCCTATGGGCTGGCCATGTTACGAGGCATGGGCTGGAAACCTGGCGAGGGCATTGGCCGCACCTTCAATCAGTGAGTTCTAGGGTAGGGGCAGGGGGCAGCAGACAGGGCAGTGAACAAGACCCCCATGAGTTACCGCCTGTCCAGAACCATCCAGGCAGGGAGAAGGCATGTCACCACCCTAAGTAATTCAGTAAGCCTTTCCACTACTGTTTCAGTTTCCTGTTTGCCCTTTGAAACTCTGTAACGGGATCCCGTTTATGTATAGGTTACCTTTCTGAGCATCACCTTCCTCATCTGCAAAATGGGGATAGTGATAATACTGATTTCCCAGGTCTGTTGCAGAATTACATGAAATTATGCACATAAAGCACTTACAGCAGGCCCTGGCCCCAAATAAACATAGACGAGACATTTGCTGTTATCACTCAGACTTAGGATCCCTTCTCCGTTTTCAACTCCCAAGAATTCTGAAAACCATTTTTTTCATAAACCACTTAGTAGCCAAACATGACCTGAATTGATGGAGAGCATATTATAGTTGATTTCTCCTGCTTGGCGTGAATATTTGTACGATTTCCCCTGTAGAAATATTAGGGTATTTGATTGTAGGGATCTGCTTTAGATGCCACTGTAGATAATATGTAAAAGATGGTATATCCAGTGTGTTATTAGGTTGGACCAAATGAAATTGCTATTTCATAGATCAAAAACAGTCCTAATGTGAGATCAGGAAGGATATTCTTGACATGTTGACAGGGTGGGATTTGGGTGGTGGTAGTGGGGACACTGAAGACTTGCACACACACACACACACACACACACCCTCCCCGTATCCCTGGCCCAACAAGCTCCTATACTGTGCTCCCTGCAGAGTGGTGAAGCCCCGTGTCAACTTACTGAGGCCGAAGGGGCTAGGGCTGGGCGCCAACCTGAATGAGGTCCAGGCCCTGGTCTCCACTGGCCCCCACCACCAACCAAAGCCAGATGAGGAGCAAGAGAAGGATAAGGAAGACCAGCCTCGAGGACTGGTGCCTGGAGGGGCTGTGGTGGTTCTTTCCGGCCCTCACCGAGGCCTCTACGGGAAGGTAAGGAACCACCCTAGGCCTAGAGCCCAAGACCGGCAGCAGAGAAGATTGATGTGAGGGGTCAGAGGGAGGAGGAATTGATGGAAAGGCTGGATGGGAGTCCTTGTCTTTCAGGCCTGCCTGGCTTGCTGCCTCACTCGGTAACTCAGAACCACTTGCTGGGCCTTTCTGGGCCTCAGTTTCCAACTGAGAGAGAGAGAATGCCATATGCCACATGTTCCTGAGACTTAAATTCTTTAAAATATATCCAAGGCACACAGTCTGGTAGGGGAGACACATGGACCAGGCCCAGTCCCAGACCTTGGGCCAGTCTGGTGGGGGAGACACAGGGGTCAGGCCTATTGGAGGTAAGAGTGGATAGCTTGGTCCTAGGAATGTGGGTTTAGTCCTCTCAACCCCTGCCTAACTTCTTCCCCCCAACACTTCAGGTAGAAGGCCTCGATCCTGACAATGTTCGGGCCGTGGTTCGCCTGGCCGTGGGGAACCGCATGGTGACTGTTAGTGAGTACTGCCTGCGGCCTGTTTCCCAGCAGGAGTTTGACAAGAACTGCTTGGATCTCAGTGAGTGAGCCTCCCACCTTGCTGGGAGAGTTGGAGAAGCATTCCAGGCGGGGCACTAGAGCCTGTCTC
>NC_138385.1:69285454-69290623 GCF_054177405.1 Leptonychotes weddellii
GTTCAAGGTGATGAGCCTCTCTTCTTCTAGAATGTGAAAGCACCTGGGACTAGGCCATGACCAAGGAGGAAGGCAATCCAGGCATGGCAGCAGGATGGGGGCAGTTTGGCAGATGGGAGATTGGTGCTGACAGAGCTCTCGGATTTCCCTAGCCCACACTAGGTGGTTGCCTCAGATCAGTACCATCAGCACATGCTGGAGTGGCTAAGGAAGGCATCCTGAAGGAAGCCCCAGCAGTTGAGGGGAAGGGGAGAGCATTCTAATGGCACCAGCAAAGTTGTGATGGTGGGAGGGGACACTGAGGCAGGTGGGAGGTGGCCCGAGGCCGAGGTGTAGCCTGCCAGGTCAGAGAATGGCACACTGAGGCTCCTTCCTGGTTCTCCACACACTCTTGCACAGGCCAGATGAGCAAAACTTCCCCAGGGCAACAGAACGGAACAGCCTCGTCATGGAAGGCCCTCCCGGATCAGGACCTTTCCGGCCGGTGGGAGGACTCAGAGAGGAAGCGGAAACACCTTCCTGACCGGTGGGACCCTGGGCATCTGGGATAGGGGGAGAAGGCAAGGCTGTGGAAGCGTTCTAGCAGTCAGAGAAGGCTTCCGGGGCAAGGCAGGCACATAGAAGGAACTGGGGACGGCATTCTGGGTGCGTGTCACAGCCGCAGAGGTGGGGGGACCGGAACGTGCGTCTGAGCAGCTAAGCCTCGCATTGGCCCCTTTCCACAGACAGGAGGAGCCTGCAGCCAAGAGTGAGAAGGCCGGCCCCCGGGGCCAGCACTGGTTGCACAGGGACCTGCGCGTGCGCTTTGTGGACGGGCAGCACAAGGGCGGCCAGTATTACAACACCAAGGTGGGAACCCTGCAACCTGGTGCCCCCTCCGCCCCCAGGGACTAGGACCCCGTAACTCTAACGTTCTCACACCCCCTGGCCCTCTACCCAGATGACGATTGAAGATGTCCTCAGCCCAGATACCTGTGTGTGTAGGACAGACGAAGGCCGGATCCTGGAAGGTGAGTGTGAGGGATGACCACTGGGTCGTCACCATCCCGGAGGCCGAGTGGGAAGGCTGTCTTTGACCAAGAGGCTGGCGTGGGCAAAGGCTGGGAGGTTGGGCAGAGTTCAGGTATTTTGCAAGGCCCAGAATCTTCTGACAGAACCTGAGGCGCTTCTGTGATGGTGATTATCTGAGCCCCTCTTTCCCCATGAGCGAGTACTGGCATAAAAATGAGCTCTTTCTCCCTCTGAGGACCGGGCCTCGTACGGATGTGTACGGAACTCCCCATGCAGGGCAGGCAGGTGACACGCCCATAGTAAACGGGATTAGTTGCCATCACCCACCATCTTTGTGCATAAGTGCTCCCTTTCTTATCGTTATTTCTAGGAACTGCTCCTTAGGTGTCCTTGCCTGTGAAATGGGGTGCTGGGACCCCTACCTGTCAACAGGGTGCAGGGTGGCTCTGGGCAATACAGGAAAGGCCTTCTGACAGGACCCTGGGTGGACTGGCCCTGGCCGAGGGCCTCACTCACTCCCCTTTGCTCATCTGCAGGCATAAAGGAAGGCATGCTGGAGACCCTGGTCCCCAAGGTCGAGGGGAACCGGGTGATGGTGGTGCTGGGGCCACAGGCTGGAAGGGTGAGTCTCAGACCTGGGCGTGGGTGGGCAGGGGCCATGCAGGGGCTGTCCCAGCGTCCGGGTTGGCCTTGCTGACTCTACCCGCCACTACTCCAGGTGGGCCACCTGCTGGGCCGGGACACAGAACGGAGCCGGGCTCTGGTGCAGCTGCGGAGAGAGAATCAGCTGGTGGAGCTTCACTATGATGCTGTCTGCCAGTACGTGGGCCCCAGGGACTCTGATGAAGACTGACCCGCGGCCCCACTCCCACCCCCACCCCACCATCCCCGGCCTGCTGCCGGCTCTGTACAGTGTGAAAAGCCTGTCTTCGCAGAGGTGGGGAGGTCACCATTCCGCCGTCTGCTTGCACTGCAGCTCCAGGACAAGGAGAGGGACAGGGCACGAGATAGACGGACCAGAAGGGAGGCTCGAAACAAACTGAGTATTTTCCAGAAGTTAGTGTGTAATAAAAATCATTTCCCAAACTTAGCAGAATGATGAGATCATAAATGTGTGCTGAGCTGAGTGGAAGTGGGAGCTGGGCTGACTGAGGTGGGAGCCATTCCGGGCTTCAGCCCCACGGCCCTGTAGGGGCCGACAGACAAGTCAAAGGATCCACCTGCTCACGAGCTCATTCTTGGAACACCGAAGCTATGAAGTGTGTCCCTTGAGCAGATACTACGGAGCCTGGAATGCCGCATCTCTGCACAACTTTCTGAGTGAGAATCCCAACAGTGGCTCTGCTTTTACTCTTGGCCCAGATCAGATACCTCGCGCCGGTGACGAGAGTCCAGAGGAAAGGGAGGCTTCTACCCACAAATAGGCTATGTTTGTGCTACCTCCCAGAGTGGCCAGTTAATTTTGGGGCCCCCATTTTAGGCTCCAAACTTTGGCTTGACGGTAAAAAAGTTTTGTGTGTCCCGGGTAGAATTTCTCTGATTCCTCCAGGTAACTGGACTCTCAGAAAGGTTATTGTCAGACAGTCCTTAAACTTTTTCCTATTTAATGGGCTGAGATAGAAAAGCAGCAAGGGAAGCCAGAGCTTTAGGCACAATTGCTTCTAAATTATCCCCCAGTTGATGTAATAAATGGTGTATGAGCTAGATCTATACCCCCCAGTATAAATTCATGACATGTCAGAACATGGCACAGCACTGGAGAATTTTTTTTTAAATAACTGAATTATCGCATTGAAATTCTTACAACTCTTTTTTTCTGATTAAATCTTTAAAAAATTGTTTTTAATTGTTGAAGTATAATTGACATACAATGTTATCTTAGTTTCAGGTGTACAGTATAGTGATTTGACAATTCTGTACGTGACGCCATGCCCACCATGCGAAGTGTACTCACCAGACAATGTTATTACGACGTTATTGACTCCCTTCTCTATGGTGTACCACATCTCCCTGACTTACTTACTTTCTTACTTACTTATTTGTTTGTTTGTTTGTTTATTTATTTGGTAACTGGGAATTTGTACCTCTTAATCCCCTTCACCTATTTTGCCCATCCCCCTCCTCTTTGGCAAACATCCCCTAGAGCAGAATAATAAAGCTAAGCTGCTGTCCCTGCCAAGCAGAGGCAGACTGCTGTTTTGAGCCAAAATTGAGCCAATACAGAAAAACAGTGAGTTGCCCAATTCAGTGGCCATATGCCGAGTAAGGTAAGGGATGATCAGAAAACCTTCCAGTCTCATACCCCATTGTGAAGTACACTTGCAAAGACCAATTTTATGGATTTCCTGGTTTGTCATCCCTAATTAATTCCAGAACTCATCTGTTTTCAAGATTGGCCTAGCAGGGTGGTTAAGGCAGACAGCAGAGGACAAACCCCCACCCCCAGTTGCTCCAGTTCCTGAGTTGTAGTGCTGATTGTCCACACTGCCCCCGGACTCCCCGGCTGGGTTATATTTTTCATGTTGTGGGGAAGGAATGTCACGCCTTCTCAAGGTTCCCAATCTAACATGTCCAGTAGTCTAGTTCCCATGTTGTATGTGCTACATTCAGTCAAGAAGGCCTCCTCCTTTCTCCAAATCGTAGTAAATTCATCTTGGTAACACCCTCGAGAAGAGCTTAAAGTTTCCTGCACCGGTCCCCTGTCTCTGCCCTGCAGTGTGGCATAACCTGGCAGTTTCAGACAATCCCTCTCCTCCCTGCGCCATGATATTTAAGATAGATCTTTCATCAGATTTCAGTTTCCTGGAGTTGACTGTCTTCTCCCGAGCCTGTCTTCAGAAACGGGGCCTGAAGTTCTTGAATACACCCCCGTGTCCAGAACGCATAGCCCTAGCAGAGCACCTGGTCTCCCAACAGACCATCGCGGCTTTTTGTGCTTCCCTGAGTGGATCCCTCCTGATCCCTCAGTTCCAGGACAGGCTCCTTACGTCCCAGGAAGTGTGGACAGTATCAGGAGGCTTTCCCAGTCTGTCCCTTGTTCATTGCGCACAAGGAAAATTCTGTCTCGGCTCTCTGCCTGCTGCTTGCTGGCTGCCAAGATTGCCCCTTTGGCCACAGTTGCTGCGGCAACAGCTGCGAGCCTGTGAATTCTCTTCCCGCCACCCGCAAGCCAGGGACCGTGACACGTACAATTTGTTCAGGCTGGCTTCCTCCACGTCATGGGGAATGAACAAGATGTGGGTGAGAAAGCATCTGCCTCCCCTGCTAAGTCTCCAGAAGTCTCCCTGGCAGGTTGCTGCCTCTGTTAGACGCTGTCCAGACACAGTCGTGAATTCGTGGCAGCAGACTCAAGAAGCAGCTTCTTTGCCTTTCAGAGAGGAGCCAATTATTTGGGCCCTTAGGACTGTTGCCTGGGGCTGAGCTTGGTGGCAGATAACGTGCAGTTAGATTCTCCTCTGATATTCCTTCCTCAGCCAGGGGCTCCTCTCCTCCGCTCCCAGGTTGGGGCCTCTTAACCTCCATGTTCTGGCACCACGCAGAATGATGAAGGACCCAATAAGGGTCCTTGGAAAGCTGCACAAGGGGCTGTGGGTCCTCACCAAGTGCCACTATTGCCCCAATCCATTCAACAGGCGTCTCTTGAGCCTTCACTGTATTCCAGGCACCATTCCGCATGCTAGGGATACAGAAGAGAGTAAATCATTCAACAAATGAGTCCCTACTATATGCCAGACATGATTCTAAATACTGGGGATACAGCCATGAACAAAACAGATGAAGATCATTGCCCTTGTGGAGCTGATGTTCCAGTGGGGCTGAGAGACAATAAGCAGTAAGTATAAGAGGTAAATGATTTAGTATGCTAGAAGGCGAGAGGAGCCATGGTGGAAAAAAGAACAGCAGGGTCAAAGGGATCCGGGGTAGGCAGAAGGCAGTACTTTTTTTTTTTTTTTTTTAAGATTTTATATATTTGAGAGAGAGAGAGCATGTGCGCACAAGCTGGGGGGAGGGGCAGAGGCAGAGAGAGAAGCAGGCTTCCCGCCGAGCAGGGAGCCCGATGCGGGGCTCGATCCCAGGACCCTGGGATCATGACCTGAGCTGAAGGCAGACACTTAAGCCACTGAGCCACCCAGGCACCCCAAGCCTATTCTCTTTTAA
>NC_138385.1:69291123-69323336 GCF_054177405.1 Leptonychotes weddellii
ACTCAGCAGGCTTCTTACTGAAGGCAAGCCAGGGTGATCAGATATCAAGAGTGGGGATTCTCAGGGCATGTGGCTGGCTCAGTCAGTAGAGCATGTCACTCTTGATCACGGGGTTTTAAGTTTGAGCCCCATATTGGGTATAGAGATTACTTTAAAATCTTTAGGGGCGCCTGGGTGGCTCAGTCGGTTAAGCATCTGCTTCTCCCACTTCTGGATATATATCCAAAAGAATTTGAAAGCATGGTATTGAAGAGATTTTGCACAGCCATGTTTATAGTGCTGTTATTCATGTAAGCCAAAAGATGGAAGCAATCCAAGTGTCCACTGATCAATGAATTGATAAGCAAAATGTGGTACACACACACACACACACACACACACTGGAATATTATTTAGCCTTAAAAAGGAAGGAAGCTGGGGCGCCTGGGTGGCTGAGTCGTTAAGCGTCTGCCTTCAGCTCAGGTCATGATCCCAAGGTCCTGGGATCGAGCCCCGCATCGGGCTCCCTGCTCTGCGGGGGAGTCTGCTTCTCCCTCTCCCACTCCCCCTGCTTGTGTTCCCTCTTTTGCTGTCTATCAAATAAATAAATAAAATCTTAAAAGAAGAAAAGATTTTTCAAAAAAGGTATTTTCCACACCGCAGGGCAATTATTGTAAAAATTTTAAAGTAGAAGAGATTTGGGGCGCCTGGGTGGCTCAGTCGGTTAGGCATCTGCCTTCGGCTCAGGTCATGATCCCAGGGTCCTGGGATCGAGCCTTGCATCCGCCTCCCTGCTCAGCAGAGAGCCTGCTTCCTCTCCCACTCCCCCTGCTTGTGTTCCCTCTCTCGCTGTGTCTCTCTCTGTCAAATAAATAAATAAAATCTTAAACAAAAAAAAAAAAAGGAAGTTCTGGCATATGGTACAGCATAGATGAACCTTGAAGACACGATGCTAACCGAAATAAGTCAATCATGAGAAGACAAATATTGTGTGATTCCACTTATATGAGAGTAGTTAAATTCATAGAAACATAAAGTCAAATGGTTTCCGGGGGCTGGGAGGAGGGGGGAATGGGGACTTGTCGTTTAATGGGTATAGAGTTTCAGTTTTGCAAAATGAAAAAGTTCTGGAGATCTGTTTCCTTTTTTTTTTTTTTTTTTAAAGATTTTATTTATTTATTTGACAGAGAGAGAGAGCGAGAGAGGGAACACAAGCAGCGGGAGTGGGAGAGGGAGAAGCAGGCTTCCCGTGGAGCAGGGAGCCCGATGCGGGGCTCGATCCCAGGACCCTGGGATCATGACCTGAGCCGAAGGCAGACGCTCAACGACTGAGCCACCCAGGCGCCCTGGAGATCTGTTTCCTAACAGCGAGAAAATACTAAACACTACTGAAGTGTACACTTAAAAATGCTTAAGACGGTAAATTTACATTATGTGTATGTTACAATTAAAAGTACATGAACACTTACTATGTGCCTGGCATCTGCGTATAGTAGGTGCTCCTCATCTTTCCCTCTCAGCAACATTTGGCAGCTGGTATGTTGTCAGCTTCTTGAAGTGCTTTTTCACTTGACTTCCAGGAATCCCTTCTTGGTTCTGTTCCTGTCTCACGGGCTGCTCCTACTCAGTCTTTTGTGGGCTCCTCCTCATTCTCCTGATTTCTGTACCTTGGGAATGCCTCAGGGCTTAGGACTCTGACCTCATCTGCCCTTACTTCCTAGGAATTAACAGTGACATTCTGGCGGCTCCTAAATGTGTACCTCCAGCCTGTACCTCTGTCCTGATCTTCAGTCATCTCTAACCACCTCCACAACATCTCTCCATGATATCTCCTAAGCGTTTCAGACTCCAGAAAAACAAAAACAAACTCCTAATTTCCCTTCTCAAATCCGCTTCTCCAGCTGACTCCCAGGTGAATGAAAACCTTTTGAATCATTCTTAACTCCTATCTTTCTCACACCCTATATCCAGTCCATCAACATGTCCCTTCAGCTCTACCTTCAAAATAATTCCAGAATGCATCTTATCTCTTCCCCTGCCCAGTGTCCACGCCACCAAAAACTACTGTCTGATTTACTGCAATAGCCTCCTAACTGCCCTCCTTGCTTCCCTTTTCTCTGCTCCCCCTTAGTCTTCACATAACAGCCAGTGCTCTTTTGAAAAGGCAAGTCGGGTCATGTCTCTGTCCTCTCCTCCAAACTCCCCAATGGCTCCTTATCTCACTCAGAACAGGAGTCAAAGCCTTTATTTTTTAAAAATACTTTATTTATTTATTTGACAGAGACACAGCGAGAGAGGGAACACAAGCAGGGGGAGTGGGAGAGGGAGAAGCAGGCTTCCTGCGGAGCAGGGAGCCTGATGTGGGGCTCGATCCCAGGACCCTGAGATCCTGACCTGAGCCGAAGGCAGACGCTCAACGACTGAGCCACCCAGGCGTCCCTATTTTTTTTTTAAGATTTTATTTATTTGACAGAGAGAGACACAGTGAGAGAGGGAACACAAGCAGGGGGGAGTGGGAGAGGGAGAAGCAGGCTTCCCACTGAGCAGGGAGCCCGATGCGGGGCTCGATCCCAGGACCCCGGGATCATGACCTGAGCCGAAGGCAGACGCTTAATGACTGAGCCACCCAGGCACCCCGAAGCCTTTATTTATTTATTTTTTTAATTTTGACCTACAAGGTCCTGCATGATCTGCTTCTGACCCGGTAACTCTGTGACCTCACCTCTCAAGCCGTATCCTTGCTGTTCCTTTTGCCTGCATTGGTCTTCCCCCAAATTTCCGTATGACTCATTCCCTCTCTACCTTCAGGTCTCTGCTCGAAAGTCTCCTTATCACAAAAACCTATCTGACCATGCCAAATAAACTAGCAAGCCGACCTCTACTCCAGCTCTTCCTATCTCCTAATCCTTTTTCCCTCTAGAGTGCAGTTACGTATATGTTCATCAGCTTTCTCCTTAGAGGACAAGGATACTGTTCTTTTTTTTTTTTTTTTAAGATTTTATTTATTTTTTGACAGAGAGAGACACAGCGAGAGAGGGAACACAAGCAGGGGAAGTGGGAGAGGGAGAAGCAGGCTTCCCGCGGAGCAGGGAGCCCGATGCGGGGCTCGATCCCAGGACCCTGGGATCATGACCTGAGCCGAAGGCAGACGCTTAACGACTGAGCCACCCAGGCGCCCCAAGCTTCAAGATCCATGCTTTGAAAAAGATTTTGACTGAGATGTAAATATTTATAACTCATTCCCACAAATCTGGAATGCCTAAACATTCATCCAAGTTTGGTTTTCTTCAACAGGTTACTCGGTCATTGAAACTTGGTCCGTTTGATCCTGAAACCCTTCCTCATAACAACTTTGTATGACAGGAATGTGCATCATTCTTCATTCTCTGGTGACTGTCTTATTAACATTCAGCATTAAGTAAACAAACAGACCACTGGTTTGAAAAGCAAACTGAAGAGGATTTAAACACTTAGGAACCCATCTTCATTCAAATAAGATGTAAAGCCCTATTTGCTCCAGTATAAAGGTGAGGTAAAACATTCATTGTGGAGGTGAGGATGGGTTGTTACCTCTATAACCAAAAGTTTTAACAGCTTTGATTAATAGTTCTGTGGTCTGGGATCTCTGGTGGAGGTCTTTGAGAATCTTTCAAGGTGTCGAGGTCAGAAGTATTTTCATGATACTAAGACATTATTTTTCACACTCATTCTCTCACAAATGCATAGTAGAGTTTTCCAGAGGACATCAAATATGTGGTATCACAAGCGATTGAACTCAGGAGCATATATGAGAATCTAGCTGTTTTCTATTAAACCAAACATTAAAGAGATTTGCAGAAGTATAAAACAATGCCACTCTTCTCACTAAATATATTTTTTTTTGTTTTAGAAAAATGCTATTTATGTTAACATGTGATTTTTAAAAAGGATGACAATTTGGGGCGCCTGGGTGGCTCAGTCGGTTAAGCCTCTGACTTCAGCTCAGGTCATGATTCTGGAGTCCCTGGGATCGAGTCCCGCATCCGGCTCCCTACTCGGTGGGGGGTCTGCTTCTCCCTCTCCCTCTGCCTGCCACTCCACCTGCTTGTGCTGTCAAATAAATAAATAAAATCTTAAAAAATAAAAGGATGACAGTTCTTTTGGAATTTAGCTTTTGGGGGAGCTCCAAGCCCATTTTCCTCCCTCCATCCTGTTAGGCTGCTGGTTTTCATTGGTATGATGGAGCTGGGTAGAGGGGGACAGGAATGAGGCCATTAAAATGCCACAAAGCTCATTCTTACCAAGATTCAGGCACTTTTCCTGAATAAATGCTCCTCAGATTGTTTCAAGCATTTGGCTAATGTCTACAACTCCCAGAAAGTTAATTTGGACCTTTTTTTTGCTATTGTTGTTGGCCAGTGTTTTCATTACTTTTACGGAGGAATGGATTTGGGGGTTCCTTACTCTATCATTCAGAAAGTGCTATCCTCTTTTAAACATGTTGCCCTACTGTCTTCTTGTTTGCATTGTTGCTAATGAGAAATCTGATGTCATTCTTCTCTTTTTCTCCCTTATGTAACATGTCTTATTTCTCTGGCTGCTTTTAGGATTTTCTCTGTTATCATTGGTTTGGAGTAATTTCATTACAATGTGCCTTTGTGTAGTATTTTCCATGTTTCTTGTAGTGGAGTTCATTGAGCTTCTTGGATCTGTGGGTTTAGGTTTTTCATTAATTTTGGAAAGTTTTAGGACATTATTTCTTCACATATTTTTTGTCCCCCCACCTCACCTTTGGGGATTCTATTTCCCTGCATATAAGGCCATTTGAAATTGTCCCATAGCTCATTTATGTCCTCTTTATTTATTTATTTTGGATTCTTTATTTTTTTTTAAAGCTTTTATTTATTTATTTGAGAGAGAGCACAAGCAGGGGGAGCGGCAGGCAGAGGGAGAGGGAGAAGCAGGTTCCCCACTGAGCAGGACCCCAGGATCATGACTCGAGCCAAAGGCAGACATGTAACCAACTGAGCCACCCAGGCACCCCTGCATTCTTTATTTTTCTTTTTCATTTTGTTAGTTTCTATTCCTATGACTTCAAGTCACCAATGGTTTTCTTCTGTGATGTCTAGTCATTAATCCTATTCAGTGTATTTTTCTGTAATTCACATACCACATAATTAATTTAAAGTGTACAATTCTTTCACTATACTGTTGTGCAACCATTACCATAATCAGTTTTAGAACATTTTCATCACCCCAAAAAGAAACCCCATACCCCTTAGCAATCACTGCCCTTTTCATCCCAATCAATGCCCCCCCCCACCCCCATGACCCCTTCTCTGCTTCCATCAGCCCTAGGCAACCACTGATCTACTTTCTGCCTGTGGACTTGCCTATTCTGGATATTTCGTAAATGGAATCATACAATAGATGGTCCTTTGTTCACTGGCTTCTTTCACTTAGCAAACTATTTTCAAGGTTCTTCCATGTTGCGGTATGTACCTCCTGCTTCTTTTTAGGCCTGGTCATGTCTGTTTGGAAAACAGGCATTGTAAATTTTACTTTTTTAGGTGTTGGGTTATTTTTTTTTTTTTTTAAAGATTTCACTTATTTGAGTGAGAGAGAGCAGAGAGCACAAGCAAGGAGGGGGGACGGGCAGAGGGAGAGGGAGAGGCAGACTCCCCGATGAGCAGGGAGCTTGACCCCAGGACCCCGGGATCATGACCTGAGCCTAAGGCAGTCACTCAACCAACTGAGCCACCCAGGCGCCCCGAGAGATTTGTTTGGATGTGTTAAGTCTGAGATACTTTATGAGACATCCACAGGAAGATGTCAAACAGACCATAATGTATATAAGTCAGGTGTTCAGGAAGGAGGTCTAGGCTAGATGCCTAAATTAGTGGATCTCCCAAATGTTTACAATAATTAAGGCTACGAGACAAGATGAAGTCACTTAGGGAGAGCATACTGCCTACAAAAGCAAGGGGGGCAGAGTCATACCCAAGGATACTCTAATATTTGGGAGTCGGCTAAAGGTGGAAGAGTAGCTAGAAATGTAGGAGAAAACCAAGTGAGAGTAAGAAACCGTGGAATGCTTTGGGCAGTCACAGGAGAGGGTGATTGCCGGCAGGGAAGAGACTGCTGGTTTGGCAAGACTCTTATTCCTGGGTGATCTGGGGAAGAGCAGTCTCAGAGACATGGGAGTGGCAGAAACAAAACTGAATTAAGTTAAATATGGTCTGGGACATGAGGAAGTAGGACTGAACAAAGGCAGAAAATTGGCTTTGCCAAGGACCACAGCAATGGAGTCACGCCTTGGTCAGGATATGGAGTCCAAATTCACAATATGTTGACAACATCGTACATGAAACCACTTAGATGGCCACCAGTAAGAGAACAGCTGAACAGTGCTACATTTATTCCACGGAATGCCATGCATCAGTTAAAAAGTCGTTATTAAAACAGATATCCAAAAAAAAAAAAAACCAAAACAGATATCCAGGGCGCCTGGGTGGCTTGGTTGGTTAAGCAACTGCCTTCGGCTCAGGTCATGATCCCGGGGTTCTGGGATCGAGTCCCACACTGGGCTCCCCCTGCTCTGTGGGGAACCTGCTTCTCCCTCTCCCTCTGCCTGCCACTCCCCCTGCTTGTGCTCTATCAAATAAAATCTTTTAAAAAATGATATCCATTATATATTCATAGAAATTTTAAAAAGCATCAGAGCAATACTTGAGAAAAAGTAAAGCATGGGACGGTATCAGTGTCAATACCCTGACTGTAATATTTTACTATCATTTTACATGTTACCTTTGGGGGAAACCCTTAAAAGTACATCTGATTTCTCTGTATTATTTCTCAAAACTGCGTGGGAATCCAGTTACCTCAAAAGTTAAAAACTGAATTAAAAAAATATTTCCAGTATGCACATCATTGGGCTTTTTTCCCCACAGGAAGCATTTATACCTCTCAGCATTAAAACCTCTCATTTTTCATTTTGTAAACAAAACCAAGCAAGGAGGGGGAGGGGCTGGCTTCCCTTGGGCAAGGGGAGTTTCAGCTTTCAAGGTCTCCGGGTCCGTGCCCGCCTCCGCCCCGCCCCCCCTCGCCTCTAGAAATCTGGGAGGACTAGTATTTCCAACAAGAAAGGCCACTCTAGCCCACCTCGGAGGCCCAAGTCTTGTTAGCCCAGAAAGTCAACGCCTCTCGTTCTCCGAGCAGGAGCGAGCTGGGGAATGCTCGGCCCTCTTCCGCTCAGCGAGGGCAAATCTCTCTCGCCCGCCCGCCTCGGCTTCCTCAGACAGTCAGGGCCTCGCACAGCCTCTCCTGGGGATGCACCTGTGACTCGCGTTGCTCCAAAGACCTGGAAGCCCGGTGAGCAGAGCTGCGGCCGCGTTTTCCGGCCGGGATGAGTCACTTCCGGTCACAGACTCCCTCCCCCCGGAAGTGAGTCCTGATGTAAACACCGGAGCCGGGCGTCAGGGCCCGGGAGGTCAGAAAACCGGGCCGCGGGCGGCGCCGACAGCAGGGATTGGGATCGGGAACGCAAGGCGGTCAGGTCAGTGCAGGCAGCGGGGAACTGGGGCATGATACCAGAGTTGGTTGGAGTCTGGGGGAGGGGAGGGATAGGGGGTCCCTTGAACAGAGGTCTTGGTGGATGGGGGCGCGTCTCGGACAGGGAGCTTAAGTGGGTCCCGCGGTTGGAAGGAGTATGAGGGCGGTCTTGGACATGAGGAAGTGGAGCGCGGTGAAGCATTCGGGGGCAGGATTTTTGGGTGGCAGGGGTCTTTGGAATGGGGGTCCAAAAAGGGGTCTTGGAAGGTGGGGCTGTCCAAAGAATGAGTCTTTGGGGACTGAGGCGGTCCAGTGGAGGTGGTACAAAGGGGGTAAGGTAGGTTTGAGCTCTTGGAGGATGGGGAGGGGATGTGCTTCGGCAAAGGTCTTGGGGAGATGGGGGTTTGAAGGGAGTATGGTGCTCTAGGACAGGAATCTGAGAGAGTCAGGCGTCTTGGTGGGATTGAGTTCCAGGGAGGGGTTTCGGGAGGTGTGTCCTGGGCAAGTCTTGATGGGGAAGGGGTGTCCTGGGGCAGGGTGTTTGGGGGAGAGGATAGAGAATCTGGAGGAGGAATGTAAAGGGGATGGGATTCCTGGGAGTAGGTTCAAGCCAGTCTATGTTGGAGTCAGAGACAGAAAAGCACATGGAAGGGGATGTCCCAGGGGTGGGCGATTTGGAGAGAGAGGGGAATCTGATGTAGGGTTTTTAGGGCATAAGAGGGTCTGGGGGAACATCCAGGCTGGCCCTGGTTGGGCAGAAGTTAGCATGGCATGAGGGGAGGGGTCCTCTGGAGCTAGGCGTGGGATCCCCAAGGGGTTTGGAGAAGCCTGGGAGGAGGGAAGGTGTGAGAAGGCTCTGAGATGGTGGAATAAGTTGGGAGCCTCAGAATGCTCATGAGGAGGGAAAGTCCTGTGGGTGGTGGACCAACCATGGCAGGTCTCAGGGCCAGGGTTAGGGAGGTGTGGGGTCCTAGCCCCTTTCCCTGTTTATTGACAGGTGGAGTTGGATGCTAGGTCCAGATGTGAAGATGAGAAGCGAGTGGGGGGGGTGTGGTTCCAGGCCATGTGCGGCCTTAGGGCCAGGATTGGCTGGGGGTGGGGAACAGATGTCACTAGGGTCCCCTCTACCCCATTACTTCCTGACATGCAGTGAGGGCCAGGGAGTAAGAAGGAGATGGGGAGTCCAACCAAGTCAAGGTAGGCCTGGAGCTGGGGTCAACCAAGTGTGGGAAGATGGAGAAGTTCCTGGCCATGCTCTTTGGGATCTTGGGAGCTTAGAGTGGAGACCCCAGAACTATCCCTCTTTTTTGTTGTCTTTGTAGTCCTGCTGGGGGCAGTAGGTAGCAGAGGAGGAGGAAGAAAAAACCAGTTGGGGACAGGAGTTCTAGGACTTGGAGGGCAAACCCCAGACTCTTCCCAACTCTACCCCCATTTGTGTCCAGGGAAGCAATCCTGGACCATGACTCAGCAGCCACTTCGAGGAGTGACCAGTCTGCGTTTCAACCAAGACCAAAGTGAGAGAGGCTTGCACCCTTGTGGATGGGAGGGAGGGAGGGAAAGAATGGCCAGAGGTGGGTGTTAAGCCCCTAGCTTCCAACTGGGCATCGTTTGAGGCAGCCCGAATTTCCCGCATCCCCCAGGCTGCTTCTGCTGCGCCATGGAGACTGGTGTGCGCATCTACAACGTGGAGCCGTTGATGGAGAAGGGGCATCTGGGTGAGCCGTTGGCGGGGGAGGGGCAGTAGACAGAAGGGACGGGCTGGGCATTGGCTCCCACCCCTACTGACATCCTGGTCCTTGTCCAGACCATGAGCAGGTGGGCAGCATGGGCCTGGTGGAAATGCTGCACCGCTCCAATCTGCTGGCCCTGGTGGGTGGTGGTAGCAGCCCCAAGTTCTCAGAGATCTCAGGTAAGTGCCCTCATCCCATCCCGCCCTCGGCCCAGAGTCCGCAGAATCCTGGCTTCCTCCAGGCACCCCACGGCACTGGCCGATGAAGATGGTAGAGCCCCTCAGAGTCACACAGTGAGGCCTCCAGCTTGGACGGCATGGATCTTACTGCTTGAGAAGCTGGGCGTTTTGCCTTCGCGTAACATTTACTGAGTTCCTCCTCTGTGCCTTGTCCTTACAAGGATGGAGCGCTTGCTGTGAGCCGCTACTGTTCTAAGCACTCTGCACATACTAACTCATTTAATCCTCATGGTGACACTACGTGGCAGGAAGTATTGTTATCCCCATTTTTACAGATGAAGAAACTGAGGTCCAGAGAGGTTAAGGGACTTTTCCAAATTCACACAACCAACGGGTTATACAATCTCGGAGTCATCTCCCGCAGTGTCCTCTTGCTTTGGGCCTAGGAGCCATCTTGTTCTGAGGCTGTTTGTTGATCCCCCTGGGACATGGCAAGAGAGGCCCTAGGCGAGTCACAGAGGTCTAGGACTCAGAAGCCTCCTAGGGGTATGGACCGGGGGGAGCCTGGAGGCAGAGGTAGTTCCCAACAGGAAGTTACAGGCCTGGGTATGAGTCCCTGTCTGGTTGCTGATGGGCAGTGAAGTCCTCGGCCCAACACTCAACCCCCTCGAGCCTCGGTTTCTTCATCTGTAACTGAGTATAACAGTCTGAGAAACCTATTCTCTCAGGCATCACACCCACAAGTGCTCGTGCCGGATGAAGCTCACATTGGTGTTAGCAAAAGGTTAAGCAAGTGGGTTGAGGTCCCATGGGGAGTAGGGGTGGGTCTTGTGTCACCAGGGCTGCCCCTCACCCTAAACCTTGGCCCCGACAACGCACCCACCTGCCCAGCAGTGCTGATCTGGGACGATGCCCGGGAGGGCAAGGACTCCAAGGACAAGCTGGTGCTGGAGTTCACCTTCACCAAGCCAGTGCTGGCTGTGCGCATGCGCCATGACAAGTGAGCCTGAGGAGGACGGGGGTGGGGGAGGTAGGAGGTCCCCACAGCAGGCAAGAGGGTTAGTCCTGGACTGGCATCCTGCCCTCCCCTCATGGACATTCTGCATTGTGTGATGCGCACAGAATTGTGATCGTGCTGAGGAACCGCATCTACGTGTACTCCTTCCCTGACAATCCCCGAAAGCTGTTCGAGTTTGACACTCGGGACAACCCCAAGGGTGAGAGGACCCAGATATGCAGGTGTGAGGGCAGGAGGCAGTGGACGGGGCAGAGGGGCAGAAGTGAGGGGAGGCAAGGGGCGCCCGGAGAAGCTGGGCAAGGGGCAGGCAGACAGTCCTTGTGCAGAGAGGCTCCTATTCCCAGCCTGTCCACCTTTCCGTGCCTTAGCCAGTTTTCTCTCCCCACCCCTGGGTGCCCCCAGAGAGCAGGGCAGAAACAGCCAGTAAGGACACGGGTGGCTGTGCCAGGGATCCTTGGGCCCTCCTGGGGCTGCCACAGCTGCGTCGGGAGGTGGAGAACCTGCCTCGCTGCTGGGGGGGGCGCAGCGGACGGCAAGCCCCCTGAGGGTTCCGTGGGGGCCATACATCACGGAAAGTCAAAGTCGGGCCCTTACCCAGCTTCCGTCCTTGGGAGGCCCTGCCCGTCCCACTGCCTGGCCCCTGCCTCCCCTTCACCAGCTTCCTCCCTCCCCCAGCACTTTGTCCTCACACCCTAGGGCTTTGTGACCTCTGCCCCAGCCTGGAGAAACAGCTGCTGGTGTTCCCGGGACACAAGTGTGGGAGCCTGCAGCTTGTGGTGAGCTGTCCCGTGGGCAAGGGTGGGCGGGCGGGCTGCCTTTGCGGGCCCTTGGCCTCTGCCTGCCCAAACTGCCCCTTCAACCGCAGGACCTGGCGAGCACCAAGCCTGGCACCTCATCCGCCCCTTTCACCATCAACGCCCATCAGAGCGACGTGGCCTGTGTGTCCCTGAACCAGCCGGGCACGGTGGTGGCCTCCGCCTCCCAGAAAGGCACCCTGATTCGCCTTTTTGACACACAGTCCAAGGAGAAACTGGTGGAATTGCGCCGGGGCACTGACCCTGCCACCCTGTACTGGTGAGCGGAGGAGGGCATGTGCGGTGGGCTGGTGACCCCCTGCCACCTGGCCTGTGGGCGTCATTGCTGGTGTGTCTTCCAGCATCAACTTCAGCCACGACTCCTCGTTCCTCTGCGCTTCCAGTGATAAGGGCACGGTCCATATCTTCGCTCTAAAGGACACCCGTCTCAACCGCCGCTCCGCGTGAGTACCCCCTGCCCGGCCCGGCCCTGCCCCCACCCCTGCCCGTGTCCCCCACCTGGGCTCAGCCAGTGCTGCCTGCAGGCTGGCTCGTGTGGGCAAGGTGGGGCCTATGATTGGGCAGTACGTGGACTCTCAGTGGAGCCTGGCGAGCTTCACCGTGCCTGCCGAGTCAGCCTGCATCTGCGCCTTCGGTCGCAATACGTCCAAGAACGTCAACTCCGTCATTGGTGAGTGGGAGTAGCTCTTGCCTGGGGGTGCTGCGTGGGAAAGTCCGCAGTTTGGACCTGCCGGAACTGTAGGGCCTGGGAAGCCTGAGAGAGAGAGTGGGCGCTCAACTCCATCGCCGGAGGGAAGGCCTGGGGACAAAGGCCTAGACGTAGACCCTAGGCCATGGGACACCGGCGAGGAGAGGATTGGAGTGGGTGGCTTCGGCAGCTCTTAACCTTTTACCTGCCCTCCCCCTTCTTGCAGCCATCTGTGTAGATGGGACCTTCCACAAATACGTCTTCACTCCTGATGGAAACTGCAACAGAGAGGCTTTCGATGTGTACCTTGATATCTGTGATGACGATGACTTTTAAGGACACTGCGGGTTGTGCGAGGGACCTACAGCGGTAGACGGCAAAGCCTTCGGGGGGTCAGGAGTGCGGTGGGAGCTACCAGGCAGCGAGCGTTAATGGGGCCGGTGCCCACCTGGCCCGCAGCAGCGCAGTGCCGCAGCAGCTCACTTGTCCCTAAACACTTCTTGGTGACTGTGTGCCTGCAGGGCCAGGCCAGGGACCCAGGGAGGGAGGAGACCCCCTGGGACTCCCAGCCTGAAGACTGCTAGCGACCTAGAGGGAGTGCCCTAATTCAGCCTGTGGGGATTAAAAAACCTTCCCAGAAAGAGACCTCTCTAATGTGGTGAATATGAATAAAAGGCCCTTGATAGTGTTTCTGGAGCTGGAGCTGGACCTGGGGGGGCAGGGGTGGGGCCCGAAGGAGATGCCGCTGAAAAGGCCCTGCGGGAGTTTCCAAGTAGGTGTGGCCCTCTTGGACCCTGACTTGGAAGGAAGTGGGATCCTGCCCGAGTCCTTCTGACAGTCCCTATCTGTATGTCCCAGAATGTGTGTGTGCGCGTGTCCTAGAATGTCGGACCACTGTGTACTTGAGCCATCAGCACGGCTCAGAACAGCCCCTTGGGCGCCCCCACCTGGGGATGGGTGGGAGCGCCTCGCCCGGCGGCGGCGACTTGATTTCCCGGCAGCCCCTGCTGCCTTACAGTTCCGGCGTGTTGCTGGCATTTCCGGTCACGTGCATTGCTACTGCGTAGTCCGCCTGGGTGGTTGAGATAGCAGCCGTTGGACCTAGACTCCATTTCCCGGTGTCCCTCGCGGTGGCGCGGGGTGCAACGGGGGTTGTAGTCCGGCCGCTCTTCTGGCTGGTACAGCTACAACGACCGGCAGGATGTCGGAGGTGCGGCTGCCACCGCTACGCGCCCTGGATGACTTCGTTCTGGGGTCGGCGCGTCTGGCGGCTCCGGATCCGTGCGACCCGCAGCGATGGTGCCACCGCGTCATCAACAACCTCCTCTACTACCAAACCAACTACCTTCTGTGCTTCGGCTTCAGTCTCGCTCTGGCTGGGTGAGGGAGGGAGGGAGACGCCGGTTGGCCAGGGACGCCTGCGGGGCAGGGAGGGTGGACCCGTGGGGTTTTGAGGAACGGAGGGGGATGCAAGGCTGCAAGGGGGCGAGTTCATTAGAGATGGAAAATCTCCGGGGCATGGGAGGGGAGACTTGAAGGAAGTCGAACACGGTTATAAGGAGTGCCTTGGGTGGGATATGGCCTGAGGATGGAGAATGTGGGGCTGGAGGGGAAGATGGGTAAGGAAGTGGACCTGAAGATAAGGAGGGCCTGAAAGTGAAAGTGGGGGTGCAGGGGGAGGACGTGAGTGATGGGGCCCGATTAAGGCGGCCTTGGAGGACTTCGGGCAGAGACAAGGACAGGGATGTGGTGAAGTTGAAGGGTTGGGAGGGTGGGCTCGCGGAGGCTCTGGGCGTGGAGGGGAGCCTGGCTGTGATTGGAACGTTCCAGCAGCAAGTACCTCTTGGGGAACTTGAACCAAGAGGGAGGACCCAGAGGTGGAAGGCTTGAGACCAGAGAAGGATGGAGAACCTGGAGGGACTTGGGCAGGGCTGGAAGTTAAGAGTGGTACTGAAAACGTGGAAGGGGTTCTAGCAATGATGGAGGGAGAGATCTATAGGGAGTGGGGACCTGGATGGGGGACTTGAAGGGGAGGAAGCCTGGAAGGGGTCTTGTAAAGACTCTGGGCCCGCGGAGAGGGAAATGTCTGGAGACAGAAGGCCTGGAAGAGGAATCTACAGGGTTGGGCTCAAAGGGTGGATTTGGGGGCGGGGTCGGTGGGGTCTAGCGGGGGTTGGAGAGGGGTTAGAGAGGGGCCCCGCGGGGGGTAGGGCTGGAAGAAAAGAGCTGGCAAGGGCTGGGAGCCTGGAGGCTTAGGCCTAGCGGCATGAGAGGGCCTGAAACGGGAGAGCTAAGGAAGATGGGACTGTAGGATCGACGAAAAGGAAATGAGGGCCCCCAGGGCTCCTGGGAGTCGGGAGCCCTGGAGGGTGGACCCGTGGGGAGAGAGGACTGGCAGGAGTTTTTTGCCGCGCTGGGGGGCCCTGAGAGGGGGGAGCCAGGGCTCTTGGAGCCCGGGACTGGGTGGACGGGGAGGCTTGGAGGCTGGGCAGCCCTCGCGCCGTCGGCCGGGCTAGCTCAGTTCCGTTGTCCTCGCAGGTACGTGCGCCCGCTGCACACCCTCCTAAGCGCGCTGGTGGTGACGGTGGCCCTTGGCGCGCTGGTGTGGGCGGCTGAGACTCAAGCAGCCGTGCGCCGCTGCCGCCGCAGTCACCCCGCCGCCTGCCTGGCCGCAGTGCTCGCCGTCGGCCTGCTGGTCCTCTGGGCCGTGGGCGGCGCTTGCACCTTCCTGCTGAGCGTCGCCGGGCCCGTGCTTCGTGAGTACCCGCTGCCCGGCCATAGCCCGAGCAACGGCCGGCGCCTGCGCACAGCGGCAGGCCGGCCCTGCCCTAAGAGGGGGCTGGGACGCGTCGCCTTCCCCGAGCGCCTTCCCCCGCGTTGCCTCCCCTCTTCTGGGAACGCCCCTCTTACTAGCGCCCTTTCAGGCCGCGCTCCTGGTGCTCAGTGTCTTCCGCCGGCCACGTCCCTGTTACCTTGCGCCCTCCCTGCCCCGCCCCTGTCGCAAGGCTCCTTACTCGGCCACGCTTTCCGATCGCAGGCATCCTGACCACTGACCACTCTGCCGGCCTGCCCGTGCTCCAGTTCCCCTCTGTGGGCCCCCATTGGCTAAAAGCTGAGGTCTCAGCCCACTGACCCCACTCTTCTCGGCACTGCCCACAGTGATTCTGGTGCACGCCTCGCTGCGCCTGCGAAACCTCAAGAACAAGATCGAGAACAAGATTGAGAGTATTGGTCTCAAGCGGACGCCAATGGGGCTGCTACTGGAAGCGCTGGGACAAGAGCAGGAGGCTGGATCCTAGGGGTCTGAGATCTGTACCCAAGACCTGGAGAATGCCACCCCCACCCTGGCCCTGTATACCGGGACCCAGAGCCCTTTCCCAGCCCTTGAAGTAGAGGGCCCCGTCCAGTTCAAAAACCAAAGGACATCTGCCACCCTCCCCACCCCAGGTCCAAAATTGGGATATCCCTCCTACCCAGCCCCCTGTTACCTAGGGGACCACTCTTCCCCAGCCCTGAACTTGGGGCTTGGAGCCCAGGGCATCTGTAGCCAACCTCAAACTCTGGACCCAGAGATACTCCCCCACCCCCAATCTGGGACCCACCCATCTCCCATGCTCAGCCCCAAAGCTGGGATCTGGGACCAAGGCATTCTCTTGAACCTGGGGCTAATAAGGCTTTTCCAGACCCTACCCCAGCTTTGAAACCAAGTCAGGGCATTGCCAAATCTTGAACCCGGGTCCCAATGTTCCCAGCCCCCATCAGGACAAAGGATTCAGGCATCCTGACCCTGTTGAACGCGTGGTTCCGGGTGACCCACATGCCTCTCTCCAGCTCTGCTTAGGGATTCTGCCCCCTCTCCAAAGTTCCACAGTGATGAGGACCAAGGGGTGGGATGGGGTGGGGGTAGCCCTGACCCGGAATGGGGCATGTGTAATCAGTGTTACCGCAACAATAAAGGCTGTTGCATCGCTGAAGCCAACGTGGGCTTCGGGGTCAGGTCCGTGCATTTCAGTGGCCAGAAGTGGCCTTCTGCTTTTCAGTTCTGCTGGACTCTCTCTGCCTAGGTCGCTGTCAAGTACGTGGACTGAAGGGCGGGGGGAGCTCTCGGTCCCGTCCTCGAAGCAAGGGGTTCCCCTGGAGCAGCACAAACACGAGGCCATAAAGCGCGGCGTTGGCCATCACTTGCATCACCGAGGGCTCCCGTTCGGGGCCGGGAGGGATCTGAGCGCAGACAGCGGAACTTTCGCCCCGCATGCCAGCAAGTAAAGCCCAAGCGGACGCCATTATCACACGCTGTTTCCAGTGTGTGTTTTCTATAATCTGGCATCATGAAAATCTATTACCTGGTCCTAACTGCAGGTGTGGGCCCCCAAGGCCAGGCAGACAAGAGGAGTGACACGTGGGTTCGGTTTACACATTTATTGTAGAAATCCCCTTCCAGTGTGGGTAGTGTCTTGGGCCCAGATCCATTGGTAGAAAAAGAAAAGTTTAACACCAGGTAAAGGAGGTAGGGGGACCCCCACCTCCAGAAAGTCACAGAAAGGTATCATAGAAAACACAGCTTGTGTAGATTTGTTTTAAAAAGTGGTGGGTGGAAAGCAAGCCAAGGAAGATGTGACGCAGCTTTTGGCCAGCGGTCACCTGAGGATTTTACTGGCATCGAGCGGATGCCAGGCTTCACCACCACAGCATCCCAGGACGTGACACACCCAGCCGCTCTGCCCCCGGCCCCCCCCCGCACGGCCGGCTGCCTGACGGGGCTAGATAGCGCGGGGGCTGGGCCATCTCATCCTGCGGGTACAGGCAGCGGGCACAGACAGGCGGACAAGGACTGGGGCTCCCTCGGGCGCCCCTGGGGGTAGGAAAATGAACCGAAGCCCCCTACCCAGACTTCAGTCCTTCCAAATGTGGGCAGAGAGCCCACCTCCTCAAGAACTGGCCTGGTGGGGGGTGGCGGGGGGTCCTGTTCACACCAGAGTCTCCTGGCTGCCCCGAAAAGGGCCCTGAGACCCTATATGGTCCGTTTATTTTAGGGGGGTGGGGTTTCCTGAATGGAACAGGCTGGGCGTGGGGACAGGAATGAACCCAACCAGGACGAGATCACAGTTTCCCTTTTATAAAACGTCTAGTGTTGGGGGAAGACAGTGAAGACCTAAATCACAAGTGTAAACAGAAATGGAGAAAGGGGCCTGGAGTCCCTGTTACACCATTGCCCCTCTTAAGCTGGCTGAGGGCCCCAGTTCCCAGCACAGTGTGAGAGGGGAAGCAGGGTGTCAGACACCTTTGTGGGTCCACGAGGAGCCAGGGGCCTTGGAAGATCAGGTCGGCACCCCCCAGGACCGACAGCAACCACACCCCAGGGTTCAGCGAGGTCAGCTGTGCGCTCCCCCAGACTATAGTCGTGCCCAGGCCAACAAGGGGTGTATCAGAAGGGGTCAGACCAGCGTCCCCGGGGTCTGGGGGTCAGAACTGGAGGGCTGCTCCCCCTCTAGCGTCAGGTCACTTAAACGAGCGCTCAGCTCCGGGGGGTACAGGAAGTCCGCGTAGTATCTTTAGGAGGGGGAGCAGGAATCCGGACAGGGCGGCAAGACAGAGAAAGGAAAAGACGGACAAGACACAGAAAGAGAGGAAAAGAGGCTCGTTAAAGAGGCGGAGGCAGGCACAGGACAGCACCTTTAGGCTCGCAAGCATGGGGGCACGGCCAAAGGAAGAAGAGAAAGGTGAGGGCCCCGGGAGGCCCTTCCTCCCAGCACCCTGCTTTCAAGGCTCATTTTCAGCTGACATGCACTGTTTTGTTCAAATACTGGAATTCTTCTACAGCTTGGTAGACAACTGCCGCCGCTGCCAGGGCCCAAGACACCCCTCCACCGAGACCCCATGGACTCATGCAGGTCAGGCAGGGCCCAGGACCCCAGGCCGAGGCGGCGGCTAGTTCTCTCGCGGTCTGAGTCTTTAGCTACCGTGACTGGCTTGCCATCTGCCTCAAGAGACCCCTACCCGTCAGTAAAAGCCCCCCCCATACCTGCCGGAGACAGGGGGTGCCGTGAAACTCCTCGAGTGTGGGAGCGGCGCCTGGCTGGGGGCCCCGTACAGGGCCTGGCCCACCTCATAGCAGCGGGCATGGAGGAAGGGCGGGTGCTGCGGGCCCACGTGGGGGACCACAGGCCGCCGCTGCGGCCCGGCGGCCAGTCCCGAGTTGCGGATGTACCAGTCCCGCAGCCCCTCCAGGGCAAGGTTCTTGTGGCCGATGCGCTCCCCGGCCGGGGGGATCCGGGTGGGCGGGGGCATCCACAGCAGAGGGTTCGGATGCACGTCCGGCCCCTCGGCGGCCTCCAGGGGCAGGCCGCACGGCTTGGTGCGGGTGGCACGGGCGTGGGGGTCCTTGCTGCGGAGGAGGGGGCTGCTGCCGTCAGCTGCATACACGGGTGGTGGGCCTGGGAGCACGGTGAGGAGCCCGTCCCGGCGGGAGAGGGCTCCTGGGACCTCAGCTGCAGGCAGCAGCTCCCCCCAGCCTGGCCCACCGCTGCCGCCGCTGCGGGGCAGGCCCCGGTCCAGGGAATAGTCCAAGAGGAAGTCCCCGCACACGGGCGGGAGCCGGGGGGCCCCACGGGAGGCAGGGGCAGCTGAGCTAGGCCGGGCAGCCCGGGGAGGGTCTGGGGGGCCAGCTGTGCGGGAGGAGAAGGCAGGGGTTGGTTGGGGGCGCTCGTACAGCACCTCGCTGCTCTTGCAGACCGGGGGGCCAGCGGCAGGGGGACCCAGAGGCGCAGGCGGGGAGCCAGCTCCCCCACCGGCCGCCCGGTCCACGAGCAGGGCCTCAGAGCTGTTGCTGCGACGGGTGCGGGCTGCGAAGAGGGAGGCGCGGTCGGAGGCAGGCTCTGCCCGGGGGAAGCCCATCTGGGAGTCCTGGCTGCCGGACCACTGGCGAGAATGCAGGCCTTCGGGTCTGGGGACGCAGAGGTGGGGGTGACGGGAGTGGCCGGGCGCCCGCCGGACCCCACCTCTTCCTGAGCTCTCACTTGCGCATCTCCGGAAGGGCCCCAGGGTTAGAGACCTGGTGTATCAAGGGGTTAGGTGGGGTACACGGACAAGGCAGCGGAGGTTCTGTCCCACGCTGGGGGCAGAGGGACGGAAGACGAAAGGGGGGGTGGTTGTTAGTGCCAAAGGAGATGTAAGCGTGTGCAGCGCTGGAGAGGAAGGACTGACAGAGGAGGGCCGGCAGAGGGCTCTTCCCAACGCCTGGGGCCCCCTGCCCTGCGGGGGTGTGTCTCACAGCTCCCCGCCCCCTCCACAGTGGGGTCCTAATCCCTGGGCCTGGAATCCAACTTCCTGAACTCTCTGTCCTCCCCTCCTCGCCCCCCGTGTGTCTGAACCACCCCGAACTATCAGCCACCGTTCACAGGATTTGAGTGCCAGAAGGACAGGGACTTTGTTCTGCTCACAGCCTGGGAAAAGCAGGCGCTTAGCAAGTATTTGTTCAAGAAGTAGGAGGGTGCAGCGGTTCAAAGCACGGACTCTAGAAGCAAACCAGCCTGGGTTCAAACACCAGGTCTTCGGTCTACTACCAAGTCACTTAACCGCTCTGTGCCTCAGGCTCCTCATCCATAAAATGGGAATAACGACAGCACCTACCTGGCGGGGATCTTAGGACAATTACAGGGATCTATACCGTGCAGAACACGGCTTCCCAGCAGATGTTAGGCGCTCAGTACATGTTAACCAGGACTTAATATGCCCACAGCGTCCTTCAGAAGCAGATATTACGCCCATCTCACAGACGAGGAGCCAAGATTCAGAGAAAGGAAGTGACTTGTGCCAAATATACTTTTCAAAGCGCAGCCTCTCACATCCCAACCCTTTGCTAATGCTCTTCTAGTCAGAACTAACAGTTCTTCTTCCAGTCCTCAAACCCACCCTCAGAGTCCCCTTACTTGCAAAGCTGGGGGCCAGCGCCCCGGGTGAGGACAGGGGTGGCAGGCACGCTTCGCCCCTCAAAACTGGAGGCACTCCTGGGCAGCGAGCGCGTCGGGCTAGACAGAGATGGGCAGGCCCAGGTTAGAGACCATACCCACCAGCAGGCCCTCCTGCCCAGCCAGGCTTAGGATCCCCCTCCAGGCTTGGGGGGGGGGGGGAGGGAAGGGGCTCAGCCTCACCTGGTGGGGCTGGCCACAGAGTTCCGCCGGCTCTTCAGATCCCCGTAAAGATCTGACGGGGGTGGTTTCCATGGGGTTCGCCGCTCAGGGCTGCCCCCAGATACGGCCCGCAGCTGGTCCCAGGCCTTGGGTGGTGAGGGGCGCTCGGCCAGAGGGAAGCAGCCACGTGGCTCCTCTGGGAGGAAGGCGGAAAGTGGGGGAAAAGCCAATGAGGGGGGGCCAGATGGGCTGCGGGCAGGGCTGTGGGCAGGGACGGGGGGGGGGGCGGGCAGGCAGCGGCAGAGGGCGGGGCAGGAGCTAAGGCTCGAGGCTGGAACTGGGGATCATGAGCTGGGCAGCGAGAAGCAAGAAAGATGGGGGCCCCATGCGAGGACGGGGCCTGGCTCAGGAGGGGTTACAGAGGGTGTGGCGGGGCTGAGCATCAAAGGATGGGCGGGTTTGGGGGACAGGAGTCCTCACCATTATCATGGCTGGCCCCAGACTCCGAGAGGGAGCTGCTCTCCGAGTGCAGAACTACGTCCTCTACAGGCGAGAAGGGGGAGACCCGGGCCTTTCAAGGCAAGGCCTGGGTGCCGTCCCCTTGCGCCCCCCGACGGTCTCCTCCCCGGCCCGTTCCTTCCCAAGAACCCACCTTTACCTGAATCCAAGACCACCCGCGGCTTGGCTCCTCATTTTCCTGGGGCCACCTGGTCAAGTTCCCAGGGGCCCCACCCTTGCCACAGAGCCAGTTTGTCACGACCGCCCTTACGGTCGGGGCCCTCCAGTCCCGCCTGGCTCCCACTCGGCCTGGCCGTCTCCCCGCCCCGCCCCTCGGCCCCCGCCCACGCTCCCCCTTCGCCCGGGCAGCGGCGGGGCGGGCGGCTCACCTTGGCTGAGCTGAGCGAGGCGCGTGCCCAGGCACATTCCCTGGGCGGCGACGACGGCCCCCGCGGCCAGGGCCAGCGGCTGTGGCGGGGGGAGCCCCGGGAGGCCGAGGCGGGCCCGGAGGTCCCCCAGCTGTTCTTCCAGCTCGTGCAGCCTCCGCAGCGCATCTGCCTGCACCTGGCGCCGGCGCCGGCGCTGCTCGCCGCTCAGCTCGGGGGCCAAGGCCAGGCGGCGGGCGGCGGCCGCGATCTGCTGCTGCACGGACACCTCGCGCTCCAGGGCCTCGAGAGCCAGCTCCTGCGGGGCGCGCCCGACGGGGCAGGACGGGACCACATGTGCGAGCCGGCCGGGCACAGGGACCCGGGGGCGGGGCCTGGCCTGGGGCGGAGCTCATTTCTTCCACAGGTGGGGCCTGCCTCGGGTAGGGACTAGACACATCCCTCTGCCTGAGGGTGAGAGGCTTAGGACGGGGCCCAGCACCCTCCCCCAGAGCCGGATCCCACCTCCCTCCAGCCGCTTCCTTGTCACCTTCGCCTCTCCCTGCCCTGGCCGCAACCCCAGCGCCGCCTCTGTACCTGTCCCTCCCCCACCTTGCTCCGCAAGCCCCTCTGTTCACCTCAGCAGGGCACAAGGAGCGGTGTGCTGGGTTGGGGTGCGATGCAGGGTAGGCTCGGGCTGCAGGGGGCCGCCGGCGGACCAGCTGGGGCCGTTCCCCAGGCTCCAGCGGGCACTCGGGGGGCAGCTGGCCGGTCAGCTCCTGGTGGGGGCCGGGGGCAGAGACTACCGAGGGTTAGCTGGGGGAATGGCGCAAAGCAGGAATGACGGCGGAAGCTCCGCAAGTCCTACTAGCAGCTCAGTAACGCCCAGCACCCCACGGCTGCCGCTTCTCCTCCTCCCTCCCAGGTCGCCCCCCCATCCCCCGGCAGGTGGCCCAAATCCCTGGGGCCGTGGGTGTGGGAGGTCGGGAGACCTGCTTTGGAACCTGGAATTTCTTATTTCTCGTAAAGGCGACGCGGTCTATACGCTGCGTATCCTGTCACCCTCCCCTCAGGGCCCCGGGCCGCATGCTGTGAACTGCGTTAGCGTTCCTGGCTGACTGTGTAGACGTTCACACCAAGAGGGGTAAGTCAAAATCGTAACTCACCCCTTGTCAGTTCAGGTCAGGTTTTACTGCCAGATTTTGGAAATAACTATTGTTTTGGAGGGTTTGGGGATTTCAAATTGCTGATAGGGAATTGGGGGCCTGTCCTGCCAGATTTTCCTGACTCTAAGACGTCGAAGTTGAGCTTTGAGGAGCTAGAGGGTGACAGGGAATCTACAGCTCAGACAGGTGGCTCAGCACTCGCCACCCCCACCTGCCTGCCTAGGGGCCCTGGCTCCTCACCCCCCGCCCACCAGACACTTAGGACCAGGCCCTCACCGCCTCCTGGAGACACACTTTGCGGAGCTCCTGAAGTTTCAGGCTCAGGGCCTCCTGCAGGGCTCGCTGCCGGTCGAGCAGTCCCCGCAAACGCTCTGATTTCACCTGGGGGGCAGCCTCTCCGAACAGGGCAGCTAGACACAGAGGGAGCAAAGATCCGAGCAAAGATCAGCCAGGGCGTCCTGGCGCAGCGTGGGGCCAAGGACCAACCCTTTCCAAGTAGGCAGGTGGTGACTCAGAGCAGGGGAAGAGGCAGAGCGGGGAACCAGCCACCCACCTGAGGCACTGAAGGTGGGAGAGCTGATCAGCTGACCTTTGACTTCCATCCTGGTGCCGTCGAGAGGCCGTGGCTGATCGCTGGACAGGGCCTGGCAGGGACGCACAGGAGCCATTAAGGAAGCACGTCCTGCGTCCCCCCAACCCCTGCCCCGACCCAACGTCCTGCAGCCTAGCTGGGAGTAAGGGGTCCCCTGACCCCGCCCTCCTGATTGGCCTGCCCTCTCAGCCTCTGTGGCAGTGTCTGGCCCCACTGGGCCCTGGTACCTCGGCTCCCTTCCCATTGAGTGGAAGCACAGCACGTGGGGAGCTGGGCGGACTTACGACGCCTCCTCAGAGGCCCATGGGCCGCAGTCAGGAGTCTTACCTAGGGAGGGAGAATTAACGGTATAGATTGAACCAACTCTAACAACAGGGGGGCCCTGATGAAGCACCTGGGTCTTGGAACAGTCACCTTCCATGCCACACTGAATCTTCCAACCACCCTTTGACGGCAGTTCTGTGATTATTGCCCCCGTTTCCGAGATGAGGACAGTAAGGCACAGAAGGCCTGACCCTCCCCCGTGGAGCTGTTCCAACCTCACCAATTCCTCATAAGCTCCCGGCCCGGCAGGCCTCAGGGCCTTTGCCCAGGCTGCGGCTGCTGTCTGGAGTGCTCTTTGCCATGCCTCACCTCTCCGGCCCCTGGTTCTCACTTACATGCTGGGGCTTACGTGTCACTTCCAGCGGTGGGCCCCCACCTGGGTCACCTCACAACTGCTGTCCAGCAAGAGACTGTGCTTCCCTTGCACATTCTTGAGGACAAGAAACATACCTGTCCTGTTTTCACGGGATCTCTGGCACTCAGAACACTTCTGAGCGAGCAGTGAGCGCTCAATGAATGGCTGTCGCATAAGTGAGAGAGCCAGGCTAGGGATCTAGCCCAGATCTGTGGGTCTCTACCTGTCCTGACTCCGTCCTGCGGCCCCGGTGCCATAGGGAGAGTGTTCACTCGGCTCCAGGACCCCTCCAGCCCCTCTGCCCACCCCAGTCGGTCCCGGTCCCGTCCCGGGCAGAGGGGAGTCACCCCCGCTGGGACGGTGAGCAGCAAAGTCCACAGCTGCAGATAACAAGCCTCCTGCCTCCTACTTCCTTCTCTGTCCCCAGACACCCTGGCTGACCACAGAGCCTGCCTTGGCTGGCTGCCAGCCCTGCCCTCGTCCCCTCCTCTGGAGTTTGCTCCTTCCCTCCCACATCCTGCTCGGTCCCCAGCTGGGGAGCCAGGTGACATCACCTCCCACCACCTGGCCTGACCTGGGACGGGCAGCAGGCAACTGGGAGGGCCTCATGAGGCCACAGAGGCCCCAGCCCCTCCTAATCCCCAGCTTGCCATGGTGGCCAGGTGTGGAGGAGACCCAGACGGCCAAGGAGGTGTGGGTTCGAGCCCCTTCCCCATCTATCCGTTGCGGGATGCGGCCAAGCTGCTAATGTGGTGTCACCAGTCCTGCTACCGGCTCCCAGAAAACAGGGGTTCCCTGTCCTCAACCTCAGTGGCAGGGGTCAGTCCCCAAAGCCTTTTTGCACACCCAGGCAGCAACACGTGCCCTGCAGATGCCCACCCTCCAAGGCCTGACATTGCCCAGCACAGCAGGGTTTCCTTGAGGTCCCAGCTCAGCCTCTTGGGCCCCGAAGCTCTGGAGCTCCTTCTTCTCCAGCCCCCGGTTAAGCTTGAGGAACTCTCCCAGGGCTCCACCCCAACAGGAACTTCAACGCCTCACTGATGGGCCCATTCACCAGAATTGGTCCCACATCCCACGCTGGGCTGCCTTGAGCCTTCCTTCCCTGGGAGCTCACGGCATCCTGGAAGTCAACACGGGGTCTAGACAGGAACCCCGACTCCACCCTGTCAGCCTGACCTCGGGGACATAGCTAGGGCCTGAGTCATGGGGTCACCAGGTAGGCTAGACACAGGGTCAATGCCCCACACCCTCACACCCAGCTCCCAACCCCCTGCCTCCGCTTGCCTGCCCTCTGCACCTTCGCCTTAGGGTCCAGAACTGCCCCATCCCCACCTGGAGATGGAGAGAAGGGGGATCCCAGCAGTCCCCTTCCCTAACTACCTCCCCCAGCCCCTGAGTCCTGTCGCCTGATGGGCCGCAGCAGGAGAGCTGCAGAGGGGACCCCCCCACACACCCAGAGGCAGGGCAGCAGGTTTTTCAGGTCTGCCCTTCTGACAGCACAACCGAGAAAGAAATTCCTGGCTGTAATGACTGTTTACAACCGAGACGCCTCACCTGGGTGGCGCCCTACCACCCTCAGTGGGACCCCGCATTCCCTGATCTTGCCGCTATTGGGGCAAATACAAACTCCCAGCGCCCGGGACTGCCCCCCACTCTGGGCAAACAGATGGAGGCAGGCTGGTGTCGGCAAGCAGTTTCTCAACAGCCAGGTCCGGGCTTTCCCCAGGGGCGAGGCCCCAGGTTGTAGGAAGGCAGAGGCTACTCCCCAGGGGGAGGAAGGGGGACAGGGAGGAAGGGGGGACCGTGGAGAAGGGGGACTCTGGCTTCTCTTCTACCCCATCCCTTCTTCTCGTTCATTTCTGGCAAGGAATCGGCTTCATGCCAGGAGAGGAAATTGGACATTTTGGGCTTCGCTCCTCTGCTCAGGCCCTCCTCCTTCGCTGCGCCCCTCGCACAGACCTGGCTTTCTCCCATGGGAAGCCGTAGTACACCCTACACCCTTCTCCCCCCACCCTGCCCCTGGGCCCCCTGTTCCCAGGTGCTCACCAACGCCAGAGAGGTGCTGTGGGGTGGCCTCAGGTACCTCAAAAAACAGCTGTCCCAGCCAGGCCCTGTTCCAGCTGGTGGTGGCAGCAAGCGGCGAGCACAGGGGCGGACGCCTAGGCCGCCTCCCACTAGGCAATAGCCCAGCCTACCTGGCCAGGGACTGGGCCGGCCCATACCTCTTAACCCTTGCCTGCCTGTCACCAGGGCTCAGGACACGCTTAGGGACAATCTCAGGGCCGGGACCCTTCAGGGTGTCCAGCATGGCCGAGAAAAGAGCCCAGACGTCCCCGCTCACCCCAGTCACCTAGTAGAGAACTAAGGAAGAAGGGCTAAGGGTTGTGGGAGTGGGCTGCCTCCGGTCCTACCCGCGTGCCCACGAGACCCTGCCCACCCAAGGGTATTACCTGGGAGCTGGGGATGGAGTTCTGGGGACGTGTTAGGCACGCGGGTGTAAATCGAGTACGTGTCTCTTGGCAGCAAGCATCACATGCCTGAGGCCCCTACCTTCCCTCCCAGGACAAGGCACGGGTGGGAGAAGGTCTTGGGGGGACTGCCACCCTCACTGAGGTAGCAGTTTCCCAAACTGGGGACAGAGGAGGTCAGCTTCTCAAAGGAAAGACCGGGGCTTCAAGACCCTACTACCTTCTGCACCTCCAGAGGAAATCATCCCAGCAAACTGACAAAACACGCATGTTTTCACCCCTCCTGGTCCCTACGAACCTGGGAGGATGACGCAGACCCAGCTCTTCATAGCCAGCTCATAGATGTGGAAGCTGGGGCTTGGAGAGGTGAAGAGGCCTGATTCTGATCACAGAGGCCTAAGAGCAGGTGGACTCAGAACTCGGGAGGCCGGGTCCTGGGCTGGAGGCGGACAGAGGCTACTCCTGCAAGGGAGGAGGAGTGGGGAGGGGGCTCATGCTTCTTCACATCCAGGCTGGCTCTGCCCCACTCCTCCCCCTTGGGCATTTCTGGCCAGAGTCAAGGAAATTGAGGGCTCTGGCCTGCCCCGGCACATACCACACATCCTGTGCTCCATTTGGGACCATCTGTTCTGTGACCTCAGGGCCCAAGCCCAACCTGGGCCCCCGCAGCAGCCCAGGCTGTGACGTGAAAGAGCAGAGTGAGGAAAGCTCCCTCCCCACTCGGCGGGGGGGGCCAAGCGTGGAGGGGAGCCCTGTATAAGCAATGCCCCGCCCCATATATGTATATGCGTGCCACCAAGGCCTCCCGCCACCCTGCCCACCTCTCTTCCTGGGGGTGAGATTTCTGGCGTGGGACACAAAGGCTCTTTTCACCCACCGCCTTCTCCCCCCTTCACTGCCTAGGGCTGGTGAAGGCAGCAGCCATAAGGTGGGTGGCTGGGTGTCAATGGGGAGTGTCCCCTCAGCCATGGCCTCTCCCGCCTCTTGTGGGACAGCAAGAATGCTGGGAAGAGGGACACTTATGAAACCAGAGCTGAGAGGGCCGAGGGCATCTCTGGCTGGCAATGCAGACTGAGTATCAAGGCTTGGCTTTCCTCATCTGTAAAATGGGTAAACAGCGGTTATAGGGCCGACAGAGGCCACAGTCGCTTTGGAAGGCATTTCAAAGTACAAGGAAACTCACACCACGTCATTAATGACGGGCAATAACAACAATAGTAAGCCCATGCAGAGGTGGGCTGGGGCAGGAGTAAGGAGGGGAGAGCAGGGCCAAGCAGACAGGTGGGGCAGAATCACCCGCACACGTCCTCAGCCTGCAAGATGGCCAACCTCTAGGCCCCGCCCCAGCTGGGACCTGAGCCCCACGTGGCCTCCTGTAGGGGTAGCCAGCCCGGCTCTGGGATCCAACCCCGCCCTGCCACCAACGGCTGCCCCGACTAGTCACTTGTCCTCTCTTTGCCTCAGCGTCTTCATCTGTAAAACGGGGGTGATGACAACAGGATGTACTTCACAGGACTGTTGCAAGCATGACGTGAGTTACGACACTCACAGCGTGCCTAGCACGGTCACTGGCCCTTGGTAACTGCTGGATAGGTATTGGCTGTCATAATGACAATATTCCTCCCAATCCAAACTCAGGAATCAAGTGTGTGTGTGTATTTTTTTTTTTTTTTTTTTTGAGACAGAGCTGGTATCCTTCAGCTTCACCTGATAAATCTGAAACAGAGCTGTTTTCCAGCCAATAAACTTGTCCCAACTCTCACTATTCAAAATCAGGAACTAAATGTATTCAGATGCACTGCTGAGACAGAGTTGGTATCCTTCAGCCTCCAAACCCTCCCTACTTGCCACAGACATTGAACCCTCCCTAACTATCAAACCAGACATATTTGAAACAGAGTTGTTTTCCATAATTATCAGACCTCTCGCTACTCAACATCAAAAATGCAGGAACCAAACCTATTCAGATAAATTCTCCAAACACTCACTATCCACATACAGGAACTGAATGGATCTGGATACACCTTTGAGATAGAACTGGTGTCCCGTACTCTCTGAGCTTCCCTTACTCACCAGGCAAAATGCAGGAACCAAATATATTCACACAATACAGTCCTCTTACTATCCCAACTCCTGCCACTGGAGCTCGGGGAAATGAATTGATTTGAATATATTTTTTAGCTGGAGCAGTTATCCCTCATTATCTGAACCCTCCCCACTCACTATGTAAAACGCAAAAGCAAAAAACCCTTCAGATAACTTGGTATCTTTCACTGCCTGAATTATCCGAGCTCTCCCTCTCAGAAGTCAGGTGCCAAAGAGACATTGGGACAACGAAGAACGCTTGTGTTGTTATTAATACGTTTGGATAGTGGCACCTGGGTGGCTCAGTCGGTTAAGCATCTGACTCTGATCTCAGCTCAGGTCTTGATCTCAGGGTCATGAGTTCAAGCCCTGAGTTGGGCTCCACGCTAGGCGTGGAGCCTACTTAAAAAAAAAAAAAGGTTTGGATAAATGTTTCAGATAAGAGATGGGTCTAGTGGGGCGCCTGGGCGGCTTAGTCGTTAAGTGTCTGCCTTCGGCTCAGGTCATGATCCCAGGGTCCTGGGATTGAGCCCCGCATCGGGCTCCCTGCTCCGCGGAGAGCCCGCTTCTCCCTCTCCCACTCCCCCTGCTTGTGTTCCCTCTCTCGCTGTCTCTCTCTGTCAAATAAATAAATAAAATCTTAAAAAATAAATAATTAAAAAAAGAGAGATGGGTCTAGTATCTCGTTATTTGAGCTCTCATTACTCTCTATGACAAATGCAGGAACAAAACACAACTGAATAACACGTTACCTTTTCGCTATCCAAATTCTCCCTGCCTGTCCTCAGAATCAAGGAGATTCAGTGAGAGAACCCTGTATTGTTCTTGCTGTTATTGTCACTACTGGACAGGACTGATTCTAACACCCAGTGACACACACACACCCCCTCCACACACACACAAACACAAACACACCTGCCCCCCAGAGGTGGGATGGACTTAGCACCGAAATTTGTACTGCTTACAGCTGAGAGGAGGATAGAACCCACCCCCCACCCCCATCCCACCCCTACCAAGCCCTGAAGCCTCTGGCCTGGAATGGACTTTTTCAGGCCAGGAAAGCAGAAATCATGCACACCCAGGATCAGGACTAGGAGATGGGGGTAACGTGACATGGAAGAGTCACACATACTCCTGAGTCCTGCATGTTTGCTCACCACACCCCCCACCTCGACATGGGGCAGCCCCCAACCTAGCCAGGCTGGAAACATGATCCAGACCTCACAGACTCCCAGAGATTCACTGAATAATTTAGGGTGTTCTTTCACACTTGGGGAGGGTGGGGGATGTAGGAACAGTTCCATGCCCTCCTGGGGCAGGGAGACAAATGCAAGCTCTGCGCGAGATCACTGGGTGGAGGTGAAGAACATCACATACGAAAACCCCTTTAGCCATACAGGGCCCACAAGGCTGTTTGCTCTTGTTCGTGCTAAGAGAAGCATTTGGGATGAACTTGAGATCATGGAAACAGTGGAACCTCCAAGTTCAGGGGCAGGGTATAACAGGACCCCAGTTCTTCTGGGCTGAGAGGAAAGTGGGTGTTAGGAAAAGGGAGATCTGAACAGGGTGGAGGGGTGTGGTAAGGAGTAGAATGAGGGCCTGAGGTTGGGAGGGGATGAAGGAAGATAACAAGAAGGAGTGTAGGGGGCAAGACAGAATCAGTGTGATCATAGGATGGAGGCCAGGACACCAGCCAGGGGATGGGATAGAGTGAGGTTCCGGACAAGGGTCAGAGAAAAGTAGGGCGCAGCAAGGAACAAAAGAGCAGGGCAGGGTCAGTATAGAACAGTAGTCAGAAGACATGATGAGGGACAGGCCAAGACGGTGGTCAAGGAAGGGGAGAGGGAAAAGGGCAGGTTCAGGATGGAGGTAAGGAACAGGAAAAGACTGGGACAGAATAAGGATATGAATGAGGACAGTGATGGGACAAGAGAAGACGGGAAAACAGCACAGGGCTGGGGGCAGGGACAGGGCAGGAAACAGAGGGATGGTCTAAAGGGGGTGGGCCAGGATGGAGATGGGGAGTCAGGAGGGGACCAGGAGGACAGCACAGGATGGGGAGAAAGTTTAGAAATCAGAGGTCAGGAATCAGGACAGACCTGGATCAGACTGCAGTCAGGGGGACAGGACATGACTGGAAGGGGTTCAGGGGCTGGACAAGAGTTTAGGGAACAGACAGGTCAAGCATCAGGCCAGAAATTGGGATGATCAGGACAAGGCAGGATGAGCCTCAGAGATGGAACAGGGTCAGGCCAAGGATCCTGAGAACAGAACTGGGTGGGGTCTGGGGTCAGGGCTGGGTTTAAGGGAACAAAACAGGGATTGAGGATCACGCTAGGCCAGAATATGGTTAGGTCGGGGGTCAGATCGGAGGTCCTGAGGCCAAGACTGACCAGAGATCGAGGTTAAAAAAAGATGTAGTCAGGTCAGGTGGGGGTCGGGAGCGAGACCACAGGGTCAGAGGTAGCGGGTGCGCGCGCAGGTACATCCCCTGTTGGCGTTTCCGGGCCCTCACCCCGCCCTGTCTCCTCCCTTCTTCTCCCGGCGGGCGTTACTCACCGAGGGTCCTCGTCCCGCGACGTAGGCGGGGTCGCTGCGGGCCAGGAGGGGTGGTGGGTGCGCCCCTCCCTCGCCGCCCCCCGCTCGTCCCCGGCCTCGCGCCTACTCCCCTTCCGCGCCCTGCCCGTGGGCCGCGTTCGGCCGCGCGACTGTTAGCTGTGGGGGCCAGACGGGGCGGGGGGCGCGGGGAGGGTGGGAGAGGCGCGCCGGCTCGGCCGCGGCCGGTGGACCCCGGCCCCCCCACCCTCACCTCGGGTCAGTCCGCTCCCGGCGGCACCGACACAGCCGCCGCTGAGCGCGAGCCTGGGGGGAGGTGGGGGGGACGGGGGGCGGGGCGCGAGACCACAGCAGCGGCGGAGACCTAGTGCGCAGGCGCCGGTTTGGATCTTCGATTTTCCTGCCCTCGGAGCGCCGGGAGCTAACCAGCTGGGAGCGCGTGCGCACACGCTTTCTCGAGGGCGGCGGAGCGCTCCCCTACCGAGGCCACGCCCCCTCAGCGGTCAGGCTGGCGCCCCTCACCCCGAGTCACCCCCCAATGGACCCCCAAGCAGTACCCCAAACTGCCTTCTATCAGCGACCACCACACCTCTGAACTCTACTCTAAACTTCTGTCTCCAAAGCACCCTCCATCATCCCCCCAACTACATTCCCAAACTATTGTCCATTGATCCCAAGCAATACCCCCAATCCACCCTCCGTGGGCTCCCAAACTGTAGCAGTAAACTACCCTTCACTACCCCGAACTCGTTCCCCTAAACCATCTGCAATCAGCCCTGAAACCATCAATCTCCAAAGAACACTTCCAAGTCACTCTCCCATCTACCCCAGTATGCACCGAAAACACCCCCATGGACCACAAATCGCTCTCCATGTACCCTCCTAACCATACTCTGCAGCCCAAAACTATGCCTCCAAAGCATTCTTCAATAACCACTATACCCAACCTTGTCTTTTTTTTTTTTTTAAGATTTTATTTATTTATTTGACAGAGAGAGACACAGCAAGAGAGGGAACACAAGCAGGGGGAGTGGGAGAGGGAGAGGGAGAAGCAGGCTCCCCGCTGAGCAGAGAGCCCGATGCAGGACTGGATCCCAGGGCCCTGGGATCTTGACCCGAGCAGAAGGCAGATGCTTAAGGACTGAGCCACCCAGGCCCCCCTATACCCAACCTTGTCTTAAATTACATGCAACTATACCCACAAAACATCTTCCAATTTTTTCCATACCACCCAAACCACCCCCCAAAAACTCCCAACTGCACCCTAAACTGCCCTATAATAGTCCCCAATGTTATCTGTAAGCATTCCCCATTTACATTCCCAGTCTCCCAACTACACCTACAAACCTACCCTCCAGTGACCCACCAAACCCCTTCAGTCTTCCCTTTGATGGTTCCAACAGTACCCAAGCACTTTCCAATGGCTCCTAATTATACCCTCAAACTGTCTTTTTTTTAAAAGATTTTATTTAGGGCGCCTGGGTGGCTCCGTCCTTAAGCATCTGCCTTCGGCTCAGGTCAGGATCCCAGGGTCCTGGGATCGAGCCCCACATCGGGCTCCTTGCTCCGCGGGAAGCCTGCTTCTCCCTCTCCCACTCCCGCTGCTTGTGTTCCCTCTCTCGCGGTCCCTCTCTCTGTCAAAAAAAATATATTTTATTTATTTATTTGAGAGAGAGAGAGAACACAAGCAGGGGGAGAGGCAGAGGGAGAGAGAAGCAGGCTCCCCGCTGAGCGGG
>NC_138385.1:69323836-69331176 GCF_054177405.1 Leptonychotes weddellii
GCTCCATCCCCGGACCCGGCCGAGATCACGACCTGAGCCGAAGGCAGATGCTTAACCGACTGAGCCACCCAGGCACCCCTCAAACTGCCTCTGATAACCTCCAAGCATCATCCCTCCAACAATCACCAAATCTACCCCAAGCCATCTTCATTAGCTTCCTGTGGGGGCTGTGATGAATTTCCACAAACTTGGTGGCTTATTACATAAGAAATGTATTGTCTCACAGTTCTGGGGGCCAGAAGACCACAATCAAGGCGCCAGCAGGGCTATACTCCCTCCAGAGGCTCTAGGGGAGAATGTTTGTCACCTCTTCCTACACTGGCGACTGTCAGCATTCCTTGGCTTGTAGCCACATCACTACAGTCTCTGCTTTGGTCACAATTGCCCATCCTGTCTGTGAAACCTGCCTCTGCTTCCCTCTTATAAGGACATTTGCTATTACAATTAGGGTCCCCGTGATAATGCAGGATAATCTCCCCACCTCAAAATCCTTACCTGAATCACAACAGCAAACTGCAAAGTCCTTTTTCTTTTTCTTTTTCTTTTTTTTTTTGCCATCTAAGGTACACTCACGTGTTCCAGGAATTAGGATGTGCATATCTTTTGGGGGGCATCACTCACCCTACAACAGTATACCATTTGGCCCCCAAAGATACACATCTACCCCACATGCAAAATACATGTACCTCATCCCAATACCCCCCAAAAGTTTTATCCATTACAGCATCAACTCAACTTCAAAATCTCACGTTAGTATCATCAGCTCAAAGGTTCCAAATTTCATCATCTAAGTCAGGTATAAGTGAGACTCTGGGTATGATCCAACCTGAGGCAAAATTCCTCTCCATCGCCCAACCTGTGAAACTCGAAAACAAATTATCTGTTCCCAAAACACAGTGGTGGGACAGACATAAGATAGGAGTTATAGGCATTCCTATTCCAAAAGGGAAAAAATGGAAGGAAAAAAGGTGTCACTGGTCCCAAGTAATTTTGAAATCCAGCAGAACATGTTCCATTAGGTTTCAAGGGCTGGGAATAATCCATGGTGGCTTGAGGCTCCACCTCTGGGCCCACAGCTCTGCCTCAGAATCATTAATCCTTTCTTTTGAAGGGTAGCACATGTTTGCTGCTGAGTAGTTTTAGCCCTGTGTCCTTCCAGTAGAATGTTGGGAGTCCAACATCCTTCCTTCATTTCATCCTATCTCCATTTCTTGCAAGCCAACTGGGCAGTGTTTCTGGCAGCATAACATTCATCTCAAAATATTTGTGGGTCTTCCATGGAAGTCACAAGGATCCGCACCATTAGACAAGAGGGTCCTCCACAAATCTTTCATGGATGATTCCATCCCTGTTCCCGACTTCTGCTGAAATGGTTGAGAGGATCCATGAGTCACATATCTAATCTCTTTAGTACTAGCAAAAGGCTGTCCAGCCACACCTTTGGCTCTCTTTCCAGAGCATACTTTCCTGACAGTAAATCTCCTAAATTCTGTGTCTTCTGCAATCTGGACAGCTGGAGAATTTTCCAGATCCCCAAATCCTGGATCCATTTTGCTTAGCAGTTCTTCTCTCAATTTATCTCTTTCCTTCCACATGTTACTAAAAGCAACAGGAAGAATCCAAGCAGTACCTCCAACACATTCCTTGGAAATCTCCTCAGCTAAATATCCAAGTCCATCACTTACAAGCTCTGCTTTTCACACAACTGTAGGACACAATTCAACTAAGTTTTCTGCTTCTATATACATAGTAAGGATTGGGGTGCCTGGATGGCTCAGTCAGTTGGACATCTGACTCTTAATTTTGGTTCAGGTCATGATCTCGGGGTCATGAGATCGAGCCCCGCATCAGGCTCTGCACTCAGTGCAGAGTCGGCTTAAGATTCTCTCTCTCCTTCTCCCTCTGCCCCTCCCCTCCACGTGCACACACACACTCTCTCTCTCTATCTTCAAAATAGAGATATTTTATTATCTTTATTTATATGTTTATATATACATATATAAATTATATATTTATTATTTTTATAAATCAATCTTTAAAAAAAGAGGAAAAGACCAGGAGTGCATGTGAACAAAGGAAAGGCCATGTGAGGACACAAGAAGAAGCAACTATCTGCAAGTGAGGCAGATAGTCCTCATCAGAAATGAATCCAGGGGCGCCTGGGTGGCTCAGTCATTGAGCGTCTGCCTTCGGCTCAGGTCATGATTCCAGGGTCCTGAGATCGAGCCCCGCATCGGGCTCCCTGCTCTGCAGGAAGCCTGCTTCTCCCTCTCCCACTCCCCCTGCTTGTGTTCCCTCTCTCGCTGTCTCTCTCTCTCAGTCAAAATAAATAAATGAAATCTTAAAAAAGAAAGGAAGGAAGGAAGAAAAGAAAGAAAGAAAGAAAAAGAAAGAAAGAAAGAAAAAGAAAGAGAGAAAGAAAGAAAGAAATCCAGATGACACCTTGGTCTTGGACTTCTGGCCTCCTGAACATTGAGAAAATAAATTTCTGTTGTTTTATTAATGTGCCCAGTCTGTGGTATTCTGACAGCCCAAGTAGACTAAGACAAAGCAGCAATCCTGCATCCAAGTACCAAAATCTGTATTCGTTTCCTGTGGTTGCTGTAACTAATTACAACACACTTGATGGCTTAAAATATAAGAAATGTATTCTTTCACAGTTCTGGGGGCCCAAAGCCCAAAATCAGTTTCACTAGGCCCAAATCAAGGTGTCAGAAGAGCTGTAGTCTCTCTGCAGACTCTAGAGGGGAATCTTTTTGTTGCCTCTTCCTGCTTCTGGTGGCTGCCTGCATTCCGTGGCTTGTGGCCACATCACTACAATCTCTGCCTCAGTGATTGCATTGCCTTCTCCTTTTCTTCTTCTTTTATTTTTTTAAAAGATTTTATTTATTTATTCAACAGATAGATAGAGAGCACAAGTAGGCAGAGTGGCAGGCAGAGGGAGAGGGAGAAGCAGGTTCTCCGCTGAGCAGGGAGCCGGACGTGGGGCTCGATCCTAGGACCCAGGGATCATGACCTGAGTCAAAGGCAGCCGCTTAACTGATTGAGCCACCCAGGCGCCCCTTCTTTTTCTTTTAAGATTTTATTTATTTATTTGAGAGAGAGCATAAGTGGGTGTTGGGGGGAAAGGGACAGAGGGAGAGGGAGAAGCAGGCTTCCCGCTGAGCAAGGAGCCCAATGCGAGGCTGGATCCCAGAACCCTGGGATCATGACCTAAGCCGAAGGCAAACACTTCACCAACTGAGCCACCCAGGTGCCCCTGCCTTCTCCTTTTCTGTCAAAGCTGCCTCTGCCTTCCTCTTATAAGGACACTTGTGATTACAATCAGGTTCCATTCAGATAATCCAGGATAATCTCCCCATCTCAAAATCTGTAATTAAATCACATCTGCAATGCATTCTTGGCCATATCAGGTAACATTCACAGGTACCAGGGATTAGGACATGGACATCTTTTGGGGGGCCATTAGTCAGCTGACCACGCCATCCTATGACAGTGAACAGCTCTGTCTTTAATAACTTTACAGAAGACCAGACTCTGTCTCTAATCACTCATTATCTTCCCATGGTCCCTTCCAACCCCCCAATGGTATTCGCCATTTACTCTCCGGTGGCTCCTGCCTGCATGCTTAAACTGCTTCTAGCGGCCCCATTCCTCCTGAAGACCTTCACGTGATCCTCCAGCTGTGTGCAAACTGTCCTGTAATAGATCCCAACCTCGTCCGAAGCCGCCTTTGATCTCCACTCACATCTATCTCTAAACATCCCTAACTTCACCATCTGATTGCCCTCTCTTCACCCTCCATATTTCCTGTTAATCCCACTCCACAGTTGCCTTGCAATGAGACCCCAGATGCACCAGAGAGAGTCTGAGAGAGAGAGAGAGAGAGAACAGTGTTGAAAAATTTGTGAAGATGTGAGCAAGAGATTAAGAGAGAGACTGAGAGGGATGAAGAATGGGTTTATTGTGCAGGGTATGTGATGGGGAAGCTCTTGTCATGGACATATATGGGATGTGTGTATGAAGCTGGTGTTTACAGAACTGGAGTGTGTGACAGGATAATTAACCTGTGGGTCTAATGCTGTAGATTTTTACAGACTATAGTTTTATATTTCCATGTAGTCAAGCTGGAGAGACAGTGCAGCAGGGTGGTAAAGAATGATGCCTGGGTTCTAATTCCAGGTTTTATAAACTGGGGTGACCTAGGGCAAATGACTTAACCTAGCTGTACCCTGGTTTCCTGATCTAGAAGTTGGGATAATAAATGGAACCCTACTGTTGTGAGGTTCTGTTGTGAGGATTAAAACGAATTAATGCAGATAAAGTACCAAGAACGACCACTTAATGTTGCTTATTGCTACTTTTTAAATATCTTTTGCCTTGGGGCGCCTGGGTGGCTCAGTCGGTTAAGTTTCTGCCTTCGGCTCAGGTTATGAGCCCAGGGTCCTGGGATCCAGCCCCGCCTGGGGAGCCTGCTTCTCCCTCTCCCTCTGCTGCTCCCCCTGATCTCTCTCTTTCTCAAATTAATTAATAAATAAAATCTTTAAAAAATATATCTTTTGGGGGCGCCTGGGTGGCTCAGATGGTTAAGCGTCTGCCTTCGGCTCAGGTCATGATCCCAGGGTCCTGGGATCGAGCCCCACATCGGGCTCCTGGCTCAGCGGGGAGCCTGCTTCTCCCTCTCCCTCTGTCTCTCTCCCGGCTCATGCTCTCTCTCTCTCTCTCTCTCTGTATCTCTGTGTCTCAAACAAATAAATAAAATCTTTAAAAAAAATATCTTTTGCCTTTTGTATCTTGTTTAAGAAGGCCTTCTTTTTTGCCAAATTTTTAAACACATTCTCCAAAAATATTTTGTTCTGATGGGTTTTTTTTTAAGATTTTATTTATTTATTTGAGAGAGAGAGAGAAAAAAAAAAAACACTATCGGGGGAGGGGCAGAGGCACAGAGGGAAGCAGACTCCGCGATGAGCGGGGAGCCCAGCGTGGGACTGGATCCCAGGACCCCGGGATTATGACCTGAGCCAAAGGCAGACGCTTAACCGACTGAGCCACCCAGGTGCCCCTGTTCTAATGTTTCTTATAGCTTTTTTTTTTTTTTTTATGTTTAGGCCTTTAACTAATCTGAAATTCTTTTTTCTTTTTTTAAAAGATTTTAGTTTTAAGTAATCTCTACACCCAGCATGGGGCTCGAACTCACAACCCTGAGATCAAAAGTCGCATGCTCCACCGACTGAGCTAGCCAGGTGTCCCATGGAATTATTTTTTTCCTAATTGTGTAAAATCGGAGTCTGATTCCTCCTCCAAAAGATAGTCATTTCTCCCCAAACCATTTTGGTATATTAGTCCATCTCCCTCCCAGTTACTTGGAATATCATTCTTAAAATATCACTTATTAATTCTCACAAGTACCTAGGTCGATTTTTGGACTTTTTCTGTACCATAGATCTAATTTCCTATTCCTCCTCCCATATCATAATGTTTTAATTACTAGTGCTTTATGATATACTTTGAATCTGTTAAGATAATGCCTCCCCCTTTCCTTCCTCTTTTATATAATTAGATATTCTTACATATTTAAGACACCATAGGAATTTAAACATCAGGTCTACAAGTTCCATTTTGGAATTTTTATTGGTAATGTGTTGATTTTTTAAAAAAGATTAATGAAGGGGACATGCCTGAGTGGCTTAAGCACTGGACTCTTGGTCTGGGCTCAGCTCATGATCTCAGGGTCCTGAGATCAAGCCCCAGGACCAGCTGAGACTCTCTCTCCCTCTCCCTCTGCCCCTGCCCCCTGGCGCGTGCTCTTTCTCTCTGTCTCTCCCCGAAATCAATCAATCAATCTTTTAAGAAAAGATTAATTTGGGAACGAATTGTCATCTTTATTATGTGGATAATGGGGTTGTGCATGTGGGGATGTGCATGTTTACCAAGCCAACTTCCTGTGACAATACAGGAACGTGCAAGACAGATGAGAACTCAGTGAAGTTCCCTGAGGTCCAACTGCTGGGCAGGGTCTTGGAATTTTGGGAAGGAGGAAGGGAAGGTTGCAGGGCCAGGTGTTCTGTGAGCTGACTGTGCCCCTGAAAGTAGGGCTGGGGGACCCTCTGCTGTGTGCAAGCCAACTTGCCTGTATCCGGAATACAGAGGAACTCAATAAATGTTTGTTCAATCAGTGCACAAATGAGTGAATCAAGTTTTGGAGAACTTATTGTATGCCAAACAACCTGCTAGCACTTTCCATAAATTATCTCTAATCCTCATAACAACCCTGCCAGACAGGTATTATGACCCCCATCTGACAGGCCAGGAAAGCTGAAGCTCGGCGAGGGGCAATCCCTTGCTCAAATCCAAACCCGGATCTTTATGATTCTAGAAGTCATTCACCGAAGGGACCAGATCTAATTTCCCTCCTTCCACTCATTCATCTACCTGCGAAGGATTTATTAAGCACTTACTATGTAGCACAACGACCTAGTACAACAACTGCTCTAGGTGACCAAGAGTAGGCGGAGTGCTCCCGGGAAGATCAGCTGGGCGGCTAGTTTGCGGGTCCCGAAAGGGCGGGGTTTCTTGTGCGCACCTCCAGGGAATGTAGCTGCCTCGGCCTCCTACTTAAGGCTTCAGCTGAGGAGGCACGGCTAGATGGAGGCTGCAGCGCGATCTAGGGAGCTGATATTACGAACACTGGCCAAAAGGGGGCGCGGTCCTGCTGCTAGAAGCCAGGCCTGGAGACCCTCTGCGCGCTGACAGGCCATCGGTGCGCAGGCGCAGGGGACTCAAGGAGCGGCTTAAAAATCCTGCGGAGGGATCGTTTGCGAGGAGGGGGCGTGGCGTAACCAAAGTACCTCTCGCTGATTTGCCTCTGTCTCTGAGGGCGTGGCCTAGCTGCGTCCTTCTCGGAATGAGGGCCGGCCGAATCTAGTTTTCCCTCCGCGTCGGAGGCGTAGCTTAGGGCGGGCCCTCGAGCCACCCCTCGATGATTGGCCGCCTCACTCAGAGGGGGTGGCCCAGCGAGCCGTCCATCCTCAGTGCGGTCACTTCCTGTGGAGTTTCCCCAGCCCAGGGAGGAGGGGGAAGAGGACGAGGGGGAGGAGGGCGGTCGTCCGGGGTTAGGTTGAGGGGGGGGTGTTGGTCCGTTCAGGGCGGGGGATGACTCACGGCCCATCCCATCGCCCCGACGCCACCCGCCCGCGCAGAGCTCGCTCCATGGCTTAGCGGAGGAGGCGGTGGCGAGCGGGGGGGAGGGGGACTCTTATTTTGTTAGGGGGACCGGGCCGAGGCCCGACCGGCCTGGAAGGGCTCGCCCGGGGCCGGGCGTCATGTCTCATGCGGCCGAG
>NC_138385.1:69331276-69345557 GCF_054177405.1 Leptonychotes weddellii
GCGCCGGTCTTGGGGGGGGGTACCTAAGGAATCCGGCGGTGGCCTGCTTGGACTGAGGCTTAAAGAAGTCATGGAAGTGCCTTAAGGGAGGCCTGGTGCCGATTTGGGGGGCTCTTGACTGGGTTTAGAAGGGGAAGATTCTGTTGTGTCCAGAGCCTTGTCTAGGGTAACTGAACTTGGGGGACTGATGCTGAATTTGGGCTCCTTGAGTCAGGCGTGAGGGGAATGAATTTGAGGGGGAACTCTGTAGGTGAGGCACTGATCTGAAGGGACTTTTCCCCTCAGTGTCAGAGAAAGGGTCCTGGGAGACAGAAGTGCTGTCTTGGAAGCTGGGTTGCTTGAGGCTCTGTTTGGGGATAACAGGACTCTGGAGGGATTTGGGGGTACCTCAGATATGCTACACGGGACCAGCTTTGTGTGTGTGAGTGAGCAAGAGAAGCAACATTCAAGACTTAACCCGAATAATCACTTCACCCCTGCCCACCCACCCAGCTGGGTCAGATCCCAGGGATAGTGGAAAAGCCCTCTTCCCACACCCCCCTAGGGGCTTGAATGGGAGACAGCGAGGCAGACAGAGGCAACAGAGATGGTGCTACTTCTTAGGTCAGGGAAGAAGGCCTCAGACCTTATTTGGGAACCCAGACGAGGGTCTTGTTCCTGCTGCCACCCATCCTAGCCTCTCAGCCAGCCTGGCTCACCCCCTGCGCGCGGGCGCACATACATGTGCACATGCACACGCGCGCATACATTCTTTTTCTCCCCCTCCCAGTCTGTCTGTCAGACCCTGGAAATCATCTCGAATCTGTCCCTAGAGCTGGAATGAGCACCAATTGCACCATCCCTGCCGGGGTGGGCCCTCTGTGGCCTCTTTGCATCCTCAGTTCCACCAGCAGGCTTGTAAGCCCCTCTCTGTCCACACCCTGCCCACCCCAGGGCCCATGTCTCTGAACTTCTGGGCAATGGGTGTGTGAGCAGGAGATGGGGCTTTGCTTTCTTCCTGGGATTGTGCTGAGCTCAGCGGCTCCCCGAGCTTCCTCTTCCCGACTTCCTGGGTGGTTTTAGGTCCCCATCTGAGGGTGAAGAAAGGAAGAAGACAGATCCTTGGGGAGGGGAGAGAGTTCTCGTCAAGCGAAGTCACCCACAGTGTCTCAGGATTCTAAGTCTTTGACTTAATTCAGGATGCATATCCATTCACGTGCATGTGAATGCCCCCTACACACTAGGGTCTTGCCCCCTCCCCCCCCGCCCGGCCTGGAGGGCTGATCCGGAGCCTTTGCACCTAATGCTTCCCCATCTTCTGATGCCTTCATAACAACCTGGTTCATCACAGTAGTGGGAATAGTTGAAAGGGGGGGTGTACATGGCTTTTTATTTTGTGTCAGTGGGTGTTGGTATTAGAGGTGTGTGTGTGTGTGTGTGTGTTTCTATCCAAAAAAACAGAAGAGCGCTGGATAGGCTCCTCCCGCCAAGAAAAGAATGCTCGTCTAAGCGGATCATCCATCCCAATTCTCCCTCTTTTAAATCCAAATTGCTGGAATGAGGAGAGCCCTTGATATTTCTGTTTCGTATTTGTGTGTGTCTTGGCATACCCTGAACTCAGGCTGGGGGGGGGGTACTCATTTGCAAAGTCGTGGATCCTTCCATCAAGTGAATCATCGACCCCAGTTCTTTGTGATGCATTCAGTTTGTGTTACAATGGACTGTTGGGCGAAGGATGCTCCTACCGTGCTGTTAAGTGTATAGACCCACGTGGGCTCACCTTCAGCTGCCAGGACCCCAGTAGGGGGTGTGGGGACTGGAAGAACTCTGAATGCAAAGTCAGGACTCCTGCAAAGTGAATTGTCTTTCCTAAATTCTTCGCTTCTCTTTTCCCTCAAACCCAGGTTGTTACGCTTGATTGTGTTAGAGTGAGGAGTTGGGATCCAGGCAATCTTACTATTTTTAATCCTAAGGGACTATGGGTAACAGAGCAAAAGAGAGTGGGGAGGGAAGAGGGGTGTGGGGAGGGAGGAAGACCTGGGAATTCCCGCTGGTGGTACCCAGAGGAGTGGCCTCCTCTGAGGGATGCACTCTGTTCCCCTCTCCCTTGGTGTCTTTCTCCTCCCACTGCCCACTCTTTCTTTCTCTCTTGGAGGGGAGTGAGGTCTCCATATACTCACTGACCATCACCCTTCCCTCCCTTTCACCCTCAGCCTCAACTCTTTGCTTCCGGAATCTGGGATTGTTGCCGACATCGAATTAGAAAGTGTCCTCGATCCGGACAGCTACTACGAGCTCAAAAGCCAGCCCCCACCGCTACGCTCAAGGTCTGTCTCCTCTGACTCCCCTCCCAAGTCCTCAGGCCCCTCCATCCCCTCTGGGGCAGAGGCCCTCAGTGCCAGGCCAACCCTTTCGGCAGCCTGCATTTTCCTGATCGGAAAATTGGGGGCCTGAAAGAGTATGTCACACAGGAAAGCAGGTGGCCAAGCTGGGATTCCATTAGCTTGAACCAGACCTCCCCTGCCCACCCCCCCCCCCGCCCCCCAACCCACATTCCCATTCATACACAAATATTGCAGGGAGCCTGGGATGGCCTGTGTGTGCCCAGCCACCCCGCGGAGCCCTACCCACAACCCCTGCTCACCCCTTCCCCCACTCAACAGACTCACCCACCCCCAACCCTTGAGGAACCCCTGCTGGTCTCTTCTTTCCCCCAGCTTGGAAGTCTAAATGTGCTGAGTCATCGGCCTGGGCTCTAAGAGAGGGGAGGGGACCTGGAAGAGGGGCAGGAAGAGAGGATTGTGAAATCTCTGAGATTTTCAAGACTGACTAGCTCCTGGGACTAGAGGCCCAGGCAGGGGCAGACGAAGGGCCTGCACTTGCCCCTGTAGCCAGATGCCCACGATCAGGAGCTCAGGGAGCATCCTCAGCCCCAAATTGAGCTTAAGAGCCCTCTGTATCCTAATCTACTGCCACGGCCCCAATTTGGCATCCTTCTGCTCTCCTTTAAATAGGATGAACCGCTCTCCCAGGGCCTAGCAATGGCATCTCTCCTCAATGTTTGAGCAGGCCCCGATCCAGCCTTCACCATAAGGACCAAGGGCTGAAACTCCCCCCCACACCTCCAGACTGACCTCTAAGGGCTGGGACTCAGCCTGGCTCCACTGTCTCCCCCATCAGACAGTGACCCCTGAGGGCTGGGCGTGGGCTCGGTCCCTGTGTCTCCCCTGTCAGACTGTGACCCCTGAGAGCCGTGACCAGGCCTGGCTCCTCCACATTGTGGCCCCTGAAGGCGGACACCAGGCCGAAGCCCAGCATCTGCTGTATCCCACGATGACTCCTTAGGCTTGGGATGAGACTTTTAGCTTACCTGTGGCCCCATATTTCCCATTCCACAGCCTCCCAATATCACTGCAAGCCACCCCAGCTCCACTCTCTGCATCATCTTCTGCAGGGGGCTCCAGGACCCCTGCCATGTCGGCCTCTTCTTCATCGCGGGTCTTGCTGCGGCAGCAGCTAATGCGGGCCCAGGCCCAGGAGCAGGAGAGGCGTGAGCGACGGGAACAGGCCGCAGCCTCTTCCTTCCCCAGCCCTGCCCCTGCCTCTCCCGCCATCTCAGTCGTTGGCGTCTCTGCGGGGGGCCACACTTTGGGCCGTCCTCCCCCTGCTCAGGTGCCCAGGGAGGTGCTCAAGGTAAGGTGACATCCGGAGGCCCTGGGAGGGGTCTCAGTGACTGAGGAGTGGTCGTGGTGGCTTCGGGCCCGAGGTCCTAGGCGTTCTAAGGAAGGTCCCAGTTACTGTTCAGATAGGCTGTGTTAGCGTCCCATTGCGTTTGGGGCTTCCGAGGCATTCTTGTACAGGGGTGAGGGGTTCTTGGGAGCCACAGGATGTCTGGGTGGACCATGGAAGGTCGTGGGCACCTCGAGTGGGTGCTGGGCCTCCTGTGAAGTAACCCCAGGAAGAACTTCGCAGGAAGAGCTTCCTGTGCGTGTGATACATTGAGAGTTTGGCCACTGGGCTGACTTGGGAAGCCATGTGTGGTTCTCAGGTCTCCTAGGTGATGTCAGAGATGGGGGGGCGGGGACTCTTGGGAACTGTGACAGGGTGCTCCAGAAACTGAGGGTTTCTGTCAGCCGTGGGTGGCTCTTGGGGGGCTGGGAGGGATTTCGGAGAAAGAGACTTTGGGTCCTGGGGGAGACGTCCCAGGATTTGGGGAGGTAGGGGCGTCTCAGATTCTGGGCCTAGTTTGCTGGCCTGCACCTAGAAACAGATGACCTCTGAGGGTCAGCCTGGGGCTCAGAGTCATCCCATCCTACCGTGTCCCCTTCCGTCCTTCCTCGCGCTCGTCCCCCAGGTGCAGACCCATCTGGAGAACCCGACACGCTACCACCTACAGCAGGCACGCCGGCAACAGGTGAAACAGTACCTGTCCACCACGCTTGGCCCCAAGCTGGCTTCCCAGGCCCTCACCCCACCACCGGGGGCTGCTGGTGCCCAGCCGCTCCCTGCGCCCGAGGCTGCCCATGCCGCCGGCCCCGCAGGCAGCGCTCCCAACAGCCCCATGGCACTACTCACCATTGGGTCCAGCTCAGAGAAGGAGGTAAGCGGCTGCAGACGACCTTCCCGTGCTCTCCCTCATGCAGCTTCTTCTAACCCTCGTCCGTATTGCCTTCTTCCCCTAGATTGACGATGTCATTGATGAGATCATCAGCCTGGAATCCAGCTACAACGATGAGATGCTCAGCTATCTGCCCGGAGGCACTGCAGGGCTGCAGCTCCCCAGCACGGTGAGGCCCTGAGATGGGAGGCTGGCTGACCATCAGTCGCATCCCTCTATCCCTGAGACGACACCCAGGCTGGCTCCGTATATAAGACCCTTACTTTAGATCGTACTAAGATAGAGAAGGAGGCTGTGGGATGAGAAGAGAGCATACCAGATGCTGATAGATACAAGGGCGGGGACTCCGTGGAAATAATCAGGGCATACCCAGGCACTCAAGCTGCCGTGTGGGAGGGACCAAGGAATGGGACTCTTGTAGCAATTTGAATGTACCGAGAGATTCAGGTCATTGGGACATACCCAGACCATGTAGTGATTGGAACATAGCAAAAGTCTTAAAACACGGTGTGGTTGAACCTTGGGGTGATTGGAACATACAACATCTCCTTCAGTGAACCATGCCAAGAGGCTGGGTCCTTGTAGAGAGTGGATAAAACTCTCTAGAGCAAGGGATGTGCCACTAAATTATACCATTCTGGTTCTGGAACATTCCAGGAGTCCCATAACTTGCTTTGGGACATACCAAGGGGCTGTGGCTTTGTTTCTTTCTGACACCCTGAAAGGACAGAAGCGTGTATAAATTTGGCACCAGCTTATCAGAACTTTTTATTGATTTGGACACAGCTAGAGACTGGGGCGTTATATCTCATGGATCCAGCAGACTAGCAGGAGTTTCAAGAGATGATAACTCATCAAGAGGTGGGACTAATTACTTAGGGATTAGTGTGTAGCCCTAGAGTATATCCAGGAGAGGGCGAAGGAGAAAGAAAAAAAATCAAGGCTGGCATAAAAGCAGCGCTCATTGAGTAGTTGGACAAGAAATCCTGAGAGATCAGAAGGTGTAGGAAGATACTAGAAGTCAGGGGCTTGGTGCATGACCATGTGCGACACAGTCACGGCAGAAGACTAGAGATCGTGCTGGAACTCTCCGGAAGGCCAGCTTTTGGATGGAACGTTACCATGACAATTTCCCAAGGTCTGAGAAGATTGAGCTGGAGTGTTCCAAGAATGCCGACTTGGAATGTTGTGCTAGGAGGGGCTGATGGGCTGGAATGTTGCATCGTAGCCGACAAAGACCTGCGAACGGGTGATTTTCCAGCATTGCTTCTCAGAGCCACCCCCCAGAGTTGGGGAGAGGGGCTTCAGAGGTCGCTGAGGTATTTGAGGGTATGCAGGGGCACGATGGACACGGCCAGCAGACTCGGGTCCCCCGGCGAAGCAGGGTGGGTCTGCGCGAGCCTGTCCCCCACTGTTGCGTCCTGCGCAAAGTTCCCCTGAACGAGAAGGAAGGGTCCCCGCGTTGAGCCAGCCACTCCTTGCATTAGGTTATCTGTGGAGAGTGTGGAGGGGTGGGGCCGGGTTCTGAGAAAGGGCCAGGCCTGGGACTGGTCCTAGCTGTTGTCTCTCTGCCCTCTTTGTCCCCAGCTGCCCGTGTCAGGGAATCTGCTTGATGTGTACAGTAGTCAGGGCGTGGCCACGCCAGCCATCACTGTCAGCAACTCCTGCCCGGCCGAGCTGCCCAACATCAAACGGGAGATCTCTGGTAAGGGCCAGGCTCTTGGCCCCACTCCGGGGTGAGCCCCATGTCAATCAGGTGGGCCTGATGCCGGGGGAAGGGGTTTAAGCGGACAGAAAGGGGCTGTTTGCCCTCTTCTTCCACACGGCCCATGGGCTTGCTTTTACCCTATTTCCTCTCGTCTCGCGTTTAACAAATGACCTGTTACCAGGGCTTCTTAAAAAAAAAAAATCATAGGGGCGCCTGGGTGGCTCAGTTGCTAAGCGTCTGCCTTCGGCTCAGGTCATGATCCCAGGGTCCTGGGATCAAGCCCCACATCGGGCTCCCTGCTCCGCGGGAGGCCTGCTTCTCCCTCTCCCACTCCCCCTACTTGTGTTCCCTCTCTCGCTGTCTCTCTCTCTCTGTCAAATAAGTAAATAAAATCTTTAAAAAAAAATCATGAAAGTGGCACTTAAAAAAAAAAAGTCACTTCCCTGCCTGCACCCACCAGATCCTATCCCCGGCAGCCGTACGTGCTGCCCTCCATCTCTCCCATGTCCAGAGGCCCTGACTGCCCCCCCCTCTCTTCCAGAGACCGAGGCCAAGGCCCTTTTGAAGGAACGACAGAAGAAAGACAATCACAACCTAAGTGCGTGAGCTTCCGCGTCCTTGCCAGCATGCTGCGTAGCCCTGCCTCAGTCCATGCTGGCCTTCCTTGGGGGCGGGGGGGGGGGGCTGTCCCTTCAACAGCCTCCCCACCCCCCAGCTCCTCTTCCCTCCTCAGCCTGTTGACAACTTTCCCACTCTTCTCCCCACCCCCCCAAAGTTGAGCGTCGCCGGCGATTCAACATTAACGACAGGATCAAGGAGCTGGGCACCCTCATCCCCAAGTCCAGTGACCCGTGAGTCTGGGCCGGGGAGCCTTGGGCTGGCAGAAAGTGGGACGAGGGCCCCATTCTCCCAAAGCTGTTCCTGGGTGGAAAGTGCCCGGCGTTTTCCGCTCCTGGCCCTGGCCCATCCAGCCTTCGTCGCCCCGAGCAGGGGCACAGCCCCCCATTGTCCCCAACCTACAATTTTAGGTGCATGACATTGCAGTCTGTGTGCCTCATCTGGTCCCCATATGACAGAGGCACTTTGCTTTTGGTTCATTTAGTACTTCCTAATTATTCATTCAAGAGACGCATTGAGCTGCTTTGTGTCAGGGACCGCGCTAGGCCCGGAGGATACCAGAGGGACAAAACAGGCAAAAATGCCTGAGCTCCTGGAACTGATACTTTAGTGGAGGCGGACAGACCACAAACAAGATAAATAAGTAAAATCTGGGCAGTTATGAGGAGTGTTGTGGAGAAAAATAAAGAAGAGAAGATGGGGGGGTACCTGGCAGGCTCAGTTGGTAGAGTGTGCTACTCTTTTTTTTTTTTTTTTTAAGATTTTATTTATTCATTTGAGAGAGAGAGAAAGAGAGAGAGCACAAGCAGGGGGAGAGGGAGAAGTAGACTCCCCAGTGAGCTGGGAGCCCGATGCGGGGCTCGATCCCAGGACCTGGAGATCATGACCCGAGCCCAAGGCAGACGCTTAACCATCTGAGCCACCCAGGCGCCTCAGCGTGCGACTCTTGACCTCAGGGTCGTGAGTTCAGGCCCCAAGTTGGGCGTAGAGGTGACTTTAAAAAAAGAATAGAAGATGGGGGAATGTTGGCGAGGGTTACAACTCGGGGTGAGGAGGGCGGGCACAGGGCAGGCCTGGACTGAGGAGGCAACATTTGCGGTGAGGCAGGAACCATCTCTCTGGGTGTCTGGGGAAGAGTGTCCGAGGCAGAGGGCACAGCTGGCCTGGAGGCCCTGAGGCGGGAGCCTGAATGTGCTCTTCCCCCGGAACGACTGGGCAGGGCATTCCATCCCCTTGGTGTACCCCGCAGCCCCCGAACTGTGGGTCTAGGCCCGCGGCGGGCCGCTCTGCCGCGGACGGTTGCCCCCTCAGCTCCCGCCGCCCCCGACGACGCAGCGCTCCCTCCTGTCCCCCGTCGGGCCCTGCAGGGAGATGCGCTGGAACAAGGGCACCATCCTGAAGGCCTCTGTGGATTACATCCGCAAGTTGCAGAAGGAGCAGCAACGCTCCAAAGACCTGGAGAGCCGGCAGCGCTCCCTGGAGCAAACGAACCGCAGCCTGCAGCTCCGGATCCAGGTTTGCGACGAGGAGGCCGGGGCACAGGTGACAGGGGGCTTCCGACAGGCAGAGGCAGAGCAGGCCAGCATTTTCCTGGCACACTTGGGGGATCCCCGGGCCGCCCCGACGGGCGCGCCTGTGACAAGTAGCCCCCAGAACCTTAAAGGGAATAGCGCCGAGCATTGGCTCGCGCGTATGGTGTAGGTCCCGTGCGGCGCGCTGTGCCGGGAGCCCGGCTCCGTTTGCTCAGGTAGCCCCGGCTCGGATGCTCTGAGGCTCGGATGCTCTGAGGCCACGTACTCGTTGTACAGAGCGCGACTCGGAGGCCCCGCGAGCTTACGCAAAACCTGCCTCGGGTCGCACAACTAGTGAGCAGGCAGCAGAGGTGGGTTTGGCACCCAGGCGGCCCGCCCTTGGAACCGTCAGACTTCTCTGCCCCTGAGGAACTGTGAACCCCATCTGATCCCGCCTCCCCACCCCCTACTTTCCGCAGGAGCTAGAATTGCAGGCGCAGATCCATGGTCTGCCGGTGCCTCCCAGCCCCGGGCTGCTCTCCCTGGCCACAACCTCCGCCTCGGACGGCCTCAAGCCAGAGCAGCTGGACGTTGAGGAGGAGGGCAGGCCGGCCACAGCACCATTTCCCGCAGCGGGGGGGTCTGCCCAGAGTGCTCCCCATCAGCAGCCCCCGGCGCCACCCTCGGATGCCCTTCTGGACCTGCACTTTCCCAGCGACCACCTGGGGGATCTGGGGGACCCCTTCCACCTGGGGCTGGAGGACATTCTGATGGAGGAGGAGGAGGGGGGGGTGGGGGGACTGTCGGGCGCCCTGTCCCCACTGCGGGCTGCCTCTGACCCCCTGCTCTCGTCGGTATCCCCCGCTGTCTCCAAGGCCAGCAGTCGCCGCAGCAGCTTCAGCATGGAGGAGGAGTCCTGATCAGGCCTCACCCCTCCCCTGGGACTTACCCACCCAGGAAAGGAGGACGTGTCAGGATGAGGCCCCGCCTTTCCCCCCCCCCCCACCCTCCCGTGAGACTGCCCTGCCCAGGTGTTCTGGGGGACAAGCAGATGTGATGAGGTCCCACCCCCGTAACCAGGTAAGGAGGAGGAGTCAGATGAGGCCCCGCCCCCTCCCCACAATACCAACCAGTGAGGTGTTTCAGCCGTGGAGAAGGCGGTAACCTCTGGGCCTGTCCCCTGGAGATCACAGCCTCGCCCCTGCCCTTTGGGACCTGCCCTTGCCCAGGTGTGGGAAGGAGGCGGGATGAGCTAGGCCCCTGTCGCTTAGGGACTTTCCTAGCCAGGTCTCCTGGGATAAGGAGGTAGCAGGATACCGGTCCACCCCCTCTCTTGGAACCACTAGTCTAGTCCATCCTGGCAAGGAAGAGGAGTCACAATAACAGAGGTCTCACCCTGGGGGTTTAAGCCCTGCCCTTTTCCCCTGATCCCCGCCTTGTCCAGCCGAGGAACAGAAGTGAGGAGGAGAGCGAGCCCTTCACCTGGGAGCTCAGTCCTGGCCTTCCAGCAAGGCAGGAGCTAGGCTCCGCCCCTTCCCTATAGGCACAGCCACTCACAGGTATTTCAGGCACGGAGGAGTCCATGAGATCAGGCCACGAGATCACAGACCTTGTCCCTTAGCAACATCCCATCCAAGCATTCCACGCTGCAGGGGGGAGTGGTACTTCAGCTCCCCAGCCTTAGCCTGGGACCAATGGGACCTAACCCAGGAGGGCTCTGAGCCAACCTCGCCCTTGGAGAAGGGGGCAGATCTTGAAATCTTGTGGGTCGACATTTCAGACCTCCATCAGGAGTGAGAGCTAGACCCTCACCCTTGGGTAGAGTCCTGCCTCCTACCTTGAAGGGCAGTTTGGGGAGGTGATAGGAATTAGGGGTCCTGAGTCCAGGTTCCCAGAGCCAGCACCCCAGCACTCTTACAGTCTGTAGAGGAACAAGATGAAGGAAGGGACCTTTCTGGGGAGTTCCCAAGCCCAGGAAAAAAGTGGAAGCCTACCCCACCAAAGCAGAGGGTTGGAGGGAGGGTTGCAAAAGCATATGTACCCCTCTTTGGTTTATCTGATTTTTTTATTGACCCCCCCCTTCTCAGAAGCTAGGTCACCTCCAACCTCTGGCCTCCACCCAGTTCTCCATTTGGAGGAATCCTCCCCATTTCAGAGCTATTAAGAGACACTCCCTGCCCATCCTCACCCTTCCTACCACATACACCCAAGGTTTTCAGCTTCGGATCCTTAGGGTCAAGCCCCAAGGAGGGTGTACTAAGGGGTCTGTAGGTTTGTGATTAAAATAATAAATGCTAGGCGTGTTTGATGCGCTTTTAACTTTGGCAAAGAGTCTCCTATCCTTGCATTTAACTACAATGAGCACGGTTGGGGCTGGCCAGGAGGAGGAAAGGGTTTTAGAAGAAATAGATTTAAGTGGGATGGATAAAAGAACTTAGAGGGGCTGGAGGAAAACAACCTGTAAGCAAAGTCCTTAACTACCTGCCAGACACCCTCCTGTTCCGAGTGTTTCACTGAATGGTTGAATCTAAGGAATACTTATCAAGAAAGTGCCGCTTCTTATTCCCATTTCATGTTGGGAGAAACCGAGAACTAGAGTTTAACTCCCTGAAGATACACAGCTGGTAGACGGACGAAGAGCTAAAGGGTAAAATTAGGAGAGCGAGAGATCTGGTTTGAAGCATGTCACCACCCAGGGCAGAGGGGGCAAAGATTTTCTCGCACGCTCACTTTGGAAACCGATAAGGAAGCATATGAGGATATCTCCTGGCAGGCAGTAGAGGTCTACCAGATGGTCCAAAGGGCACAAACAAAAACCATAAAGGTGGAGGGACAGGCAAGCAGTTCCATTTTGGGACAAATGTTGACATTTGGGGGGAATTTAAAGGGAGGTAAACAAACACAAATAATCTTGAAGGCTGGAAAAAATATATTATTTTTGGAACTCCTCCACCAGACTCTGACTCCCAGGACGGGGATTGGGCCTGGCCCTGCGTCTGCCCCAGCAGATTGGAACCACCACCCTTCCTACCCCTTTCTGGCCTGTCACACTGACCCCTAAGGCCTGGTTGCTGAGCCTCTAACACCAGACTGGCAGCTCCCTGATAACCTTTTCTGGACTTTTTTCTCCTCGAATCTGCCATGTTCTCTTTTTCATTTTGTGAACATAACATGTAATGCCCAGAAGTGTTTTTCTCAAAGTTTGTATTCTGAAGTAAGTTTAGCTTTACAGAAGAGCTGCAAAGACATTGACGTTCCCATACCCATCAACCAGCTCCCTCTAATGTAAATATCTTACAGAACCATGGCATATTTATTGATGCTAAGAAAATAACATTGGCACAGTACCAGGAACTCAACCTTCAGACTTTATTTGGATTTGACTTTTTTCCATGAAAAATTTTTTTTTTCTGTTCTAGGATCCAAGTAAGGAAACTGTTATCTCTTCCTGTGTAGCAAATTACCACAATCTCGGTGGCTAAAAACAACACACGTTCATTTCCCAGATTTTCTGGGTCATGAATCCAGGCTGGATTAGCTGGGTCTTCTACTTCTGTGGCTTTCCCAAGGATACCATCACGGAAGGTGTTGGGCGGGATTCAGGACTCCTTTGGAAGTGGGACTAGGGAAGGATCTGGTCTGAGCTCGCATGAGTTTGGGCAGGACTCAGTTCTCTGTAGCCTGTTAAACTGAGGGCCCCAGTTCCTTGCTGGCTGTCAGCTGGGGGTGCCCTCAGTCCTTGACATGTGTTCCTTTCCTTCCATGAGGCAGTTCACAGCATGGTAGTTTGCTTTGTCAAAGCCAGCAAGAGGGGTGCCTGGGTGGCTCAGTCGTTAAACGTCTGCCTTCGGCTCAGGTCATGATCCCAGGGTCCCGGGATCGAGCCCCACATCGGGCTTCTTGCTCAGTGGGAAGTTTGCTTCTCTCTCTCCCAGGCCCCCTGCTTGTGTTCGCTCTCTCACTGTGTCTCTGTCTGTCAAGTAAATAAATAAAATCTTTAAAAAAAAAAAAAAGCCAGCAAGAGAGTCAACTAGGGATACGGAAGTTGCAGTCTCTTGTAATCTAATCGTGGGAAGTGACATCTCCTCAAAGGCGAGGCATTTTCTTGGTTAGAGTCAAGTTACTCCAGGGGAGGGGATTACAAGAGACCATGAATATCAGTAAGCAGGGACCAATGAGGGGCCATCTTAGCAGCTCCCTACCACGTTGCATTTAGCTGCCATATCTTGGTTTCTTCTGATGGTTTTGCGGTCTGTCCACTGAGAAGGGCTAGATGCTGCTCTTCTAAAAACAATGAGCATCTTTAGTACCCAGATCTTGGTTTCTAAATGACACTCTCCAGTAAAAGGAACCAGGGATCCTTGGAGAAATGGCTGGTCGTAAGGCCAGGGTAGGGAACTACAAGATGGGCCTGGAGCGACCCATAGTCCGAGAAAGTAAGGAAGTACCAGAAAAAAAAAAAAGGAACATGTCATAAGGATATAAGAGCTATCCTGAAAGCTCCCAATGGCCAAAGCTGGAACAGCTTGAGCAACAAAAAAATAATGATAATATTGGTTCATAGTCCCCAAAATGAAATATCTGTGATCCATACTTATATAAATCAATGATATGATTGAATAAACAAATGCTGGCTACCGGACAACTCCATGCATAAAATTCCAAATAATAATAAATATAGAAGGAATGAGGGAAATAGAAAATTATTGTTAAAATACCACAGTCATAACTGCTGCAGACCTGATCCACTAAATGCAAATATTAGTGGGCAAAACTTTAAGGTGAACATGATAGTTGCGTGGCCTTAAAGTATTGTCTCCAAAATTTTTATTAAATACTTGATCCCCGCTGACCCGAAAGAGTTGGAGCTTAATTCCCCTCCTCTTGAATCCGAGCTGGGCTCAGTCACTTGCATCAAATGACAAGAGTATGGAAAGTGAAAAACAGTAACTTTGCAGTGGAAAAATCTGACAGACACCACCTTAACCAAGAGATGAGTTAACATCACCAGTTCTAAGACACATTGCTGTCATGTACCCCCTGAAGTGATACAATGAGAAGGCATTTCACTTTCATAGAATTCTTCCTCAAAACCCCATAACCCCTGTGTAATGATGAGAAAATAGCAGAGAAAACCGAGTCAGGACAGGGACATCCTACAAAATATTTTACCCACATTCCTCAAGTGTCGAGATCCCATAAGACAAGGAAAGACTGGCTGTATGTTTAAGCAAACACAATCATGTTTGTCTCCATCTGTCAATTCTGGCTTTTTTTGGAGGGAGGCACTGAGACCCAAAAGCTGGTGTCATTCTACGGATAAGTTTATCAAGGTTATCTGGTGTCCTATGCTCCACTGGATGGAACGTGATGACTGAGATAAGAGAAACATGCAGTGAGCCTGGACCTTCTTTCCATCTGGGTCATTTTCAGGACCTCCCTGTAGGGCAGTAGAGCCTAAGCAGAGGATAGCAATATAGCTGAGCTGGGAGTGACAGATCAGATTGCAGCGCTGCTGGGATTTCATTCTACTGGAGAAAAAGCAGCTTTTTAGAGGTGGACTTCCAGAAATCACCATAGGCATTCCTGTAGGTTTTTGGCCAAATACTAGGCTGTGCAGTCTTACAATAAAACACTGGGAGGCCAAGGAGAGATCAGTCCTGGGATTCTGTGAACTAAATGGATGCTTGCACAGTTCTGGGAGACATAGGTCTTTTGACCAGCCTGAGTAGAGAGTCCTCATCCAATACACTAATGAGAAACAAACATGCCTTAAGAGTAGGCCACTTCAGCTCTAGCTAGAGTAAGGGTTACTGTAGATCCTCTCTAACACATCCTTTCTTTTTT
>NC_138385.1:69346057-69422907 GCF_054177405.1 Leptonychotes weddellii
ATTTTTTTTTAAAAAGATTTTTATTGGGGCACCTGGATGGCTCAGTCTGTTGAGCGTCTGCCTTCCACTTGGGTCATGATCCCAGGGTCCTGGGATGGAGCCCCATATCGGGCTCCCTGCTCAGCGGGGAGCCTGCTTCTCCCTCTGCCCCTCCCCCCGACTCCTCTGTTCTCTCTCTCTCACAAAAATAAATAAAATCTTTAAAAATATTTTTTTATTTATTTAAGATAGAGTGAGAGCGAGTGAGAGAGCATGAGTGGGGGGAGAGGCAGAGCGAGAGGAAGAAGCAGGCTCCCATTGAGCAGGGAGCCCGACATGGGGCGCGATCCCAGGACTCTGGGATCATGACCTGAGCGGAAGGCAGATGCTTAACCGACTGAGCCACCCAGGCGCCCGATACACCAACATTCTTAGCATTATTCACAACAGCCAATAGGTGGAAACAACCCAAGTGTCCATCAACAGATGCATGGATAAAGAAAATGTGGTAGATATATATAGTAGAATATTATTTGACTATAAAAAGAAATAAAATTATGACACAGGCTATAACATGGATGAACCTTGAGGACACTATGCTAAGTAAAATAAACCAGACACAAAAGGATTGTATGGTATTGTGTAATTCCACTTTTATGAGATGTCTAGGGTAGGCAAATTCCCAGAGACAGAAATTAGAATAGAGGTTAAAAGGGGTTGGGGGTTGGAGGTTGGAGGAGAATGAGGAGTTATTGCTTAATGGGTGCATAGTTTCTGTTTGGGATGATGAAAAAGTTCTGCAAATACACAGTGGTGATGGTTACACAACACTGAATTTATTTAGTGCTATTGAACTGTACACTTAAAAATAGTTAAATTGTACACTTAAAATAGTTTTATGTTGTGCATATTTTACCACAATTTTTAAAAAGAATAATAAATAGGGGAATATTATGACCATCTTTATGGCAATAATTCTGGCAACAAATTCCTTGAAAGACACAAAATACCAAGGCTCACTCAGGAAGAAATAGATAACTTGAAAAACCCTGTATCTATTAAAGAAATTGAATTTGTAATAAGACATCTGCCCACAAAGGAAATTCCAGGCCCAGATGGCTTTTTTTGGAAATTCTACCAAATAGTTAAGGAAGAAATAATATCAATTTTACACAAACTCTTCCAGAAGATTTAAGAGGAGGGAATACTCCCCATCTCATTCTATGAGACTAGCATTACTCTGATACTAAACCAGAGAATGTCATTATAAGAAAACTACAGTTGGGGCGCCTGGGTATCACAGTCATTTGAACGTCTGACTCTTGGTTTCAGGTTGGGGTTGTGATCTCAGGGTCATGATTCAGGGTCGTGGGATCGAGTGCCACGTTGTGCTCTGCGCTCAGCACAGAGTACGCTGAAGATTCTCTCTCCCTCTGCCCCTCCCCGCTGTGCTGTCTGTCTGTCCCTCTCTCTCTCAATTAAGTAAATAAATCTTTTTAAAAAATAAGAAAAGTACAGTTGACCCTTGACCAACATTTGTTAGAACTGCACCAGTCCACTTATATGTGGATATTTTTTTATTAATACAGTACTGTACTGTATATGTATTTTCTCTTCCTTATGGATTTCCTAATAACATTTTCTTTTCTCTAGCTTACTTTGTTGTGAAAATATGATATATAATACATAATATGTGTTAACTGACTGTACATATTATCGGTAAGGCGTCAGGTCAACAGTAGGCTATTAGAAGTTAAGGTTTTGGCGAGTCAAAATTCATATGCGGAGTTTCAACTGTGCAGGGGGTCAGTTCCCCAAACCCGCATTGTCCAAAAGCCCATTGTAGGGGTGCCTGGCTGGCTCAGTTGGTGGAGAATGTGACTCTTGATCTCCAGGTTGTGAGTTCAAGCCCCACGTTGGGCATAGAGCTTGCTTAAAAAAAATAAATAAAAAGTTTTTTTTTTTTAAAGATTTATTTATTTATTTATTTATTTATTTATTTATTTATTTATTTATTTGACAGAGAGAGAGACAGCGAGAGAGGGAACACAAGCAGGGGGAGTGTGTGAGAGAGAAGCAGGCTTCCCACTGAGTAGGGAGCCCAATGCTGGGCTCCATCCCAGGACCCTGGGATCATGACCTGAGCCGAAGGCAGACGCTTAATGATTGAGCCATTCAGGCACCCTTAAATAAAAAGTTTTTTAAAAAAGAGTCAGCTGTATACATGAGTATCCTTCACAGAGATGCAAAAGTATTTTTTAATTTTATTTATTTATTTGTCAGAGAGAGAGAGATAAAGAGTACAAGCAGGAGGGAGCAGCAGGCTCCCCGCTGAGCAAGGAGCCCGATGCGGGACTCGATCCCAGGACCCTAAGATCATAACCTGAGCTGAAGGCAGATGCTCAACCGACTGAGCCACCCAAGCATCCCAGAGATGCAAAAGTTTTTACCAACATTTTAGTAAATCAAATCCAACAATATATACAAAAGAGAATACATCAAGAGAAAGTTGAATTTACTCCATGAATGCAAGCAAAACCATATGATCATCTCAACAAATGCAGAAAAAGCATTTGACAAAATCCACCATTCATTTCTGATTTAAAAAAAAAAGCTTTTAGAAAACTAGAAATAAAAGGTAATATCTCCTCATTATGATAAAGAGCATTTAAGGGGCACCTGGGGGGCTCAGTCAGTTAAGCATTGCCTTTGGCTCAGGTCATGATCCCAGCGTCCTGGGATCGAGCCCCGCATCAGGCTCCCTGCTCAGCGGGAAGCCTGCTTCTCCCTCTCTTACTCCCCCTGCTGTGTTTCCTCTCTCGCTGTCAAATAAATAAAATCTTTAAAAAAAAAAAAAAGCATTTAAAAAGTCTATAGTAACATCAAACTTTTTTTTTTTAAGTTTTAATTTTGATTCCATTTAGTCAACATACAACGTAATAGCAGTTTCAGGTGTACAACAGAGTGAGTCAACATTTCCATACAACACCTGGTGTTCCTTACAAGAGCACTCCTTAATCCTAGTCGTTTATTTAACTTGTTCCCCCACCACCTCCCCTCTGGTAACCATCAGTTTGTTCTCTATAGTTAAGAATCTGTTTCAAAAAAAAAGAGAGATGCAAAGAGAGTCTGTTTCTTGGATTGCTTCTCTCTCTTTTTCACCTTCGCCCATTTGTTTTGCTTCTTTTTTTAAGATTTTATTTATTTGAGAATGAGAGTGAGTGAGAGAGAGAGCACAAGCAGGGGGAGTGGCAGAGGGAGAGGGAGAAGCAGACTCCCCACTGAGCAGGGAGCCTGACCCGGGACTCTATCCCAGGATCATGACCTGAGCTGAAGGCAGACGCTTAACTGACTGAGCCACCCAGGCGCCCCATTTGTTTTGTTTCTTAAACTCCACATAAAAGTGAAATCATATGGTATGTGTCTTTCTCTGACTGACTTATTTTGCCTAGCATCATACTCTCTAGCTCCATCCATGTTGTTGCAAATGGTAGTAATATCAAACTTAATGGTGTATGGCTGAATGCCTTTCTCCCTAGATCAGGAACAAAGCAAGGATGTCCACTCTCATCACTTTAATTCAACATTGTTTTGGAGGGTTAGTCAGTGCAATAAGGCAAGAAAGGGAAAAAAAAGATACATACAGAGTGGAAAGGAAGAAACAAAGATGTCTTTATTTGGAAGTGACATGTATGTATGTATTCATCTATGTAGAAAATCATGTGGAATCTACAAAAAACCACTAGAACTAATAAGTGACTTTAGCACGATTGTATGATACAAGATCAATATACTACACTTAACTGTATTTCTATATACCAGAAGTGACCCATAAGGAATTGAATTTTTTTTTAAGATTTTATTTATTTATTTGAGATAGAGAGAGTGAGCGAGACAACGTGAGCAGGGGGTGGGGCAGAGGGAGAGGGAGAAGCAGACTCCTTGCTGAGCAGGGAGCCCAACGTGGGGCTCAATCCCAGGACTTCAGGATCATGAACGGAGCCGAAAGCAGACACTTAACTGACTGAGCCACCCAGGTGCCCTGGGAATTGAAATTTTAAAATCACATTCATTGTAGCATCAAAAATATGGAAGTACAAGACCTGTACATTGAGTACAAAGCTTTGCTGAGAGAAATTAAAGATATAATAAGTGGAGACATAACCAGGTTCATGGATCAGAAGACTCAGTATAGTAAGATGTAAATTCTCTCAAGATTCATCTATAGATTCAATGCAATCTCAGTCAAAATCTTAGCATGTTTTGTTTTGTAGACTTGACAAGCAGATTCTAAAATTCATATGTAATGAAAAGGACCAAAACAACTTAGAGGGGAGCCTGGCTGGCTTAGTTGGAAGAGCATGCAACTCTTGATCTTGGGGTCATGAGTTCAAGCCCCATGATGGGTGTAGAGATTAATTACAAAAAAAAAAAAACTTAAGAAAAACAACTTAGAAAGGCAAGAACAAATTTGGCGGACTTCCTGACTTCAAGATTTATTGTAAAGCTCTATCAGTCAAGACATTGTGGTATTGGTGTCCAGACAGCAACATATATCAATGAAAGAAAATAGAAACTCTAGAAATAGATCCACACATGTATGGTTAATTGACTATTTTTAAGATATATTTATTTATTTGAGAGAGAGAGAGAGAGGGAGGAGGGGCAGAGGTAGAGGGAAAGAGAGAATCTCAAGTAGACTCCATGCTGAGTGCAGAGCCTGGCGCGGGGCTCTATCCCAAGACCCTTAGATCATGACCTGAGCTGAAATCAAGAGCTGGCCGCTCAACCATCTGAGGCATCCAGGTACCTCGGTCAATTGACTTGAAAAAGGTACAAAGGTAGTGCAGAATGGATAATACCTTCTTTCTTTCTTTCTTTTGCGAGAGAGAGAGCACAAGTGGGGGTGGGGGGCAAGGGCAGGGAGAGAAGGAATTTCAAGCAGGCTCCAGGCCCAGCACGGAGCCGACCTGGGGCTCAATCCCACGACCCCATGACCCCAAGACCACAACCTGAGCTGAAATCAGGAATCAGATGCTCAACCGATTGAGCCACCCAGGCACCCCTTGAATGGATAATATTTTCTTTTTTTTTCTTTTCTTTAAAGATTTTGTTTATTTATTTGACACAGAGAGAGAGAGCACAAGCAGGGGGATCCGCAGAGGGAAAAAGAGAAGCAGGATCTCCGTTGAACAAGGAACCTGATGCAGGACTCGATCCCAGGATCCTGGGATCATGACCTGAGCTGAAGGCAGATGCTTAACTGAATGAGCCACCCAGGCATCCCTCTCAATCTCTCTTTAAAAAAATAAAAATAGGGGTGCCTGAGTGACTCAATGGTTTAAGCGGCTGCCTTTGGCTCAGGTCATGATCTCAGGGTCCTGGGATCAAGCCCCACATCAGGCTCCCTGCTCCACGGGGAACCTAGTTCTCCCTCTCCCTCTGCCTGCCACTCCTCCTGCTTGTGCGCTTGTTCTCTTACTCTCTCAAATAAATAAATAAAATCTTTAATAAATAAATAAAATTAAAATGCCTATAAATAAATATTGATCTCTAATAAATAGATTTGCTTTTTGTAGAGGTATGGGTTAACAATTCCAAAAATCCCTTCTGTGTAATCTAGGCTTCAGGAAACATGTAAATATATTAGAAATAATGGGAGCTGGGTTACTTACTAATGGAGTTACAAATATAAGAAGGAAGTTATAAACATGGATGGAGGAAGAGAAGAATGTACCCTGAAGTATTGAATTGGAATTGGAGGTAACAAGATGATCTCAAGATTTTAGATAAGATAGAGAAAAAAAACTCTGTGTGTGTGTGTGTGTATTTCCCATGTTTGTTCACGGAGAGAGCCTGAAAGTAGATATACCTCTAGCAATAAGCAATGTACCCACTTAAGATACAGATTTGGTTTCATTTTCCATTTTAAAGTTTTTGTTTTGAAATAATTTCAGATTTACAGGGGCGCCTGGGTGGCTCAGTAGTTTAAGTGATTGCCTTTGGCTCAGGTCATGATCCCAGGGTCCTGAGATTGAGCCCCACATCTAGCTCCCTGCTCAGCGGGGAGCCTGCTTCTCCCTCTCCCACTCCCCCTGCTTTTGCTCATTCTCTCTCTGTCAAATAAATAAATAAAATCTTTTAAAAAAATAATTTAAGATTTACAGAAAAGTTGCAAAATAACAATCCCTGTATACCTTTTATTGGGATGCTCCTATGTTAACTTTTTGCCACTTTCCTTTATCATTCTTTCTTTCTGTGTATGTGAGTATATTTGTGTCAGGGGTCCCCAAGACCATCCCCCAGTTTGGTGATTCAGTGGGAGGACTTAGAAAATTCAGCATATAGTTGTACTCCTAGCTAAGTTGTAGTGCCATGAAAGGCTAGATACATGACAGGATCAACAAGAAAAAAGGACACAGGTGGAATCTGGAGAAATCCCTGCACAGACTTCCTTAGGCCACCCACCTGTCTTGAGCAAAGGGAAAAGTGACAGGGGCTGAAGTGCAGAGGAAACCAGGCAGAAGCTTGTAAGAGTCCTCTCCCAGGGCAGTCACACAGGATGCATTTAATTTCTCCAGCACTGAATTTGTGACAACACATGTGATGTGTTGTCTACCAGGGAAGCTCACTAGTGACTCAGTGCCTAAGGTTTTCACTGGGGGATGGTTACTGGCCACCCTCTACCTAGCATGTACCAAAATTCCAGACTCCCTAAAGGAATGCAGGTGCTCAGCCTAAATCACATTTTTTGTACAAATGGTTTGGCAGAATGAACCATTCTTATCCTTTAGAAAAGCTTTTATATCGGGGTGCCTAGGTGGCTCAGTCGTTGGGCATCTGCCTTCGGCTCAGGTCATGATCTCAGGGTCCTGGGATCGAGCCCCGCATCAGGCTCCCTGCTCAGCGGGAAGCCTGCTTCTCCCTCTCCCACTCCCCCTGCTTGTGTTCCTGCTCTCACTATCTCTCTCTCTGTCAAAAAATAAATAAATAAAATCTTAAAAAAAAAAGAAAAAGAAAAACTTTTATATCAGTCTAGGGAACTGTTTATCAGCCAAGTTACCAGATGCCAGTCAAGGGCTAACCTTGCAATCAAGTCTTTGTAAGGATAGCCAGTCTTGGGCCACTGTGTTTACTCTTTCCTGTACAAAGATATATAAGAGAAAGACATTCCCTTATATAACCACAGTATCATTATTGAAATCAGGAAATTAATACTGATGTATTCCTGTTATCTATTTTATAGACATTATTCAAAGTTTGCCAATTGTCCCACTGACACCTTGTTTTTATACACATTTTATTTATTTATTTATTTGAGAGAGAGACAGAGCAAGAGAGAGTGAGAGCGGGGAGGAGAGGGAGAAGCAGACTCCCCGCCAAGCGGGGAGCCCGATGCGGGGCTCTGTCCCAGGACCCTGGGATCATGACCTGAGCAGAAGGCAGACGCTTAACCAACTGAGCCATCCAGGCTCCCCTGACATCCCTTATAGTAAAATAAAAACCTTTTTTCTAGTACAGAATTCAATCTAGAATCACATGTTGCATTCAGTTGTTAGTTCCTTTAATCTCCTTAAATCTGGATCACTTCCTCAGTTTTTCTTTGTTTTTCTTTTTATGACCTTGATATTTCTGAAGAGTACAAACTGTTATTTTGTAGAATGCCCCTCAGTTGGGGTTTGCTTGATATTTTCTCATGATTAGATTAGGTTTGAATTTTTGGCAGCAACACCACAGAGGTGAAGCATCTTTCTCAGTGCATCATATCTGGAGGCAGGAAATACCAGTTTGTCCCCATATTGATGATGTTAATGTTGTCCTCGTGGTGAAGGTGGTGTCCACCAGGTTTCTCCACTATAAAGTTACCCTTCTCCTCATTATAATTAAGAAGTAATTTGTTGGGGGGCGCCGGGGTGGCTCAGTCAGTGAAGCATCTGCCTTTGGCTCAGGTTATGATCCCAGGGTCCTGGGATCAAGTCCTACATCGAGTCCCACATCGGACTCCCTGATCAGTGGGGAGTCTGCTTCTCCCTCTGCCTGCCGCTCCCCCTGCTTGTGCTCTCTCTCTCTCCCTCAACCTCTCTCTCTCTCTGACAAATAAAGAAATAAAATCTTTTAAAAAATTTTTAAAAAGAAGTAATTTGTGGGGAGATCCTTTAATACTATGTAAATGCAGTGTTTCACAGTACTATTTTACCCACTAGTTTTAGCACCCATTGATGATTCTTGCCTGAAATAATTACTGCAGTGGTGTTTGCCATATAGTTATTTTCTAATTCCATCATTTTTTCTACATTTAGTAGTTGGTAATCCACTGTAAGGGAGTTTTCCCTTGTCCTCCATTCATTTATTTAGATTAGTTGGGATTCATGGATTCTTTTTTTTTTTAAAGATTTATTTATTTATTTATTTATTTGAGAGAGAGACAGAGATGGCGACGGAGACAGGGAGAGAGAACACAAGTGGGGAGGATGGAGAAGCAGGCTCCCTGCTCTCAGCAGGGAGCCCGAAGCAGGGATCAATCCCAGTACCCTGGAATCATGACCTGAGCCAAAGGCAGACGCTTAACCGGACTCATAGATTCTTTTTATTTTTCTTTAAAGATTTTTTATTTATTTATTTTTGTGAGAGAGAGAGAGAGAGATTGAAAGAGAGAGCACAAGCAGGGGGAGCGGCAGGCAGAGGGAGAAGCAGACTCCCCGCTGAGCAGGGAGCCTGATGTGGGACTCAATCTCAGGACCCTGGGAACATGACCTGAGCCGAAGGCAGACGCTTAACTGACTGAGCCACCCAGGCGCCCCTCATGGATTCTTTTTAAATTCAAATTCATTCAATGGGTGGTAAAACAAGATGCTCCAGATTCACCTTGTACTTTCCTTGCCCCAGCCCTGCGATCAACCATTTCATCAAGGAGCTCTGGTTCCTGTTAGAGGAAAATGGTAATTAGACGAGAGAAATCAATTAGAGGCACACTAACTGGAAAAGAGGAAATAAAGGTATCTTTATTTTCAGATGATATTATTTTATACCTGGCAAACCCTAGAGAATTAATGATAAAATTATAACAATAAAAGTATTCAGCAAAGTGGAGGGACATAAAGTTAACATAAAGAAGTCAGTGGCCTTCGTGGGACACCTGGTGGGCTCAGTTGGTGAAGCGTGCCACTCTTGATCTCAGGGTTGTGAGTTCGAGCCCCACGTTGGGTGTAGAGATTACTAAAAATAAACCTTAAAAAATAAATAAAATAAACTCTTAAAAAAAGACATCAATGGCCTTCATATATACAAATAATAATCAGTTAGAGGCTCTAATGATAGAGAAAACCCCACTTACAATAGCAGCAATGAAGATAATATACCTTAAGAAGGAACCTAACAAGAAATGTAAAAAAAAAAAATCTATGTGAAGAAAACTTTAAAATGTGTTTGTCAAAACTCATAGATCTTTACAGCACAAAAAATGAATCTTAATGTATGAAAATTAAAAAAAAATCAACCAGGAGGTCAGGGAATCCTTGGATGGAATGCAGACTGTGACAACATAATCTAACTGTATTACTAAGAAATGACATGACCTCACTGAAGGGGGCAGGAGAAGACATGCTGACCTATGTAACCTTGGAAAATGGTACTTTGACTGAAAACTCCAGTTTAAAGACAAAAGAACCATAGAAAAGCATTTAGTTCAATTTTGGTCAAGTTATTTCCCACCGAGGTACAAATTAACAATTCTGCTGTCAAATGCTCTACCACTGAGCTATACCCCCCAAATTAACAATTCTGATATTGCTATACATGTTTACTGCAACTGAATAATTAAGTAAATGGGTGATGGATGGTTGGAGCCCGGTTTCTCATGGTTGGACTGGGAGGACATTGATAAGCAAGAAGAGATAGAATGAACCATGTGGTACTGGAATATCAGTATGAATTCATGTTTGTCTTAAAATATATACAGCTGGATAGATACAGAAACCATTATAGATATGTGTGTATACATGGGTTAGTATACATACTTCTATTTCCGAGATCCTATGATCATAACCAGGTCAAAAGACAATTGACAATCTGGGAGAAAATGCATACAACATCTATCACAGTAAAGCGTTCGTATCCTCAATATACAAAGAACTCTTGAAAATTGAGGGAGAAAGGTCAAAAAAGCCAATATAAAAATGAGCAAAAGATGTGAACAGACAATTCACACATTTAAAAAGGATATTAACATGGCCCTTTAGGGGCGCCTGGGTGGCTCAGATGGTTAAGCGTCTGCCTTCGGCTCAGGTCATGATCCCAGGGTCCTGGGATCGAGTCCCACATCGGGCTCCCTGCTCCTTGGGAGCCTGCTTCTCCCTCTGCCTCTCTCTCTCTCTCTGTCTCTCATGAATAAATAAATAAAATCTTTAAAAAAAAAAAAAACATGGCCCTTTAATATATGAAAAGTGTAATCTCACTCGTAGTTGGAGAAACACAAATTAAAACTACCCTGAGAGGATGGATAAACAGATTGTGAAATATTCTGGAAATACCATTTCCAGAATATGGAATTCTATTCATCAATAAAAAGGGAAAAAGTACTGATACACACAGCAAGTTGGATGAATCTCAAAAGCATTATGCTGAGTGAAAGGAGCCAGATACAAGAGTACATACTGTCTCATTCCATTTGTATGAAACTCTAAAAAAGACAAATATAATCTACAGTGACAGAAAACAAATTAGTGGTTGTGTGAGGTGTGGGGGGGGTGTTGGGAAGGGGTGCAAAGGAACCTCTAGAGGGTGGTGAAAATGGTCTATATATCAATTGTGGTAGTGGTTATGAAGTTAAATACATTTGTCAAAACTCACTGAACTGTAGTCTTAAGTATATGTATTGTTAAACAAACAAACAAGACAACATGTCCAAAATGAAGTTGCTTATGCTAAGCCCCACATCACCAAACCAAGACTTAATTACAGTTTTGGCTCTCCCAGATATGGATTCTTACACCAGTCGATCAAGAATCACCTGCTCAGCACTAGTTTGGTAGTCTTTCTGACAAACTTCTGTCATGCCTTAAAAGAAAGTAACCTTGCAGTAACCATCCTGGGTTTTCTGCCTAGAAAATTTCCTTATTCCTGCTCCCTTCTGGCCATAAATGTCATTTTGTACAGCTTCTCGGGGCTCTTTTCCATCTGCTAGATTAGATACTGCGTAATTCAAATAGGTTTTTGCTCAAATAAACTCTTAAAATTTTTAATATGCCTCAGTTTATCTTTTAACTATATATATGGGGAGGGAGGGAGAGCATCTCAATAAGGTTCATGAAATTACAAAAGGTATAAAGGAGTTCTGGCTGAAAACACTTTCCCACAGCAGGCAAATTATTTACCCCTATGAAAATGAGGGCTAAGAAAACCTTCAATGAGATACCATTTCTTACCTCTCAGATCGGAGGAAAAAATTTTTTTTAAGATTTTACTTGTTTATTTGACAGAGAGAGAACTTGCAAGCATGGGGAGTGGGAGAGGAAGAAGCAGGCTCCCCACTGAGCAGGGAGCACGACGACGACACGGGGCTCAATCCCAGGACACTGGGATCATGACTTGAGCCGAAGGCAGACGCTTAACCTACTGAGCCACCCAGGTGCCCCTGGATCAGAGAAAATTTTAAAATATGACAACACAGTCTGTTGGAAAGGCTGTGGGGGAAACAGGCTGTCAAATGCATTGCTAGTGGGAATGAAATTGGAACAGCCCTTTGGGAAGGAAATTTGGAGATACCTAACAAAACTACATCTGCACTTTTTGATGCAGCAATCCTAGTTCTATGTATTTACCCTAAAGATACACCTCAGATAATACAAAATTACATACATGTACAAGGGCATTCTTTTTGGCATTGTTTATAATTGCAAAATATCGGAAACAACCTACATTGGCAAACACAGGAGAGTGGTTAAATTATGATACACCTACAAAATGGGGTACTGTGTAGCTGCAAGAGAGACAAGATATAGTATCAAATGACAAATGCAAAGCATGCTACCCTTCATATATGATAAATAAGATAATATACATATATCTGTTCATTTGAGCAAAAAGAAACACAGAAAGGCTAAACCAGAAAGTAAGTAGACTGGTTACCTCAACAACGGTGGGGAGGGGCAAAATGGAATTCTAACAGAAACAAAGGAATCTGACTATATTTCAAATGAATCACACAGCCTAATTGAAGGGGGCAAGGAGGAGGAGAACTAATCCAAGTAGCTCTTGAACACAGTATTTTGACTATCATCAGATTAAAGACAAAAGGAACTGCATCAAATATTGAAGCTTGTTAAACCCAGTATTTTGACTATAGACTGCCATGAGCCTGAAGACAAGAGACTGTAAAACAACTATATTGACCTCTAGTTGGTAGGTTTGTTTTTTTGCAATCTTATGGTTTAGCAATTCTGGTTACCTAATGGGTATTATATGATTGCACAAATAAGCAAATTTATTGTGGATAATGACAGCCAGGTTTCTTTCCATTGAAGAAGGGATTTACAAATATGGAAAGTGAGACAACTAGAATGAACCTTGCATTGGTGGGTTGAAATGTAAGGTATTAGTAATGAATTTATGTTTTCAAAATATAGATACCTATAGCAAAATATATAAATAGATATGTATGGCTAGATGGATTAGAATACATACATATATTTCCTAGCTTTGTACACCGAGAGGGCCTAGACACAATTACACCCTAGTAGCAATGAACACTTTGTCAACTGGGGATGAAAAAGAATAAGGTGAGTCTGTACTCAGCCATCAAAAAAAAAGAAATCTTAGCATTTGCAACGACATGGATGGAACTGGAGGGTATTATGTTACGTGAAATAAGTCAATTAGAGGAAGACAATTATCATTTGATTTCACCCATATGTGGAATTTAAGAAACAAACCAGAGGATCATAAGGGAAGGGAGGGAAAAACAAAATAAGACAAAATCAGAGAGGGAGACAAACCATAAGAGACTCTTAACTCTAGGAAACAAATTGAGGGTTGCGGGGGGGGGGATGGGGTGACTGGGTGATGGGCATTAAGGAGGGCACTTGATGTAATGAGAATTGGGTGTTATATGCAACTGATGAATCACTAAACTACCTCTGAAACTAATAATACACTATATGTTAATTAATTGAATTTAAATTTTAAAAAAAGGATTAAGGTGAGTCTGGAGCATCTTATAGTGCCAACAAGAAAGTGCAAAAAACCCCCAAAAAACCCCAACCCAAAACGATGCGGACATGTCAAAGGGACACCAAAGTCAACTTGAAGGAGCTCCCACTGGCCAAATCTGGGACAGTTTGAGCACCAAATGAAATAATGATAGTGATTATAATTCATTGAATAAAATAAGTCTGTACAGATATACATACATAAATGGGGGAGAAGAGAAAACGCTTCCTTACAGTAGAATAGCAACTAATAAATACCAAAGGAATGTTGGTGTTAGAAAATCATCACTGAATATTGAAGCCAATGGTTCAGAAATTTTATATATAGAGAAAGAATGATAAAGCAAAGGTGGTAAAATGTAAACAATGGTTGAATCTGGGTAAAGGGTACCTGGAATTTCCTTGTACCATTCTTGCTTTGGGGTACATTTAAAATGATATAAAAATTAAGTTACCGCTCCCCACCAAAGAAAGATAAAGAAAATAGAGTATGCTAGTATTGATAATGTCTCTAAACATGTTTTCTAATGTTTTTCTTTCCCAGATAAAAACTACTCCTTGGGTGGTGGGGTTTGTATAGGGAGCCAGAAAGTACAAGAGAGGCTTATAATGCATTTTACTACTTATTTGGATGTTCCTGGGGTTTCGCCATCCTGTTTTTGCTTTGTTTTTTTAAACGAAGCTTTTTCGTTTGATTCACTGCCATTCTTTCCTCTTGGGTATTTTACATTTATTTGTGGCTAGGTCCTTTACCTAACAGGATGTACGGCTTCATGTTAAGAAAATCAGCGTCAAATTCCCCCCCCCCCCCCAAAAAAAGCCAAGGGCTTCACCAGAGGCGGGGTTTCCCTCCGGGAATCACTCGGAGGGGGGCGGGAACTAGACAAGCGCAAAGCTTCCGCTTTCATTTCTAGGGTTGTAAGTCAACCATTCCGATTAAAGGAGTACGGCGGAAGGGTGATTTTCTGTCGGCAAACACTTCCCTAGAGACAAGTCCACCTATGACATAAGGATGCCACAGTGTCGCATCATAATGGGTGGTCTGTGAGAGCTCAAAGGCCAGATCAGATGACCTAGTTTGCGGTAAAACATTAAATTGCAATTCACCTGACCTGTCAGTTTTACTCTCTTCTCTCCGTTTCCAAAATACTGAACTTCCGGGGTAGACTCCTCCCCCTCCATTCCTGGCCAGTGGTTTGATCCGACCCTAATACTGACAGGAGGGACGAGCTGAGTCTGCGCAGAAGGCTGTTTGGGGGGTGGGGGGGAGGAACATGGCGCAAGCTCTGTCTGAGGAGGAGTTTCAGCGGATGCAGGTGCTGCTCGCTGGGAAAAGACCACCGCGTTAGGCAACGGGGGGCGGGGTAGAGAGAGGTCGTGCCACCGGCTCTGAGAAGGGGTTGGTTGGGGTGGACCTTGAGTCTAAGGGGTTGGCCTGGGGAAGGGAAACTGAGGCTCTGTGGGATGAGACTCTTGGATTCTGAGATACTGTTGGGATCAGAGGGGTTGGAGTCTGTTAGCTTTGTGGGCGGAGGAGAGAGTCCTAGAGTGGGCGATACCTTACTCAGACCTGGAGGGGACGAGACCTTTGGGCCCGTGCGGAGGACACCATGGGTCGGTGATGATAGCATTGGGCTTTGAGAGAAGGAGATCCTGAGAGGGCGAAACCATTTTGTCTGGAGAGGAAGGAAGCAGGCGTTAGGCCATTTGCGTCATGGTGGAGGGAGCCCTTGAGAGGGCAGTACCATTACCCGGTGGAAGGTGGAAATGTTTGTGGGAGATACCACTATGCCAGGGAATTGGGGAAAGACCCCACATGTTGTCATTGTTCCTGGGAGGTGGAGATCCTGTGTGAGTGCTGGTAGTGTATCCTAAGAGGGAGCGGTACCTTTGGATCTAGATTAGGGGTGATCCATTAGGCGTGGGGTGAAGAGGACCCCGAGTGGATAATACCATGAATTCCTGTTGGAGAGAGGACCAGAAGAGGTTAAAGAGTGATACCTTGGACCACACGGAGGGGAAATCACTGGACTTTGGGGAAGTACCCCAATTGGGTACCCAGACCACTCGATTCTTTTGGGGATGCCTCTGAGTTGGGATGAAAGGCCAGAGTAGGCCCTTGTTGAGAGAGTTCCTTACTGGGGAAGACCATTGGATTTTGTGTTTGGGGAGACTCTGAAAGGGGGGAAGCCCTGAGTAGGATCCTGTGGGAGAAGAGGAGGAACTCCGAGTGAGGATAGGTGATCCATTGATCCTTGAATGAGAGAAACCAGTTGTAACTGTGCGAGGGATGCTTAGGGTGAAAGGGTGAGATCACTGGACCGTGAAAGGGGAAGTTACAACCTGTAACTTGTGAGGGGAGATTCTAAGTGAGTAGGAGTAATCCAGTTGGCCCACCCAAGGTTTTGCAGAGGAGAGACCCTGAAGGATGTAGGGCCATCCCATTGGATCATGACTGGGGAGTTCTTGAGGGACGTGGGGGACCCTTGAGTGAGGAAGATTGATTTCACGGGGCCATGAGTGAGGGAAAAACCATTTGGCTCTGATGGATAGGGCTTCTATAGGTGCCAAGGGTGTACAAATTGGATCAAGACAGGGGGAGACAGATCATTGGATCTGGTAGACTAATAGGGGCAGGAAAGATTCTGTAGGGGCCAAGCCCTTTGACCTTAAGTAGACCACCAGGGGGTGAAGGCTGGTGCCATGGGAGGAGGGAAAGATCCTTATGGGGTAAGGGACAGTAGGTCTGGGAAGAACTGGCCTCAGTGCCCTACAGGGCTGTTAGGAAGGGGTATGCTGTTTGGAGTGGCCCATACTTCACTTTCTCTTAATTCTTGAAAGGGGTTAATTCTCTCGAGCTTTGGGGGTGAGGATCCCAGGCAGTCCCCAACTTACTGTAAGTTGGACAGGAAAATACCAGGCCCTCTTCCCTTGAAAAGAGGGAGGAATACAGGCCCCTGCCCCCTATACTCAGGGTCCTCCAAGTCTGGCCAAGAGGATAGACAATACTCTACTATGACAGAAAGATAGAACAGTGTTTAGTGTCTGATGAGGTGAGCCAGGATGAGGAGGGAGAACTTTATCCTGTGGGTGTGGGGAGCCATGGAACATGCATGAGCAAGAACTTGACTGCATCAGTGCTCTGTCTATGGCCTGAGTGCAGAGGGATGGAAGAGGGGGAGGGATGGAAGGGGAGAGATGGAAGAGTGAGGCTGACTGTGGTTATAAGTAGAGCTGGAGAAGGTGGGACAGGGGCTGAGGGGCTGGAGGCTCGTTTAGGACCTAGCGTGCATAGGTCTTAAGGAGTGGCTACAGGGAGGGTAGCAGGGTCTGTGGGGCTCAGGGGATTGGTTCCCTCATGGTGAAAATAAGGGCACATTCCTAACCAAGTCATTTCCCTTCTTTGCTTCCCCCAAGGCTCAGCTCCTGGAACTCCGGACAAATAACTACCAGCTTTCAGATGAATTACGCAAGAATGGCGTTGGTGAGCCAAGAGGGTCTCAGATGGGGGTGGCTTTGGGGGACAGAGGCCAAGGGAAAAAACCTCAGAGGCCTGGCAGGAAGACCTTTCAGCTTCCTGCCACTGAGGCTGAGACAACCTGCTTTCCCCACACCAGAGCTCACCAGTCTTCGACAGAAGGTCGCCTACCTGGATAAGGAGTTCAGCAAAGCTCAGAAGGTACCTTCCTCCACCCACTCACCCACCCATGCTTCCCTGTAACCATCTGACTCATTCATCTATCCAGGGAGCACCTACAGAGAACCAGGCCTAATGTTACATGCTGTCATCAGTCATTCAAAAAACTCTCATGGAAGTCTCTTTAGTTTGCTAATTTTGTCTAATCCTGCTTAGTTATTGATTAATTTTAATTTACTCTTAATGCATTTTCAATTTCAATTACTCAGTCTCATTCACTAACTTCTAACTAAATAGTCACATCCATAGGTGAATCTGCCTTGAGTCTGCCTTTTGTCCTCCACTCAAACTCCTGCCTGTGCTCCCACTTCCCATCCCTGTCCTGGTCCTGTTGGTAACATGAGACTAGACCTACCTCTCAGATCATCTGAAGATGAAATAGTGTATAACCTCTTATGGCCCCTCAAGGCATTCAAGGCCCTCTTTTGTCTCCTTCTTCACTGCTCTGTCCCTACACATAGCTCAATGTTATGCACTCCATAAATATTTGTTAGATGAAGGCATACAGAATGCAGAAAACCTGGCAGTCAGGAAGGTGGGTTTCATTTCGGTAGGGTGCTGACTGCAGAATGTGGCAATGCCCTCAGCTGCTCAGCAAGGGAGCAGCAGTTTTCACGGTGCGTGGGAGGGATCCACATAGACGTGTTTGGACCGATGTAGCAATGCATTCACAGTTTCTGAGCCTGGAAACCCAGCCCATGAAGGGTTAAATACTAAGACTCATGAACAGTCTCAAGAGCTAAGAGGAAAGCATGTAAGCAGGATGCCCTTCACTCACTCACTTATTCACTCCATCATTTCCGTGGACTACAAATTTCACGCAAGTTCTGTGGTTGAAGATGCTCCCATCCCTCAACCCGTCATCATTGTCCCCCCTTGACACTTGCCACAGTGTCTCCATACCCTAGTGAGGGAGTCCATCTCCATTCACCTTATCTCTCTTCCCACCCCCCCCTCACCTTTAGGCACTGAGCAAGAGCAAGAAAGCTCAGGTAAGGGGACCCATGGTGGGTGAATGTGTCTGGGAGACCAAGGGTCGATATTTCTGTATGCTGGGATCTCCTGGTACTGGCCTTTCTTTCTCTGTGTGTGCACTTGCATCTGTGACTACCTCACTGTCATGTGTTTGTAAGTCTGTCTTTATTTTCCCGTGTTTGTCTCACTCCGGGCCTCTCCATCGTTCCTTTTCCCTTTCTGGCTGGGCTTCTCTCTGAATCTCTCTCTGCCTGTCTTCCTGTTCCTCTCTGACTGTTGCTTCTCTCCCCAACCTTCCCTTTTTCTCTCCCTCACCTGTTCCTATCTGCCATCATTTCTCTTTTCTTCTTTCCCTTTCTTTCTCTCTCTGACTCCTTGTTTCTTTCTCTCCCACCCTTTCCTTTGTTGCTTCCTGACTCATTTCTTTCCCTGACCCCCTCTCTCTTCCCTCTGTTATGTTCTCGCTCCCTTGATCTCTCTTTTCCTATCTCTCTTCCTGCTTTTTCTTTTTTCTCTCTCCCTCTCCATCCCTTTCTCCTTCTCTATTTATCTCCCTTTCCCCATCTCTCTGTACCTCCTCTTTCACCTATTTCTATCTACCACTCTCTTTCCTCCCACTCTCTCCCCTCATGTCCCTCTCTCCCCCCATTTCCATCTTCCCTTCTCTCTACCCTTCCATGTCTGTCTCTCTCCTTCCCTGTATCTCCTGATTCACCCATCTCATTCTCTGTACCCTACGATCCCCTTCCCCCCGTCATTTTCTCCATCTCTGTTTCTTTGCCCTATCTCTCTGTCCTCTTCTACCCTTGTTCGAGACCTGGCCCATGTCTGCCACTGCAGGAAGTCGAAGGGCTGCTGAGTGAAAATGAGATGCTGCAGGCAAAGCTGCACAGCCAGGAGGAGGACTTTCGTTTGCAGAACAGCACGCTTATGGCCGAGTTCAGCAAGGTACTGGTGCCTGGGACATCCGAGCGGGATCAGAGGGGTAGGGGCCCCCTGGGCTGAAGGGGAGGGCTGCTGAAGGTGGTTGGACAGAGGCTGGCCCTGGATAACTGTCCATGGTGCTGAAACAGATCCTGGATTTGTGCTGGGGGGCAGTGATTTGACAAATGGGGCCACTCGCTGTGCTGGGATTAGAAGGCTGCAAGCCCTGAGGACAGCTGGTTCCAGTCCAAAGCACTCCTTTTCTGTAAGCTTCAAGTCCCTTTCTATTTATTTGGTAGCTGATGCTAGGGAGCTCCTGGTTATTGGAGGGTCTTAGGTAAAGTTCTTATGCTTAGCATGAAATAGAAAAATGTTCTCGCTGCTTCCCTTTTCTCTTCCTTCCCCTTCATCTGACCTGACCCTGGAGTTCTAGTTCTTCTAGATAATTCATCCCAAATTGGATAATTCTGTCTTCTCACTGATTTTAGTGTCCTGGTTGTTCCTAAACCTACTAGGGAGTTAGAGATATTATCTTTTCTTTCCTTATCTATCTTCTCTCTCCATGGTCAAGAAGTCTCTAAGGGGGATGCCTAGGTGGCTCAGTTGGTTAAGCATCTGCCTTCAGCTCAGGTCATGATCCCAGGGTCCTGGGATTGAGTCCCACATGTGGCTCCTAGCTCAGCAGGGAGCCTGCTTCTCCCTCTGACTGCCACTCCCCCCTGCTTGTGCTCTCTTTCTCTCTCTCTGACAAATAAATAAATAATCTTAAAAAAAAAAAAAAGAAGTCTCTAAGGTTTTAGTGTGTTTTAAGGAAAAAATTCTCATGGCAACAAAAACGGTATTTCCAGGACTCCATGTGAGAACTTGAGACCTTAAAAAACAAAATATGAAAACAACCTTTAAACAGGTACAATGTCAGGAGAGGTGATTTGACAACTAATAGTTAAGAGCTGTAAGGCCTAGATTAAACTCTTGGCTCTACTTTTTACTAAGTGTAACCTTGAGCAAGTCACTTGACCTGCCTGCTTCTTGGTTCCCAGATGTTTAAATTGGAAATGATAATGACGGTACCTGCCTTGCCGGGATTTTTGTGAGGATTGAATGGGTTAATGTCTGTAAACGCCTTGTACATAGTATTGGTTATGTAGGTGTTAGCTACTTTTAAAAAAATTATTTATTTATTTATTTGAGAGAGAGAGAGATTGAGAGAACGAGTGGGAGGAGGGGCAGAGGGAGAAGCAGGCTCCCCACAGAGCAAGGAGCCCAATGCAAGACTTGATCCCAGGACCCCAGGATCATGACCTGAGCCAAAGGCAGACACTTAACCGACTGAGCCACCCAGGTGCCCTAGGTGTTAGCTACTAATGGTATCCTTTTATTATTACTGATTCATTTTCCCGCTAAAATGTTTTTTGACTATTTAAAAGTCTTAGATCCATCCTGTGGCCCTGCTCTGCCTCAGCCCTTACTACCTCTTATCTGCTCTATTCCCATAGCCTTCTTGCTGGTGTCTCCACGTCTAGTTTCTCCTACCAGCCCATGCCCTAGAGTTTGTCCTGACCTGCAGGCCTTCTCACATCACTCCTTTAAGCAACAGCTCCGAGTGGGTCCTTGACCCTGACTGTGCAGAGCTCCTGGTGCTCACATAACAGCTGACCTCACTGCCTCATTTCTCACTGCTTCCTGCCTCCAGCCTCAGTGGTATCGTGGTTCTTTTAGGATGAGGCAAGGGCAAGCATTCCTCCATCTGCCCAACTTGTGTTTCTCAGCACCTGCCCTGGGCCAGGCACTGGACCAGGTATAGAACCTCCTTCCCACTCCCCCTCTTCCTCCTGGGAACTGGTAATGCTCATGGAGAGACCTGGGCTCAAGGCCTGCCTCCACCACTTACTTGCCAAGATATTTCAGCTCCATTTTTCCTTTGACAAATAGTAATTGAGCACCCCCGGCATGCTCTGGATTCTGGAGATAGTTGTAAGCAGCACAACCTGGACCCCACTCTTGGGTAGCCTACATTCTGGTTGTGGGATGGGGAGAAAGATAATGTATTAAAAAATGATAATGGGACACCTGGCTGGCTCAGTTGGAAGAGCGTGTGATTCTTGATCTCAGGGTTGTGAGTTCGAGCCCCACATTGGGTATACAGATTACTTAAAAATGAAATCTGAAATAAAATAAAAATTAAAAATAGTAATAGTACAATCTAAAACTAATGATGTAATGTATGGGGATTAACATAAGAATAAAAAATAAATAAAGAAAAAAAAATAGTAATAGTACAGATAACTGACAGTGATGTAGTGCTTACCGCGTGCCAGGTCCTGTTCGGTGTGCTTTACATTATCCACTCATTTATTCTTAAAACAGACCAACAAGATATTATTAAGATCCTTACCAAGCAGATGAGGAAAACCGAGCCCCAGAGAGATGAAGTCATTTGTCTCAAGGTCACGTGGCTAATAAACAGCAGAGTAGAAGTTCACATCCAAGTAGGCTAGTTTCAGAATCTGTGCTTGTGACCCTACATTACAAAACAAAGTGTAATTGTCAATCACAGTTTAGAATCCAAACATTTGCAGAGCTTTATCTGTAAGACAAAGGGGAATGGATGTTGTCTAGATGATTTTTTACGGTTTTCTTTATTTTCTACATTTTAAAATTTAGCATGTATTGCTTTTAAATAAAAATCCTGTTAAAATATACTATTAAATTAAAAAAAAAGAAATTAAGAACATAGTAGGTCAATTTAATTGCAGTTAGTACTAGGTAAGAAAGAAATGAACAGAGCGCTGTGCCAAGAGAGTTTTGGAATTTCTGTGTTGGGGGATACCACTTCAAGGGTGCCATTTGAGCAGAGCACTGAAGGATGCGAAGGAGCCAGTCGTGTGAAGAACTGGATGAAAGGAATAGTGTTCTGGGTAGAAAATAACCCAGGCAAGAGAATAAAAATTCTCTGTGAGCCTCGGTATTCTCATCTGAAAATGGGGACAAAGGACCTTTTTTGAAGAAAAAGATTTTATTTATTTATTTGACAGAGAGAGAAAGCACAAGCAGGGGGAGCGGCAGGCAGAGGGAGAGGGAGAAGCAGGCTCCCCGCTGAGCAGAGAGTCCGATTTCAGGCTTGATCCCAGGACCCTTAGATCATGACCTGAGCCGAAGGCAGACGCTTAACCAACTGAGCCACCAGGTGCCCTGGGGACAAAGGATCTTGTCAGGACCCACTGTGAGAACTCTTACAGCCAGGAGTTGAGCAAGGGGCTGGCCTAGTTTTATTTGCATTGTACATTTCTCCAAGGCTGAGGGCTGACGATGAGGGGCTGTGGGTAGCGCTGGCTTTGGAAATGCCCCGAAAGCTTTCTGTGGTGCCTAGGCTCCCAGACACAGACCTCGCCCTCACAGAAGAGGTCTGGCAGTGGGGCTAATTTGTGATGCTGACATCCTGGACCAGCAACTTCCAGTAGGAGCCTGCCTGAGGTCTTTGATTACGACTGTGAGGTTGCGATTGGGCAAGCAGAAAATTGCCCTCAGTGGCCTCCATCCTCTGTGACTCGGCCTCTTAACAGATGGGTGAATTCGAAGTCATTTGACATTTGTGCCTCAGTGTCCTTATCTGTGAAGTGGGGATAATGAGTGACGACGGCACCCTACATAATGCGGGAGCATTATGGGAATTACATCAACTGTAAAGTGCATCAGCCAAGCGCTGTGTATATTGCAGCCAACATTGTTCTGATTCTCTGCCTGTCTGCTCTCTCACTCCTCCCCTGTTCAGCTCTGCAGCCAGATGGAGCAGCTGGAGCGGGAGAACCAGCAGTTGAAGGACGGGGCTGCCAGGGCAGGCCCTGCCCAAGCTGGGAGTCTTGTGGATGGCGAGCTGCTGAGACTGCAGGCGGAGAACACGGCCTTGCAGAAAAATGTGGCAGGTGCAAGCAGGCCCTCCTTGGGGATGTGGGGATCTTGGGGATTGAGTAGGGTGTTTTCCCCCCTGGGGGAAGGGGAAAGGCTTCAGAATGAGGCTCAGCCCTGCCATGAACCAGTGTATAACTTTGGACAAGCCATTTCACCTCTGAGTCAAAGCTTCCTCATCTACAAGGTGCTCGTGGGGATGTCCACCACGTGGAAGATTGCAGTAGAGCTCAGATAAGAGGTGGTATCTTTCTGAGTTGATTTCAGTGCCTGGTACCTAGCAAATGTTACCGATTAGCAGATTGAACATCGGAAAGGAGCTCTTTGCTAAATGGAGAGAGTGAATGAAGAAGCTTTCGGAAGACTCTGAGTCCAGATTGTCAGTGGGGTCTGGGAGGAAGGCTCAAAGAAGGCTTGGTAGAGTGTGGGAAGGTCCCAACATGGGGATGTTTGGAGAGCAGCTGGGGCTTGTGGTGTGGTGGGTGCTAGTTTGGTGATCAGGAGGGAGGCTTTGTAGATTTGGTTGAGGATTAGGAGGTTTTGGATTCAGCTGTAAGGGGGGGTTAGAGGATGGTGGGCAGCACCTTGGAAGGCTATGGTCGGGGCCTGGGGATAGAAGGTGGAGCTTGGGGAAACTAGCTTGGGCTGGTTTGATTGTAGACAGGATTTCAGTGGATGGGAGAGCTTAAAAGATTTGTGAGGAGTGTGGATGCGGCTGAGCCTTTGTTTTGTAGGCTTTTGGTCACTTGGGACAGGGTCTCTTCTACCTGAAGGATCCAAGGCCAACTCTTCCATCTACTTGAGGCATGGCAGGGGTCTTCAGAGACCACCTCATCCATCACATAGTTTTTTCTACCCACCAGCCCTGCAGGAGCGCTATGGGAAAGAGGCCGGGAGATCCCAAGCTGCCAATGAGGGCCAGGGGGACCCCCCGGGGGGGCCAGCCCCCACTGTCCCAGCCCCCATGCCACTGGCGGAAGTAGAGTTGAAATGGGAAATGGAGAAGGAAGAAAAGAGATTGCTCTGGGAGCAACTGCAAGGCTTGGAGGTGAATCTGGGTCTGTTGGGGTTGTGGTGTCAGGAGGCAGGCAGATGCCCTAGCTCTGCCTGTAGTCCCACGGAGATGTCTGTGACATCACCAACTCGTGGGCTGACAGACTGGGGAGGCAGGAGGGCAGGGGAAGGCACAGGCCTTACCTCCCCCTTTGCTGATATTAACCCCCTCCCTCATCCTTCCCTGCAGAGCTCAAAGCAGGCTGAAACATCCAGGCTGCAGGAGGAGCTTGCTAAGGTAGGGCTGCTGAGCTTTCCCGGGACTTTGCCCCACTCCACTTCCCACCTGCTGTGCTTCTCCTTGCAGGGGAGAAGGACCAGAGTACCCCCCTCAAAGCCTGAGTTTCGTCATCTGTGAAATGGACAGACTCACATTTACGGCCCATAGTTGCTTTCAGTATGGAATAGGCTAATGTGGTTCCTCTGTCTTGTGAATGGCAAGCCCCATCCCTCCCTTCTGTGTCCTCCCAGCTCTCCTTGTTCATCCAGCCAGCCAGCCAGCCAAGCATTTATAGACTGCTGGCTCTTCTCTTAGGTACTGGCAACCCAGTGATGAGGCAGACAGTCATGATCCTGCTTTCCAGGCCTCCTGCCCTAGCCATTCTATGATGTGGCTGTCAGTCCACATGTTGGGGATGTAAATACCAGCCTTTGGAGCCTAAGGGAGCTGGGTGGAGATCATGTTGTTGCTACTGACCACCTTGGCAACCAAATTACTTAACCCTCCTGAGACTCAGTTTCCCCATTTATAAAACCAGTAGTCCTCGCCTCTCAGGACCGTTTCGAGGATTCCACGAGATAACATAAGTAACTTCCAGCTTCTGAAAAGGACTCAGTGAGAAGTGTCTATAAATACTAAATTTATTTTTGTCTTTACTAATATGTTATTACTTGTCTGCACCCCCATCCCCCACCACCAGCTCTCTGAGAAACTGAAAAAGAAACAAGAAAGGTAAATTTCTTTTCTTCCCGAGGCGGGGGGAGGGGTTTGGAGGGACCAGCGGCGGGGGCGGGGGGGAACCGACTTGTGGAACTGACCCATTTATGTCTATCTTTCTGTGCCCAGTTTCTGCCGTCTGCAGACAGAAAAGGAGACGCTGTTCAACGACAGCCGGTAACTAGCAGGGGTGGGCGTATGGGCAGACAATGGGGACAGTGCCCAGCAGAATTGCCTGAAGACCACAGGGGCAGAGCTGGGGGATAGGGTCTCAGGCCATGGTCAGCACTCCCCCCATCACCCCCAGGAATAAGATTGAGGAGTTACAACAGAGGAAAGAAGCGGATCTCAAAGCCCAGTTGGCTCGTACTCAGAAGCTGCAACAGGAACTCGAGGCTGCCAATCAGGTGAGTGGCTGGATTCTGGGATTGCTGGGGTAGAGGCCAGGGCTGGGAGTCCAGGGAACCCTGAGGTCTGTGGATACTAGTTGGGGAAGCCAATAGTTCCTGTGTTGGAAATATAGGGACTGGATGGGTCCTGGACCCCCCAGGAGCTATGAAAATGGGAACTAGGGAGCCCCGAGAGCCTTAGGAGTTGGCCTATGAGTCTGCATGAATCAAAGATCTCAGGGGGGCTGAGGACTTGGGGGCTGTGTGCCAAAGTTCAGATGAATCTGAAACTGTGGGGGATTGGAGACAGGAATCTGGAGAAATCTATGGTCACTGGGGACTGGGACGAGGAGCTGGAATGAGCCTGAACTCCCTGGAGGTTGGGGGACTTTGAGACCTGTGGGAGCTGGATAGGTACAAGACTTTCAAGGGCGGACAGGTGGGCCTGGAGGCTGACTCTGTTTGAGGTCCTCAGGGTATGGGGGCTGGTTTGGAGGGCTGAAACAACTAATAAGTTGGATCACTTGGGCTGAATGGTCCTGAGACCTCTGGAGGCTGTGAATAAAAAAAAAAAAAAAATTGGTGAGTCTAAGACATCCAGAGACTGAAGCAAAAGTCTAGATGGGTCTCAGGCTCCCAAGGGTTAGGGGCTAGGGGACTTTTAAGCTTCTAGGCTTCCCCCTAGAGCAGGTGAATCTGAGATCCCTTGGATTAAGGGATATAGTGGTTTGTGGGTCTAAGGTCTCTAAGAGCTGGGGACAGAAGTCTGGGTAAGGCTGGGTCTTCAGTTACCTGGGTCTGAAGATCCCCAGAGACTGGGGACAGAAGTAGCAGGTGGGGAGGGGGGCGGTATGGTCAATCAGACCTCACCAGGAGCTGGAAACTATGAGACTGTATGAGTTTGAGACTGCTAGGTTTTGGGGCTATGAGTTTGGGCAGACCCTGAGACTCTTGGGAGCTAGAGACACAGGGATGGAGTGTGTCTGAAACCCATGGGTGTTGGGGTCAGGAATCTGGGTGAAGCTGTAGTCCCTGGGGGCTAAGTGTGTCTGAGAATCCTGGGGCCTCCGAGCTAGAATCTGGGTGAGTGTGAGCCCTCTTATGGATGGGGGTGGGTGAGTTTGAAATCCCCAAAAGCCTAGGTGTTTTTCTAAGATTCTTAGACCCGGGATATGGGATCCGAGGCCAAAATCAAGAGTTGGATGCTTAACCCACTGAGCCACCCAGGCGCCCCTCTCGGCTTCCCTTTCCGATGGCTTCCACTCTTCTCTCTGGCCACCCACCCCTGCTTCTCTTGCATTTTCTAGTTTCTCTCCAGTAAAGTACAAGAAGTGTACTAATCTTAAATTCTAATGACTTAGAATTTGGGTGAGCCTGAGTCTGATGGCTGGGTAGTCTGGGACCCTCAAGTGCTGGGGACATGCTGTCAGGTGGTCAGAGAGGGGGGTCTGTACGGTTATGTGTACCTCAGGGGAGGCTGAGGTCTGGAATGGGCTCCCCTGACCTGATCCCTACAGAGCTTGGCGGAACTGAGAGATCAGCGGCAGGGGGAGCGCCTGGAGCATGCAGCAGCTCTGCGAGCCCTACAGGATCAGGTACGTGGTACTGGGCAGCTTCTGGGAGGTGGAGGGTGACGTGGGGGGGCAGCCTCGGCAGGTATTACACAGGCAGGGAAGGTCCCAGGAGTCCTGTTTCCCCCTGGTCGTGGTGCGAGTGCACATGTGTTTTCTTTCTTGGCTGTGGGTGGGTCCTGTCCCCTGTTCTGGACCCACTCTCACCTGGTGTGGGGGTGGGGCCAGGTGTCCATCCAGAGTGCAGATGCACAGGAACAAGTGGAAGGACTTTTGGCTGAGAACAATGCCTTGAGGACCAGCCTGGCTGCCCTGGAGCAGGTACAAGATACCTGGGAGCCCTCACTGATCCCTCTCCGGTTTCCCGTCTCCTCCTGCTTCTGATCCACATTAGGGCACGGCCTTCTGGACCTCATGCTGTTCTCCTGCCTCTGTTTCTATTTGATCCTCTGCTTGCTTTCTTTGTTTTTTTCTTTCTTTCGAGAGAGAGAGAGCAGCAGTGGGGGAGCAGGGTGGAGGGCAGAGGGAAAGAGAGACAGAGACAGAGAATCTTAAGCAGGGTCCACACCCAGCCCCGGAGCCTGACTCAGGGCTCGAACTCACGACCCGGAGATCGAGCCTGACTCAGGGCTCGAACTCATGACCCTGAGATTGAGCCTGACTCAGGGCTCGATCTCACGACCCTGAGATCATGACCTGAGCCAAAATCAAGAGTCGAATGCTTAACCCACTGAGCCACCCAGGTGCCCCTCTCGGCTTCCCTTTCCGATGGCTTCCACTCCTCTTCTCTCCGGCCACCCACCCCTGCTTCTCTTGCATTTTCTAGTTTCTCTCCAGTAAAGTACAAGAAGTGTACTAATCTTAAGTGTACATTCAGTGAATCCTATCTGTCTGGCAGTCTGTCTGTCTCCATGTGGCTACCACCCAGATCAAGATGTAGAGCCATTTTCAGCACCCCCAGAAAGCCCCTTTTACCCCTTCCCAATCAATACTTCCCCAGAAATAACCACTCCTCTGACCTCTAGCGACACTAACTAGTTTTACTTGTTCTTTAACTTCATGTAGAGGAATCAGACACCCATTTTCGTGCCTGGCTTCTTTCCGGTGAGGCTCATCCATATGTAGCATTGGTCTGTTCTTCTCTGTTTACTATTCCACTGTATGACTCGACTACTTTATCCATTCCCCCGTTGATCTCTTTTTCTCATTCCTTTTCCCTTTGAAATTCTTTCTCTTTCCTCCTGGCTCTCTTCCCACCTCCCTCCTTGTCTCCCTGGAACTGGGAGGCTCAAACCCTGTGGCTAGCCCCTGGGGGGCCCTTTTCACTCCACTTCCCATCACCCCCATTCATCCCAGATCCAAACAGCAAAGACCCAAGAACTCAATACGCTCCGTGACGAGAATGCCGGGCTGACAGCTGATTTGCAGCAGCGGCAGACTGAGTATGAGGACCTCATGGGACAGAAAGATGACCTCAACTCCCAACTGCAGGTGACGTCTCTGGCTCTGACCTGGCTTCTCCCAGTTCCCTCGTGCGGGCTCAGGGGAGCCCTCCTCGAGGTGCAGTGGAGTGGGGGGAGACTGTGGGATCGGGAGGATCTGGGTTCCAGTCTGGTCTCCTAACTTACTAGCACCTCGTGTCCTAGACCATGTTGCTCTCCTTCGCTGACACTGAACCTCTTAAGTTAGACAGGATAGCCATTCTGAGTCCATGGTAGCGACCGGAATCATAGTGGCTGAAATAAGATAGAAGGCTAGTTCTCTCTCATGGAACAGTCCAGGTGGGCTGTCTAGGGATGGCTGCGCCACGACCAGTGACCCAGGTTCCTTCTACATTGCCACTTTCAATGCAAGACTTCTATCTTGGTAGCCGAGATGCTTCCCAGGCCCCCCCTTCATCATGTTTGTTTTCTATCTGGAAAGAGGGAAGGAAGAGGGATGGGCCCAGCATGCCCCTTTCCTTTATGAGTATAACCTACCTCATGCTCACCCCTTCTGCATATGGAAATTAGTCACGTGGCCACACCTCACTGCAAGGGAGGCAAGGAAAAGTCAACTCGACAGCCATGTGTCCAAGTACGAAATCTATTGCTAGGGACAGAGGGGGGAATGCACGGAACACTGGGGAGCCGCTAGCAACGTCTGCCATGTTTCTCATCTAGGAACGGAGAGAATAATACCAACTTTACTGGGGTTAAGGGAGACCCATCCACCAGAGGTGTCCTGGGCGACGATCGCCTCCTGAAGGCTCTTTATCAAACTCCTCTCCTTTGTCCCCTCATTAGGAGTCATTACGTGCCAATAGTCGGCTCCTGGAACAACTTCAAGAAATCGGGCAGGAGAAAGAGCAATTGACCCAGGAACTACAGGAGGCTCGGAAGGTGGGCAGCTCTGCAAGGTGGATAGCGTGGATGGGGAGGGATCGGCCCTGGTCCGTGGGGAGGGCGCAGGTGATGTAGGCCAACACATGGGACCAGCAGCAGGGTGGAAAGTGACCAGTGCCATGAGGCTAGGTGAGTGACTTAGCTAGTTCTGTGGGAATGGGGAGGAGGCAGAATTGGGCTCATTCCCTGAGCCTGGGGAGAGGGTGGGAGGCCCTGTCTAACATTGAGGGAGGAGGCTGACTGGCATCCTCCTGCCCCCAGAGTGCTGAAAAGCGGAAGGCCATGCTGGATGAGCTGGCAATGGAGACGCTGCAGGAGAAGTCCCAGCACAAGGAAGAGCTGGGAGCCGTCCGACTAAGGCATGAGAAGGAGGTGCTGGGGGTGCGTGCGCGCTATGAGCGTGAGCTCCGAGAGCTGCACGAAGACAAGAAGCGGCAGGAGGAGGAGCTCCGTGGGCAGATCCGCGAGGAGAAGGTGGCTGGGTGGATGGCAATGTCCTTCTCTCAAACTAGGGGGAGCACAGCATCGCTGATGGGTTCGGGGATGGTGCGGGTGAGGGGCCCACTCGTCCACCTGCCTCGCCCTGACGGTCTCCCCTCTCCCAGGCCCGGACACGAGAGCTGGAGAATCTCCAGCAGACGGTGGAAGAACTTCAAGCTCAGGTACATTCTATGGATGGAGCCAAGGGCTGGTTTGAGCGGCGCTTGAAGGAGGCTGAGGTGAGTTGGTGCCTGATGAAGCACAGACGGCTGGTGGGGGGATACCCATGCCACGCCGGGGGACCGGGAGTGGTCAGGCCCTGGAACTTTCTGCAACACTCTGGACTAGGGTAGCCCCGCTGCCCCGCCAGCTCCACGGCAGCCCTCCAGAGGGGATCGGGGCTGGCCATCAGTGAGGCAGAATGCCACATGAGCAGATTTGAAAAGGCATCCCTTCCTTCCGGAACCGCTTCCATCAGGAAATCATTATAATATCCTGATTTTATTCGGACAAGGACTTCCACTGCCATGGTGGGGGAAAACTCATCATAATACCTAAGAGGAAGTGTCACGCAGTAGTGAAGAGCGCAGGTGCCGGAGGCAGCTGTTTGTGTGGGTTCGAGTCCTGGCTGGGCCACTTGCTCACTGTGGGCACCTCACCTGGCCTGCGGCCTGTGTTCTTCATCAGTAAAAACAAAAGGCATAATCATAGTACCTGCCATGTGGGTGGTATGGGAAGATTATGTAAACCGAGTCAGTGCATGTAAAATCCCTACGACGTTCTTGGCATGCAGTGAGTGCTGTGTTATGTTTTGTGAAATCAAATCAGATGCACACGTCGCTCCGTGGCGCAGACAGCGCAGCCCTAGATGTGCTGCCTCCGTGTCCCGCCGAAGGGCACACGGTGTCCCCTGCAGGAGCGGCCCCTGCTGCCATGACTGCCCTCACGGGCCATGGCGTCCTGTGTGTGTGTGCGGGGGGGCGGGGGGGTGTGCATGGCCGGACCCGACGCTTGTCCCGTAGGAATCTCTGCAGCAGCAGCAGCAAGAGCAAGAGGAAACCCTCCAGCAGTGCCGGGAGCAGCACACTGTCGAGCTGAAGGTGCCCACCGCCCGCCGCCCGCCGCCATTCCTCTCTCCCGGGAGGGCCGGGCCCTGGAGGGAGGACGGAGGTTCCCCAGGCAGAGGCCTGAGCTGCCCCCTGGTTTGCAGAGCAAGGAGGAGGAGCTACAGGGTGTGCGGGATCAGCTCCAGCAGGCCCAGGAGGAGCGGGACTGCCACCTGAAGACCATCAGCAACCTGAAACAGGTCCCTTGTCCCCCACCCCCACCCCTGCACCGTCCCGGACATACCCCGGGCCCCAGCGCAGAGTCCTGGGGCGGGGAGGGAAGGCACCGCCCGCCAGCCATGCTTTCTCTGCCGCACAGGAGGTGAAGGACACGGTGGACGGGCAGCGGATCCTGGAGAAGAAGGGCAGTGCTGCGGTATGATGCGGGGCTGGCCAAGCACAGCCCGCCCCCCCGCCCGTGGGACCACTGGGCCTCAGCCCGCCTCTTTCCCCCCGTCCCCCACAGCTCAAGGACCTCAAGCGGCAGCTGCACCTGGAGCGGAAAAGGGCCGATAAGCTGCAGGAGCGGCTGCAGGACATCCTTACCAACAGCAAGAGCCGCTCTGGTGAGGGACCGGGAGGGCAGGGGGTGCCAGGGTGCAGGGGCGGCTGGGCTTGGGCCCGAGGGCCAGAGCTGCTTTCTGCACCTTTATCCACCGGCTCTCCTGTGCTTTCTGTCCGTCTTCAACTTGGTCGGTCGGTCGGTCGGTCTCCTCTGTTTTTCCTGCTCTCTACATTACCTCTTTCTGTGTCTCCTCTTGGTCTCTCTGTGACGCCTTGTGCTATTCTCTCTCTGTCTCTGTCTTTCTCTCTCCCTGCTTTCTTTCTCTCTCCTTTTCTCCTGCTGCTTTTTTCTTCTCTGTCTCTTTAACTCTCTCTCTCTCTCTTCTCTGTCTCTGGATCCCCACAACCCTCTCATACCCATCCCCACACCTCACCTGGTGTCTAAATCTCCTGTATCCATTCTCTCATTCTGTAAATGTGGACTGAGCCCCCATGCTCACATCCAGGGTCCTTGATAGGAAAACCCCCCAAAACTCTGTCCTCCAGGGGCCCCAGGTTGAGCTAGGGAGACAGACTTAACATTCAGACAGCAGCACTGCAGCATTCTCCCTATGCAGCTAAAATCCATGTTCTTTCTGCCACTTCGGGCAGAAGATGCAACAAAAAACCTTGAGTTTCTTTGGACCTTTTTTTTTTTTAGAAGGAAATGGCCTATAAATATGTTTAAATAAGTAGATATGATGCAGCGGTGAGGGCACTGTGCATCTCCCATATCACAGGCTCAGAGAATACTTGCTCCCTTGTCCCCCTGCGGCCATCGGCTCTTGCTGGAGATCCTTGGGGTGGGATGTCAGCCCTCCCGATACCCAGAAGCAGCTGCAGGAGCAGAGGCCCAAGCTCATTGGGCCTGCTTTAAGTGACATGGCAAAAATGGATCTATCTCTCACCCAATCTATGTCTCCCTGAGGCATTCTGTCTATCCTGAAGTAACCTCTCTTTATTTTTTTAAAGATTTTATTTATTTATTTGAGAGAGAGAGAGTATGAGAGAGTGAGAGAGAGAACATAAGCAGTGGGGAGGGGTAGAGGGAGAAGCAGACTCCCCGCTGAGCAGGGAGCCCGATGTGGGGCTCGATCCCAGGACCCTGGGATCATGACCTGAGCCGAAGGCAGACGCTTAACGACAGCCGCCCAGGTGCCCGTAACCTCTCTTTATCAGAGGGGTTTGGTTTCTGTTTTGCTACAGATTAAGGTACGAATCAACAAGCAGATTCCAATGGTGGTGCCATACATTGTCCTTGTCCGTTAGATGAAATGAGGATTTAGGGTCACGGTTACATGTCTCTCTCCATCTTTTTTCCCTCTTCTCGTCTCTGCTGACTCGTGTCCTTATGCCCGGTCTCTGTTGGCCTCCCCCGTCTGCTGTGGCTCGCTGCCTGTCGGGTTTTCTCTCTGCATGTAGGCGTTGCCCCGTGCTCTCCCCAGCTGTCAGTCCTCTTTGTGCGTACCCCAAGTCCAAGCGCAGACGTCCCTTAATGCCCGTAGGTGTCCACACTGCCCACTCTCTCCCAGCCTCCTCACCTTTGTTTCTCTTCTGGCGTGTGTGTTTGCCCGGACAAGCAGCTCCTTTTTCTGTTTCTGCCTGTCCCTGTCGTGCTGTCTGCCTCCACCTTCCCCACGCCCAAGTGTCACTTCGCCTCTTTCCATCTCTGTCCAGTCTATTTCTGCCTCTTCCTGCCAGTCGCTGCCCTGGGACCCTGGGGGATTGGGGCTCAGGTTTCTCTTCCCTCTCTGCCCAAGGCCTCGAGGAGCTGGTTCTCTCAGAGATGAACTCACCAAGCCGGACCCAGACTGGGGACAGCAGTAGCGTCTCCTCTTTCAGCTACCGGGAGATCTTGCGGGAGAAGGAAAGCTCGACTGTTCCAGCCAGGGTAAGGGGCAAGGAGGAGCCGACAGTCCAGCTTCTCCTACCCCAGTTCTGGGGCCCACCTTTTGCCCTCCCCTGCAGCCATCTACCTCTCTGGGCCCAGCACATACATTTTCTTACCAACTTTTCTCTAAGCTCGCCAACTGGGACTCAGATTGCCAAATGGGGGATGGGCAAATTATTCTCCCTGACCCTCTGTTCCCTCATCTGTGAGCTAATTCCACCTTTCCCGGTGTCATAAAATATGTAACTCATAGCAGGTGCACCACCCAGGTAGGAGGTCCTTTTTTCCAACTTGTAATTATCACTCGTTACTGTCGTCTGTTGTGTCAGCTTCCTGGCTGGCCACTTTTATTTGGAAATCATTTGTGATTATTCCATAAGTAGTATGTGTGCCGTGTAGAAAAATTTAAAAAACACACACAAGCGAAGATTTTTTTTTAAATCCAAAGAAACCACATCTTCACCATCCAGAGATCACCACTATAAACCCTGGGTTCACACCTTTCTAGATCTTGCTCTTTAAAAAAAAAAAAAAAAAAAAAGATTTTATTTATTTATTTTAGAGAAAGAGAGAGAGAGATCAAACAAGTGGGGGGAGGGGCAGAGGGAGAGGGAGAGAGAGAATCTCAAGGAGACTCCATGCTGAGTTCCAAGCCCGACGCGGGGCTCCATCTCACGACCCTGAAATCATGACCTGAGCTGAAACCAAGAATTGGATGCTTAACCAACTGTGCCACCCAGGTGCCCCTCTCTTTCTTAAACCTAAATGAGATTGTAAGTAACCTGTTTTTGTTCAGCTGATCTTTTTTTTTTTTTTAAGATTTTATTTATTTGACAGAGAGACAGTGAGAGAGGGAACACAAGCAGGGGGAGTGGGAGAGGGAGAAGCAGGCTTCCCATCGAGCAGGGAGCCCGGTGTGGGGCTCGATCCCAGGACCCCGGGACCATGACCTGAGCCGAAGGCAGACGCTTAACGACTGAACCACCCAGGCGCCCCTGTTCAGCTGATCTTTATCCTCCCGATTTCATAAATTTTCATCTTCTCTAGTACTCTGATCTTAATCAGATTTCCCTGGTTGGCCCCAAAATGTCCTCGAAAACCAGCATTCAGTTTCAGAGCACATGTCGCATCTGGTTGCTTTATGCCCTTTAAGTCTCTTGAGTCTAGTGTGGTCCTTTTTTTTTTTCCATGACACCAACCCATAGAAGAAACCAGCCAGTTGACCTGAAGAAAACGTCCCACCTTTTGGGTTCTCCTGCTGGCTTCCTAGTGGTATCATTTAGCTTGTTGCTCTGTCCTCTAGTTTTCCTGTCGACTGGAAACAAGATCTCATTTGCTAGAGGCTCTCCCTTCATCCTCTCAATGAGGAAATGATGTGGCGGTTCCTGTGTCCCTCTTTAGGCAAAGGGAGATCCAGAGTCCCCGTGGGTGCTGAGACTTGGTCTACAGCCCCTGTCACAGAGCCCACCCCCACCCAGCCCTGGCTCCCTTTCAGCCCCTGATCCTAACTGGGGGCGGGCGACAGCACTGACCCTGGGCTGGCCTCTCCCCTCTTCCCTGCAGTCCTTATCCAGCAGCCCTCAGGCCCAGCCCCCTCGGCCAGCAGAGTTGTCAGATGAGGAAGTGGCTGAGCTCTTTCAGCGCCTGGCAGAGACGCAGCAAGAGAAATGGATGCTGGAGGAGAAGGTGCTGTCTGCCTGCTTGTCCTCACTTGGCACACCCTTGGAGGGGAGGCTGGAGTGTGGAGGGGGGATGTGTGGCTGGGCCCCTTGTTACGTGTGAACATGCCCTGCAGGTGAAGCACCTGGAGGTGAGCAGCGCCTCCATGGCGGAGGACCTTTGCCGGAAGAGCGCCATCATTGAGACCTACGTCATGGATAGCCGGATCGGTCAGTGCCTCCTCCCCAGCCTCACCCCCCCATCCGGCCGCTGACCTGCCTCCTCCTCCCCCACTGTCTCCTCTCCTCTTGCGACTTAGCAAAGGTACTGACAAGACCACAGCTGCTGGAGGGGAGAGCAGGCCCGGCCCGTCCATCCCCTGTGTGTCTGTCTCTTACCTCGGCTCTTCCCTTCTGTCTGGGTCTCTGTCCTCACTCCACTCTCCTCTCTCTGGTGTGGCTCTCTATCCCCTTTCTCTCCCCATCTCTTCTTTCTGCTGCACCCCATCATCTTGTCTCACTGCTCCTACTGCTTGTCTGTACCGTGTCTCCTCCGGAAGTTCTTGTCCTCTGCACGTGTACCCCTGTGGGGGGTCCTTATCTCTTCCTCTCCCACTTTCTCTCCTCTTTTTCCTCCGCCCCCATCTTTGTTTCTTTTGCTCCTTTCTTTCATGCTTTCTCCTACCCCTGTTTTTCCTTTATGAGTCAGAATAACACGGACTGATGCATGCTGAGAGCTGGGTGCTCTGTGTTTTGCATGCGGTCGGAGACCTTTTTCCAGCCCCACGAGTTGGCTATTACCCCCATTTCTAGTAAGTGACGGCTGGGTTTCACATGGCAGAGCCTTGGCCCTGACATCACACGGCTTTTCCCCCCTGCTTTTTTTTTTTTTAAAGATTTTATTTATTTGACAGAGAGAGATACAGCGAGAGAGGGAACACAAGCATTCCCCCCTGCTTTTTGCCCCCACTCTCTGCTTCCCTCTTCTCTGCCCCGTCTCTGTTGTCTGTCCTCCGGCCCTGCCGAAGGGCTGGTCCTCAGCCTGGGCCCTTGCAGATGTGTCCGTGGCAGCCGGCCACACGGACCGCAGTGGACTGGGCAGCGTCCTGAGAGACCTCGTGAAGCCAGGTGACGAGAATCTTCGGGAGATGAACAAGAAGCTCCAGAACATGCTGGAGGAGCAACTCACCAAGAATATGCACTTGCACAAGGCGAGTGTGGCCTACCAGCCTACCCATCTGTCCGTCTCGCCGCCTGCCTCCCGTGCCACACAGCCCCCGGGTCATCTGCCAGCATCCAGAACCCCCCACCCGTTCACTGACCACGCCTCCAGCCCCACCTCCCCATCCTCCAGTCAACTCACGTGCTCTCCCTCGTACATTTCACTCTTCGCTCTGTCCTTGCACCCACCCGCTCATCTGTTCGTGCACATTTCACCCAGCTCGCCCATCAACCTGCCCTACTTGCCCATCTAATCATCTGCCCCGTGTCTTTCCACCCATTTCCTGACATACCTCTCTCTCTCTCACACCACCTCATCAGTCACCCCTTGTCTTAACTTTTACCCACCTGCCCAGTGACCTGCCTGCCTAGCTGTTGTCCTCCATCCGTCCTCTGAACCATTCCTTTGCTCACCTGTTTACCTACCATGGATCACCCCATACATCTGCTTGCCCATCCTGACCCCCCAAATATTTCCCCCATTTCTGGGGGAGTCAGAAAGGTTACAGACCCAGCCCCTGCCTCTGAGAAGTGAGCTCACCATTTAGTAGAAAAGCTGGTGGCAAGGGGAGGGTTGTATCCTCTGGCCGCACCACATGCAGCGGGTGATCTGCTCCCATATCCGTATCCTTAGGTCCCCCTCCCCTGGGAGGCTCCCGCCCCCCCATCTTTTCCAAGCCCAACCCACTGCTGGGGTTCTGTGAGCCTCTCCAAATACCTTCCTGTGCCAGGCTAGACATAGCTGGGCATTGATTAATGAGGTGAGAAGGATGACACCCCGGGTTTGGTGAGGGAGCGTCCCCTGCTCTTTTCCCTGGCCCCTGATGGCTCGTTTGTTTCTTAGGACATCGAAGTTCTCTCCCAAGAAATTGTGCGGCTCAGCAAGGAGTGCGTGGGGTCCCCTGACCCAGACCTAGAACCGGGAGAAGCCAGCTAAAGACCTGAAGGCTGCACCTACTCCCTCCCCCCCCCCCAGGACACCATCCCCTTGGGCTGTGGTGGGAAAATGGGGCCAAAATCAAATAGGTTGGGAGACTGGACATTAAAGGGGTTACAGGCCTGTTGGCTGGTGTTAGTGACCCTGTTTGAGGGCAGAAGCCCTCGGGGAGTGGGGATCCTGAGGGGAGGGGCAGGGATTTCTCGTCTTTCTCTGCCCTGGCTCCCAGAGGCCTTTGCCTTCATCTCTGCATGAGCTCTCCCTCCCCAGAGACCAACTCTTTTTTATTTTATTTTATTTTTTAATTTATGTCTGGAAGCCTGGCTACTCTGCATTTGGGATTGGGGATGTTTGGGTGGGGCGTGGTCCATGTTCAGTGTTCTAGCAATGTGTGTGTGTGTATGTGTGTGTGTGTGTGTGTGTAAAGGCTGCAGCCAAAATACCATCTGGCCAGATGGGCCCACCCACTGACTGTCTACTCTCATTCTTTCCAACCCGGAGGGGTGTGATGGAGATGGGGAGGTCACACCATTGGAACGGGGAGGGAGGTCTGTGGCTGCAATTTCACTCTCCTTCCCCCAACCTCCCCCAGCTGTCTGCAGTTACCGTGGGCCCGCCCCTCCAACCGAGCGGCACAGAAATACCTACAGATATGTATGTGGGTGGATGTGTGTGGGGTATGGGTGTGGATAAGAGTGGGCAGGTGAGAGGATAGACAAGTGGTTAGATGGACTGCTGGGTAAATAAGTGGAAGGTTGCACAGATCAATGATGGGGGAGGTTAAGAAATACACAGGCAGATGGATGGATAGGCAATTGGATGAATAAATGGATAGATGGATAGGTCGGAGATGTAAGTAGACGGATGGCCAGGGGAATGGATGGATGGATGGATGGATGAGGAAGAGTGAAGAGTAGGTAAGTAAGTGATGGGCACGGCTATGGATGGACAGATAATGGGTGCTGGGGGTACATAAGGATAGGGTGGCAAATAGGTGGATGGGGTGAACATACAAATGGATGAGCGAGTGGGTGCATGGAGGGATAGGTAGAGCACTGGGTTGTGGGTGGGAGAATGGATTGATAGGTGCGTGGTGGGTGGATGGAGGGACGGAGAAACAGACAAATCGGGAGTGTGATGAGTGAGCAAACAGGATTACGCAGGTGGGTAGATTGATTGAAAGGGGAAAATTGGTCCCCCCTTAGTGCTCCCCCCCCGCCACACTTTTAATTACCAAAAAATGAGGCTTCCCCTGTGCGCCATGCCCTGTGCCATCCCCTCTCACATGACTCCATTTAATGCCTCCCACTATACTATCAAGTTGGGGTAACTCTCCATCTGACAGCTGAGGATACAATGCAAGTCACTTGCTCAAGGACACAGCAAGTCAGTAGCAAAGCTGGGGTTCAAACCCACCCGTGGTCTGAGGCACTCGGTACCCGGTACTCTATGCCACCCGGGAGCAGAGTCCTCTAGCAGAGGCGGCATGAATTAAGGCTCCTGGACGCAGAGGGATGAGGCAGACTGCCCCTCAGAGTGGGGCCCGCCTGCGAGAGACCCTGGCATGGGGGTGGGACCTGGCTTGTCCCCATCCTGGCTTGCCCCCATCCACACTCCCCTTACCCCCTATTTCAGGCTGGTGCTCCAGTCCCATAGCAACCATCTTGGTCAGAGCTGGGCTCTAACGCATGCACCCCCCCCCACCCAGGGAGCAGCTTTGGGGGCCTGGCCATCTAGAGAAATACCCCCCACCAGTCCCCCCATCCACCCCCTTCTCCAGCCCTTCTCCAGCATGGGGGCAGGGAGGGGACACAGCGCTGCATCATTCCCCATGGCACTCCGCTCTGGGGCCATTAACAGACGCCTCCCCATCGATCAGATCTGCTAAGTGCTGCTGATTCAGACGGGTGGGGGTGGGGGCCCCCGGGGGCAGAGGGGGTAGGAGCTGGGCAGGAAGAGGGGGGAGTCCAGGAAGGAGGTGGGGAGAACTGGCAGAGCTCCCTGCCACCCCCATTTTCCAGATGACGCGACTGAGGCCCAACCAGCTTTGTAGGAGGCGGAGTCTCCCCAGGGTCCCTCTCAGGCTGTCCTAGGGGAGGGGGCTCCGGGAGCCACGAGGCCCCTCCCTGCCTCTCTCTCCAGCTCCCGGCAAGCTCGGAGGGGCGGGGAGAGAGAAGCAGAGAAGGAGGAGAACTCGGGCAGCTCTGCAGAGGGGGGCAGGAGCTCCGGTGTTTGGTACCCCCAGCCCCACCGCTGTGGCCACCGCTGCAGCGGGGACACAGGTGAGGACGGCCCTTGGGGGAGGGGGAGGGGGGCACCAACAGCGCTGTCCTTGTCCCTTCCCTGGTCCGGCCCCCATGCTCTAGCCCATCCTGGGATAGTCCCCAGGGCTTCTCCTGGCCCTTGTCCTTCCAGGGCCCCGGCCCCCTCCCCCTGCCTGTGCCGCCTTCTCTCCCGGGCCGACTGTGGCTGCTTCCCCTCTTCTGCCGCCGCCGCTTCTACCGCCGGCCCCTCGGGGTGTGGCTTCCCCAGACCAGCCCCTAACGGTGGGACGCAGCTTCTCCCCGTCCTCCCCCATCCGCCCCCCGCAAGGCCCGCCAGCCCCCCTCCCTGGAGACACACCCAACTCCTTTTAACACCCCACCGCTCTCCAACCCATTTTGCGGGGGGAGGGGGGACCCCTCCTCTTGTCTTAGTCTTTATCCATCCTCTGGGTGCTCTGGGGTTGTGCCCAACTTCCAGTTGAGCCCCAGGGGGCTTCCTCAGGCCCTTTCCTCCCCCCTGGAACTCTTGGGAGGGTGGACCAGACTTTCTCAGCAACCCCCCCCCATACCCCTCGCTCCCAGACACCTCTCGGTCTCTGAAAAATAACCTAGCCCCATATCTACCCCTTTAGATGCCCCACTCCCTTCTCCAGCCCCTCTAGGGGGCCCCACCTCGCCTTCCTTCCCCAGAACTCCTGTAGAGTGTAGATAACACCCCCCACCCCCCCCACCCCTCCGCGCCAGGCTATTCTTGGCAGCTCCAGGCACTCCCAAGACACCTCGCAGCCACTTTACAACCTCCTGGTTCTATAGCCACCTCTTCGTGCACGAACCCCTTTCCTGGATCCACGAGGGAGCTCCAGTCCCCTAATCTTTTCCCCAGAAGTCTTGAGGGTGTGGATGAGCCGCCTCACTTTTCTCGGCCCCTCTAGAACGCCCCCTCTAGACACTCTCGGCCTCTTTGAAACACCTCTGGTCCCATTTCCACCCCTCTGGACGCCCCGGTCCCTTCTCCAAGCCCACTAAGGGGTCCCAGCCCCATCTTCCCTGAGAACTCTTGAGAGTGTGGACAACTCCCCAGTGTTTCTTGCCCCCCTAGACACCCCAGACATCTCTCAGGCACATGCTGACCCCTCTAGAGCCATCTCTGTCTCTCTAAACACTCCCTCAGATCCTTCTCGGCCCCTCCAGGCGCCCCTTTGCTGTTCCTCTCCATGTGCCCTAGCCCCTCCTCTGTAGGTCCCTCAAGACAACCCCCAAGTCCCCCCCAGACCCTCTAAATGCCCCCCAAGCCCCTGCCCGTCTCTCTAGTTCCTCCTGGTTCCTCTTGGCCTCTGTAGACACCCCCAGTTTGCTTGTGCGAGTGGCCCAGGGCCTCTCCAAGCCCCCACCATCCTGGAGACAGCCACACTCTCCTAAAGGCCACCCCCCCCCCAAGTCTCCGTGGGCCTGGGGCGCGGCAGGATGGCGGCAGGCGTGGCTACGTGGCTGCCTTTTGCGCGGGCGGCCGCGGTGGGCTGGCTGCCCCTGGCCCAGCAGCCTCTGCCCCCCGCGCCGGGGGTGAAGGCGTCCCGAGGGGACGAGGTTCTGGTGGTGAATGTGAGCGGCCGGCGCTTCGAGACCTGGAAGAACACGCTGGACCGTTACCCAGACACCCTGCTAGGCAGCTCCGAGAAGGAATTCTTCTATGACGCGGACTCGGGCGAGTACTTCTTCGATCGCGACCCGGACATGTTCCGGCACGTGCTGAACTTCTACCGCACGGGCCGCCTGCACTGCCCGCGGCAGGAGTGCATCCAGGCCTTCGACGAAGAGCTGGCTTTCTACGGCCTGGTGCCCGAGCTCGTGGGCGACTGCTGCCTCGAAGAGTACCGGGACCGCAAGAAGGAGAACGCAGAGCGCCTGGCGGAGGACGAGGAGGCCGAGCAGGCCGGCGATGGCCCAGCCCTGCCGGCCGGCAGCTCCTTGCGGCAGCGGCTCTGGCGGGCCTTCGAGAACCCGCACACGAGCACTGCGGCCCTCGTTTTCTACTACGTAACGGGCTTTTTCATCGCCGTCTCGGTCATCGCCAACGTGGTGGAGACCATCCCGTGCCGCGGCCCCGCGCGGCGGCCCCCGAGGGAGCAGCCCTGCGGCGACCGCTTCCCCCTGGCCTTTTTCTGCATGGACACAGCCTGTGTGCTCATATTCACGGGCGAGTACCTCCTGCGGCTGTTCGCCGCCCCCAGCCGGTGCCGCTTCCTGCGGAGTGTAATGAGCCTTATCGACGTCGTGGCCATCCTGCCCTACTACATCGGGCTTTTCGTGCCCAAGAACGAGGATGTCTCGGGCGCCTTCGTCACCCTGCGTGTGTTCCGGGTGTTCCGCATCTTCAAGTTCTCCAGGCACTCACAGGGCTTGCGGATTCTGGGCTACACCCTCAAGAGCTGTGCCTCTGAGCTCGGCTTTCTCCTCTTTTCCCTCACCATGGCCATCATCATCTTCGCCACTGTCATGTTTTATGCCGAGAAGGGCACAAACAAGACCAACTTTACTAGCATCCCTGCAGCCTTCTGGTATACCATTGTCACCATGACCACACTTGGGTGAGTGCAGACCCTGTGTTGGGAGCTGCCCGACCAGTTACACTCACCGTTTTCTGTAAGAGTAAGAAGGGTAGATAAACGATCTCTTTTTTCTCGATTTGCGCTTCCGTTTGCTCTTCTCTAAAAAAAAACAGAGGGAGTTGGACCAATCTCCAAATCCCTCGCAGGTCTGACGATGCCTTCACTGTCCGGGTCAGGAGACTTGGGTTCCAAGGACTGTCTTAGGTGCACTCTTTCTGTTGACCTTGTTCTCTCTGGGCCTGTTTCCCCCACTGTGTCAAATGAGAAATGGTGATCCCTTCATCATTTAGAGGGGATTCCGTGACCTCACGGTTGTGAAAGTTCTCTGAAAGTTTCTGGTGTAGGATACCTAGGTACTGGCTTTCCATCACCTCCTTTTCCCACCTTGAGGACCCATGTCTTCCAAACCTCCAGAATCATCTGCCGTATGGAGTACTACCTCTGTGGCTTTGTGATTCCTTGATGTTCTCCAGGTCAAGGTATTTTCGGCATTATGTTTTTAGTGTCAGTCCTTGAGAGGGAACAGTTGGGATAAAGGCATCAAATGGGATCACCAAACTCATGTTATTCTTAAAGACATTGTCTAGGGCGGATACCGCGCTCCTTCTCTAAATTTCCATCGCTGGGAATAGGTGTGCAGTTGCTGCTCAGGATCTGTCGAATAGGTGAATTGGGCTTGCTCGGGGCTTTCAGAGAGGTACAGAAAAGTGGCTTTCAGGTTGCTAAGGAGTAGAAATTAATTCTGGTTGGAGGTTCAGAATTGGATCTACATACAAATACTGAGCCCTGAGAGTGGGTTGGAACTGGGTCTTTGGGTGCCTTTTACCCTAGCGAGTCCTTGCAGCAACCCCGGGAGGGTGGACAGCTGCCTGCGTCTCATAGTTGAGGACACAGTCTGAGATGACACATCACAGACCAGAAATGGCCAAGTTGGAGAGACTTTTAAATGAGTCAAAACAAAGAAATAAGGAACAGCCATCCTTGGGGGGAGGGGGAGTGGGACATGGACTGAGCGAAGGCCTAGAGGCTGGGACTGCAGAGGGGAGGGGATCTAATTGCTCCTATGGTCAGAACAAAAAAGTATGCTGTGCGATCTTGAACAAGTCAGCTACGGAACCTCCCTGAGCTTTGGTCCCCCCACCCCGGCCCCGTGAAACAAGTTGGTAAGATCGGCACTGCTCCATCTCCTTGGGAGAAGAGGTGGCATGAAGAAGAGGAGGGAGTTACAAGGCTCCCCCCTATTTTTTCATAGGAGGACAGTTTCAAGGCTTCTTCTGGGGTAATAAGAAGGGGTCCTACCTAGAAAAGGTAAGACAGATGTAAGCAAAACTAACAGAGCACTGCTCCCGGGACTCAGAGCCCCTCAGCTGGCTTGGGTGCTGGGACTCTCTGCCCAGGAGACTATATCTACTGCCTATGACTTCCTCCTTCTCTCCTCTGTTTGGTATTAATGGATTTCCAGCTGACTTAGATGCTCGGTGTGCAACTCAGATGGGGGGGCAGCAGATGGTAGGGGCCGAGGGCCAATTTCTCATTTGACCCCCACTGGTGGCCAGAAAGGTCTTTCCCCACATTTTGCAGAGCAGGAAACTGAGGCTCAGAAAGTTTCAGCGCCTGGCCAGGGTCGCAGAGCGTGTCGGGTTGGATGGGACAGAGTGGGAGACTGAGGGGTGGGTGCGCACTTTTCTTGACCTTGGCTCCCCCCCCCCCCCCGGCCCCAGCTATGGAGACATGGTGCCCAGCACCATCGCTGGCAAGATTTTCGGATCCATCTGCTCCCTCAGCGGTGTCCTGGTCATCGCGCTGCCTGTGCCGGTCATCGTGTCCAACTTTAGCCGCATCTACCACCAGAACCAGCGTGCTGACAAGCGCCGAGCACAACAGGTACCTGCCTCTTCCCTCTGAGTACCTCCTGCTGCCCACACGCCGAGCCAGTCTACTCTTGTGTCTACCCACCTGACTCTCTGTCTCCTCTTTTCTCTGTAGAAGGTGCGCTTGGCAAGGATCCGGTTGGCAAAGAGTGGTACCACCAATGCCTTCCTGCAGTACAAGCAGAACGGGGGCCTTGAGGTGGGGAGGGGCCTGCCTTGGGGTTGGGGGGAGGGGAGCAGTGACGGGAGGACGAAGGTTCTGACCTCAGTGCCCTGCTCCGTCCCCCGCCCCCCCAACCCAGGACAGCGGCAGTGGGGAGGAACAGGCGCTGTGCGTCCGGAACCGGTCTGCTTTCGAGCAACAACATCACCACCTCCTGCACTGTCTAGAGAAGACAACGGTGAGGCCTAAGGAGAGGTGGCGGCGTGGCAGAAGGAGGGGCATTCCTCTGCGGCCAGGCCAGCTCCCCCCACCCCCCCGGGATGGGAGGCTCACTACTAATTGTGGAAATCCCAGAGGGCTTCCTGGAAGAGGCCCCAGTACAGCTGAGCCTTGAAGGGTGGGCAAGGGAAGGGAAGCGAGAGAGACTTCTGGAAAGGAAAGAGCGGCCTAAGCAAAGGCCCAGGGGTGGGGTCAGTTCCCGTGTGCTGCCTGGTGATGGTGCCTCTCTTCTGCCCCCAGTGCCATGAGTTCACGGATGAGCTGACTTTCAGTGAGGCTCTGGGCGCTGTCTCACTGGGGGGCCGCACGAGCCGCAGCACCTCTGTGTCCTCCCAGGCAGTGGGGCCCGGCGGCCTGCTGTCCTCCTGCTGCCCCCGCAGGGCCAAGCGCCGTGCCATTCGCCTCGCCAACTCTACGGCTTCAGTCAGTCGTGGCAGCATGCAGGAGCTGGACACGCTGGCAGGGCTGCGCAGGAGCCCTGCCCCTCAGAGGTAAGCACCCCCACCTGCTGGCTACCCCCCGGGGGGAGCTCAGAGCTTGGCCCCAGGGGCGGGGGTTCTGAGGTGTCATGACTTCGCGCCCAGCAAGCCAATATTGAGCCCAAACTCCTCTATGCTGGGAGCTTGGGCTTCTCTTGTCTGGAGCTTGTTCTTCGTCGGTTCCTTCAGCAAACATTTATTGAGCACCTATTATATGCCAGGTACGCTTTTAGGCACTTTGGAGTTCCCTGTAGGAGTTTAGGAGTTGAGTTCACTTCAGGCAGCGAAGAGAACAGAGAGAGATCCTTGACCTTCTGGAATTTATATTCTAGTGCAAGAAGACAGTTAATAAACAAACAAAGACAGATGATGAGGTGTGTTAAGTGCCAAGAAGAAAAATAAATTGGGGGTGGGGGACAGAGAGTATAGAACAGGGTATGACGCAGTTTAAATAGTGTGGTCAGGGGAGGCTTTGCTGAGGTGACATCTGAAGAAGGTGAGGGAGGGAGCAAACAGCCTGTGCAAAGGCCCTGAGGCAGGAGTGGGTCTGCATGTCAGAGACACAGCCAGGAAGCTCCTGTGAGCAGAGTGGAGTGAGTGAGGGGGAGAGTGGTAGGAAGCCAAATCAGAAAGGAACAGGGACCAGGTTGTGCAGCTCTCAGGATGGATCGTTGTGAGGATTTTGGCATTGTAAGAAGTGACCGTAATGGAGAACATTTTTGCATGTGTTCTCATTATGTTCCAGGCACTATTCTGAACACTTGGTAGCACCTCTTACCTCATTTAATCTCCACAGTGACCCTATGAGGGAAGAAATATTGTTATTTCCCTGTGTGCTCATTATGCTAATCTAATCTCCGCAACGACCCTATGAGGTAGGAAATATTGTTATTCCCATGCTGGAGATGAAAGAGAGAAGAGAGGTTCAGAGGGGCCAAAGTGAGACCAGGATTTCAACCCAGGACCACCTGACCCCAGGGCCCTCACTGGGCACCGCCATAATGGAGGATGCAGGCGAAGCATTTAGCACAGTGCCAGGGACCCAGCAGGCGCTCAATAAATGTCACGATTGCTGGGGCGAGTATTAAGAGGACCTTTTAAGAAGCTTCCATCTCCCCACCCTTATCCACAGCCGCTCAAGCCTCAATGCCAAGCCCCATGACAGCCTCGACCTGAACTGCGACAGCCGGGACTTTGTGGCTGCCATCATCAGTATCCCTACCCCTCCTGCCAACACGCCGGACGAGAGCCAACCTTCCTCCCCTGGTGGTGGTGGTGGGGCCAGCAGCACCCTCAGGAACTCCAGCCTGGGCACCCCTTGCCTCCTCCCGGAGACTGTCAAGATCTCTTCCCTGTGAGCGGTGGGTCCGCCCGTCCAGAGGGCCCTCTCAATTCTTGGGGACTCCTTTCCAAAGCCATATTTTGGGGAGGCTGGGAGGGGTAGGCCTGGGGACCCCTTCTGCCCCCCACTGAGAACTATGCAATGGAGTTTGATGGAACGGCTCACCTGGTGGGGAAGCAGCCAGGGAAGGGGAAACTTTCCCCACCCCCGACAGTTTTTCCAGGGGGCACTGAAGTGCTGGGCTTCCTCAGGCCCCCTCCCCGCCCCCTCCACCCCCCCGGCCTCCTTGCCCCAGCACGCTGGGGCTGGCCTCTCTCCCCTAGCTGGCCTCCTGCATGCTCCTCCTCTTGGGCCCCTGGGGCCCCCACCTGACATCTGAGCTCTGGCCTGAGAAGGAGAGATGAGATTCCCTCTTCTCTCTGGCTGGGCTGTGGAGGTTTGGGGGTTCAGAGATGAGAACCTTCGCCTCTGATCTGGCCTCTAAGAGATGTCCCCGCCCTCCACCGAGCCCCACAACTCCCCAATTCTGAAGCTTGGAATGCAACCACAGGCTTCATGGGCCGTGGCCTCAGTAGTGACTTGCCAGCCCCCGGCCTTGGCTCAGGGGTCAGGCTGCCTCTCCCGATCCACACAGATAGCACAAACACCACTCCCCTTTCCTGGCTGCTGGAAACGGGTCCCTGCAACCCCGTCCTCCGCTGGGCCCCCAGCAAACTCTAGCAATAGCAGCTGCTGCCATGACAATTATGCAAAGCCTCTCTGCCCCAGTCTGCTGCAGCATTTACATCTGCCCTAATCAGAGGGGCCGCCTCTACCTACTCCTCTTTTCTCCTCTGGTTTGCTTCCTTCCTGGGTTCGGCTGGGGTCTGGACTGGCTGAGATAAGAGCCTAGCAGCCAGCGAGAGCTGGGCTGTGTTTGGAGATCATGGCTGATTCCAAGTTCTTGGGCAGGAGTCCAGAAGCATCAGGGGCTGAGGCCTGGGTTGTTCCTGAACTCTGGGAGTTGTTGGGGGCAGGAGGAACTTCTTGATCTCCTCTTCCTCCCTCCCCCCACCCCACAAAGCCTTTTCACATATTCCTCTCTCTTTTCCCTCTTGGGTCACCTTCCAGAACTCTGTGTCTGCTCTCAGGCTGAAATCTGGCATTATCTCAGGTTCCCTGTCCCCAGCACTGTCCCCGTGGAGCTGGTGGCTGACAAAGATGTAGTTTCCATCAGTCAATAAAACCTGAGAGGAGAGATGAGGATGAGCACCTCCTGGCTCTGTGGGTTTGGAGGCTGGGTTGGGCTGGTGGTTGAAAGTACTCTGGTTTCAATTCCTTTCAACCGGGAGAAGGGCAGGTGTGGGTACAGGTATTGGGAGGTCAGTGGTTGGTGACATGTTCTGGAAGATGGGGATCTAGGAGGAATTAAAGAGGGTGGTTTGAAGAGCTGAGACCCACAGCAGCACACGCTTGGTTAGAGGAGACTTAAACCCGGGCTTCCTGGCAGCAAATGACTCTGAACTGAACCCTAATTACAAGCATCTCTCAGGGGCGCCTGGCTGGCTCAGTCAGTAGAGCATGTGGCTCTTGATCTCGGGATCGTGAGTTCAAGCCACACATTGGGCCTAGAGCTAGCTTTTAAAAAAAGAAAGAAAGAAAGAACTCAAGATTTAAAAAGAAGAAAGAAAGCATCTCTCAAATTTGGCAAATTCCCCTTCCTTGTGGACATCCCCTGCATTCTCTCTGCTGGGCTACTGGGTACACTAGGCTAGTGTGTGACTGAGCCCTGTGGAGCACCGAGAAGACAGACCTTGGATTTGAGTTGACCTGGGTTCCAATCCCCAGGTGAGAGAGTCACTTAAACCTTCTCTTGCCTCAGGTTGCTAATTTGTAAAATAATAATCATTTATTCACCAAATATTTATTAACCGCGTATCATGTGCTAGCCCTAGGGATACAAAGATGGGCAAAGAAGACATTGTCTCTGATCTACAGAGGTGAGCACGGAGGGCAGACAATTAAGCAATTACAGTGTAGTGTTGTAGAACTAAAATCGATGGGATTGCAGAAGCATGCAGATGACAGGAGGACCTAACCCGGCCAACACCCAAAGAATGAGGCGGAGTTAGCCAGGCAAAAGGATAAAAATGTTTCAGGCAGATGGAACAGCATGTGCAATGACCTAGAGGTTAGGAGGCAAGCTCAGAGCCTTTGGGGAACTGAAATTAGTTCAGTTCAGCTGGGGAGGAGAGTGTGAGGCTGTGATGAGAGTAAGGATGTGGAGATAGGCCGGATCACAAAAACCCTTTGAAGCTATGATACAGATTTTGGACTTTATCCTAAGGATAACGGGGACCTCTGAAGGCTTGTAAACGGGAAAGTCATCACGAGGTTTGCATTTCAGAAGGATCGCTCTGGCTATAGACAGTGGATTCTAGAGAAACAGTCCTGGCGGGAGGAAGGGTGGTGAGGAGGCTTTTGCAGTAGTCCATTTGGTGGGTGATGCTGGCTTGGAAGTGTAGTGGTGGTAAGAGTTGGAGAATCAAGAGATTTGAGAGGTAGAATTGGCAGGACTTGGGATTGAAAGGCATGTGGGAGTTGAGGAAGAGGGAGCAGACGAGGTTGACTCCCAGGTTCTGGCTTGGGCAAAGCCTGAGTGGGGGGTGGCACTCACTGTCAAAAGGAACATCAAACCCATTAGCACACAGTGCCAGGCACACAGAAAGTACTTGGTGAAGATTAGCTACAACGATTACCCTAGATTCAATTTTAGACACGTAGTGCTGGACAAATAAATATCTAGTAGGAAATATAGGTCAAGTGAGAGGATCATGAGAAGATTCAATATGATAACATGCATAGGCATTTGGCATAGTGCCCTGAACACAATAGGCCCAGGAAACGTGAGTCCTCTCCCACTGAGTCTTCAGAGCAGAAAACACAACATGCCATTTGTAACTGACACCCTTCGGGGAAGAACTTCAACCAAGGTCAGCATCTGAAGGAAGAAGGTTAGATGGCACTCAGAAGAGCTTTCTTTCTTTTTTTTTTTTTTTTTTTTTTTAAGATTTTATTTATTTATTTGACAGAGAGAGACACAGCGAGAGAGGGAACACAGGCAGGGGGAGTGGGAGAGGGAGAAGCAGGCTCCCCGCAGAGCAGGGAGCCCGATGCGGGACTCGATCCCAGGACCCTGGGATCATGACCTGAGCTGAAGGCAGTCGCTTAACCAACTGAGCCACCCAGGCGCCCTCAGAAGAGCTTTCTGATCATCTTTCGGTCAACATGTATGGCTTGACTCCCAAGACTGGCAGCAAGCCCTCACCTCTCGAAACAACTTCTTGGTTCATAAGCCCATCTGAACCCCATAACTACTCCCTGAGGTAGTCTGGGCAGGCATTATCATTCCCGTTTTGCATGGGTAACCTCAAATTTGAGACACAATGACTCGCTTGAGGTCATACAGTTGGTAACGGTCCATCAGGTTCTGGAACTGAGGTCTTCCTGACTCCAAAGCCTGGGATCCTTTTCCTTGCACTGCCATTCAGACTAATTTATTGAGCACTTACTATGTGTCAGACACAGCACTAGGCCCTTTACAAGCATTAACCTCTGATCCTTAAATCATAATTATCATTGCCATGTTACAGAGAAGTAGAAATTGCAGATAGGGGCGCCTGGCTGACTTAGTCCTAAGAGCATGCGACTCTTGATCTCGGGGGTTGTGAGTTCAAGCTCCACTCTGGGTACAGCGATTACTAAAAAAATAAATAAAATTTCTTGAAAAATTGCGGATGGGATGGATGTTAAATGACTTGCCAAAGATCAGTCAGACAGGAGGGGCAGAGCTCCGATTAGCTTGTAGCTCTCCAACCGCTCAATACCAGGGATTTTTACCAACCCCCTTGCTAAGCACTGGCTGGTGACAGCGCTGGTTCATAAACTTTTGCTCAACCCAGGTAAACTCAGTGGCAGGGGGCGGGGGGCGGGGGAGGGCGGTGGAAAGGCTGTGCTGCGCTTGCGCACTAGCCACAGGGGCGGGGAGGTCAACGCGAGGGCGAGAGTGCTGCGGAGCCAAAGAAGGCGTGTCTGCTTCCCAAACACCCGAGGTCCCCACGGTGCACGTCTGTCCCAGGGTTGGCCGGCCCAACGTGAGTGACGGCTGCTCTTAACCAATCACCGCAGAACTCGGTCTGTTGCCAGGGTGAAGCGGCACCCGCCTCCCCGCCGGCCAAAGATTTGCAGGTGGGTGGGACCGGAACTGACGCTTCAGGGGAGTGCTATACTCTGGGAGTGTTGATATTTTCCAGTCAGTCCGGCTGACTGCGGCCAAGTTGGAAACCTGGCAGGGAGGCGCTTTCAAAATTGTCGTGCGCGGGGCCGGCCACGCTGTCCTGTCGTAGTACCCCCGCCTGCGAGTCACAACCTAGAGGAGAGAAGAGCGCGACGGGGCGGACGAGAAGAAAGGCAAGGAACGAGGGTGCCGACTTTGACTGAAATCTGAGACGGAGGGCACGGGAGGGCGATCGCTCGCACCTGATTGGCCCGTGGGCGTCATCGAGCACCCACGCAGCTGCCCCGATTGGTTGGTGCCCGCGATTGTTGTGGCGGCGGCGAAGATTTTGCCCACGTACTTCCGAACGAGAGGCGGGGCCGTGCCCTGGCGCGCTTGCGCAGCGCCCCGGGGCCCCACCCGGTAGTTCAAGAACCTGCGAGGGGGCGGGGCGAAGAGGTGCTTGTTTTGGTTCTGTTTCCTTTGAAGCAGCAGGCCGGAACGACCGAGTGTAGCAATAAACTTGTTGGACTGGAGAGAAGGCTGCGACAAACCCGCCGCGGTGCCTTCATCTAGGACTTCACATCCGGGTTCTCCTGCCGCGTGACCCGCGCGCCACCGACGGTTCTCGAACCGGTGCATCAATCTCTTTATCCGGGTCCCGCCGATCCCGTCGTGCTTCGCGCACCACAGTAGCCCCCTCATCCGGGTTCTCTCCCGGCGTGCCCCGCGCCGGGTTTGCTGGGGGGTACTTGGCGGTGCCGCCATGACTATTCTCCCCAAAAAGAAGCCGCCGCCTCCCGACGCCGACCCCGCCAACGAACCGCCGCCGCCCGGGCCGCTGCCCCCGGCGCCGCGTCGCGGCGGGGGTGTGGGCGTGGGCGGCGGCGGCACGGGTGTGGGCGGTGGCGACCGCGACCGTGACTCGGGCGTCGTGGGCGCCCGCCGGGCCTCGCCACCGCCTCAGGGCCCGCTACCGGGGCCACCGGGAGCGCTTCACCGCTGGGCGCTGGCCGTGCCGCCTGGCGCCGTGGCGGGTCCGCGGTCACAGCAGGCTTCACCTCCTCCTTGCGGGGGCCCTGTTGGTCCCGGCGGCGGTCCCGGCGACGCGCTGGGTGCAGCGGCGGCGGGTGTGGGCGCGGCGGGCGTGGTGGTGGGCGTGGGCGGAGCCGTAGGCGTTGGCGGTTGCTGTTCAGGGCCGGGCCACAGCAAGCGCCGGCGTCAAGCCCCTGGGGTCGGAGCGGTTGGAGGGGGCAGTCCAGAGCGTGAGGAGGTCGGCGCGGGTTATAACAGTGAAGACGAGTATGAAGCGGCTGCAGCTCGTATCGAGGCTATGGACCCCGCAACCGTTGAGCAGGTATGGGCTGGGGGTAACAGGTGAGTGGGTATGGTGGGTGGGATCCCCAGACCGGGTAGGGACCCAAAGAAGGCTGTTTGAGATCGTCCCGAGGGACCTACGTCTTCTCCCGGAGTCTGGCATTCTTCTCTGGTGGTGGGGGCCTGAGGCGCTCTCTTCCCCACCCCCCACCAAGGACTTGGGGGTTAGAGGCCCCAGATAAGATGGCGGACTTAAGGATGGAGTCTGTGGTCTCTTCTGGGACCCAGAGCCATTATTCCGGGCCCTGGGACCTCATCAAGTAGGGCCATTAGATGGGATTGCCTCCTGAGAGGGGAGTCTCATGACTGCAAGGGACCTTGGTTTGTGTTCGGTGCCTTGAGATTTCCTTTCCTCTGGGATAAGGGTCTAAGACTCCTCCTTCAGGGAACACAAGTAAGGTGGAGACCTCAGGGGAATTTTGAGCGTCCCCAAGATACATAAACCCTTTTCAGGAGTCTATACAGGACAATCCCCTTTCTTTTTCCTTCTCAGGAGTCTATACAGGACAGTCCCCCTTCCTTTTCCTTCTCGGGGGCACAGCTTAGGACCACCCTGCAGTGGAGTTTGAGACTTCCTTAAGGGTCCTAAGCCTGCCTTCAAGTGCCTGAGACTCCCTTTTCTAGAATCAAGAGCCTGAGATATACGTGTATATATATTCTCTTTAGAGAAGGGGGATCTGAATTTTTCTCCAGGGAGACAAGATTCTCTTCCCTTTGGGGACAAGAGCCAAAACTAACACTCAGGGACCAGAAACTACTAAGGTACATGAGATTCGTCCCTTTTCTAAGTGACAAGGGTCTATGCTTCCTTTCAGTGGTCTGAGACTTTCTTGGGGCCAAGAGTCAGAATTTGAATTTCTCTCTAGGAGCTTAAGCTTCTTTTAAGTGATAGGCTTTCAGCTCTTCTCTCCCCCAACCTCACCAGCCTGAACCTTTCTTCAAGAAAATAAGCCTCACTGATTTGGGCACTTGAGCCCAAGATCCCCCTGTTGATGGATGGGGGCTTACAGAGACAGGGTCTGAAGCCTCTTCAGGAGATGGATACCCCCCACACACAGAGGTCCCAGGCAAGGTGAGGTCTTTAGAGGTCCTTTCTCATCAGGGATTGGTATCTGAGTGTTCTCCTTGGGGGGTCTGAGACATCCCCTCCCAACACACACACACAAACACGGGGATATGAGATCCTTCTAATTATAAAGGACCAGAACATGCCTTGGGTACATAACAGCCCCTTCTCTCCCTGCAACAGGGATCTGAGCACCCCCTACCCCAAGGGCCTGAGCTGCTGCTTTTTTTAAAGATTTTATTTATTTATTTGAGAGAGAGAGAGCACAAGCAGGGGTTGGGGGGGTGGGGGAGGAGCAGAGGGACAGAAGCAGACTCCCCGCTGAGCAGGGAGCCTGAGGTGGGGCTCATCCCTGGACTCCAGGATAACGACCTGAGCCTAAGGCAGATGCTTAACTGAGCCACCCAGGCGCCTTGGGCCTCAGCTTCTTGTCAGGGATGTAAGATCCCTGCTTTGGGAACTGTAGCCTCATACCACTCTTCAGGGAACATGGGCAGCATGGAGTCCCAGAGATGGAGCTTGAGGCCTCCCCATGGATCTGAGTCTGCCTTCAGGGCCTGAGACCCATTGCGCCAAGGACACTTGAGCTTGCCCTCAAGGACAAGAGACCCATACATACCTCAGTGACTGGTGTGTCTCTAGAGATGATGTCTGGGCTTCCCCCTCAAGGATTTTAAGGTATTCCTCAGGAACAGAAAGACTCCTTCCACCTTGGGCCCTAAGTGCCTAGGGAGTAGGGTCTTGGGTCTCCCCCTAAGAGTTTAAACTTTCTCTTTGGTGTGTGAGACAACTCAACCCACCTTAGGACCTGAGACCTGAGTCTTCCCTGAGAGTAATTGTCACCTCACTTCAGATAGCATATGTATACCACAGTCATAGGGACCTTTTAGGGACATAAGATATTTTGCCTTGGGGACTTGAGCCTCAGACCACTTGTGAACTAAATCCTGAGAACTACCTACTCCCCTTGGGACATGGATAGGATGGGATTCTGAGGAAAAGTTGAGCCTCTTCCCAGGGGCCTAAGCTTCTCAGGGACAAGAGATCCTTCACCTTAGGAAGGGGCCTGAGCTCCCCCCTTGAGTATGAGGCTCTCTCCACCATCCTGCAACCAGCAGTCCTTTCTCACCAGTGAGAGGGACATGAGGTCTTCTCCAGTGTGGCCTGCGGCCTCCCCCATTAAACAGAAAGACGTGGGTGCTCTTCATAGTCCTAAGAACCCCTTACCAGGAAGATTTCCCTGCTGTCTGTGAGAAGGTTGCCAGGTACTGGGGATGTGGTGGCTGAGGCCTCCCCTGAGTCTCTCCCTGACCGAGCTGTTTGCCTCTCATTTCCAGGATCAGGGAAATGTTTTGAGCTTCCTGAATTGCTTTCAACAAGCTTTGTTCTCGCCAGAGATAGCCCCACTCCAGGGAAATTCTCTACCCAAATCTCTCTTTCCCTTGGTTCAGATAAATCTTTCTTTACTTCACAGGGGCCAGGGCCTTGTCTTGAGCACCCTGTCCTTGCTCCCTTTCTACCCTTGACTACTGCAGGTAGAATCAGTTGTCGGAGCCCATAGGGTCAGGACCAGGAATTGTTTCTCTTCCTGGTTGGGGGAGTCTGCCTTTTCTCCACAGAAATAAGCACAAGGACGTAAAGGAAGAAAGTTGTGTGCTGCCATGGTGACTAGAAAGACCTCTCCTTACACCCCTTGTGCATCTCCTAGGCTCTCTCCCTCATACTTGTTCCCATCAGAACATGGAAGTAAAGCTCTGTGGCTGCATGTCTTCCTGATGACAGAGGAAAGGCTTTTCCTGTCCTCACACTTCTTGGGACAAGAGGAGAATAAGATGCTTCTCCCTGCCTCGCCTCATCCAACTTGGGACTTTTTGGGGATGAGAAGAGGGAAGATGCTTCCTGCTGTTCGAGTCTTGGTCCTGAACGGTCCCCTGGGGCGTTTGTAGCCTTGGAGGCCCATTAGATCTCCTGGGAAAGAGAGGAGTTGTTGAGAGGAGGCCCAGATGGTGAATCCTTGTTCTGACTACTCAGATTTCCTGTTTGTTCGGATGCTGTGACTACTGTAGGACTTGAGGAGCCCTTTTGGCACCCTGGGGTCCTGGTGCAGGGTTGGTGGTAATGTCAGGGGTTTCCTTTTCCAGGCATGGCTGCCTTACTGAGTCTACCCTGTGAAAAGAGTGGCTTGTAAGTCTCCTGGGCTTGAGGACCCCACAGAGCATTTTCAGAGGGGGAGATGCATGCTCTGGTGGTGGGAAGAAGCTGGACCTGGCACTGTAGTCAGGATACCTAGGTTCCCACTCTGGCTCTGCTGGAGCTTTGCTGGATGGACCAGAATAGCTAGGTCTGTGTTCTCTGGGTCTCCGTTTCCTCATTGGTCAGGGAAGGAGCTGGGGAGGTGTCATTTAGCTTTGGGATTTTAGGGAACTCACGCCAAAGCCCTCTGGAGTTGGAGGTGACAGAATGGTGGGTGTCTTTGGAGGAAAATCTGGGTCCCCCCCCCCCGCCCCTTTCTTCTCTCCCCACCATCCAAGCTTGGTGGGCAGGACAGGTGTCTGTTCAGTGTGAGGCTTGGGGTTGGCAGACAGTGAATTTTATGTCCAGTGAATTTTATGGTGAATAATAAGCTTGGGGGTTGCCTGTCAGGGGGCCTACTGGATGGTGTGGGGATAGTGTGGAAAAAGTTTGGGCTTTGGAGCTGGGCAGGCCTGAGTTCAAACCCCAGGATCTCCTGCTTGGCTGTTTTATGGCTTTAGGCAAACTCTCAGCTTTTTTTTTTTTTTTCCCCCTCCCCAAAAGGCCACCCATGCCTGGGGTTATTGAGTATATGAATACCTGACCTGGCCCCACCTCAATTTGGCTGATTCTTCTCTTGCAGTTTTCCCAGGATCATCTGGTTCTTCCTGGAATCCTTTGTAATAGCTGAGCTTTGGCATCTAGGAAACCTGCTGATACCTTTGGCGGGGAGACAGAGTCTTATAGCAGGAAGTAGTCCCTTCCCGGGCTGTCTGGGTTTGAGTCCTCTATCTTCAGGCACTTCCCCTATCTGGGCCTCAGTTTCTCCAGCCTTAAAATGGTAACAGTGAGGAGGGAGGTTGGACTCATTTCTCGGAAGCTAGCTGTGATCTTTTCTTTAATTCCCTGCTCCCCACTCCTCCTACCCATTCTGAAAGTTTTGGGTGAGGCCCATTGGCTTGTGGGGATATGCTGCAAAGTTTCAAGCAGTGTTTGGCTTTCTTCTCCCCTGCTAGTGCTATAGGCCTTTGGGCTTGTTTAATTTTAATGGCTTTATTGAGATATCGTTCACACACCATAGAATTCATCAATTTAAAATGTACAATTCAGTAGCTTTTAGCGTATTCACAGTTGTGCGCCTACTGCCATGATCACTTTTAGAACATTTTTATCACTTGCAAAGAAACCCCGTACCATCACCATCCTCTAGTCCCCTCATCCCCTCCCAGCAACTACTAATCTACTTTTTGTCTTGATTGATTTGTCTGTTCTGAATGGTTCATATAAATGGAATCATACAATGTGCAGTTCTTTGTATCTGGCTTCACTTAGCATATTCTTTTTAAGCCTCATCCATGTTGTAGCATGCATCAGTACTTCATTTCTTGTTGTTGCAGAATAATAGAATCTTCGTTTTTTAACCCAACTCCTCTCCCCTCTCCCCATCAGTGGCCCGGCAGTAGGTTCGGGGGCCTTGGTCTTTTCCCATTTCTTCACCCTGGAGAAGCTTGTGTTGCTCCTTAGAGAGCAGTGCGCCTGTTTTTCATTGGATGGGTTGCCTGTGTTTTGCCCATGGAGCTGAGCCAGTGTTCCTGGGTGTTTTGGGGGGAGAGAAGGGTGGTCTTGGCATCAGGCTTGCTGGGACAGAGCTGTGAAGGCCAGAATATTAAACACCTCTTGGCCTTGGGCTCTGAGAAGACATCTGCCCGAGAGCAGCTATTCCTGCTGCCATCTTCCCCTGCCCCCTCCCCTTTCGGTGGCAGCTCATTCATTGATAGGCAGGGTCAGTAGCTTCCCAGACTCAGAGGGGGAATTCCAGGCCCCTGCTGCCTTCATTCTAATCCTCTCCCTGGGGGGATGCTACAGAGGTGGATCCTGTGGGAGTGGAACCATGCCATATTGCCCCATGGCTCCCACCAGCAAGTGCTTCAAGGGAGTTGTATTCGTTTCCTGTGGCTGCTGTGACAAATTACCACAAACTGAGTGGTCTAGAACAGCAGAAATTTATTCTCTCACGGTGCTGGAAGCGAGAAGTCCAAAATCAGTTTCACTGGGCCAAAATCAAAGTGTTGCCAGGGCTGCAGTCGCTGCAGAGGCTTTAGGGAGAATCCAGTACTCTTCCAGCTTCTGGTGGCTGCCGGCTTTCCTTGGTTTGTGGCTGCATCACTCCATCCTCTCCCTGTTTTCACACCGTCTTCGCTGTTTATGTGCAGTATCCTCTTCTGTGTCAGGTCTTCTCTGCTGTTCTAAGGATACTTGTGATTGCATTTAGGTCCTACCCAGATACTTCAAGATAATCTCTCCATCTCAAGATCCTTAACTTATTCACACTCCTAAAGACCCTTGTTCCTTACTAAGTAGCATTTACAGGTTCCAGGGATTAGGGCCTGATATCTTTGGGTGGTCATCATTAGGCCTCCTACAGGAGTGTTCTTGTTTCCCTTCCAGGGAGGAGAACAGAACCCATTAAGTGCTTTCCTACTGGGCAAAGTCATGTATTGACTTTGAGTCTTTCCAGTTACCCCGTTACTGGGAAGCTTGTTATCCCATTTCACAGATTGGAAAACTGTGGAGTATTCAGAGTGGTTCATCACAGGGCTGATAATTGGTGGAGCTGCACTGGAAACCAAGTCAGTTGGGTCCCACAGTCTGCTTCAACTTCTCTTGGGCCTTTGGACCAGTAGGTTGCAGAGTCTTGCACCTGGGATCTCCTGATGTCAGAGAGCTTTGCCCAGCCCCCTTGTGGAGGCTCAGGGATGTGGAGGGACTTGCCCACAGGCTCAGCAGTGGGCTTGTGAGATTCACTGTCTGGACTTGACTTTTTCAGGCCAGAGCATGGTTGTAGCTTAAACTTATCAGTGGCAGGGTTAGCCTCCATTCCTCTCTCCCACCAGTGTTTCCTTCCTGGGCCACTTTCCTAAACAACTCCCAAGTTGGCACCTTTCTCAGAGGCTCCTGTCCAGCCAGGGGAAGGAGGAGACTAAGCTAGGGGCTTCTGGGACTCTAAACTCTTCCTGGAGCCCAGGACCATGGCCTCCCTGTTTTCTCTCCCCAAAAGGAGAGGCAGGGTTTCAGCCAGACCCAAAGCCCTTAAGGCTGCTGGTGCCAAAGCCAGCAGGAGGGTCGTGGTTTGGCCTCCAGATCCAGGCCCAGATCATCCCAGGACCAAAGCCCTACTTGTGCAAAGGGTATGCTCAGGCCTCCTTCATTTTTAGGGACAAACCAGGACTTTCCTAGGATGGGCTGCCAGGTATGTCTCCATGTTGTGGCTCATGAGGCCTCCCCTTTTGCCTCTATACTAGGCTTTGCTGGTGCCCAAATCTCAGCTCTTTTTGCTTTTGTAAAATGAGGATAAAGCTCACTGCCACCTGGGCTGTGGTAAGAACAATTAAATGAAGTCACCTTTTGCATCAGGCACCTGGCATGGGGCAGGCATTTGGCTAATATGAGTTCATCTTTCTTCCTGGCCCCACCCTGTTTACTTGCCTAGTCCCACCCAGAACTTTAGTTGTGCTGGACTCACTGCTGGGCCTCTTGGCATCCCTGGTGCTTTGTGGTAGAAGTGATTTAATTTATTTAGATAATCTCTACAGCCAACGTGGGGCTTGAACTCACCACCCCAAGATCAAGAATTGCGTGCTCCTCCGACTGAGCCAGCCAGGCGCCCCCTGAAGTGATTTCTTACCCAGTTAACAAGCATTTCTGGAGGTCTTCGTGTTTTAATCCTTCCATCAGGTGGCACCTCTTCTCAAGTGCCAACCTTAATGATTGGTTAGGTCCTTTCCTCTGTGTTTCATAGCACTGTGTTCAACTCTTCACTGCCCTGCTCACACTTGTCCGTGGTCATTCCCTGTTTGCCCATGCCCTCCAGCAGTCAGCGAGCTTATGGAGGATAGAGACCGAGTCCGATTCATTGCGCTGTCCTTGTTGCCCGGCTTTCTACAGTAGGGGTCTGATTTGGCAGCTGCCTGGTAGACCCTTGTTGGAGGAATAAGTAGGAGCCCTTCTCCTCCTCTTTGATCCCCTTTCCCCTCAATCTCTTCCCCTGCGCTAGAGGGCAGGAGGTTACTATGAGCCCTTCTTTAGAACTTTTCTTTCTGCCCAATGTGGGCCTGTAGTCATAGTTGCAGCTTCCCTGCTGGTGACCCCTGGCTGGGGCAGGTACCATGGTGTTGGGAGATGGCTATCCTTGCAGGGCAGGGATGGACTGGGGGAAACTGGCTGAAGTGTGCTAGTCCACAGCCTCTGGGGCAGGCGAGGCAGGTGCTGGAGTGTTGTGCACAAACAAGAGTCTCTGTGCTGTCCATGGAAGCCCATTAAGGGCTTCCAGGAGCCTTTGTCATCTCTGGCAAGCCAGCCACACCTTCCTGGGGTGTGGGCCCTAATGGTGGGGCTGCTGGGCGTTCCCTCATCACCCCCCTCTGCATCCCCTATTCTCCAGCTACTCCAGTGGGACTTGAGGGCCTCTCAGTTGTACGTGGTCTCTGTGCCAGTCTTGCCCCTTCTGTGGCCGAGGACCTGTTATTTACCAAGCCTTTTTAGGCCCTGAAGCTCCTCTGAGCTTCTTCACAGCTCTGTGAGGTAGATCACATATTCCTTGTTTGATAGGAAACTGAGGCTTGGAGAGTTCAGGTAGTTTACCTGAAATCACACAGCGAGTGAGTGACAGGGGTGGGGTTGAAATGCAGAGCCTCCGAACCTTGTACTTCCTACTCTGCTGGGATTTTCGCTCACCTGAGCTGGGGAAAAGTGGACTGCAGAGAAGTGATCCCCTCTGTCTAGTCAGAGTTAGCCCGGATCCTCTAAATCCCTGGCAGGGTGGTGTCCCAAAGGAGCGGGTTTGGGATTCCTGGTCCCTAGCCCATATGCTGGATAAGGCTGGCTTCTTCTGGTGGCCAGCAGAGGGCATGAGGGGCCTGGGAAAGGTCTGCTGCTTCTGGTTTTGTTTTGAAATGGAAAATATGTTTTCAGTGACACATGGACATTATTTTTTTAATCGACTTAATTATTTTTATAAAGTTTTATTTATTTAACAGAGACAGCGAGAGAGGGAACATAAGTAGGGGGAGTGGGAGAGGAAGAAGCAGGCTTCCCACTGAGCATGGAGCCTGATGAGGTGCTCGATCCCAGGATGCCGGGATCATGACCCGAGCCAAAGGCAGACGCTTAATGACTGAGCCGCTCAGGCGCCCCTCGACTTAAATTTTTAGAGCAGTTTTAGGTTCACAGCAAAACTGAACAAGAGTTCCCATATTGAACAGGGAGTTCCCACATACCATACCTGCCCTCACACATGCATAGTCTCCCCCATTATTAACACCCCCCCACCTGAGTGGTGCGTTTGTTACAGTCAGTGTCCATGTAGGACACATCATAATCACCCAGATTCCACAGTTCACATTAGGGTTCACTCTTGGTGTTGTACATTCTATGGGTTTGGACAAATGTATAATGACATGTAACCATTGTTAAGGTACCATACAGAGTAGTTTCACTGCCCTAAACATCCTCTTTTCTGCCTATTCATCTCTCCATTATTTTTTTTTAAGTCTGAAGATAAACATTTGCACAGGCTCACTGAACCTGAACCTTTGGGGTCAAATGTGCTTTGGAATTTAGGGAAATTACAGAATTTAGAAAAATCCCCTGGTGTGTGTACTGTGTGTCATGTAACACCTCTGGTGGAGTCTGTGGTAGGACCTCATAACCATACACCTGAATGTTTCTGCATAGAAATGTTTGCATATTCACCTCCAAGTGGGATAAATAGGTTCTTGCCAGCTCAGGTCAGGTAATGATGGCAAATGAGTTAGAGGAAGACTTTGGTTTTCAAAGCTTTTTGAGTTTTGGAATTTTGGACAAGGGATTGCATACCTCTCATGAAAAAGGTCAAAATCCTCTGTAATACTAACTTTTAGGGATATTTTGTTGTATGGTCTTTGCAATTTTTATGTGTTTGTATGCACATACATATATACGTTACACGGGTTCAGCTATAAGTGAGATCACACAGTGTATGCGTTTTGCCTTTTAGGATACATCTTGACAGTCCCTAGCTATACGTGTAGGGCTTGGGATCTAGGTTCTAGCGAGTTACTCCCTCCTCAACATCTTCCCTACCTTAAGTGGCTAGAAGGTCCCCAGGTGAACTGGTGAACTCCTTGAGATAGAGCCAGGTCCATCCCCACCCCCGGGTACTTGCCGGGTCTGGGCCTCTGGCTGCCTGTGGGAGCCCAGTATTGGATTCCCAATATGGTCAGCAGGGCCGGTCAGAAAACAGATGAGACCCTTCTGGGAGCAAGTATTCTGCTCACACAATGACTGATTCCCTAAAAGAAAGGGTCTCCTCCTCCTCCATGTGCATGGAGTGTCAAGCAGGGCTGGGAATTTGACCCCACCCAGTGTCCTCTTAGCCAGTTAGCTGGGCCCTTCGGGAACCTGGAGGGCAGGGCCCTGGGGAGGGGGTACAGGCCTTTCCTGTTGCTGACCCCCACCTCTTCCCTTCAGCAGGAGCACTGGTTTGAAAAGGCCCTGAGAGACAAGAAGGGCTTCATCATCAAGCAGATGAAGGAGGACGGCGCCTGTCTCTTCCGGGCTGTAGGTGAGTCTGTGCCTTAGCTTTCAAGAGCCTAGGGCTGCCCCTGAGCTGTTTCTGGTGTTTAGGAGTAACCCCTGAGATGGGGTTGAGGGTAGAGTTTACTGGTGTTTCAGGGGCTCCAGGCCCCACCTTCAAGTTAGTATCTGGCCTCTATCCTTTGGTCATGAGGCAGTGCAGTGGTGTAAAAGTAATAACAGTAGTGATAAAAAACATTACTTAGGGACAGATTGCACTGTCAGACACTAAAGGAAACCCTTTTTCATTCCCCTCCAAGCTAGGTTAAGTGTAGGAACTATTGTGGTTTCCATTTGTCAGAAGAGAAAAGCAGCTTAGAGTAGGGAAGTGACTTGCCCAGGGTCAGATAGTAGAGTTGGGAGTCTCTGGGTTGGGTTAGTCTGAGGCCCATGTTCTTTTTTTTTTTTTTTTTTTTTTTTTTAAAGATTTTATTTATTTATTTGAGACAGAGAGAATGAGAGAGAGAGAGCACATGAGAGGGGTGAGGGTCAGAGGGAGAAGCAGACTCCCCGCCGAGCAGGGATCCCGATGCGGGACTCGATCCCGGGACTCCAGGATCATGACCTGAGCCGAAAGCAGCCGCTCAACCAACTGAGCCACCCAGGCGCCCGCCCATGTTCTTTTTTTTATTATTATTTATTTGACAGAGAGAGACCGCGAGAGAGGGAACACAAGCAGGGGAAGTGGGAGAGGGAGAAGCAGGCTTCCCACTGAGCAGGGAGCCCAACATGGGGCTCGATCCCAGGACCCTGGGATCATGACCTGAGCCGAAGGCAGCCGCTTAACGACTGAGCCACCAGGCGCCCCTGAGGCCCATGTTCTTAACCACAGCACATTGCTGTCAGCCTGGGATCATAGAATTTTTTTAAACTTACACAAAAGTAGAATAGTGAATTCTCATGTACCCATCATTCATCTTCAAAATAGTCGTCAACACTTGGCCAGCCTTGTTTCATCACTACCCTGCCCACTCTTTCTCATTCTCCTGAAACAAGAGTATTTTTAAAGCAAAACCCCAACATCAGATCATTTCATTTATAAATATTTATGTATGTTTTTCTAACAGATAAAGATTCTTTCTTTCCTAACGTAACCAAAGTGTTATTATCCTCCTTAACAACATTCATAATTCCTTAATAACATCTATTATCCAGTCTGAGTGACATCTTCGAGGCCGCTCTGGCTCTGAATCTGTGACCCAATAGGCAGTTTGAAGGCCTTGTGCTAGTGTCCAGGGGAATTTGGGAATGTGATCTGACCCTTCCATGGGGGCTCTGCTATCTACCAGGGAAAACGGCCCTCTGATAGGAGCCTTGAAGTAGGAGTCAGAAGCCCTGTCTTCCAGTTCTGGCCGTGATTCAAAAACTTCCATTCTGCCATCTGTGAAATGGTGTTGATTGTGAAGGGCTCCTTGAATCCTTAGAAGGTCTGCTATTCTCTCACTGTGTGGCTAGCCCCATGTCTCCCAGTAGCCTGGACTGACTCCACTTCTGACTGTGCCACTGATTCTTGGTGTGAACTTGGGCAAGCAGCTCTGTTTTCCTGATCCTGTTTCCGAGGCTGTAACAGGAGGCAGAAGACCCAGAGTGGTAATGGTTACATGAGATCACTTCAGTAAATCCCTTTGGTGCCTGACACCTGGTAGACCCTCAGGGAACAGTAGCATTGGTGAAGCCTGAACGCTGTTTTCAGTGGGGTCTCAAAGCCACAAATGTTTGTTGAATGAGTAGAAGAAGTTTAGGTGGGTTGAGTGCTTGCCTCCCCATTCTACCAAGCGGAAGAGGTTCAGGCAGTGGACTCTGCTGGGCTAGGAAAATCCCACCCTTTCTACCCCTGTGGCTCAATCCTGTGTTCTCCGTGGGATGTTTCTTAGAAAGAGAGCTGGGTTTGGGGGCATCTTGGACAAAAGGAAGGCAAAGAATAGGTCAGGGCCTGTTAGGTGCTAGGCCCTGTGCTGAAGCCTCAGGCTAGATGTGGGGCAAACGGGGCTGCTGGTGGAGTGAGTGTAAGAGAATGCAGCTGGGCACCTTGGTCTCAGGCTGCCTTTGAGGCAGATGTTGGAGCTAGTAAGGACCTGGCTTGTGCAGTAATCCATATCAACAGGGATATTTTTTTTAATTTCATTTTATTATGTTACGTTAGTCACCATACATCACATCATTAGTTTTTGATGTAGTGTTCCATGATTCATTGTTTGCGTATAACACCCAGTGCTCCATTCAATATGTGCTCTCCTTAATACCCATCACCGGGCTAACCCATCCCCCCCCACTCCCCTCCCCTCTAGAACCCTCAGTTTGTTTCTCAGAGTCCATCGTCTCTCATGGTTCGTCTCCCCCCTCCGATTTCCCCCCCTTCATTTCAACAGCAATATTTTCATGTGTGTCCATCCAGTTGACCTCCCCAAACACCCTCTGACACCCCCCTCAAGGGCCTTCCAGTAAAGGGCCTGAGCTTACAGGAAGAGCTGACCGCGGCAGGTTGAAGGCCTTTCCCTATCAGCACTGTGGCTACCCATTTCCCCCAACTGGACTGCCCTTGGCTTTTCTCTGTAAAACCTCAGAAGCCCCATGGCCACTCCCTGGAAGTATGTGGCTCCTGGGTCTCTAGGCCTCATCTGGAGGTTTCCCTGGGCCAGAGTGCACAGGACATGTGCCTGGGAAGGGGACTTTGTCCTCGGGCTTTCTGATGCCCCTCTGCTTCCAGCCTAGCTTGTGCAGGGACAGGCAGCAGGGAGAGAGCACCTGAGCTCTGATGAGAAGGCCTACAGGTTCTAGCTTCCTGCCACGCATTGCATAGTGGAAGGAGCACATAACCAAAGGCTGGAGTTGGAGAGGGGATTGCATACACAGAGGCCACAGTGTTGTTCTTTGACCCTAACTGTTTGCTGGCATTCAGCTGGGTGCTTTAGATTCACCTGCAAAATTGGGATTGTTATCCCATGAGACAGGTGAGAAGATTGAGGCTCAGGAAAGGGAAATGACATGCTTGGGGTCGTTAGTGGCGGAGCCGGCATGGGAACCCAGACGTGTCCAAAGGACATGTTCTTTCTATGACCCTGGGAAAGCCCTAGCGTCTCGGCTTAGCTGTCAACTGGCTGGGTGACCTCAGGTATATTCCTTGACCTCTCTGGGCCTTACTTCCTCTAACTAGGAGCCTGTGGTCCTCTACTGTTGGGAATCCTGAGGCAGTTGGCTTTCTACCCTCTGTTTTGCCTCTGAGGTCTGGGTGTCCCTCGTGTGAACCAGTACTCAACTGCTCTCTCCCACAACCCCCTGTTGGGGACTTGTGAGCATCAGTGAAGGCTTGGGTGGAAGGAGGAGCCCAAGTTCCTGAGGTACCCTGTGGCCCACCCTGCCCCTGCTAGGCTCAGATAACCTCCTCCTGGAAACGTGGGTCTGCATCTCTCTGGCCCTCTCCCCATAGGACTTTGACTCAGCGAAAACCTCTGGCCCTGGCCCTGGCCTCTGTGGGCAAAGTGGAAGCCACATGTGCGTCTGTCTGCACGGGCCACGAGGAAGCAGCTGGAGCTGTACATGTTAGAACGATGGGGCCCAGAAACATTAGCCTGGACCATCAGTGTCGCGGGGGTGGATCTTCGATTAATTTTGACTGTTTTATAAATGGGGAAACCAATGCCTTGCGAGAAAGCCAGCACCCTATTACCTAGATTACATATGCAGCCTCAGAACATAGGTGTCTGAGGTTGAACTAGGCCAGAAGGAGAAGATTCCCATGGACACCCGTGGTCATTGGGCTCTTTCTGCCTTGCTTCCCCAGTTTCCCCAACTTGGCCGTGGGCATCCTTGAGTAGAAGAGCAGGCATCTCAGAGACCAGGCCATCAAGAGGACAGAGTTCTGTCTCCCCTCACCTAGGGTGTCTCCCCCATTGAGAGTGTGCCATTTGGGGCGATGGGCCAGGTGCACACCACAGCCACTTGACAGGCAGGGGAGGCCTTTTTCTTGGCTCATCTCCTCAGTGGGGCCAGGAGGCAAGTGGGGAACAGATCAGGTTCCTGTCTCCCCCTGCTGCTGTGTGTACACACATTTGTGTGGTTTGTTTTTAGATTGCCTGCAGACACCAGGCTTCCTTTTCTGTCCTCAGCAGAACTTGCTGCGGCTCTTCTAGCAGGCGGGCAGGCAGCCTGGCGGGGAGACAGTTCCCAGGTGCCTCTCAAACAAATGGTAGGGCCCTGTGCTTAATTAAACTCCGGTAGGTAGTCCAAGCTTTCCTGTCCTGCTTCTCCACATAACTCTTAGGCAAATAGTGACTATTTTAGAGAGCCTGAGGAGGAGGGGTTACAGAGGTTTGAGGGACCTTCCCCCAGGCAGCAGGGGAAGGAGGTTGAGGCAAGCCTGTAAGAACTATTGGCTCTTCCTCCCTCCCATTAACCCCTGGCGAAGGGTAGGAAGGAGGTGAGGGTCCTCGCTTTATACAGCTTTGCCTCTCATCCAACCTTTAATCTTGGTTAGCGGTAAGGACAGCTACTTGCTGAATGCGATAGGTCTCTGTAGTTGTGAGGGTGGTATGGATATTTGGCCTCAGGGAACATCTTTTTTTTTTTTTAAGATTTTATTTACTTGTCAGAGCGAGAGAGAGAGTGCACACACGAGGTGGAGGAGCGGCAGGCAGAGGGAGAAGTAAGTAGTCTCCCTGCTGAGCAGGGAGCCCCATGTGGGACTCGATCCTAGGACCCTGGGATCATGATCTGAGCCAAAGGCAGGCGCTTAACCGACTGAGCCACCCAGGCATCCCCTCAGGGAACATCTTTGGCAGGATCTGCTGGCTTTGTGTGTGTGTGTGCACATGTGCGTTTCTCTGCTCATGTCTCAGCGTGCTCAGAGAAAGGACAGACGTAGGCTGTGGGGAGGTAAGGTTTATGCTGACCTCTATGTAATTCCTGCCCACTCCCAGGCCTTTCCAGGGTTCCAGCTGATTCCTGCTTGTGCTGGTGGGGAAACTGAGGCAGACAGAATCAGGCCTTGCCCTCAGCAGGCAGGCGGCTAAAGTTATAGTTGGATTAGGGGTAGTGGTAACATCACCTGGAGCATCAGTGTTTGAAGTTACCAGGTACTCCTTGAGAGCCTGGCCTTTACCCTCCCTGATGTGTGACCTCAGGCCAGCTCTGCCACATTTCTGTACCTCAATTATTCCTCCTGTGTAAAGTAGGGCTTTTTGGGGTGAAGATGAAATAAGTTAGAATGTGAAAAGGCCTTGGTGGAATCAATTGTGGTATTGTCCTGAGGATTTCCGAGCCCTCTTTGGGTTGGGGACAGAGGTGAGGTAGTGGGGGACCCCCTTCAGCTGGACTCTGGGAGGGGAGAGCAGGTGCAGATTGCCCACAAGTGCAGCGTCAGCAAGAGGAGTTTCGGTTTCTATCAAAACAAGTTCTCTGAATTCCCCTACCTCTGCAGGTCCATTGGGCCCTTTCCCCCACCTTGGCCCCCACAGGGAAGTCCAGCCCAGCCCCTAGTCCCATATGCCAACCCTCTGGGAGGAGGGGGCTTTCTGGAGGACAGAGGTGGGCTAGCAAAGTCAGACAAGCACTGCCTCGATGAGGACTTCCTGTGTTTTAGCCCTGATTTGGATGGTTATCCCACTTTAATATCATTGAAAAGATCCTTCTCACCCCCATTGGGGAGGTATTTTTGCTCGGTTTCCTTGGTGTTCAGATACGCACGTTTTCTTCCGCATCAGTGATCCCAAAACTAGCTTATATTTTATAATCAGTGAGGTGGGTCGTGCCGCCCACCCCCAACAAAAGCTGTGATTTAAATGCATGTACAGTACCACCTATCAGTACATCTTAGGATTGAGGAGAGAAGGGGAAACTTTACAGGTAGGTAGGTAGAGAAAGTCATTTAAGGACCCTGTTTCGTGAAGCCTGTATTTTCAATTTGATGTTAATTTGGTTGCTAAAGATTTGAACTACGGACACAGGAGGTAGGCCTGTGGACCTTTGGATTCAGGAAAGGTAGAGAGCCCGCCCTGCCTGTGTGAGGCAGGACAGCCTAGACTCCTTGCTCGGGGCTTTCCTCTGGCTGAGGGAGTACGACAGAAATGAGGAAGGGCTTAATGAGTGGTTCCGGCGACGTTCTGACTGACTTGGGGATGGTTAGCTATTTGAGAGAGTCATCGTCCGCTCATGACAAGCGGAGCCCCCAGGTTCATTTCTTTTTTTTTTTCTAAATTTTTTTTTTTTTTAAGATTTTATTTATTTATTTGAGAGAATGAGAGACAGAGAGCACGAGAGGGAAGCAGGTCAGAGGGAGAAGCAGACCCCCTGCCGAGCAGGGAGCCCGATGCGGGACTCCATTCCGGGACTCCAGGATCATGGCCTGAGCCGAAGGCAGTCACTTAACCAACTGAGCCACCCAGGTGCCCCCCCAGGTTCATTTCTTGAACACCCAGGACATCGTAGGCATTCAGCAAACCCTACCCCTCGTCTTGACAGCCCCCTGTGAAAGGAAGAGTAGTACTCTCCCCACTTCACGGATGAAGACATTGCAGCCCAGAGAGCATGAAGGCCTTGTCCAGTGCCACACAGCTAGGAGGCAGCAGGACCTTTCTGCTAGGCAAGGGGGCCAATGGCAGGGGAATGGGGGGGCCTTCACGAGCTTCCCTCAGCTCCCTTCCCTGTTGCAGTCTCCCCTTTCCTCCATTTTCTTGCATCCAGCATCCAGCTCAGGTAGATCCATCTCCCAGGAAATGCCTGTCGATCTTTCCCGAGGAGCATCTCAGCCCCCTCCTGGAGCTTGGCAGGCCGGCCCGTTTAACCCCCTTGCCACCGTCGCAGTCCCTGTTTACTGCAGCTGCTGGCAGCACTGCCTCCGCAGCCCCCCAGGCTCCTTCTACATAAATAGCTCTCGCAGCCACAGTGGCCTCTGTGGTCCCGGCTTCTAAGAAAGGCGGCAGCAGGGGGCCCCCAGCCTCTGCGCAGGGCACGTGACTTGCTGGAAATGCTGCTGGGGGGGCGGGGGAGAGTGTGGCCGCAGAACCCACATCCTTGTTTACATCAGTGAAGGGGCTACCCCTTCCCGCCTTCACCGCTCCCCCCCGCCCTCAGGTCTCCGCACCTCTAAGAGGACGTGAGACAGGCATGGGCCCCATTTTCTGTCTCAGAGCAGCCTTTTTCTCCTTCTCTCACAGAATCCTCCAGGGAGGGAAGGGGAGGGCAGCGAAGGCGATTCTTCAGAGGTAGACTGGCTGTCCTGGAAGACCTCTGCGGTGTTCCCTGCAACAGCGGGACCTGCCCCTGCCCCAGTGCCCCAGAGAGACCCCATCAGAGCAACGGTCCTTCGGGGAGACAAAGGGAAATTCCCTCTTCATCTTAGCCAGGGGACATCAGGCGTGCCCCATCTTCAAGCCCACTTTAATTTCCCCAGGAGAAGACTCCCTGGCTCCCCTGGCCTGTCCATCCACTCAGCAAGCTGGTCCCGATTTCCTGTACTGTATCGGGCCCTGAGCTGGGGTGGACTTGGATGTGACTTGCTCTCAGCCTTCAGTGGGAGTCAGAGTGGTCAGGCAGAGGAAGTCTGCACACACCTTTGATAAATGTAATGATAGAAGTGCTCTGGAGGGTGGGAGGGCTGGGCAACTGTATAAAGAATACATGGGTGTGTGACAAGTAGGCAGCCGAGGAGGATGGAAAGAATGCCCCGAAAAGAGGAAATGGCATGTGTGAAGATCCTCAAGTAAGGTAGGGGAAGCCTGGTTCTTATTTTGACCGAAACCCTGTGACACCTAGATCATTTGGGCCATAGGCAGGCTGCCTTTCCCGAATTAAGCTTAAGTTATGTTTGTATGTGTCTTTTTCTCTTGCTAGAATATGTGCTTCTTGCAGACAGGGGCAGGATTTTACTCACATCTATCACCTACACAGTACCCCACATTCAGGCCCCACTCCGGGTAGGGGACTCTGGTTTACTGAGTGACTGCTGTGTCCCAAACCCCGTGCTAATCACCTTATACCCATGATTTCGTTGATCCTCTAAGAGGCCTGCCAGGGAGTTACCTGCTTGTTCCTGTTTTACACGTGAAGCCTATGAGGCTCAGGACGCTTGGGTTGCTTGCCTCTGGTCGTTTAGCTCACTGGTACCTGGCAGAACTGGGCTTGAAGCCCAGTTTTTACAGTTTCTTCTTCTTCTTTATTTATTTATTTGTAACCTACGAAGGCCATGCTGGCTCCCAGGAGTCAGGAAAACTGTATTCTAGAGTTGACTCTCTCAGACTGACTTGCCGTGTGACCTTGGTGAAGCCACAAACTCTCCCTCAGCCTTAGCTTCCTCATGTGAAGAGTGAAGGGGGAGTGTGGAATTGCTGGTGCTCGAGGCCACTTAGGGGACTTAAAATGTTTGTTGATTTGTCTGAGTGGCCGGGCAAGCCCCGGACAGACTCATCTGCCTGGGTTGTGTTCCTCTCGCCTGTACTCTCCCATTCTTAAAGACTGTCCCTGCCTGCCTCTTTTTTCCGTGACCCCATTCCGGCCCACAAAGCCAAGCACGCTCCAGGCGGTAGTGTAGGAAAAGGAGTTTCCCTGGCCCCCAGCCCTCCACCCCCAAGGATGTTCCAGGGCGTGGAACTCTTCTCCGGTGGCAGCTCTTTTTTTTTTAATTTTTTTTTTAAAGATTTTATTTATTTATTTGAGAGAGATAGAATGAGACAGAGAGAGCACATGAGAGGGGGGAGGGTCAGAGGGAGAAGCAGACTCCCCGCTGAGCAGGGAGCCCGATGCGGGACTCGATCCCGGGGCTCCAGGATCATGACCTGAGCCGAAGGCAGTCGCCCAACCAACTGAGCCCCCCAGGCGCCCTCCGGTGGCAGCTCTTGACCCCCGCCTCTCTTTCTGTCCCCACAGCTGACCAGGTGTACGGAGACCAGGACATGCATGAGGTGGTGCGAAAGCATTGCATGGACTATCTGGTGAGACCTTGCAGAGGCCTCGGGGCGGGCAGAGTGGGCGCATCCCTGCCCCGCACGGACCTGACCCTCCGATCTGTTCCGCAGATGAAGAATGCGGACTACTTCTCCAACTATGTCACCGAGGACTTCACCACCTACATCAACAGGAAGCGGAAAAACAACTGCCACGGCAACCACATTGAGATGCAGGCCATGGCAGAGATGTACAACCGGCCCGTGGAGGTGTACCAGTACAGCACAGGTACTCGGGCGGGCAGCTGAGCGGCCGCCTGCGCCCGGCCTGGGCCTGCCCTGCCCGCCGCGGGTGCTCCTTCCTTCTCTTTCTCTGCAGAACCCATCAACACATTCCATGGGATCCATCAAAACGAGGATGAGCCCATCCGCGTCAGCTACCACCGGAATATCCACTACAATTCAGTGGTGAATCCCAACAAGGCCACCATTGGTGTGGGACTAGGCCTGCCATCATTCAAACCCGGGGTAAGTGGGTCCCCATGCCCAGGATGGCTGCTGGATAGAGAGGCCGGAAACCTCTTTTGACATCTCAGTTCTGCCCTAGCCCACAAAAATGACATGTCCCCCGAGTTGCCCCTGAGCTCTCACCTCTGTAAAACTAGGGAGTTACCCAAGGTGATCTCTCAGGGCTCATTCGGTGCTCTCCGTTTGCGCGTCTGAGCTGGCTTACCCATCTTTCATGCCTGTTGAGGGTTGGCATTTTGGGATATGGAGGAGGCACATCTGGGAACTGTGAACCCGGGCTTGGTCTGGGTATCTCGGTACCTGCATGGATCCTCCGAAACTCAGCAGTTCTAGACAGCCGTGGTCACAGAGACTTAGAAGTGCAGGCCTGGCCCGACCACTACTGGCTGTGGGACCTAGGGCAGATTATACAAGCAATGTGGGCTGGCCGCTTGGCCAGTACAGAACATGCCGAACACTGGGCCTGTTGCCTAGTAGGTGCTCAGAAGGTGGCAGTACGTTTTTCCAGCACATGCTGACAGGTTCTTGTTCTCTCTCATAAACAGTCATCTTCTGGGGATTTTGCTGTCTTCTATTGGGGTTTCACTTCCTACAAACAGAAAGTGCCCCTGCCTCATTTTAGGAAATGCACACCCTAACACGACACACCCTCCAACATAGGGTTTTTTTTTAATTTTGTTTTTTAAGTAAACTTTTAATTTTAGAACAGTTTTAGATTTACAAAATTACCAAGATTACATAATTTCCATATTCCCCACTATGATGAACATACCTGCATAGAATATTTGTCACAATTAATAAACCAGTATTGATACATTAACTAAAGAGACCATACTTTATTTAAATGACCTCAGTCTTTCCCTAACGATCTTATCTGTTCCAGAATCCCATCCAGGAGACCTTCCTACATTTAGTTGTCATGTCTCTTTTGGCTCTGACAGTTTCTCTGAATTTCCTTGTTTTTATCTTTGATCTGTTTACAGAGTCTGGTTTTGCCTTTTCTAGAATGTAATGGAATTGGAATCATAACTATGTAGTTTTTTTTCTGAGTGTCTTTCACATAACGCCATGTATTTAAATTTAAGATTCATCCATGACTTTCTGTGGTCTGATCACTCGTTTCTTTTATCTTTTTTTTTTTTTAGGATTTTAAGTGTTTTTTTTTTAAGATTTAAGTTTTTTTTTTTTTACTTATTTTTAAAGATATTATTTATTTATTTTACAGAGAGGGACACAGCGAGAGAGGGAACACAAGCAGGGGGAGCGAGAGAGGAAGAAGCAGGCTTCCCGCTCAGCAGGAAGCCCGATGTGGGGCTCGATCCCAGGACCCCGGGATCATGACCTGAGCCGAAGGCAGACACTTAATGACTGCGCCACCCAGGCACCTCTAAGATTTAAGATTTTAAGATTTATTTATTTTAGAGACAGAGAGGACGAGTGGGAGGGGGAGAGGGAGAGAGAATCTCAAGCTGACTCCATGCTGAGCGCACAGCCCATCCGGGGGCTCGATCTCCCAACCCTGAGATCATGACCTGAGCCGAAATCAAGAGTTGGAAGCTTAACCAACTGTGCCACCCAGGTGCCCCACTCGTTTCTTTCTTTTTTTAAGATTTTATTTATTCATTTGACAGAAAGCAAGCACAAAGAGGAGGTGGGGGGGCAGAGGGAGAGGGTGAAGCAGGCCCCCACTGAGCAGGGAGCCCGATGTGGGGCTCGATCCCTGGACCCTGGGATCATGATCTGAGCTGAAGGCAGACCGCTTAACTGACTGAGCCACCCAGGCTCCCTAGCCCCACTTGTTTTTTTGTTTTTTGTTTTTTTAATTAAAAAAAATTTGAATGCCTTAAGTATTTTTGTTTGTTTGTAGATTTAATTGTTTAGAATGATTTTAAATTTACAAAAAAAAAATTGAGAAGGTAGAGTTCCCATGTAGCCTCCTCCCCCCTACACAGTTTCACTTTTATTAACATATTGGATGACTATGATACATTTGTTACAATATATGAACCAATAGCAATACATTATTATTAACTGAAGTCATCCTGTCTCTTTAGATTCCCTTGTTCTGTGACGGTTTCTCACATTTTTATGTTTTTGATGACCTTGACAGTATTGAGGAGTACTGGTCCGGTATATTATAGGATGTTTCTCTTTTGAAATTTGTCTGATGTTTTTCTCATTAGACTAGGGTTATGGGTTTTAGGGAGGAAGATCAGAGTGGTAAAATACCATTCTCGTCACATCTTACCAATGGTATATACTGGGAACATGATTTATGACTGTTGATGTTGATCTTGACCCCTGGGAGAAGTATTGTTTGTCAGATTTTCTCCACTGTAAAATTATTCTCTCCCCCCATTCCTTTTTCCTTACTGTCCTGTTTGGAAGGAAGTCATTATGTACAGCCCACACTGAAGAAGTGGAGGTTATGCTCCATCTTCTTTTTTTCTTTTGTTTTAAGATTTTATTTATTTATTTGACAGATAGATAGAGAGCACAAGTAGGCAGAGTGGCAGGCAGAGGGACAGGGAGAAGCAGGCTCTCCGCTGAGTAGGGAGCCGGACGTGGGGCTCGATCCCAGGACCCCAGGATCATGACCTGAGCCGAAGGCAGCTGCTTAACCGACTGAGCCACCCAGGCGCCCCCTATGTTCCATCTTCTTGAGGACAGAGTATCTACATAAATTATGTAGAATTCTTCTGCAAGGGAGATTTGTCTCTTGTCCCCCATTTATTTATATCACTGTGGACTCAAGGGTATTTTTTTTATACTTCTATACTTTAAGTTATAATCCAGTACTATTTTTATTTATTTAGATGCTCACATTGTTCCAGTTTTGGCTATTGGGAGCGCTCTCAGTTGGTTCCCAGCTGCATCGCTTTGACATACCCCCATCATTGTGGTGGTGGATTGATTTTTTTGTTGGGTTTGTTTTTGTTTTTTCGGGGTTTTTTTGGTTTTGGTTTGTTTATTGTGTTTCATTTTGTAGCACTTTCTTACTTTCTGGCACTATGAGGTGCTCCAGGTTCATCTTGTATATATCTTGCTCCAGTCCTAGAACCAGCCATTTGTCCAAGGAGCCCTGGTTCCTTTTATTGCAATATGTTATTAGAAACCAAGATCTGGGTGCTGAGTGTGCTTCTTACTACTGGGGTGTCCTTGCTTCTAGACCCTTTCAGCTGACAGAGCAAGGAGATCTATCTGTGTATACTAACCTGTGTGTATACATTTATCTAGAAATACTTCTTATGTAACCATCCGTATCTCTATGAAGCTACAGTTCTTAACTGGTATCTCCAACTGATAAGGTACCTCATCAGTTGTAATTTGCAATTCCTTGATGACAAATGGTGTTGAGCATCTTTTACGTGCTTATTTGCCATCTGTATATCTTCTTTAAGGAAATTGTGTTTAGAGTTTTTTGCCCTTTTTTAAAAAATATTTATTTGAGAGAGAGAGCACAAGCAGGGGGAGTGGCAGAGGCAGAGGGAGAAGCAGCCTCCCCGATGAGCAGGGAGCCCGATGTGGGGCTTGATCCCAGGACTCTGGGATCGTGACCTTAGCGGAAGGCAGACGCTTAACCGACTGAGCCACCCAGGTGCCCATTTTTGCCCATTTTTAAATTGGCTTGTTCTAACATAGAGCTTTATGTACTTTTTGGATTATTCTACATAGGTAAAAAAATTACATTTTACATCATAATGCACACATATTGGTGTGTAGTGTGTATATTTGCATTAAAATAATTGTTCAAATTTCACAGAGCAATACTTAAACTTAATGCCTAGAATATGCTCTGGTATTTTTTTAGATGCTGTTGTGTCTCATAGCCTGGCAAAAGCAGTCTCCTACAGTGTCCCACAATTTGTGACAGCCCTTCCCGTGATGATACCATCCCCTTGTCCCCTTAAATGTCCAAATACTCCCTTCACCCTGTGCACACTCAGCTAACTTCTCAGGTGATCTTTTCTCCTTGTCCCGTCTGGGCATAGGTGAGGAAGGTCTCGGTATTGTGAAACTGAGCCATCGCTGGGTGATGCATCTTTAAATTCCAGCACCTGATTGCCCCAGACCTAGTACTTCATTCAAGGTGTCTTAGGGGTGGGAGCAGGGCTTCTGAGTGTAGGAGTTTGGAATGACAAGTCCTACTACCAAAGCCTGCCTCCCAATTCTTGATGAATAGGCAGCCTGCTCAAGGGGATGCTTAGTAAGAGTACCTGACTTCCTATCTCCTCTCTTCTGGGCCTATAGGCCCACAATCCTGAGCCGGTTCTGGTTCCTGGCCAGAGTTCAGAGTGTCACCCCACATCCCTGTTCCTCCCTGCCTTGCAGTTCGCAGAGCAGTCCCTGATGAAGAATGCCATAAAAACATCAGAGGAGTCATGGATTGAGCAGCAAATGCTGGAAGACAAGAAGCGGGCCACAGACTGGGAGGCCACAAATGAGGCCATTGAGGAGCAGGTGGCTCGAGAATCCTACCTGCAGTGGCTGCGGGATCAGGAGAAACAGGCCCGCCAGGTCCGCGGCCCAAGCCAGGTGAGTCCTGGGCTCTGTCACTGGCCTGGCCAAGAACCCCTTATTTCACATGCTCTGCCCCCCCATACAGGAAGAAGAAATTAAGCGGTTTTGACATCTGGGAGAGAAGGAAGCTCTCAGCCCATTCTGTACCACATCTTGGCCTTAATCTTGGCATTGTGCCTTAGAACTCTCAACACCTTTGCAGAACGAGCTCTTAAGGAGTGAGGGAGGCCAGCACTGGCGGTAACGTGTGGGATTGATGAATAGTTCTAGAGGGACAAGCTTTTGTTGAATGTCCTTGTGTGTCAGGCTCTGTGCTGAGGATGTAGAATTAGGTCTGGCCTGTTCCACTCTCAGTGATCCTCTGTCTACCGAGGGAGACAGATACATCAGTGAGGCCCTTGACCCTGGCTGGGAGACCAGTGGACATGGGGGCTCTGGTCAGCCTTCACACAGGAAGGTTGGATTTTTAGGGCAGGGATGGGGCAGAGCAGGCAGGCATTTGAGGAATCACAAGGAGTTTAGAGTGACTGTAAGTGTTGGCAAGAGTCGAGTAATTTCTACAACAAATATTTATTGCAGGTCTGCGCCAGGCACTGTTCTCAGTGTATGGGGGTACATTGGTGAGCTGGGCAGGTCCAGATCCCTGTCCTTGTGATGCTTACATTTTTGCAGAGTGGAACAAAAGAAACAGTAAACATAATGAATAGATGGTTGAGAGGTGGGACAGATGAAACACATAGAGGGTGCTGACGGGGAGATGAAGATAGTATGGTCAAGGTAGGCCTCAGAGCAGGTGAGATGTGAGCAAAAGCTTGCAGAAGGTGAGACAGTTAGCTAAGTGCATGTGCCAAGCCAGGCAGAAGGCCAGCAAGAGCAAAGCCCTGAGGGGAGTGCGCTCCTGGTGTGATTTGGGAGCGGCTCGGGGCCAGTGTGGCGGAGCAGAATGCAGTAGTCAGAGAGGTGATGGGGCCGGATTGAGAAGGGGCTTGTGGGCTCTGCTGAGGACTTTGGCTTTTACTGTGAGTGAGGCAGAAGCCTTTGGGAGGGTTGTGAGCAGAGGAGGGACAGGATACCCCTGATTGCCGAGTGCAGCACGGAGTCTAGGGGGTTAGGCGGAGAAGCAGGGGACGGGTGAGGTGGAAGCTACTAGAGAAGTCCCAGTGGTGGCAGATGGCAGTGCTGGCTAGGGAGGAGTGAGGAAAGGGGATGGAGTCTGAATGTGTTTTGAAAGTGGGAGATACAGGTTTCCTGCCCGGTTGGCTGTAAGGATGTGAGGGGGGATTAAGGAGCTGGCCTTCGTCCTGCGGTCTGCCGTGTGACTAGGAATGATGGTGGCCTATGTAGAAACTGTATCACAGCCAGGATGCCGGGAGCAAGCCAGCCTTCAGGGACGGAGCAGAGGAGGCTCACGCCTGGCGGCGGTCCTTACCTCCTCCTCCTTCCTCCGCACTGCAGCCGCGGAAGGCCAGTGCCACATGCAGTTCTGCCACAGCAGCAGCCTCCAGTGGCCTGGAGGAGTGGAC
>NC_138385.1:69423007-69428060 GCF_054177405.1 Leptonychotes weddellii
GCCCCCCCCCCCCCCCCCCCCGCCTCTGACTGTCCCTCTGCCCCAGGTACAAGCAGCCAGTTCTCGGCAGGGGCCGACCGGGCTACTTCCCCCCTCGTGTCCCTCTACCCTGCTCTGGAGTGCCGGGCCCTCATTCAGCAGATGTCCCCCTCCGCCTTTGGTAAGCTTCCTCTGTCTAGGGGCCAGGGACCAGCTGGGAGTTGGGGAGAGATGGAAGAAGCAGCCAGTCCTGAGAGGGGGCTTCTAGAGCCTCGGGCCACCTCCCCAGGAAAAGGGAGGTTTTCAAGCCCAAGGGATATGTCCAGAGGGGATTTGTGTGGGATTTCATAGGCCCGGAGGAGCCTTCTCTATAGAGAAAGAAGTGTAGAGGGGCCTGGATGGGATCTCTCCCGAGCCAGGGATCAGCCAAGGGTGAGGAAGAGATGCACTGGGAGTGCTCCATCATCCTTTTGCCCTTCCTCTTGCCCAGCAGGTCTGAACGACTGGGATGATGACGAGATCCTAGCGTCGGTGCTGGCAGTGTCCCAACAGGAATACCTAGACAGTATGAAGAAAAACAAAGTGCACAGAGATCCACCCCCGGACAAGAGTTGATGGAGACCCAGAGACTGGAGACCATCTCCCAACCCCCACCACTCCTGCCCTCCAGTGCCGCCCCACCTTCTTCGGCTTTCTTCCCTCTTGCCTTCTTCCCTCTCTCCCCTCCTTCCGCTCCTCCCCACTTCCCTCTGGCTGGCCCATCCCTGAGCCCCCTCTCATCGCTGCCGCCACCACCACCATCACCCGTCTCTTCGCCAGCTGACGTGCCCTGTTGCCCCCTGCACAGCATCATCCCTGCATTCCACAGGGGACTTGGGCAAGGGTGCCGAAGGTAGGCGAGAGGCACACAGAGACAGAACAGCTGGCAGCCAGGCAGCCCCCGAGGAGAGACATTCAGACAGAGGAAAGTTTCCCTGCCCCCCCATTCCTTCCAAGATCAGAAATACTTGTCACCCCACCTCCACAATGATGTTGGGGAGGTGGGAGGAAGAAGTGGGAATCCCCCTTCCCAGTACCCCAAGAATGTCTGAGCCTTCAATGTTGAATTTTTTCTTTATTAAAATGTACTTTTATCTTATAAACTCAACCAATCCAAAATGATGTAGACAACAGCATTGGCTCTGTGAAGGCGGCATCTCTCTGGTTTGGGAGCAGGCAGGCCACGGGGCATAGAGGGGGCACAAAGACGTGGTTGCCGTCTCTAGCCCCCAGCTCCGCGGAGGTGGGCAGGGTCTAGAGTACAAGCGGGGGCAGGGGGTAGGTGTCCTGTGGGCTCTGGACAATGAGACTCTGACCTCGCTGCATTCCTACTGCTTCCACGCCACCGCCACCGGTCTCTTTGGAGTCTTGGGGTGGGGGGCACCTTTGAGGATCGTGGCTGCTGCCACCCAGGATTTGAGTGTGGGGAGTGGGAGCAGCCTCAGCAGATGGGGCACCCGGGCCCTGCAGGTGTTGACAAGATCCACCATCTGTAATGTCCTTGGCACAATAAAACCAAATGTCAGTTTCCCCTGAGCGCTTCTGTTCTGTGTGGGCCACGGGGTGGGTGGGCCTCCGGGCAGAGGCGGTGATGGCATATAGGCCTTGGCTTGACCTCTGGGTGCTGCATGCTCTCCAGTAGGGTCTGTGTGTGGGCCCAGAGTTTGTTCATCTTTGAATCACTGCTTACTAAATCAACTTCGGGACCTGTTCCCACCAAGTTAGCTCCATCTTACTGGCACACGTAGCCTGCCCACCCTGTGCCCTGGGGTGTGGTGGGAGCGGAGGACTAAGCTTCAGGGCTGGAACTGAACTTGCAACTTTTCTGCCTGCCTCCTTCCCTATATACGTTTGCTCTTTCCTTTGATTTTTGATGCAGAAATGCTTTGGAAAGGCACAACAGATGCTTCGTATCAACGTAAGTTTAGTGGAATCGACTGGAGGGGCCTCCCTGGTTTAACTACGGAATGGTTAAACCCTTTCTTTTTCATGTTCTCAGTCGTCTGACACCCATACCCCTGCCTTTCCTTGGGGTAAAGCCACAGCAGAGAAGGATGGCAGGCCCCCGGGTCTTGTCAAGAGTGTATTTTGCTGTGCCTCACCAATGGGGCCCCTGTGGAAGGATGCATGGCCAGCGCTGCTGGTGAAGGCATGGCTGGTTGAGTGGCCGTCTTGTGGGGTGTCTGTGGAATCCACTGGTCAAGTGTGCACATGTTAGAGAGTTGGTTTGGAACCCACTCTGGCTTTTTCTAGCTTTGTGACCTCGGTCAAATCACAGGCTGAGTTTCAGGGGTCCCACCATGTGTATGACAGGAGTGATTAATGTCTACTACCTCACGCTCTCTCTGGTTGTGAGCATTGAGAGAGGATGCACGTGGTCAAATAATGTCTGATGGCCTGGTGCCTGGCATGTTCTGAGAGCCCAAATGTTAGCAGATAGTATTTATTTACCTTATGTTGAGTTTTTTACACTGTTTGGCCCCTGCCTACCTCTTCTTGCTGCCCTGTCCAATTTCACTGGCCTCTGCCTGGAATTTGCCCTTCCCCGGTCCTGAGCCCCCAACCTTGTCCTTCAAGATGGGTAGAGTGTCCACCTTCCGAGAAGCCCTGTGTGACCCCATCCATATTCTCACCTCTATCCACAGATAATGTCTTTACTCCTTCCCCAATAACTCTGTGATTCACTTCCCGGGCAAGGGCTGTGATGCCTGACTTAATCTGTGTATTTCTAATATCTGCACCCCTGCTGGGGCCTGGCAGGCTTACAGTAGACCCCTAATAAATATTGGATGAATAAGGGAGTGTACATGTGTGTATTTGCTCTTTGGGTGTTGTCTTGTGTGTGTGCGCGTATGTGTGTGTGCGTTTGACTTTGGTGAGTTCAAATCTTCACATGCACCTTGCAGTGTCTAGTGTGTGTGATGAGGGCTTGTTTCCAGGTGTGTCAGATGGTGACTGAGTGTGGGACTCTCTCTCTGACAGTTTATGTCTGTTTCTGAGACAAGTGCATGTCTGCGTGGGTCTGTCTGTGACAGAGCATCTGTGGTTTCTTTCTGATGGGGTGGATGTCCGTTTGTATTCCTGTGACAGATTCTAGGTAGCTATTTCTGGACAGTTTCAGTGACAACGCTGCATGTTTGCTGGTGTGTGTGGGGGGGCGTGTCTATCCACATCTGTTTTGTGACACTGCCTATCTGTGGCTCTGTCGCATAAGTATGTCTGCCTTTGGAGCAGTACTTGTGTGTGTCTGGAGCATCTGTGTGTCTTCCTGTGACAGACTCAAGGTCTCTCATTTCTGGGACAGTACAAGTCTTCCTCTGACAGTGCATGTCTGATGGTGCCAGTGTCTTTGTGACAAGTTCTGGTGGTGTGTCTGACAAGACATTTCTGTGTCATTGTCACATGGCAACGTCGGTCCATGTGAATCTCTCTGGAGTGCCTGTCTTTCTGTAACAGTGTTTCTCTGGGTGTCATTCCAGGACATAACTGGCAGCATGCCTGCCTGACTGTGGATGTCAGTCTGTGACAGTAGATGTCTGCATGTGTGTCTAGGACAAGTTTACATGAATGTGTCTGACTATAGGTTTTGCGTATATCACATGGTACTTCTGTGTCGAGTGCATCTCTGTCTTCCTGCGGCGTGAGGATCGACTATTTTTCCCAAATTTGTGTTGGAGGGTGTTTTACCACCTGTCTGAGCCCTTTCCATCCCTGTCTCTCATTGGGGAAGCATACCCCCAAGCCACCATCACTCTGGCTAGCTAGCACCCCACCACCACCACCCGAGATCCACTACCCTCTGCCATTCCAGATTCTAGATGTGCTGACTAGGCTCGCGGCCAGACCTAGCCAGGTCTGTCCAGGTTAAGGGCTCCAAAACACCCCACAGGCCTCTGCCTCAGGGCGTGGGAATGCTGTCTCCCGCAGTGGTAGGGGGGTTATCCATCCCTGGAAGCTGGAAAGGTTCTTCCAGGATCCCCGGCTTCAGTTTTGGGGCAGAGGCCGCTGGTCGCCTAGAGGGCTCTCGTCCTGGGTGAGGAGCACTCTTTGGAGACAGGGTCTTGGGTAGCCACAGGCCCCGATTCTTAGAAGCCCGGCCTGGCATTATCTCCGCGCTAATCTCGAAGCAGCGGCTGCAAACCAACTTCCTAGGAAAGGAGGCGGTGCGGTTATTTTTTTAAGTTTATATCTATATATACACATACACACACATATATAAAAACAACCCCGCGCAACAACCAAAACAAATGCGGTTGCTGCAAAGGGATTCCCAGAACCGGTTTCCTCTTCGCGCGCGCGCCCCCCACATTTGCATGCGGGCCCGGCCCCCGCGGAAGATCCGGGCATGTATTTGCATGAGGGGGTACTTGAAGCGTTGAGGGTGGTATGCAAATAAGGATTGGCTCCGATTGGCTGGGGTACAGCAGGTGCCGCGTCCGGATTGATCAAAGCCAAGTGGGCGGGGCTGTCGCCCGGGGCGACTCTCTCGGGAGGCGCGTGCCCCGGCTCAGTAGCGTTGGGGCTGGCGCGCGCGTCGAATCTTAACGTTGCGCTGTTTTGCGGGCGCTTTGGGGCCATCAGCTTCTTTGCCTTCCACCCTGGCGCCCCCAAGTCCTGGCTCCCCAGCCTCGCTACCCCGGGCATCCACGCCCTGCGGGCTCAGCGGGCTCAATCTGCGCAGCACCACCTCCATGTTGACTAAGCCTCTGCAAGGGCTCCCTGTGGCCCCCGTGACCCCCACGCCGCCGCCAGGTGAGCGAGGCTCCCCTACCGCGACTAGGCCGGGCGGGCTGAAGTGGTTGAGGGCGCTGCGGGGGGAGGGGGGAAGGGGTCGCGGCCGGGCTCAGCACGCAGCCACCCTGACTTCCTCGCCTCCGCCTGCGTAGGAGGCAAAGATCGCGAAGCGTTCGAGGCCGAGTACCGACTCGGCCCCCTCCTTGGTAAGGGGGGCTTTGGTACCGTCTTCGCAGGACATCGCGTCACAGACCGACTCCAGGTACCAACCACGAGGGTCTTGGGTGGGTCAGGGGTGGTG
>NC_138385.1:69428160-69437803 GCF_054177405.1 Leptonychotes weddellii
GACCCTGGGATCCAGGGGATGTGTATCTGTGTGGGAAGGTAGAGACCCAGAGCTGAGATTTGGGGGATTTCGAGGGCAGATGTCCAGCGTGGAGTTCTTAGGACCAGGACCCCAGTACAGAGTTGGGGTGTCTTGGAGCTGGATGGGAAGATTGAGGGCTTGGGGTATTAGGAAATTCAGAGCCCAGGGTCTGGAGTGAGGGGTCCTGAAGCCTGAGAAGAGAGAACCCAGGGCCAAGGATGATGGGAGAGGTGAACTTGGTTCTGGGGACTTGGAGGGCAGGGGAGAAGCTCCAGCTCATTTTGGGTTGTGGTGTAGCGAGGTTGGCACCAGAAAGACTAGGGTGAGGGTCAAGACTGGGAGGGGTGTGGGGGTCGTCTGCTGGCCCCCTCACCTCAGCTCTCTTCTCCAGGTGGCCATCAAAGTGATCCCCCGGAATCGTGTGCTGGGCTGGTCCCCCTTGGTGAGTATCTTTGGAGTCCCTGACCTGGCGACGCCATCTCTGAAAGATGGACTCTACCCCTTGCCTTTCTCGGGCTTGTGTGATTCCCTGGGCCCTGTAACGGTGAGGAGAACACTCCTACCAGCCTGTGTTTACTCCCCTGTGGTGACATCCACACCTCCATACAGTTCTGACTCACCCCAGCTCCCCTAGGGCCCTGGATTCTCCCCCTCCAACCCTCCTTTCTCCTCCTCCCTCCAAACACTGCCTCAGGGGCTGCCCGCAGGGCATGCTGGTGGGGAAAGAGGGGCATAGGTCACTGGTTGCCATGGTGACGGTGGCTGCTTCTCTTCGGCCGTTAGAACGCTAACGGACAACAGGGCGGGTCTGGGCAAGTTGTAGGTGTGGGAGCGCCCCCTGGAGGACTCTGGGGGAGACTGCGCCTGCGCAGGCTGTGGGACCCGGAGGGAGAAGTTGCGCCTGCGCAGTAGCGAAATTTTCATCACCGTGAGAAAACCTGTCTGCGGCTGTGCTAGTCAGCGGACTGGCCGGGAGAGGGCCCCACCTCAGGCAGGAAGGCGGATTCTGGCTGTCCATGAGCCCGCACCGGGCTTCTAGCGTGGGGCGGCTTCTGTGGCCAAGCATTTATGCCTTTTATTGAGCACTGTGTGTCTCAGGCTTTGCTTCATCATCAAAGTTTACTGTGTTCCAAGTCCCACTGAGTACTTGAGTTCAACACAGTTCTAGATGTTTAGTGACAGACAAAACATCACATAATATTATTGAGTTCTTACTTTGTTCCTTTGCAATTAATCACTTTCAGCTACTTAACAAATGTATATTGAGCACCTACTATGTGCCAGGCATAATTTTAGGCATTTGGCAAAATATCACATTTATTGAGAGCTCATTTTGTGCCAGGTCCTTTTCTTTTACCTATTTAATAAATATGTATTAAGCCCTACCCTGTTACCAGGCACTGTTACAGTCAGTGAACAAAACAGACAAACCATTATACAATAACAGTATTTATTGCGTGCTAACTCTGTGCCAGACTGTGCTATAAAGTGCTTTCAACTATTTAACACACATTTATTGAGCACCCACTGTATGTAAGGCACTGTTTTAATCTGTTCTGAGATGCCAGTGAACAAAAGATACACTATTACATAATAGTGTTCATCAATTGCTTCTTCAGCAGAAGGTCTTTTTTTAAAAAGATTTTATTTATTCATTTCAGAGACAGCATGAGTGCATGCGCACGCGAGAGGGGGGGGAGGGGCAGAGAGAGAGCATCTCAAGCAGACTCCCTCCTGGCTGAGCATGGAGCCCGACGTGGGGCTTGATCCCATGACCCATGAGATCAGGACCTGAGCTGAAACCCAGAGTCGGATGCTCAACCGACTGAGCCACCTAGGTGCCTCAAGAAGGCCTTTTTTTTTTTTTCCTTAAACGGACTTTCATTTACTGAAATATTCACTGAGCTCCTATAATATGCCAGATGTGTATAGGCTTTTGGCTCAAACCACTGTTTCAGTGGCTGTGTTTGAGCCCTTAAGATGAGGAAACTGAGGCTCAGGGACGGAAGTGGGTTGCTGAAGGCCACACAGTCAGGAGGCTGAGGGGCTATGATTTAAATTCAGGCGAGAAGTCAGCCTCAGAGCTGCTGGCCTGACGTCTTTGTTCTCTTTTCTCTCCCCCTCCCCCCACAGTCAGACTCAGCCACATGCCCACTAGAAGTCGCATTGCTATGGAAGGTGGGTGCAGGCGGTGGGCACCCTGGTGTGATCCGCCTGCTTGACTGGTTTGAGACACCAGAAGGCTTCATGCTGGTCCTCGAACGGCCGTTGCCTGCCCAGGATCTCTTTGACTACATCACAGAGCAGGGCCCATTAGGCGAGGGCCGGAGCCGCTGCCTGTTTGCCCAGGTAGTGGCAGCTGTTCGGCACTGCCACGCTCGTGGAGTTGTCCATCGTGACATCAAGGATGAGAACATCCTGATGGATCTCCGCCGGGGCTGTGCCAAACTCATTGATTTTGGTTCCGGTGCCCTGCTTCATGATGAACCCTATACTGATTTTGATGGTAAGTCTTCGCTAAATCTCAGTGGGGGTGGGTTACCTTTTATCGTTATAGTCCCCTGATCTTTGACCCCTAGGCTGTGGTGGTCTGTGCTCCTTGATCTATATTGCACCTTTATAAGGTTCTTGAGTTTTAATATTGGGGACTCTCAAGCCTTGTCCTCTGCTAAAGTCCATCTTCTGACAGTGCCCAGACCTGGTGAGGGGATTGTGTTATTATCCTGAGTATTCCTTTTCTGTCTGGTAAAGGGATCCTACTGTTACTTTTAAGTGCTTTTATTCTGTTGAGGCCACTCTGCTGTTACCTTAACTGTTCTTTTTCTGATGATGAGACTCTGCTGTTATATTTAAAGAACTCTTCTGGTTAGGGGACCCTACTCAGGTAGTGTGTTCTCTTAATTCTGGTGAGGGGACCATACTTCCTGGGGAGGGGATGTGGGAGAACGGCATTATCCGAGAGTGGTCTAATCTCTGGCTTATGTGCAGGGACAAGGGTGTACAGCCCCCCAGAGTGGATCTCTCGTCACCAGTACCACGCACTCCCAGCCACTGTCTGGTCGCTGGGTATCCTCCTCTATGACATGGTGTGTGGGGACATTCCCTTCGAGAGGGACCAGGAGATTCTGGAGGCTGAGCTCCACTTCCCTGCCCATGTGTCCCCAGGTGAGGCCTTCACCAGTCCTAGCTCAGTGGACTCCATCCTACCCAGGGACTAGTGTCCCCAATTGACTGCTAATCTTCTGTGTGCTTCTGATCTGCAGACTGCTGTGCCCTAATCCGCCGGTGCCTGGCCCCCAAACCCTCTGCCCGACCCTCACTGGAGGAGATACTGCTGGACCCCTGGATGCAGACACCAGCTGAGGATGCACCCCTGAATGCCCCCAAGGGGGGTCCTACCCCTTTGGCCTGGTCTCTGCTGCCCTAGTCCTAGCCAGGCCCCCGCTAGTTGGAATAGCCGTCCCATGGCATGCCACAGGGATAGATGGACATCTGTTGACCTGGTTATACAGGTCATTAAAAATCCAGTGTTACTAGGGTCAGAGATTGGGGATCAGGGGTCAAGAGACATAAGCGAAGTCTGCCCACTCCCCATCCCAATCCTGCTAAGGAGCCTTCCTCCCAGAACTTATGGTCTCTTATTCTGGAGGGCGGGGGGAACTTCCTTATTTCTCATTTTGCTAAGGGTGTTTATTTGGTTGAAGTTCCTTCCATTCTGAGCCCCAGGACTCTTATTCTGATGAGTTGTAACCCCTACACTGGCACCTCCTGCTACCACCACACACACTTAGTTCAAATGCTCTCACTTGGGCAAGGGTGCTTTCCTTCCAATGCCCCAGCAGCTCTTATTTTAGCAAAAGGACCCTTTTTCCTAGCCCAGGGTCCTATATTCAGTCAAGCTGCTTGCCTACCTCAGCCCAGGGTTGCTTATTCTGGGGGAGGTAATGCCCTATTGTTATCCCAAGACTTTTTTTTTTTAATTATTTTTTATTATTATTTTATTTTTATTTTTTATTTTTATTTTTTGGTGAGGGGACCCTACTCTGTTATCCCAAGTGCTCTTATTCTGGTGAGGAGAACCCTACTTCCATGATTTGGGAAGGAATGGGAGATGGACACCACCAGAGTCCGCTAGGATGGGGTGGATGGTTTTTTTGGGGGATGGGGTGGGGGAAATCATTCTTGTTGTTTGTTCTCCTGGGGCCCCCCCCTCCATCTTTTTCGGATTCTTGCTGCCTCCTTCTGAGCCAGGATTGTCCAGTTGCTGAAATGTAAATACTTATGTATTGGTGGGAGGGGAGCTCCAACTGTGTCCTCCTCTTCCTTCTCCCCCTGCCTGGATTATTTAAAAAAGCCATGTGTGGAAACCCACTATTTAATAAATGTCATAGAATCAGAAGCGACTGGCCATTTGTAGATGAAGCAAGGAAACACATTATTTGATAAATAGAATCAGAAGCAACTGGCCATTTGTAGATGCAGTGAGGCAATGATGGAGCATTTACTGTATGCTGAGCCAAGAGGGAGGTGGGCTGGATCGCTCCTCTGCTCTCGCAAAGCTTTAGCCCTGTGATATTGTCCTAAAGCTCTTTTATGGGTTCGTCTATGCAGGATCACAAAGAAAAATTTGATTTCCCCCATTCCAGCTCTTACGTAGCTCCCAGGATGTGCAGAAGGGCTCCGTTGGAGATACTATAGACACTGAAGATGTTTGGGAGATATCCCCAGTCAGAGGGCTTGCTCGGCCAGAGAAAAATGTCTCCCCCAACCCCGTTGGAGGAAATAAAGCTCTTCTCCCATGGGAGAAAAGGCCTTTCAGGGCACGGGGTGAGGGAGGGGCTGGGGTTGGGCACTGACGGAAACCTTCCCAGCCCTTCCATGTTTCCTAATAACATCCAGGGTGTAAGTCACGCCTACTTACCTTTGGCCCCTACCTTTTTTCACCTCTCCCTTGCTCTCTTGCTCATCCCTCTCATCTCATTCCTCACCTCCTGACGTACCCACCCTAACCTCAGCTGTACCCTCTCTTGCCCCGCTTTCACAAAGCTAACCTGAAAGCCTCTCATCTGGTGGCTTACCTGGCCCCTTCGTACTCCTTTCCCTCCTCAATAGGGACTCGCTTAACCTCCCTACTCTGTCTCACCTCTCCAGCACCTTCTCACTCGTGTGGGCTAACTGCTCCGCTTTTAACAGCTGGGTTACCAGCCTGACCCTCGCCTGCCCCGCCCCCCCAGTCTCCTTTACCTCCCAGACGCCTGCGGGCTCCCCAGGGGGCGGGGCCTCGCCGGGAGGTGGGGGTAAAGAGGAACTTCAGTCCAATCACGAAGGTACCCAGGAGTTTGGGTGCGGAAAGGGCGGGATCATCTGTAGAAGGTGCCAATGAAGAGCCGAGATAGAAGAGGATCAGCTGAACCAATTAGACAAGGACACACGATGGGCGGGTGATCTGGAAAGCGGGATCAATGAAGACGAGGGCGGGTCTAGTAACGGGAATGAACCAATGAGGCTCTGTGGAGACAGCAAGAGGCTGAGTCGGTCGCGTGTTGGGTCTCCCCATCCTGACCGAATCTGGAAATCCCAAGGCTGCGGTCTTAGGTTCACTGTCCGGGAGCAGACCGGGAAAGCCGCGGCTCTGGCCAGCCCCTCACTCGCTCCACCCCCACCCCGGAGGCCCGGAGGCGGAAGTGACGGACACGGAAGTGCCCTGCTGTTGCCGAGGGGACGGACCAGGCAGATGCCAACATGGCAGCGGTTGGGTCTGGCGGTTCCACCGCGGCGGCTGGGCCAGGGGCGGTCTCCGCGGGGGCGCTGGAGCCTGGAACCGCGAATGCGGGTGAGACAGGCCGTGGCCGAGCAGACGGCGGCCGGGCGAGGGTCGGGATCGCTTGAGGGGGGTCAGGAAGTTTCCTCCCTCAAGCGAGAGGGAGCATCCCGTATGGACCAACCTATGTGTGTGTGGCGGGGGGTGGGGGAGGGAGGACGGAACGGCCCACTGTGAGTGTGTTGGAAGGCGGGGAAGAGACCATTCTGAGGGTGATGGGGGTCCCCTTCCGCATATGGAGAGTGGAGATCATTCTGAGTCTGGGGGGTTATTGCCTCTGGGGGGAGGCTAAGACCATTCTGAGTGTTTGGGGGGTCCGTCCTTAGAGAAGGGAGAGAGCATTCTGAGGGTGGGAAAGTTCTTCCTTATAGAAGAGAGAGGCTGTTCTGAGGGTGGTGGTTTCTTCCTTATAAAGGAATAGGGGGTATTGTGAATTAGGGTGGGGCGGGTCCTTCCTTACCCGACTTAGAGGGTCCACTTTGAGGATTAGGATGTCCGTTATAAGGAGATAGGACCGTCCTGGGGGTCCCTTCCTAATGGTGGTAGAGTTCATTGTATGTTGGAGTGGGAGGGTCCTTCCTTACATGGCAGAGAAAAGACGTTCTAAGGGTGCAGGGCCCTTCTTTATAGCGGGGAGAGTTCGTTGTGAGTGTGAGTAGAACAAGGAATGATTCCTTGGCTGGAGGTAGGGAAGGTGCGGTGGTGGGAGGATGACTGGACCATGTGAAGTATAGGGAAATATTTCCTTATGTCCTCGAGGGAAGCAGACCATTCTTGGTGCAGTAACCATTTATTATATGGGGTTCAATCCTAGGGACTGTAGAGGAGTTATTTCTTAAGTTTGTGAAACCATTCTGTGTCAGAGGGACTCTGGTGGTCACAGAAGGTAGGAGTTGGAGAGACCATTCTTAGTGTGAGGGGATGGACTAATACCTTAGATGGGAGAGAGTCCGTTCTTTAGGGGGTGGACATGCCTTATATAGTGGTTTCATTCCCTGTATTGAGGTATCATTCTTTACGTAGGACAACCCCTCATTAAATAGAAGCATCATTTCATATAAATCTTCGGTTTGCTCGCCCACATAATGGAATCCTTGTAGCTCACTCAGAGATCAGAGCAACATAGGGGTCTGCTGACGTAATCCACATAAATCCTTTACCCCAGTGATAGGTAGATGGTTAGCACTCAATAAATGTTGAGAATGTGGTTGGTATTCTGTCTTGGGGTGAGTTGCTTCACACACACAGGAGGGAGCGAGGGGGCCGAGTGTGTCCCGGCACCTGCTCCAGCCATTTCCTGATACCTCAGTAAGGATTCTGGGTATGGGCTGGACAGGGTGAGGCCCACTTCCTCCTTTGTGGCTCTTCCTGCCTGTTGAGGCAGTAGAAGTAGCTGGGAGTCAGACCCTCCTTGGAGTCAGGACAGGGAGGCAGAGGGAGGAAGTGGCAGTGGCTAGGAGGGTCCTGGTTAAGAAAGGAGTGAGGGGGAAGGTGGTGGTGTGGCTGTGCCCCAGCAGCTTCTGACCCCTTCTTCCGCCTTGCTCATTCCATTTCCCACAGCTCACCGGCGCCTCAAATACATATCCCTAGCCGTGCTGGTGGTCCAGAATGCCTCCCTCATCCTCAGCATCCGCTACGCCCGCACACTGCCTGGGGACCGCTTCTTTGCCACCACTGCTGTGGTCATGGCCGAAGTGCTCAAAGGTCTCACCTGCCTGCTGCTGCTCTTCGCACAGAAGAGGGGTATGAGCCAGCAAGGGAGCATGCACTGGGGGCAGTGACGGGACTGGGCGTGGGCGCGCGCGGGCGTGTACACCCAGGCCCACATGGAGGGTTTGCTGGGGGAATAGCACTGTATCACTGTGTCTGCAACCACCTGGGGAGTGTGTAAGTGCAGCTAATCTGCCTGGTCCCTCCAACTATGAGTAGCCGCAGCCACACTCTTAAACCCCTAATGCCTTGGAAGCTGGCATGTGTGGACTGTAGGAGTGAGATAGTCTGTGCCCATAAGGTAGCAGGTGACCCTTACAGGGTGGTTCATTTATTTCCCTTTAACTTTGCATTATGGATCATTTTAAGCATATACAAACCCGGAGAGAATAACAAAATAATAAAATGTTCGTGTACCCATCACCCAGATTCATCAGTTGTCAACTCATGGCCCCTCTGCCATTAAACAGCATCAGTGATTATCCACTCACTGCCAATCTACATGTCTGCCTACCTACTCACTCCCTGCCTTATTATACTGCAGTGTGTCCCACATGAAGTAAGTAGTGTTTTGAAGTAACCCCGCCCCCCACCTTACTATCTGAAATAAGTATTTTGGTACATTAAAAAAAATAATTGCAATATCTAAAAATCATACATCAAAAAATGAACCATAATTTTTTAAAGTTAATAAAATAATCAAATATCCAGTCAAGTGTTCACACTTATAATGGTTTTTCAAATATCATAAAAGTTTTTAAGAATTTGTTTCAGTCGGGCTTATATAAGGTCAGTGCCTTGCAATTGGTTGATGTCTTCTAGGTCTGTTAACCTCAGGGTTCTCCTCCAGCTCTTTGTGATCTGCAGTTAATTTCTTGAAGAGAGCAGGTCGTTTGTCTTGGAGACTTTGGACAGCCTGGATTTTGCTGGTTGCCTCCTTGTGGTATCATTTAACATGTTCTACCCTCTGTATTTCCTAGAAGTTGGATTTATCTACTAATTTAAACACGTCCCTAAAGGCCTGCTTTAAAACGTTGCCGCCAATTGTTTCTCTATAAAGGCCTTGCCGGGGCGCCCAGGTGGCTCAGTCAGTTAAGCATCTGACTCTTGATTTCAGCTCAAGTCATGAGATCAAGCCCCGCATTGGGCTCTGTGCTCAGCAGTGGGGAGTTACCTTGAGATTTTCTCCCTTTCCCTCTGCCCCTCCCCTTGCTCGTGTGCACGCACACTCTAGTAAGTAAATAAAGCTTTAAAAAAATAAAGGCCTTGCCTGTGTAAAGGATACAGATGTATGTTCTAGCTCTGCTCTCAGTATTTACACTGAAGAAAACAATCTTGCCCACTCATTAGCGCCAGGGCCCTGGGAGGCAGCAGTTTGGGAACCCACCTGTTCTGTTCTTTCTTTTTTTTTTAAGTTGAAGTATAGTTGACATACACAGTTAACCCTTGAACAACACGGGTTTGAGCTGTGCAGGCCCACTTAGATGCAGATTTCTTTTTTCTAACAAATATAGTATTGAAAATGTATTTTCCTTATGATTTTCTTTTCTCTAGTTTACTTTAATGTAAGAATACAGTATATAATACATATAACATAGAAAATGTTCTATGTTCTCAGTAAGACTTCCAGCCAACAGTAGGCTATTAGGAGTTAAGTTTGGGGGTTCAGGGAATCAAAAATTCTATGCAGATTTTTAACTGTGTGGGGGGTTGGTGCCCCAACTCCTGTGCTGTTCACTGGTCAACTGTAATGTTATCTTAGTTTCAGGTGTACAACATACTGATTCAACAATTCTCTACATTACACAGTGCTCACCATGATAAGCGCAGTCACCATCTGTCACCATACAAAGTTATTACCATATTATTGGCTGTATTCCCTGTGCTGTACTTTTTTTTTTTTTTTAAAGATTTTATTTATTTATTTGACAGAGAGAGACACAGCGAGAGAGGGAATACAAGCAGGGGGAATAGGAGAGGGAGAAGCAGGCTTCCCGCGGAGCAGGGAGCCCGATGCGGGGCTCGATCCCAGGACCCTGGGATCATGACCTGAGCCGAAGGCAGACGCTTAACGACTGAGCCACCCAGGCG
>NC_138385.1:69438303-69456036 GCF_054177405.1 Leptonychotes weddellii
TTTTTTTAAAGATTTTATTTATTTATTTGACAGAGAGAGACACAGCGAGAGAGGGAATACAAGCAGGGGGAATAGGAGAGGGAGAAGCAGGCTTCCCGCGGAGCAGGGAGCCCGATGCGGGGCTCGATCCCAGGACCCTGGGATCATGACCTGAGCCGAAGGCAGACGCTTAACGACTGAGCCACCCAGGCGCCCCTCCCTGTGCTGTACTTTTCATCCCTGTGACTTACTTATTTTTATAACTGGAACTTTGTACCTTGTAACCCCCTTCGCCTATTTCGCCCTTCTCCTACTCCCCTCCCCTCCAGCAACTACCAGTTCTCTAGGAGTCTATGAGTCTGTGTCTGTTTTTGTTGTTTGTTTGTTTTGTTTTTTAGATTCCAGGAGTCAGTGAAATCATTTGTCTTTCTTGGTCTAACTTCTTTCACTTGGCATAATGCCCTCAAGGTCCATCATCTGCTCTGTCCTCCCCCCCCCCCCCCGCCCCCCATCTGCTCTGTTCTCAGTTGATTGTGAGACACTTCAGGTGCTCACTGTGGCAGGCCCTGCCCTGGCTATGGAGGTGACTGTGCTAGCTGGGCAGGCTGCATCCTGCCCTCATGGGGCTGATCCTGCCCTTGGGGGGCTGATATTTTAAATGGGGAGAAACAAAGAGCCACAGCCTTAACCGCAGGCCTTCGCCTCAGATCTACAATTTCAACCCCTCCCCCATGTTTTTTTTCCCTTAAATCAAGTTTTGTGGTAAAACTTGGCCTGCCGCGATGTAGGGCTATTTGTATATCTGTGGTTTTTTTTTTTAATTTTTCTCATTTGGTGTGAACATTTACACAAGTCGCCGCAGAGATACGAATATGTGTGGTTATGGTGCGCAGCCCCCTGTGTGTGGGCATGTTACGTAAAGGATGTGCTCGATCTACCATGTTACTTTTCTGATGCCTGGAAAATGTCCAACACCCAAACCCCTGGGCCCAGAGAATTGGGGCTAGGGGTTCAAGATTGGTAATTACTCCCGGGATTGAGGCCGTGAAGGGCCAGGACGGGGTTTTGCGAACGAGCCCTCAGCACGAGGTCCCTGTGATAACCTTGTGCAGAGTTGTGGGGGTTTTCACAGAGAAGGTGAACTGCAAAAAAGTGCGGTGAGCTTTGCAGAGGCCTTAACTCTCCAGGAAGGTGTTCTCGTGTATTGGTGGGAGCAGGTCCCAACCAGACTTGGCTGCTGACTAGTCCAGCTTCCACTCTTCCCTGTGGCGAGGGCAGCTACATCAGTGTGTCACTGTCATTGTTTGTCTGGCGGACAGAGTGGGAGATGGCCCCTGCCCTCAGGCAGCTCGAGGGCCAGTAAGGAGCTAGGAGGAGTGTCAAAGTCGAGTCTCAAATGTCCCCTCTGGTCAGCAGCCTTGCATTCATACTCCTAAGGCCTCTACTTCACAAGCTAGTTCATGCTGACAATTTCATTGGATAGACGGGTATTGAGTGCTTGCCCTGAATGTGAGCTGAGTGAATATGGTCTGTGAGCCTCAGCCGCAGAGCTAAGGACGATTTTTTTGTGTCCATGAAACTGGTAGCCAAGAGGACTGCTGGAGATGTGGGGAAACTGAGAGCACAGGCCTCATTCGAGCCCTCAGGAAGTCAGAGCGTGGTGGGGAGACACAGGACCGGGCCCAGTCCTGGCCCTCAGAGGATCTTCAGTGCTAAAGAGGGCTGTCCTCCACCCCACCCCCCAATACACCCCAGGTAACGTGAAACACCTGGCGCTCTTCCTCCACGAGGCTGTCCTGGTGCAGTATGTGGACACACTCAAGCTCGCGGTGCCCTCTCTCATCTACACCTTGCAGAATAACCTCCAGTATGTTGCCATCTCCAACCTGCCGGCTGCCACTTTCCAGGTGAGCCCCATGCCCACTGTGGCCTCAGAGGGGTCAGCTGGGGTCAGGGAGGTAGGAGGCTGACGAGGGAGGGCTGCAGAGAGCTGGGGCTGTGTGTCACCTTTGAAATGTCCTTGGCTCTCCCTCGACCTCACTTTCTTCATCTGTGAGAATTGGGAATGGGATTGCCTCCTCACCAGGATGCTGGGACGGCTGAAAGAAATAATAATACCCGGGAAGATCCCTTGGTTGGCAATAGGTGGGCCTTTGGCTGTTTGCAGGCAGCCTTGGAAAACGGTTAAAGAGCCTGGATTCTGGGGCCAGGCTCCCTGGGTCCAAATCCCACCTCTGCTACTTCCCAGCTGGGTGATCTCTGGCAAGTCAGTTCACCTCTCTGTGCCTTAGTTTCCCCATCTTCCCATCGGACGTTACAATAGCGCCCACTTCATCTGCGCGAGCCCTGAAAGAATAGATTCGTGTGCCGTGCTCAGAGCCACTCTAGCACACAGCGGACACTGTGTCAATGTTTGCCGACGGTATCATCGTGGCTGATTTGCTTGCATCAGCACCTATTTATCAAGACCCCCCCCCCCGCCCTCGTCAGAGAGCCTGTCACTCGTTCACTCACCTGCTGCATGAGCTGGTTCACAGACAACAGCTATATTTACAGATGGTGATGTCTGGGCCGAGACGGGGCAGGTGCTTTGTTCCTCATCACACAGCCGGAAAATGGGGTTGGGACGCAGGCTTGGGTGTGGCCCGGGACTTCCTTGCGGAGCTGTGGACTTTCTGGGAGGCACCGCAGGGCTGTTTGGCGGCCTGCCAGTCAGTGGCCAAGGGCTGGGTAGCTTTATGGTCACCTGCCCCGCCCTGTCCTTCCAACCGGGCGCATGGGGGAGGGCGGCGGGGAACAGCCCTTAGTGCCTCCCGCCTGCATGCGCACGCAGGTGACGTACCAGCTGAAGATCCTGACCACGGCGCTGTTCTCCGTGCTCATGCTGAACCGCAGCCTCTCCCGGCTGCAGTGGGCCTCCTTGCTGCTCCTCTTCACGGGCGTCGCCATTGTCCAGGCACAGCAAGCTGGCGGCGGGGGCCCTCGGCCACTGGATCAGAACCCCGGGGCAGGCCTAGCGGCCGTCGTGGCCTCATGTCTGTCCTCGGGCTTCGCGGGCGTCTACTTCGAGAAGATCCTCAAGGGCAGCTCGGGCTCCGTGTGGCTGCGCAACCTGCAGCTGGGCCTCTTCGGCACGGCGCTGGGCCTGGTGGGGCTCTGGTGGGCCGAGGGCACCGCTGTGGCCCGCCGCGGCTTCTTTTTCGGGTACACGCCGGCCGTCTGGGGCGTGGTGCTCAACCAGGCCTTTGGCGGGCTGCTGGTGGCTGTTGTCGTTAAGTACGCCGACAACATCCTCAAGGGCTTCGCCACCTCCCTGTCCATCGTGCTGTCCACTGTTGCCTCCGTCCGCCTCTTCGGCTTCCACGTGGACCCGTTGTTCGCCCTGGGTGCTGGGCTGGTCATCGGTGCCGTCTACCTCTACAGTCTGCCCCGAGGTGCCGCCAAAGCCCCTGCCTCCGCCTCCGCCTCGGGGCCCTGCCCTCACCAGCAGCCGCCGGGGCAGCCGCCGCCCCCGAAGCTGTCTTCCCATCGCGGAGACCTCAGCACGGAGCCCTTTCTGCCCAAGTCAGTGCTGGTGAAGTGAGGGCTGGTGGGGGGGGGAGCAACAGGGAGGGGGGCTGGGTGGAGGGTGTTGGGCATCTGCAGGGACCTAAGCTGCCACTGCCTGGCTCCTCTGGGATTGGAAGAGTGTTTTCTCCCAGGTCGCAGAGACTTCTGGAGGGGCGTCACCGGAACCCCTCCTGGCAGACTGAGCCCCCCTCCCCTGGAGGGGGCTTTGAGAGCTGCCTCCTCTGCCGCAGTCAACCCCTCTGGGGGCTGGGCTGGCGGTATTGTCATTCAAGGCCTTTCTTTGCCTGCCTGCCTGCCCTCAGCTGGAGGTGTCCTGTCTTCCATGCCTGGGAGAGCCCCTCCCAGCAGTCCCTCCACCTTTGTAAGGACAAATTGGACAAAAATCCTACAGCTCTTTTAGTGACGGACGCCTGTGGGGTTCAGCTTCCTGTAGCTTGAGGCCTTCTGGCCTCCCTCACAACCACAATGGATCGCATTAGCAGCTCCGGTCTTTTTGTGTGTGTGGCCTTGGGGCAGCTTCCCTGACAGGAGACCCTTGGAAATGGGCCTCTTGTGGGCACCCCCCAGGAGAGAGGCAGGGGCAGGAGCTGAGATGTGCATCAGCCCGTTCCAGAGGAGGGGTTGTGCATCAGCCCGTTCCAGGGGAGGGTGTGGTAGGGGCCATCTGTTTTTTAGTGGTTTGGGAATTTGTGGTATAATCAGATAATTAATGATCTGGGGTGCCGGGGGGGGGGGGCAGGTGGGAGAGGTCCTTGAGTGGCTTGAATCTCAATGAATCTAAGACACTGTCAGATGCTGGATGCAGGGTTCTTTTCCGAGACATCCCGAGAGGGAAGATAAAGCTGCCAACCACTCTTGATCACGCACTGGCTGGATGAGGCACCCTTACTCTGTGATAGGGTGAGGGTGTCTTAAAATCGCTGAAATGTGGAACCTGCCCCCTGCACTCCCCAAAGCTTATTAACCCCTTAACTTGTCTCCCAGAATGTGTGTGTGCACGCGCGCGTGTGCATGCGTGCATTTGTGAGTGCGCACACGCACGCGCGGGAGATGCCTGGGCTGTCTTTGCTCTATGTAAATAGGGTCGTTGGATCTTTATTTTTGATTAAGTTGTGCTGATTTTTTTGGTTTGTTTTCTAAGGAACTGTAATGAACAAATGTCAGGAGACCCAATGCCAAATAAAGATGTTGTATTTATTTAGTCCACGTGTAGCTTTCTGACCCAGGGGACTCACTGTCTGCGTGGGCTCTGTTACTAACCCCAGGACTACCAGCCTCACAACTGCCGCCCTCGCTTGCTCAGGACGCCCGCCTGCCAGCCCGCCTGCCAGCCCCCCCCCCCCCAGCTGTCTGTGTTTCTCTCTTCCTCCCCATTCCTACCACAGGTTGCTCACCAAGGTGAAGGGTTCGTAGCTGCTGGGATTGAAGACGCTGGCCTGGCCTCCTTCTCCCCTCTTGCCCTGGCCCAACCAGGACCAAACTCTGATCAGTATTAGGGGTGGGGGGAGGTAGACACTGAACCCCCAACCTGGCCCCCCCACCCCCCCACCCTGCTCCCACGCAGGGGGGACACAACCAAACTCTGGTAATGAGGGCATGGACAGGACCCATCTCGGCCTCCAGCCCGCGTCGCCCCCATATCCTTGCCACTCCCATACTTTCTTAGGTGAGTTTTTGCAAATAAAATGTGTTTCGTATCTTGCCGGCTTGGGTTGGGAAGCCTCAAAAGCGCATGGGAAGGAAGCACTCAGGCCTCATGGGCACGATCCATCGAAAAGCTTTTATTAAAAACCCCCGGGGGCGGTGGGGGTGGCATGGCGGGGAGGCTCAGTCTTGTTGCTTGGTTCGTGAGGCCTCAGCGTTGGCCCGGAGCACAGCCCCCGGGGACGGGTAGGGGCGCTGCTGGAAGAGGGGCCCCGCTGCTGTCGTGTCTGCGCCCGTCTTGGCCTCATTCCGCTTGGGGAGTCCTGTTGACCATGTGCCCCTGGGGGTGAGACGGAGGATAGGAAATAGGGGTCAGGGCTTGAGAATATGGGATGTGGTAGGCACTCCCCTCTCTCCTCCCTCCCCTCTACTACAACAACTGACACATGGGGGAAGGAAATAGGAGGAAAGGAATGGTCACCGGCGCAAGGGAGTCACGAGCAAAGAGAAGGGCTTGTGAGGGGTTCTCATTTACCGAGGTGCATCCGAGTATGAGCTGGGGTCCATGGGGTCTAACTCTTCATCCTTCCGGCTTGCCACTGAGGAAGGAGGTGGCAGAGTGAGGTTTTCGGTAGAGGCACGAGGAGCCCCGATCACCAAACTCCCCCATCCCAGGAAGAAATGGAGCGCATGTCTGTGTGGCCCGCAGCACCATGCCCCAGGCCGCGGATTCAGGCCATCGCGGGAGCAAAGTGAGGGTCTCCCCCACATGGCACGCCCATGGCGCCTCACCTGCCTCAGTCCTGGCCCTGCTGCCCAGCTTACCCTTCTTGCTCTTGGGGTAGGGGGCCAGCTCTTCCCGGCGGTGATGGCGCCGTTCCTTGCTCTCTTCCCGGTCCGACTTGTCGTACCCCCGGTCCCGGTCCCGATCCCTGTCCCGCTCTCTCTCTCTGTCCACTTTGTCATAACCACGCTCTCGGTCTCGGTCCGACTTCTCGTGGCCCCGGTCCGACTTCTCGTGGCCCCGGTCCGACTTCTCGTGGCCTCGGTCTGACTTCTCGTGGCCCCGGTCCGACTTCTCGTGGCCCCGGTCTGACTTCTCCTCAGCATCTGGAGACACAAAAGCCTTGAAGTGACCTTCCTCCTCCCATCTCAGGCCCCCAGCAGCCTCTGCCTTCAACAACCCCCCTTGCCTGGGGTTGGGCCTGCCTGTCTCACCTGCCCCTTCCCCGACCCACTATCATTTATCTGACCCCTCTCTGAGAACTGCAGAACCACTTGAGGCGCCCTCCAATCTGCCGGCTCACCTGCATTACTGGTCCTGAGCTTCTTGGCCGATTTGGTAACGACGGAGTTGGGGTCGTGTGGGGAGAGCCAGGACACGAGGTCTGTGTCCACATTCCAGTAGTAAGGGAGCCCGCTGCGGGGCAGTGGGAGGGAAGGAGGGAGGGGGAGAGAGGAGGGGGAAAGGGGGGGAAGGAGGGAGGGAAGGAGTGTCAGCTAAGATGTCCTCTCCTTATAGCCTCAACTCCTGTCTCCCCAATCTCTACTATACCTGCCCCATGTCAGGACCCCGGAGGGAGGACCCCCAGACCTCTTCCCTATGTTCCCCATTTACCCCAAGGCCAGGGACAGCACAGGAAAGGTGAAGTCAGACGTCAGCTCCCCCCCCACCGCCCAGTTCCCCAGGCTCACCAGGAAGGGTCAAACACCTTGTACCAGCTTGGTGGCAGGCCCTCCAACCGGGTGGCCTCATAGTCCACAGGGTCATCATCGTAGTCCTCAGCAATGATCTCTTCCTCTGGTTCTGGCAGAATAGCGGGGTGGAGGAAAGCAGTAAGGACCAGAGGGATTCTCATCCTATGGTCAGAGCCTGGAGAGACACTCAAATTCACATGGACCACGTGTGTGTGTGTGGGGTGGGGGGAGTGCATCAGGTCTCACCTGCTGTGGCAAATATCACATTCCAAATCCAAGTGTCTGAGCATCAGGGGATTTGCCAAAAAATGTACCTAAATCTCTTCTGTTTCTGGGTTTGGATAAGATTTGAGATTTGATACTGTTACCCTGACCTATCTGATTTCAGAATTTAGACAAGGATTCATCAAAACAAGTGTAGCCTCCAGTTCCTGCATTCAGGAAGCATGCAACACCATGCTATCCAAATCTATTTGGATAAAAGAAGTTTGAACAGTAAGGGGTTGTTCTGAAAATACATTCAAATCTATTCAGCTCCCAAGCTTGGCAAATCCGGGGTTTCTGATTCTGTCTATTGAGTAGCAAGTCTGGATGGCAAGGGATATATCTAAACACTGCTCTGAATCCATTCAGGTCCTAGGCCTGACACATAGCAGGCCTGCAGCAGCTGCCAGTTACTATTGGTAAAATAAAAGAGGCATATGTTGTCAGCTTGGTACATGACCCTCAGTAGGCCTACCACAGATTTCAGCTGTGGATAGAACTAACAATGAAATGTATATGTCAGCAACAGCATACTGCCTGTCACACAATAGGCCCAAAGTAGATGTGAACTATAATCATCAGTATTGTTAGTAAGATGTATATTCCATCAGCACAGGGCCCAGTACTCAATAGGCTTAAAATAAATTATCGATGATCATTATCAGTATTATTAACCACAAGATCTATGCGTGCCACAGAGTAGCTTGTAACAGATGGCATTTATCAATGAGGTGAAAATAAGATGTACTTTCCAGTGCCTCGCACACTGTAGCCCAAAACAGATGCAAAAAAAAAAAAGATGCCACTTACTGACAATGAGGTGTAAATATTAGCAGGAGCAGCCCAGTAGGCATAAATGATAGATCCTTTCATTATCTTCTACCATTAGCCATGATGTGTATGCCAAGCACTCAGGCCCAAAATACATGTCAGCTACTGATACGGTGAACAATAAGGTATAGATCACTAGCATCATGCCTGGCACCACAGTCGGTCTAAAATAATGTAATCACGGGCACCTGGGTGGCTCAGTCGTTAAGTGTCTGCCTTCGGCTCAGGTCATGATCCCAGGGTCCTGGGATTGAGCCCCACATCAGGCTCCCTGTTGGGCGGGAAGCCTGCTTCTCCCTCTCCCACTCCCGCTGCTTGTGTTCCTGCTCTCGCTATCTCTCTGTGTCAAATATATAAATAAAATCTTTAAAAAAAAAAGTAATCACTAGGGTAAATAACAAAGTATCAGCATCCTGCTACCGTCTAGGGAAGATGTAAGCTGTCTTTACCGTAGAATACTTTGTAATCACTTACAGGGATTGTTAGATGGATTGCACGTGGCATACAATAGGCCCCCCAAAAAAGGCATTAGGTGTCAATATTAAGCACGAAATATGTATTCCCCACCCCCACCCCCGCCCGCAGTAGGAATGGATGTCAGGAAGCCATATTGCTAACAATGTCCGCCACCCCACTGATTGGTGCGCAATAGGCCCATGCTAGGTATCGAGTGGCGGTATCAACAACAAAGTGCCTGCCAAGGCTGGCACATGGTAGGCCCATCTGCTTTTAGCTCGCTCACCGGGCTCCAGATGTTTGAGGATGCCTCTCTTGGCCAAGCGGGTCTGCAGCGCAACAGGCAACGGCATAGTGGATAGCAGACAGACCTAGGGACGGACGGACTGACAGGCAAACGCACACACAAAAAAACCAGCTCAAATGAGGATTCAAATCCCGATCCTAAAAATCAAGCGCCTCCTCCCAGCATATACTCATCTGGACCCCCACTTACCCACCTGCACCAACAGCTGGCTGGACGGAATCGACGCGCTAAAAGGTGGAAGATAGGTGCAATGCCACCCAAACTCCCACCGACACCCGCCTCGAGACTGGGTGTTCCAGGACCCAGTTCCCCTCCCGGGCCCAGGCTCCGCCCACCGCCGAAGGGGCCAAGCTCAGTTCCCCCGCGCCCAGGAATGGGCTCACCCAACGTCCCCCAAAGACTGCCGGGTGGGAGGAACCAATGCGTTGGGAGGGGGGAGCAGAGTGCAGCACCTCCTCCAGCTGCAAAAAATGCACCCACCCCGACATTACCAATGCAATCACGCGAGTAGTGGAAGGCTGTCAGACCGGCCGCCCCTCCCTCGTCGCGGCTAGGATCACCAGCACCACACGACTGCCCTCTCCCAAAGCACAGAATGAGGTCCTCCCTCCCCGAGGCTTGAAGGAACTGGGCCGGCGCTCAGGCTACGGTACAGATGACGCAAACCTGGGGGGCCAATAAGAGCGTGGCCCTGGCCTGACGAGCGCCAAGCGACCCAATCGCAGGCCTGGAATGGGTGGAGAGCTCGGGCGCCTCTGTGCGTTTACGGCGGGGGCGTGGCCCGGCCGAGGCTTAGCCAGACTGCGCGGCCGGACGCCGGCGCCATGGAGGAGTACGCTCGGGAGCCTTGGTACGGCGATGGGCACAGGCCCCGGGACTGTTGCTGCGGCGCCACGGCCAGCTGTGGGAGGCGGGCGGGGGAGGCGCCGGCCACACCGCGCCACGTCCCAGACTCGGGAGACCCTTAAACATTTGTGGTCTCCTTCCGTTCCCCTCCGCTTCGTTCCTCCCACTCGGGCTCCGTTAAGAGGGGCCGCAGCCGTGTGCCTGGAGACGGTACGGTGCCGGACCAACTGCTCCCAAGTGTCCCCGGACTCCGTTATCTCCTCAGTTCCTTTTTGTTAACGAAAAGAGACACGCTGGTCGAGTCCATTCCAGCCCGGGGGGGGTGGTGGCGGTTGTCGAACGGAAATCCCCACGCGTGGCTTTTCCGAGGTCGCTTTAGCGAATGGGGGCGGGGCCTGGGTGAGCCTATTGCGGACGAGCCGGATCCTTCCCCCTCCGTCTGCTCTTGGTTTTTCCCAGTTGGGGCGGGTTGAAAAAGAGGGAAGAGGGCGGGGTTTGGTCGGACGTGCTCATTGTCGGAGAGGGGGGTGCGACCCCGTCCTGCTTTAATAACAGTACTAGCAAATTGACGCTTCCACAGCGCTGATCCAAACGTGCCCACTCCGCGTGTATCAGTTGATTGAATCTTTGGTAGTAGGAAAGCAGTTGGCTGATTCCTTGGTTGGCTGCGAGGGGAGGGGCGGACAGGGCCAAGACTAATGTTTTCCCTTTTGCACCATTTCTTGCTGAAATGAGGGGGGAAATAATATTATCTGAAGTGCTGCTTCCCATTCGAGTGACTTGCCTTCTCCCAGTTGGAAGGAGTCCATGCAACATGGGAGGGGGAAGAGGGGCTCACTTAACCCCGCCCTCCCCTTCCGGCTTGCAGCCCATGGCGAATTGTGGACGATTGCGGAGGAGCCTTCACTATGGGTGTCATCGGCGGTGGAGTCTTCCAGGCCATCAAGGGCTTCCGCAACGCCCCTGTCGTGAGTCGTGGTCGTCCCTGGGTGGTGCGGGGGTCCTGCCCTGCCCACACGGGATACTTCGCTGAAAACTGCTTGGAGCTGCCATGACTTACTCATTCTGGTGCCTGTTAGCCTACTGTGTGCCAGGCCTGGCTCCAGGATCTGTGGTTTGGGAAGAACTGCAAATATGGCCCTGTGTCCCTTGCCCCCACCACCCAAGTGGGGCTCCTCTGTGGAAATGCCGTGCTGTCAAAACGATCCCAAATCCTCAATGTATGTGCAAAGCCAGAGAGATTTTCCCCAGAGGCAGATTACCTGGATACAGGGAAGTGACAGGAGTTTAACTGGCAGAAGGAGGACAGCCTTAAAGTTAAGAAAATGCTTTTAATGTAACCTAATCAGTTCTCTCTCTCTGCCCACCCTCTTCCAAGATTTTATCAAACATCATGGCTTTAAATGCCATCCATTTGCCAAGGTCTCTGCAGTTTATATATCTAGTCCTGTCCCTCCCCTCAACTCCTGGAACTCTTTCCTAGATCTTTGCCCAGATTTCCTGTTCCCATCCTCAAGGTCTCAGCACAATCCCCCACCCCCCTTTAGAGTCCTTTCCTGACCCCTCAGTCATTATCATGTCTCTTGATCCCACTTCCTCCAGGGTGTGTATTGCTGTGTGAAGCTATCTTGTAGATCTGTACCTCTGCTGGGGATCTGTCTCTCCCACTGTAACGTGAACTCTGAGAGAGCGGGGGCTAGGTCTGTCTCAGTCACCATCCCTACATTACAGCATGGTGCCTGGTGCTTAGGTGCTAGTGATCACTGAATGAATGAGAACTTCTCAACCCACGGCTGAGAACGCCCATGTAAGGGTGCTCCCCAGCCTCCGAGTTCTCGGCCCCTGCTCCCCATCTCTACTCCTGATACCCCTGACCTGTCGTGTTCCCTCTCTTAAAACCTAGAAACCCTGCGTGCCAGGGCCCTCATCCCTGTTCTGACTCCCTACCTCCTTACTTTTCCCAGGGAATTCGGCACCGACTGAGAGGTAGTGCCAACGCTGTGAGGATCCGAGCCCCCCAGATTGGAGGTGAGAGGCTTGGAGAGACCTAGGAGCTGGGATGCAGAGTTGGGGGTGGTCGCTCCTGTGGTTCTAGACTGCAAATTGGGGTCCACATTCCAGCCCCAGCTCTGCCTGGGACTTCCAGGACAGTGATGTTTCCCAATAATTTAATATGGAGGGTCAGGAATGTGGATTCTGGAGCTTAAATCCAGGTCCCGGATCTTCCCTGATGCATGACTTTGGGTTCGTGGCTTCACCTCTCCAAACCTCATCGGTAACGTGGGGATGGTGATAGCAATAACCACCTAAATTGTTTTGTAAGTTACATCATTTACATTTACATCATTTACAGAGAACTTACTAAGTGCTGGTTGCTCTGCTAAACACTTTAATAAGAAGAACGAATTTAAGACTTCAGAATCAGTGCCTAGAACGGGTCCTGGCGCACAGCAAGGTCTCAAGAAACACTTTAACTATCCTAGTGTTAATCGGCTTTCATAGCCTGTTTTCGTCTCCCTTAAACCAAGATTGGAATTCCAACTCGGTGTGATGGTTAGGAAGATCAAAGTTGCTCTGTTCAAAGCCACACCAAGATAAATCTGCTTGTAAACACTTGTCAAACCCCTACAAAGGTGAGGGGAATGCCCTTGGCAATTAGAGATCGCTTGACAAAGGAGCAGCCTCGGGCAGACGGGGAATATCCCCTAGGAGTTTACTCTCTGCCTTTGTGTCTGGGTTTTTCTCCCCATTCATTGCCCGAGCGTTCAGGCCTTGGAAGTCCGCAGACACTGAGCTCTGGATTTTGGGGGATTCCTCAGGAACACTGATTCGGCCTCGGTCTCCCTGCAGGTAGCTTCGCGGTGTGGGGGGGCCTGTTCTCCACCATCGACTGCGGCCTGGTGCGCCTGCGGGGCAAAGAAGATCCTTGGAACTCCATCACCAGCGGAGCATTGACCGGGGCCGTGCTGGCGGCCCGCAGTGAGTGCCCCAGCCCCTGGCCCCCAGCCCCAGCCCCTTCTGCCCTGTTCTGCCTGCCCTCACCTCTTTCTCCCTGCCTCTTCACTCTCCCAGGTGGCCCACTGGCCATGGTGGGCTCGGCAATGATGGGGGGTATCCTCCTGGCCCTCATAGAGGGTGTTGGCATCCTCCTTACTCGCTACACTGCCCAGCAGTTCCGCAATGGTGAGTATCTGACAGATGCTGCTCAGGGAGAGGTGCAAAATGCGTTGCCCCTCACCCTTACCTGATTCTTTCCTCTCCAGCACCCCCGTTCCTGGAGGACCCCAGCCAGCTGCCCCCTAAGGAGGGTACCTCAGCCCCAGGCTATCCCGGCTATCAGCAGTACCACTGAGGAAGTGACTGCCTATCATCACCACCGTGGGAGCTCCTCCTCCGTTCCCTCCCCGATGATCTACCTCGAAGGGAGGGCTGGCTCCCAGTTGGCCCTGGGACCCTCCAGAGAGGGCCTCTACTCTGCTCCCTTGTCCCAGGGTGGGGGGTGGGGCACCCCAGCTGCCCTGATGGATGGGTCCCCTTCTCAGGGCACCCCAACCCCAAATTCACATGTAACAAGTTCTCACCCCAGCTCCTTTTCCTCACGCCCTGATGAGTATTTAAAGCCAGTTTTGAAATGCCTGTGTTTGTACTCCTTGAGCCACGCGTGTTGGGAGCCCCTCCTTAGGACAAGGGGCAGAGCCCTCTTCAGGGACTCAGAAGTCCTAGAACTTGGAGTCCCATAGAGAGTGGGCTCTAGTAAATGTCTGTGGGATGAATGAGCAGGAGGGGGAATGAATCATGAATCAAGATGTGAATAGGTACATGAATAAGGGTGTGTGGGGGCCAAGTGATGACTCGTAGGCAGACAAGAACAGGCTTGGCAAAGAAGTGAGTGAACAGAAGGATTACTGGGGTGGGGAAGGGGAGTAGTTCTGCACCTTGCATCCCTGAGCCCTCCCGCCCATGCCCCCATTGCCAAGGCTAGGAAATCTGATCTCACAGTCACTTCTGGCTCTCTGGATCCCAGTCACCCCATTTGTGAATGTGATCTCCCTCTGTGCTTCCCCATGGACCTGGGATGGAAGTAGGGGTCAGAAGGATCCAGCTTGCTTTTTTTAAAGATTTTGTTTGACAGACAGCGAGAGAGGGAACACAAGCAGGGGGAGTGGGAGAGGGAGAAGCAGGTTTCCCGCGGAGCAGGGAGCCCCATGCGGGGCTCGATCCCAGGACCCCGGGATCATGACCTGAGCTGAAGGCAGACGCCTAACGACCGAGCCCCCCAGGCACCCCGAAGGATCCAGCTTTCTTGAGGAAGCTGCCCTGTGTCAGTCTCCTGCACCACAGAGCTACTTCTCCACTGATGTTCAGTGTTGCAGTTGTTTAAGAGCAACCATAAAATAACCAGAAAAGAGTTTTCATATTGGGGTGGGGGCATTATGAGAAAGAGATTTTTCTGGAGGGACATTGGCCCCAAACGCTGTCTCTTCCATGCAAACCCCTACATGCATGGGGCCAACACTGTCACCACTGGGGTGCAGATGGCCTCACGGGGACCTAAGAACTGTGTCTTCTAGTGCAAGTCGTTACAAAGAGGTGATGTCCTTAGACAAGATTGCTTCCTGCGGGTAAAAATAGAGTCCCTGACCTCCCAACGGCCTGGGTGCCCCCATAGTAGCAGAACTGCGACACGGCCCGCTTGTGCGCCTTGGTGCCAGGCGGTTGGCAGCCGCCAGGGGGTTGGCAGCCGCCAGGCTGGAGACTCAGGGAAGCAAGGTGGGGGAGGCCTAACGGCACTGTGAGCACGGCCCTCGCAGGGCCCCGGCGCCGGCCTCGAGCTCCGAGCTCCGAGCTCCAGGGGCGCATTGGTTTAGGACCCAGGGTCTTCCAGGCTGTGATCCTTTCTGGGCGAGACCCCTTCTTCACCGCCGGGCCCCATTCCCCCAGCTCCCCGCGCGCCCCGCGTATCTTCAGACCCCATCCTGCCCCTATCAAACACTGCCCCGCTAGCTGCTCCCAGTCTTTCCCATCCGCGAGTCCGTAGGCCCCACTCACGCGGCTGTGGTGTCCGCAGACTATCCGCAGGCCCCCTCCTGTCTTTCCTCCCTGTCCTCTAAGGATCCTGCAGGCCCTTACCTCTTTTACGTATCAACTGGCTCCTCTGAGGCCACATCCCTGCTGTAGCTCCCCGGTCCCCTCCAGATGGGCTGGGCTCCTACAGGCCCCTTCCAGCCGCAGCTCCCCGGCCCTCCCCAGTCTCTAGCCCGAACCTCTGCCCGGCTTCAGGCCCCGCCCCCTCCCGCTCCTTAAGGGTCGGCCCCTGCAGGTGCACCCGAACACGCGGGCCCTCCGCCCTCCTCTCGCGCCCCCGGGACCCCCCGTTCACTGTCTCCGGTCCCGGGAGGCCGCGGGACGCGCGGGGGTCTCGGCGCCGTTCCTGGCAACCTTCAGGCCCTTCCGCTCTGGCTCCTCGGGCCGCTGGCTGGGGGAGCGGGGCGGGGGCCGGGGCCGGGGTGAATAGCGGGGGACCCGGCGCAGCAACCGACGCTCGCGACTTCGGGAGAGAGGTGTCGGGCCTCCTTGGAGCGCCCGGCGTCCGCGGAGCCCCTGGGCTCCTAGCTGGGCCTGGGGAGCCCGGGCCGCCCAGGTCCCCGGAACTGGAGCCGGGGCAAGGGAGGAGCGGTCAGGTCGGGTCTGCGCCCGCAGGCAGCTTCTCTTTGCCCAAGAAGGAAATGCGGGGTCAGACCCCAGGCAGTTTCCACTGGGAGGGCCTGCGGAGACCGGGAGCAGGCGCGAGTGAGACAGAAACGGAGATGGAGACATAGAAGCCGAGGGACATACCAGAAAGGGGATGGAGACTAGGAAGACGGGAGGCAGAGAGAGACACACAAGAGATTTATGAAGAGACAGAAACAAGAAGCTGTGTGAGGGTCAGAGATGCAGGTGGGGGGGCGCCTGGGGGGGCTCAGTCGTTAAGCGTCTGCCTTCGGCTCAGGTCATCATCTCAGGGTCCTGGGATCGAGCCCCGCATCGGGTTCCCTGCTCAGCGGGGAGTTTGCTTCTCCCTCTCCCACTCCCCCTGCTTGTGTTCCCTCTCTCGCTGTCTCTGTCAAATACATAAATAAAATCTTTTTAAAAAGAGAGAGAGAGGCGCCTGGGTGGCTCAGATGGTTAAGCATCTGCCTTCGGCACAGGTCATGATCCCAGGATCCTGGGATCGAGTCCCGCGTTGGGCTCCCTCCTCGTCGGGGAGCCGGCTTCTCCCTCTCCCGCTCCCCCTGCTCGTGCTATCTCTCTGTGTCAAATAAATAAATAAAATCTTAAAAAAGAAAGAGAGAGAGATAAAAATGCGGGTGGGACCTGGGAAGACCCTCAGCATCAGACAGAGGCAAACACAGGGAGGAAGGCCAGGCCCCATAGTAGTAGTGAGCTGGGCTGAAGGGCCAGGCTGACAGAGGGCTAGCAGGCTGCCCCTCCCTTACCCTCTGGCTGAGGGGCCTCAGAGAAACGGAGGGGAGCCCAACCTGCATCCTTTCTCCCTCTGGCTCTCTCTCTCACTCTCATCTCTGATTTAATCCCATCTGCTTCCCACAAGGATTTCATGCCTCTCCCTCGGGTTCTTCCTTCCCGTCTTCTTCCCCGCTTCGCCCACCCCCCACCCCCTGAGGCCCAAGTTGGCCTCCGTCTGTCTTGATCTGTCTCTCAGCCCTCCTTCCCCATTTCTCTACTTCAGTCTCCCTGGCTTGTGGCCATCCACCAGTGTGCGTGGGGCAGGTGGGTGGGGGAAGTAGCTGCTGAACAAGGTTAGTGAGATGGAAAGAATCAGGGAAGTACAACGGGGGCCAGCCCCAGCAGTGAGGTGGAGAATCACTGCCTCAGGCAGAGACCCTGAGAGGCTGGGGGGAGAGACATGGGGAAATTAGACACCCAGAGAAAATAGAAAGAATTGGGACAGAGCCCAAGAGAGGGACCAAGACAAAGCGAAGCCAGAGTTTACGGAGATATCAAAGGAGAGACAGAGATGCAGAGAAAGAGATAGCAAGAAAGAAAGAAAAAAAAAAACAGTAGGACAAGTGAAAAAGATGGGAACAGAGAAAATGTAAGAAGGGAGATAGACAAAGATTGGGAGAGTCAGACATCCAGTGGGGGTGAGGGAGAGAAAGGGGCAGAGAGAATCAGAACAAAACAAAGAAGTGAGAGCAAGAAAGAGTCAGAGCAGAGAGAGGGAGAGAGAAAGCAAGAGAGACATGAGAGCTGAACACATATACCCCCTTCCCCTGCGTCTGGGGGTTGCTGATCTGAGTGTTCTTATTTCTTTTGTTTTCTTAGTGGCAGCTGGAGAACAGGGCCTGACCGGGTGGGCAGCTCCGCCAGCCCCAGCCCCAGCACCCCAGGTCATCGAAGTGGGTGGGAGGAGGGCAGCCTCCCCTGGGGGCACGCTTTTTGAGAGCAATGCTCTGCTGTTGCGGAGGATGGCGTCAAGGAGTCCATTTGGGGCCAGCCTCTGCCGCCGGCCCACGGGAGCCATCCCTGGGGAATCTGCCGTGTCACCAGAAGGCCCACAAGCATGTGGAAGAGGAAGGATGTGCCAGTGATCCCTTCTGAGGGGACAGAGGAACCTTCCTTTTGTTACCTTCCTCATACATAAGAGGAAACGGAAGGCACCAACAGGTAAAGCAGCCCATCCACGGCTATGCTGCCCGAAAGTGGCAAAGCCGGCATCTCTACCCTTATTCGTAGCGCGTGGAGTTGGAGAGATGTGTCTTGCCCCATAATTTCCAACACATTATCAATCAGCATTACAGGTGCCCCTTGAAGGTTTTCACAGGCCAAGGCAACAATTTCCGAGCCCCCTTTGTTAAAGTAATAATGAAGGACTCGAGGACTGACTTCTTGGAGAGCAGGTTGGCAGCAATCTTGGGCATTCACACAGGCATCTTGTGAGAGGATCAGGTGCATTCAGGTTAAGAACCTTCATCAGAGGGGCGCCTGGGTGGCTCAGTCGTTAAGCGTCTGCCTTCAGTTCGGGTCATGATCCCGGGGTCCTGGGATCGAGTCCCGCATCGGGCTCCCTGCTCTGTGGGGAGCCTGCTTCTCCCTCCCCCACTCCCCCTGCTTGTGTTCCTGCTCTCGCTGTGTCTCTC
>NC_138385.1:69456536-69529453 GCF_054177405.1 Leptonychotes weddellii
AGCAGGGAGCCCGATGCGGGACTCGATCCCGGGACTCCAGGATCATGACCTGAGCTGAAGGCAGTCGCTTAACCAACTGAGCCACCCAGGCGCCCAAGATTTTATTTATTTGACAGAGAGAGATAGTGAGAGCAGGAACACAAGCAGGGGGAGTGGGAGAGGGAGAAGCAGGCTTCCTGCCGAGCAGGGAGCCTGATGTGGGACTCGATCCCGGGACCCCGGGATTATAACCTGAGCCGAAGGCAGACGCTTAACGACTGAGCCACCCAGGCGCCCAGATCGGACCCTTCTAACGTACGCTTTTTTGTATGTATATCTCACTGAAGAGTTAAATACGAACTAGAACCACATGTATCAACATGGATCATTCTTGAGCCTGCAGTATGGCACAGAAGAAGGAAAGCCGAAGACTGCTGTGCAGAGTACCGTATTTGTAGTAAACACATGCAAACAATATATGCACCTCATGGATCCCTAATTACATAATGAAACAATAAAAAGATGCAAGGGAATGGTCAATAATAATCTCAGTATTGCATTTACATCAGAGGACGAAGGGAGGATAGAATGGAGTAGAGGGGCGCCTGGGTGGCTCAGTCGGTTGAGTGTCTGCCTTCGGCTCGGGTCTTGATCCGGGGTTCCAGGATCGAGCCCCGTGGCGGGCCCCCTGCTCAGCGGGTAGTCTGCTTCTCCCTCTTCTGCTCCTACCCCCAGCTTGTGCTCTCTCTTGCACTCCGCTCTCTCTCTCAAATGAATAAATAAAAATTAAAAAAAAAAAAAGAATGGAGTAGAGGAAGCTAACCTAGTGGGTTTCAGCTGGAGCTGAAATATTTTGTTTCTTTTTTTTAAAGATTTGATTTATTTATAAGAGAGCGAGCACATGCACACATGGGTGGGTGGGAGGGGCAGAGGGAGAGGGAGAAGCAGGAGAAGCTGAGCAAGGAGCCCAACGTGAGGCTCGATCCCAGGACCCCAGGATCATGACCTGAGCCGAAGGCAGACGCTTAACCAACTGAGCCACCATGGCGCCCTGAAATATTTCGTTTCTTTTTTTTTTTTTAAGATTTTATTTATTTATTTAATTGACAGAGAGAGAGAGAGAGAGCATGAGAGGGAACACAAGCAGGGGGAGCAGGAGAGGGAGAAGCAGGCTTCCAGCCGAGCAGGGAGCCCGATGCGGGGCTCGATCCCAGGACCCCGGGATCATGACCCAAGCCGAAGGCAGACGCCCAACCAACTGAGCCACCCAGGCGCCCCTGAAATATTTCGTTTCTTAAAGGAAATACATTTGAGGCAAATGAGAAAATGTTGAGAGTTCACAGGTGTCCATTATATTACTATCTTTTGCAGATTGTTGTTCATTTGAAGATATGTCATAATTTAGGAGATGAAAAAAGAATCCTACTTGCCTTAAATTGAATATATAAATTAATTTGGGGACCCATTTCTCCAGTGTTGATTCTTCATGCCTGGAACACAACATCTCTTTCCATTCATTTGGGCCACGTTTTCTTTTCTTCTGTAAAAATGTGTTGAGCTCATATTTTTCTTGCTCAAGGTATTCACAGGAGGTTGATGGATTTTCCTACCATGACAAACAATGTCCTTTTCTACTACATTTTTTTAATTTTTAAGTGTCTGTAAAGGAAAGCCATTCAGTTTCACATTCGGTCTTGTTTCTGGCCACCTTGCTCACTTTTCTTATTAGGTCTAAAAGTGTTTTAGATGATTTTCTTGGATTTCTTAAATAAAGATTTATTTATTAATTTTAGAGACAGAGCACGAGCGGGAAGGGCAGAGGGAGAGGGAGAGAGAATCTCAAGCAGACTCTGCACTGAGTGCTGAGCCCTGAGCCCAACTCAGGGCTCGATCTCACAACCCCAAGATCATGACCTGAGCAGAAACCAAGAGTCAGACACTTAACCCACTGTGCCAGCCAGGCGCCCCGATTCTCTTGGATTCTTTAAGTAAATAATGTCCTCGGACTTCAGCCAAAGACCACCAGGAACACACCAGTGATTCAACAAAGTTGGGTGTATTAGCTCATTGCAATGAGGGAGAATACACACCATGGAGAATGCTGGGGCATCTCAGTTAGGGAAAGACATTATGGGATTTGGGTTTGTGTTAGATGTGTTTGTGTCAAATTCCCTGACATGCCAAGGGCTGCGCCGTGGCTGTTTAAGACTCTGGACAGGGTACATACACCAAATGTGCCACAGGTAGTTGCCAAAAACAAGATGATGATTAGTCTTCATAATAAGCCTCAGAGACCAGGGCCTAGATGACCACACTCAGGCCATGGGAACATGTCCCGCAGTCCAGCTGGTCTCTCGAGAGCCAGGCGGCTTTTTCTTTTAGCTTCATAAGAAAGTGCTCTAGCTGACCTGTAGTATTTCTTTTTTTTTTTTTTTAAGATTTTATTTATTTATTTGACAAAGAGAGACACAGTGAGAGAGGGAACACAAGCAGGGGGAGTGGGAGAAGGAGAAGCAGGCTTCCCGCGGAGCAGGGAGCCCGATGCGGGGCTCGATCCCAGGACCCCGGGATCACGACCTGAGCTGAAGGCAGTTGCTTAACTGACTGAGCCACCCAGGCACCCCGAGATCTTTCTTTTTTATTTTATTTTTATTTATTTTTTTTAAAGATTATTTATTTATTTATTTGACAGAGAGAGACACAGCGAGAGAGGGAACAGAAGCAGGCGGAGTGGCAGAGGGAGAAGCAGGAGTCCAATGCGGGGCTCGATCCCAGGACCCTGGGACCATGACCCGAGCTGAAGGCAGACACTTAACGACTGAGCCACCCAGGCGCCCCTGACCTGTAGTATTTCTATAAGTGCCACAAGAAGTTTCCCCAAGCATCATCCCCCCCCCCCCCCGCCACCCCGTTCCTTTCCCCTTCGCTAGTCCAAAAGAAATCCGAGGTGATGAGATGGCTCGTGACAGCTCTGGCTAACGAATTTACATTTAAGCTGGTTAGTTGGGCTTCTAGAATAGAAATCGTGTCATGCGTGGCATCTGCTAAGGTCAGAGGTGAGTTGGGGACCACCTTTTCTGATTCTATTTTCCCTACCGCGGGAACAGCAGCTGCCGTGAAGGAGGAGCCAGGTGTTTCATTTTTCTTTTTGCTTTTTAAGATTGTATTTATTTGACAGAGAAAGAGAGAGAGAGAGAGCACAAGCGGGGGAGCGGCTGGCAGAGGGAGAAGCAGGCTCCCCGCTGAGCAGAGAGCCCGACGCGGGGCTCGATCCCGGGACCCAGAGATCATGGGCTCTGAGGAGTTTCTGCTTGCCTCGTTGTTGGAGATCTCTGGATAGCCTCAGGGAAACATGGTCCACCGGAGGGTGGTAGTTTTAACTATCCGAATGTCTGGAGCAATTATCCTGAAGACACAGGATAAGGTAGTGTTGCAGCCGGCAGGGGTAAGCGGGTCCCCTGCTTCAGTACAGGTAAGCATCCTAGCGGAGCACAGACGGAACTGAGAGTGTATGTATCATTTATTACAGCAGGGGAAAGGCAATTTGTATCCCTCTAAAGGGGACGATGTCTTGAGTGGAGTTAAACAGTAGCAGCAAAACAGGCTAGAATGTTTCTAAGAACAAAAATGCCCCAAGGTTCTAGGGCTTTTGCTGATAGGGTTGTACTGACCTCCGCAGAAGCATTCTGTGAGGCCAGTGTCCAGTTCTTACAAGATGAAGGTTTGGGATTAATTTTTTTGAGGGAAATGTTAGGACCAGAAGGGACCTATAAAAAAGAAAGCTACCTTCAGAGGTATTTAGAGGAACAGCTATGAATTTTTTGTCTGGTGGATGAGTGTGTGTGCTTGAGAGAGAGAGAGAGAGAGAGAGAGATCAAATTCAGAATAGTAGCCATGGTCTGAGAAAACACCCAAGAGGGTTTTGTTTTTTCCTTAAGTGACAGAGGGAGACCATAGGAGGTCAAAAGTAACAGGGTGAAAGTAATGGAGATCTGGGGAGATGGGGGGGGATGGGGTAACTGGGGGATGGGCATTAAGGGGGGCACTGGATGGAATGAGCACTGGGTGTTATATGCAACTCATGAATCACTAAACTACCTCTGCAACTAATAATATGTTAATTGAATTGAATTTAAATTTTAAAAAGTAAGGGAGATCATACTGAAAGATATTTTAGTTGGTTACTAGAGGGTGTCAAGATACAATAATAATCAAGATTCATAGTGGGATTGGGGCACCTGCGATCGAGCCCCGCATTGGGGTCCCTGCTCGGCGGCGAGTCTGCTTCTCTCTCTCCCTCTGTGATCTCTCTCGCTCTCACTCTCTCTCAAGTGAATAAATAAAAATCTTTAAAAAAAAGATTCATAGTGGGATAAAAAGAAAAAAGGGGTGCTGTAGAATCAGAATTAATCTTGTCATCTTGGAGAGAAGCTCTGCACCTCTGTGGTCATTAGCTTCCAGAGAATTCCTAAGAATCCGGTTTGATGCCTACTAATGTCTTTTTCAAGAAGTTCGAGGGCAGTTTTCCCTCTGATCATGCAGGCTTTGTTTAGGTGGATATTTTGAAATTTGTTTATTTTTCAAGTAATCTCTACACCTAATGTGGAGCTCGAACCCAGGAGATGAAGAGTTGCTCGCTCCTCCTACTGAGCCAGGCAGGCACCCCTAAGTGGATATTTTGTAAATGCAACTCAAACCTATTAGGGAGACATCTGGAGGCATCATATGAGTCTCTAGTAGTACGAAGTCACATTGGCCTGTAATAGGGTAGAATCTAGTATTTAAAGTGAAATTACAAAACATATGGGGTGGTCTGTTATTAATTCAGAAGTAACTAGCCAGAGGTAGTCCACAGAGGGGTTAGATCTTATTGCCATCAAGGCTAATGATAATACTTTAGTCCCTGGAAGTTTGAGGGTTTCTCAGAAGTGTTGCGATTTTTTAAAAAGATTTTATTTATTTATTATTTATTTATTTATTTATTTGAGAGAGAGAGCACAAGTGGGGGGAGGGACAAAGGGAGAAGGACAAGCAGACTCCTTGCTGAGCTCAGAGCCAGACACTGGGCTCCATCCCAGGATCCCGAGATCACGATCTGAGCTGAGCCGAAGGCGGACCCTTAACCGACTGAGCCACCCAGGGGCCCTGATATTTTTTGTAATTCAAGTTTAGTTGACATACACTCTTACATTAGTTTCAGGTATACATAGTAATTCATAGTGATTCATCATCTCTATATGTAATGCTATGCTGACCGCGAGTGTCTCTACCCTGCGTCACCATACAAGACCATTACAACACCATTGACTACATTCCCTATGTTGTGCCTTTCATCCCCGTGACCGATTCATTCCATAACTGGAAGCCTGTATGCCCCCCTCCCCCGCACCCCTTTGTGCCTATTCCCCCCACCCCTTCCCCTCTGGCAACCATCAGTTTGTTCTCTGTTGCTTTTATTTTTAGAATTCCATTCAGTCTCTCTACTTTTTCTGAAGTTTATGGATGATAATGGCTGTAGAGTTTGTAAGTTAAAACTTTACAGAGTTTTCAGATAACAGTTATTTAAACGAGTGCCATGTGTGTCCCTATTACTGGAGAGAGAAGTTGAGATTCCCCAAGTCAAATACAAAAGCAAGCGATTTCCCCTACCCTTACAGCAAAAGCTCTCTGGCAATGAAAAGCTCAGTTCACCTGGAAAATAAACCACAGCCAGAACATGCTCATAACCCATTTGGAGGTGTTCAAAGGGGTCTCAAGTCTTGGGTTCCTATCCACGTCCTACCTTTACAGTCTTTGCCATGATTGCGTCATTGGAGGTATGACATTCAAGGGGACCATCTCAGCAAGAGCCTTAAAGTTACCCCATCAATGTTGGTTCAGTATCAAGGCCAATTTATCTCTGCTATGGTGACTAATACCATGAAGCAGCTTTGCTGCCTTCCATTCTTCTTATGGCTATCTCGAGTATGGCAAGCGATGTAGAATTGCCTTCATTTGTTGTCCATTTTGATAAGGGTTCCTGAAGTGGCTTCAGATGAACATGAAATTATCATGCCTGGGTGGCTCAGTCAGTTGGCCGCCTGCCTTTGGCTCTGGTCATGATCCTGGGGTCCTGGGATTGAGCACTGCGCCGGGCTCTCTGCTTGGCAGGGAGTCTGCTTCTCCCTCTTCCTCTGTCTGCCGCTCCCCCTGCTTGTGTGCTCTCTCTGTCTCAAATAAATAGATAAATAAAATCTTTAAAAAAAAGAAATTATCACTGTAAAAAGCTAGTTATGTTCCCTCCACAAGTAGAGGGGAGGAATTTTGGCTGCACGAAAATACAATCTGACATAAACATACTCAAAAGAGAGTTATTACAGGGGCGCCTGGGTGGCTCAGTTGGTTAAAGAGTCTGACTCTTGATTTTGGCTCTGGTCATGATCCCATGGGTCGTGGGATTGAGGGGATTCTCTCCCTCTGCCCCTCAACCCCCTCTTAAAAGAGCCAATAAAATAATAAAAAATAAAGAGATGGGACGCCTGGGTGGCTCAGTCAGTTAAGCGTCTGCCTTCGGCTCAGGTCATGATCCCAGGGTCCTGGGATCCAGCCCCGCATCAGGCTCGCTGCTCAGAGGGGAGCCTGCTTCTCCCTCTGCCTGCCGCTCCCCCTGCTTGTGCTCTCTCTCTCTCTGACAAATAAATAAATAAAATCTTTAAAAAAATAAAATAAAAATAAAAAATAAAAAAAGAGATGGGGCGCCTGGGTGCCTCAGTCGGTTAGGTGGAAGGTGCTTGGTTGCGGTTGGGGTCATGGTCTGGGGGGGGGGGGGTCCTAGGATATAGCCCTGCATCGGGCTCCGTGCACAGCGGGGAGTCTGCTTGAGGATTCTTTCTCTTTCTCCCTCTCCCTCTGCCCCTCCCCCCTCGTGTGCATGTTCTCTCTCTCTCTCAAATAAATAAAAAATCTTTAAAAAATAAAAAAGAGAGTTATTACAGCTGATTTAAACAATAAATTAGGCCCTTGACAATTTTATCAAGGCATAGTATTAAAAAGTCAGCACTCTGGGGCACCTGGGTGGCTCAGTTGGTTAAGCAACTGCCTTCGGCTCAGGTCATGATCCCAGGGTCCTGGGATGGAGCCCCGCATGGGGCTCCCTGCTCCTCGGGGAGCCTGCTTCTCCTTCTCCCACTGCCTGCCACCCCCCCTGCTTGTGCTCTCTCTCTCTGTCAAAGAAATAAATAAAATCTTAAAAAAAAAAAAGTCAGCACTCCTTGGGGCACCTGGGTGGCTCAGTCAGTTAGGCAGCTGACTCTTGATTTCCACTCGGGTCATAGTCTCGGGGTTGTGGGATCAATCCCAAGTAGGGCTCCACAATCAGTGGGGAGTCTGCTTCTCTCCCTCTACCTCTGCCCCTCCCCCAGCTGGAGCACATTTATGATCTCTCTCTCTCAAATAAATAAATAAATCTTTAAAAAAAAAGTCGGGTGGCTCAGTCAGTTAAGTGTCCAACTTGGTTTTGACTGGGGTGGTGATTTCAGGGTCATGGGATGGGACCTGCCCACCCCTCCCCCGCCCCCCGCCCCCGCCACAGGCTCTGTGCTTGGTGAGGAGTCTGCTTGAGATTCTTTCTCCCTCCCCCTCTGCTCCTCCCCCTGCTTGAGCTAGTGTGCTCTCTCTCTATCTAAAATAAAACAAACAAATAAATAAATAAAATCTTAATAGTCAGCGCTCCTTAACCTCCAAATACAGAAATGAAGAGAAGGGTGTCTCCTTGGTTAAACAAAATGATCTCTCTCTTATATAGATGAAACAAGCCATCTCTTCATGTGAATTTCTGCCCTTTCTGCTCTTTTTTTATTTTATAAACTTTGTTTTTTAAGTAGGTGCCATGCCCAGTGTGGAGCCCACTGAGGGCCTTGAACTCCCGACCCTGAGATCAAGACCTGAGCTGAGATCAAGAGTCAGATGCTTAACCCACTGAGCCACCCAGGTGTCCCAGCTGCCCTTTTTGTTCTAAGGCAGCCCTCAAATGAACAATCTTGTTCATGGCAGAAGTTTCCCAAAGTAGTTACTACAATTTCGAAATTTCCCTGGTGAAATTATGTCAGTTCAGTTAGATAAACATATGTGTTGACTTTCCGGTGAAAAAACATGAACAAAGGTGCTTGGCCTGAGAGGCACAGTTTTAGACTGAGAAGATAATAAGAATTGCAGTGCTCCATAAGGGGTTGCTGGTGTAACTGATGTCTCCAGATTCTGGCTGAAGGCCAATCGTCATGATCATGGGCTAGGAATAAAAACCCTCCTGACGGTCGGAGCAGATGAAATTAACAAAGCAATTCTCAGGGACACAAAGACAAGACTGAAGAAGAAATTCATGTAAGTTTTGTTTGTTTGTTTTATTGCGGTGAAATACACATAAAATTTACCATCTTTACCATTGTAAGTGTACATTTCAGTAGTATTAAATACATTCATAATATTGTGCAACTATCATCACCATCCATCTGCGTAACTCTTTTCATCTTATAAAACTGAAACTCCAGGGGCGCCTGGGTGGCTCAGTCTGTTAAGCGTCTGCCTTCGGCTCAGGTCATGATCCCAGGGTCCTGGGATCAAGCCCTGCCAACAGGCTTCCTGCTCAGCGGGGAGTCTGCTTCTCCCTCTGCCCCACCCCCACCCCCCACTCGTGCTTGATCGTGTTCTCTCTCTCTCAAATAAATAGATAAAATCTTTTAAAAACCCTGAAACTCTGTACTTATTAAACACTAACTCCCTATCCGCCCCCCACCCCCTGCCCCTGGTAACCCACCATTCTACTTTCTGTCTCTATGATTTTGATTTGATTTTGCAAAATGGAATTGTTTTCTTTCATTTTTGGATAGTTCATTGCTCGTGTGTAGAAACACAATTGAGTTTTATAATATTGATCTTATATCCTGTAACCTCATCTATTAACTCAAATGGTTTTGTTGTAGATTCCTTAAGATTATCTATGTATAAAGTCACGTCATTTGCAAATAGAAATAATTTCATTTCTGCCTTTCCACTGTGGATGTCTTTTTTTCTTGGCTAAGTGCCCTGGCTAGAACCTTCAGTACAATGTCAAATAGAAGTGAGAGAGGGGCGCCTGCCTGGGTGGCTCAGTCGGTTAAGCGTCTGCCTTCGGCTCGGGTTGTGATCCCAGGGTCCTGGGATCGAGCCCCGGATCAGGCTCCCTGCTCCACGGGAAGCCTCCTTCTCCCTCTCCCACTCCCTCTGCTTGGGTTCCCTCTCTCACTGTCTCTCTCTCTGTCAAATAAATAAATAAAATCTTTGGAAGAAAAAAAAAAAGAAATAGAAGTGAGAGGGAACATCCTTATCTTTTTTTTTTTTTTAAGTAAGCCCTACACCCGGGAATGTGGGGTTTGAACTCACCACCCCGAGATCAAGAGTCAGGTGCTCTACCGACTGAGCCAGCCAGGTGCCCCTGGAACATCCTTGTCTTGATCCTGATCCCTGGGGAGAAAGCTTTCAGTCTTTCACTGCTAAGTATGATGTTAGCTGTGGGGTTTTGTCCTTCATCAGGTTGAGGATGTTCTCTTCTATTCCTAGTTTGTTGATGATATGTTACTTCTCAGCTTAAAACAACAGACTTACAACAACATTAACTCGCAGTTTCTGTGGGTCAGGAGTCAGGACATGGCTTAACTAGGATCTCTGCTTAGGGTCTCACAAAGCTGAAATGAAGGTGTTGATAAGGGCTGCAGTCTCCTATCAGGCCTGACTGGGGAAAGATCCAAGCTCGCTCTGGCCATTGGCAGAATTCAGTTCCTTGCAGGTGATGGACTGGGGGCTTTGATTTCTTGCTGGCTGTCAGCTGGAGGCCACCTTCGGTTCCTCTAGGCTACCTCTCTTTCTTGCCACCTGAGGCTAGGGTAACCTAGAGCTTCATTATAATATATTTACATTATATATTACACTGCCAGGGTGGCCTGGGGTCCAGCCACCAGTCTGTGCCCAGTTTCAATGCCCCCCGACCCCCCTGTAGGGAAAGATGGCCATAACAGTTCCAGCAAGAACCTTGTAGGGCCAAAAACTCCCACTCCCAACTGGTAGGAGGAGTGCCTTAGATGGTTGGAAACAACCTCAGTCAGAGACCGCCCTGCTATGACCCATAATCTATACAACCATAAAAAGAAAAGACACCCCTAACCTGGTGCAGTTGCCACCTCTGAGCCTGCCCTCTCTCCATTCTTGAGTATATATTGGCCTTAATAAACTGCTTCGTGCTTGCTACCTTCCTCCTGGCTGCCTTTGAGTGTGGGTCCTCATGTAAATCTTTCATGGGGAATCCAAGAACCAGCACCTCCATTCACCCAACGCAGACTCTCCCGCCCGTAACAGTCCAACCTCATTTCTTTTTTTTTTTTTTTAAGATTTTATTTATTTGACAGAGAAAGGGAGAGAGAGCACAAGCAGGGGGAGCGGCAGGCAGAGGGAGAAGGAGAAGCAGGCTCCCCGAGGAGCAGGGAGCCCGATGCGGGGTTCGATCCCAGGACCCTGGGATCATGACCTGAGCCGAAGGCAGACGCTTAACCGACTGAGCCAGCCAGGCGCCCCACCAACCTCATTTCTGATGTAATTATGGACATGTAATCACATATATCTGGTCACCTTTGGTCATGCACACTTTCAAAGGGGAGGGGATTACACAAGATTGTGGACACCAGAAGGCAAGGATCATGGGAACCACCTTAAACATGTGTCCATCACACCATCACTGGGTACATCATCTTCAGGTCCATAAAGGGATGTGTATAATGATTTTTTATTATAAAGTTGTTTTTAATACTGAAGAGACGGAGACAGAATCAATGGATTAGATATACTCACAGCAGCATAAAGGGATCTTTCTTTTCTTCACTTTTAATTTGTGCCACGTTACCATACTTTGTTTTGTTTTTTTAATTTATTTCTTTAAAGATTTTATTTATTTATTTGACAGAGAGAGAGATAGCTAGAGCAGGAACACAAGCAGGGGGAGTGGGAGAGGGAGAGGCAGGCTTCCTGCTGAGCAGGGAGCCCGATGCGGGACTCGATCCCAGGACCCCAGGATCATGACCTGACCGGAAGGCAGACGCTTAACGACTGAGCCACCCAGGCGCCCCCATACTTTGTTTTAATTCCTAAATGAAAATATCTTTATTTGTTACCTGATTTTAATAGGAATACATATTCGTTGCAACATTTTTTCAGACAACAGAGAGAAGTGTAAAGGACAGAGTGATAAACCATCATTTATCTCCCCACCCAGAAATAACCACTAACATTCGCTTCCCAACATTTTTTGCCCAATGTATACTCCAATTTTACCAAAGTTTTGGTTCCTTTGATGTGTCATTTCAAGTGGCTTGAAACCCTTTCTGGAACAATATATGGGTGAAACCTATTTATCTATGTATCCATCCTCACCCACAGTAGCGAGGAACTGTTTATCCAGTGAACAAAGTCATATGTCTCCTCCCCAGGGAGGGAGAGGTGGGGACCGGATCCCCATTCCACCCCACTGAGTCACTTTTGCCTGCCTGTCTGCTAAGGGACAGCAAGGTCTGTTGCCCCGGTAACTGCCCTCCGACTGCCATGGCAACCGCCATGGCAGGCTCCAGCTTACCACCTTGGCCCTTGGGCATCTCCATGGCGACGGGCAGGATGGGGGGCCGCGGGAGCTCCCCGGCTGCGCCTGCGTAGAGTGGCCGGAGAGGGGGCGCGGGCAGGGGGAGGGCCGGGTTCCCTGGCGCGCGCAGCCGCAGAGCCGCGCAGCCTTGCCCGCTCGCCCCGGCGCTGCGCATTTGCCCGCCAGTCCGCCCGTCCGGAGCCCGGCTCGCTGGGGCAGCATGGCGTGGTCGCCGCTGCTCGGCGGGCCGCGGGCCGGGGGCGTCGGCCTTCTGGTGCTGCTGCTGTTGGGCTTAGTTCGGCCGCCCCCCGCGTTCTGCGCGCGGCCGGTAAAGGTGCGACACCGGTCGGGCACGGGGTGGGGGTGGCCGGGAGGATGCTGCGGGCGACGGTCTGTGCTCGGCTGCTCTCCCCTCGTCCTCGCGGGCCCCCCGCCTGCTCCCGGACGTGCGGGGGAGATCGGCCAGGGTGGTCCGGGCGCCCCCGCCAGTCCGCGCGCCCAGGCCATGCGGGACTCGCTGTCCGGGTGTGCGGGGCTCGGCTGGCCTCCACGCCCTGCCCACCCTTGGCACCTGGCGCGGGCCCGGCCTCGCGCCGCCGCTCGCCCGTGGCGCTGTCCCCGGGACTAGCGCGCATGAAGGCAGGGGGTGCGCGCACCGGGCTCCGCCCGGGAGGCGCTGACTGGGGCGTGAGAATGTGCTGGCCCTGTCAGTGCGTGTCCTTTGATGTCAGCGCTTCCGAGCGTCCCTCCAGACGCGCCGTTGTGGGTCTGGGTGTGCAGCGTGTGTGATGCTGGGGGTGTTCCCGCATTTGACTCGTCTCAGGGACCCCGTGTGAGTGTTTGTGAATCCTGTGGTGATGGCTCGCCTATGGGCGTGTCCGTGTCCGTGTGTGTGTGTGTGTGTCCGTGTCCGTGTCCGTGTGTGTGTGTGTGTGTGTGTGTGTGAGATTTCGCTTTTTAGGTGGGAGTGGTCTTTGCATCCTCATGCGCACATCCCATTTTGGTTCTGTTGGCCTAAGTGACTAGGATTTTGTATGGGTGTTCCCGAGGCTGCTTCTCCCTGCCCCTTTATGGAGCTGTGTCATTCTGGGGAGAGAAGCCATGATGTCTCCGTGCTGCATTGTGTCTTTAAGGGTGGCGCGTGTCCTTGCATCTGGGCAGCTTGGCCATCGTAACCGCATGGGCAGCCGCCTATGTGAACGTGTGCAGTTCCTCGCGAGGGGATGTGGCAGTGTCGGGTTGCACACGTGACATCTCAAGGCCTGCTAGTGCATGCGAGTGTGTGTGAGGTTGTGATTGCTGGTGAGTGTGTGATTCCCCAGGAGCTAAGGCGTGGTGGGCGCCCAGGGCACCTGGAGCACATCATCTTCCAACTCGTCAGGGCTGTCTGCGTCAGAGATGGGGGACTTAAAAAATTAGTAAATATTTTATATATGACATACTATAGTTAACATACATGTATGATGTAAGGAATAATGATAAAATAACCCTTGTGTTTACCCACCACTCAGGTTAAGAAATAGAGCATGACAGCCCCGCACCGGGCTGCTTGCTCAGCAGGGAAGCCTGCTTCTCCCTCTCCCACTCCTCCTGCTTGTGTTCCCTCTCTCGCTATCTCTCTCTCTCTGTCAAATAAATAAATAAAAATCTTAAAAAAAAAAGAAAAGAAATAGAGCATGACCAATAGTTAGAGGCCCCTGGGGGCCCCTTGCGCACAGCAACCCCCCTGCTCCATAATCATTATCCTGTATTTTCTGTTCATTGATTCCTTACTTTCGTTTGTAGCTTCTCACATATGTGTGTATGTCTAAACAATATGTTGTTTAGCCTTTCCTCGTAGAAATGGAATCGTACCAGGCATCAGGCTCCTTGTAGTCACTAGGGGTCACTAGGAAGTCATCAGGGCGTCTGGTAATCTCAGGCAGCCTGCAGTGGAATTCGTTAACTTGCTTTTTTTTTTTTGGCTCTGCCTCGGTTGTGAGATGCGCTCGTCATCCACATTTGCACATTGAAGTGCGTGGCTATAATTCATTTATTTTTATTGCTGCCTAATATTTCATTTTCTGAGTATATCATCAGTATATGAGTATAGCATGGTTTATACATGCATTCTCAATAGAATTGGACTGTAGACATTTGGGTGGTTTCCAGGCTTTTTTTCCCCCTTGGTCCACTTCTGTGATGTCACAAACAGTGCCCCATGTGCTTTTTCATGAACTCGGGTCCAGTAGTATATACACAAAAGCTACCCTGGGGTGTAGCACCCCAGGAGTCGGTCATAGGATTTGTGCGGCGTTTTAGACATAAGCCGAATTGTTTTTCAAAGTTATTTTGGCAATTGAATTCCTACCGGCATGTATGAGAGTTTCTGTTTTTCCCACAGCCATGTCAACATTGGGCATCATTAGGTGGTTTGAGTTCTGGCGATCTTTGGGACATATTATGCTTAGTGTCTCATTGGCACTTTAATTTGCATTTTCCTGATTGCTAATGAGGCTCACTATTTTCCATATATTTAGTAACTCGTTTTGTTTCCTTTTTTGTGAAATACTTGATCATTAGTTTTCCCTATTTTTTTTTAAAGATTTTATTTATCTATTCATGAGAGACAGAGAGAGAGAGAGGCAGAGAGAGAAGCAGGCTCCCAAGGAGCAGGAAGCCCGATGCGGGACCCGACCCCAGGACCCCGAGATCATGACCTGCGCTGAAGGCAGACGCTTAACCATCTGAGCCACCCAGGCGCCCTAGTTTTCCCTATTTTTTAATCTAGTTTTTATTTATTTATTTTTAAAAGATTATATTTATTTATTTGACAGAGAGACCCAGCGAGAGAGGGAACACAAGCAGGCAAGCAGGGGGAGTGGGAGAGGGAGAAGCAGGCTTCCCGCCGAGCAGGGAGCCCCATGCGGGGCTCGATCCCAGGACCCTGGGATCATGACCTGAGCCGAAGGCAGACGCTTAACGACTGAGCCACCCAGGCGCCCCTCTAGTTTTTATTTTTTATTTAAGTAATCTCTACACCCCACGTGGAGCTCAACTCACTACCCCGAGATCAAGAGTCCAAACCTCTTCCGACTGAGCCAGCCAGGAGCCTCTCCCTATTTTTATATTAGTTTGTTTTTCTCTTTGCTTTTCAGGCATTTTTTGGTATATTGGATGCTAACCCTTTATTGACTGTTTGTGTTGCGGGCATATTCTCCCGCTCCGGTTTGACTGTTCATTCTTTTTATGGTGTCTTGGGACAAAAAGAAATCCTTAATTTTAATGTAGTCAGATTTATTAATCTTTTCCTTTTTTTAGTATTTTATTTATTTGTCAGAGAGAGAGAGCACTCGATCCCGGGACCCTGGGATCATGACCTGAGCCAAAGGCAGACGCTTAACGACTGAGCCACCCAGGCGCCCCTATTTATCATTTCCTTTCCATTGCTCCCACATTTGGGTCATTTGTTGTTCCTGCATGGGTTTTTGAAGGAGTCGGTCCTGTCCCCACTGCTCTGAGTGTCCTTTCTGCCATGTAGCTAGTGCCAATATTTGTGGATCCGTTCTTAAGCTCTCTTCAATCCTATTAATTCCTTCTGCTGGAGTGAATCTACTGTTTAACTGGCCCACTTAATTTTTTTTGAAAGATTTCACTTTTAAGTAATCTCTACATCTAACATAGGGCTGGATCAGGGCTGGATCTCACAACCCAGAGATCCAGTCACAGGCTCCACCCACTGAGCCAGCCAGGAGCCCCTTGCCTTTTTCATTTTGAATTTCACTTAAAACATATTTGTAGATGTTCTAGGTGTTTCTTTTTCAAATCTTCATAGTCATTTTTATGGTCTTTTGTTCCTTACTCATACTTCTGATACCGGTTTTTTTTTTTTTCTTTAAACTTTCTGAAATTGCTTTAAAAATGTCTGAATTGAAAATAATCATTGGAGGGCGCCTGGGTGGCTCAGTTGGTTAAGCGACTGCCTTCGGCTCAGGTCATGATCCTGGAGTCCCTGGATTGAGTCCCGCATCGGGCTCCCTGCTCGGCAGGGAGTCTGCTTCTCCCTCTGACCCTTCTGTCTCTCATTCTCTCTCTCTCAAATAAATAAATAAAATCTTTAAAAAAAAAAAAAGAAAATAATCATTGGGTATTCTACAGAAAGATTTACACACATGCCAAATGATATATGAACAAGATTATTCATCCCAACATTACAAGAATAGCAAAAGATTGGGGGGGGGGTGCCTGGCTGGCTCAGTCACTGGAGCGCCAGGTTCTTGATGGGGTTGTGAGTTCCAGCCCCACATTGGGTGTAGAGATTACTTAAAAAATAAAATCTTTAAAAAAAAACCAAACCAATAGCAAAAGATTGGAAACACCGTAAATGCCCATCAATCGAAGACTGGTTAAATAAAATGTGTACATCCATACAAAAGAGATTCAACGCAGAGGAAAGAAAGGAAAACAGAGAGAGAGAGAGAGAGAGAGAGAAGAGGGAGGGAGGGAGACACGGAGGGAGGGAGGAGAAAGAAAAGAGAGAGAGAAAGGATGTACTGAAAGTACTGGTCTAAACATAGATTCCGAAATGCAAGGTGCGGAACAGTCTGCTACCTTTTGGGCAAAACAAGTGAATAGGAACCTATAAAATGCAAATATGGGTCTTATAGTCCGCAACATCAACGTAGAAAAATCTATGGCTCTCATAAACGCCATCACCACTCCTGTAAAGACACCTGTTCTCAGGCAGCCCTGGGGCAAATTCGGAATCACTAGGAAATCGTCGGGGGGGGGGTAGTCTCCAGTGGCCTTAGGGGTGTCTGGGTATATTTGAGGGGCCGAGGTGCCTTTGGTGGCATCTGGGGGTTTTTGAGGTCCACGGGGCTCCCCTGGGTGAGGGGGTGGTCCCTGGCCTGACAGACGCTGACATCTCCCTCCTGCCACGTCTTCCGGCAGGAGCCGCGCGGCCTGGGCGCAGCCTCGTCGCCCCTGGCTGAGGCTGGCGGCCCCCGCCGCTTCCGGCGAGCAGTGCCCCGGGGCGAGGCGGCGGGAGCCGTGCAGGAGCTGGCGCGGGCGCTGGCGCACCTGCTGGAGGCCGAGAGGCAGGAGCGGGCGCGGGCCGAGGCGCAGGAGGCCGAGGATCAGCAGGCGCGCGTCCTGGCGCAGCTGCTGCGCGCCTGGAGCACCCCCCGCACCAACGACCCCGCGCTCGGCCTGGAGGACGACCCCGACGCGCCCGCCGCGCAGCTGGCCCGCGCCCTGCTCCGCGCCCGCCTGGACCCCGCCGCCCTCGCGGCCCAGCTCGTCCCCGGCCCTGTCCCCGCCGCTGCGCTCAGACCCCGGCCCCCGGTCTACGACGACGGTCCCACCGGCCCAGAGGCCGAGGACGCCGGCGACGAGACGCCCGATGTGGACCCGGAGCTGCTGAGGTACCCCCGCAAGGGGTGGGCAGGGGGCGGCGCCTGCATCCCCGGGCTGTGGCGGGGGGGCGGGTAGGAGGGCGAGGGGCGGCGGGGGGGGCCTGCCTCACAGCGTGCTGCCAACACCTAGGCCCTGGGATCCTAGGAGGGAGTGGGGACCGCCACCCTAGGTGTTAGGGTCAGAGGTGCTTGGCTGCGGAGACAGTGGGGAACGGGACTGCCGGTCCCGGGCGCGGGAGGGGGGGGCTCAGATGTCCGGTTGCTGGGGGAGGAGTGGGAGGCAGGGAAACCACAGTGTGTGCGCTGGGAGGCAGGGCCAACGGGAAAGCAGTGGGCTGGAGACGGCCGGGTCCCCGGGCGGTATGGGCTTGCAGGGCCGTCTGGGCCCTAGGGCAGCGGCGAGGACGCGCGGCACAGCCTCACTGCCTTCCTCTCGGGCTCTCCGGCAGGTACTTGTTGGGGCGAATCCTCGCGGGGAGCGCCGACCCCGAGGCTGTGGCTGCCCCGCGCCGCCTCCGCCGTGCTGCCGACCAGGATCTGGGCCCCGAGGTGCCCCCTGAGGGGGTGCTGGGGGCCCTGCTGCGGGTGAAGCGCCTGGAGACCCCATCGCCCCAGGCGCCGGTGCGCCGCCTCCTGCCCCCCTGAGCACCGCCCGGGTCCTGCGCACCCTCGGGCCCAGGACCGCCCCATCCCAACACCCCGACTGCTCCCCGTCGGCACATCGAGAGCGGCTTACCCCGTCAGCCGCAGTTGCAGCCCTAGAACCCCGAGATCCCCGCCTCTGGCCCCACAATAAATGCGATCTGAAGCAGCTCTATGCTTGTCCAAAGTGGCAGTTTCTGGGGGGGCTGGTGGGCTGAGTGGCGGTGGTGGCCCTTAGACAAAGGCAGAGGGGCCCCTGCCCTGGGTGGGCCCTTTAGAGCCCCCCTCCCCCACTCTGTGCCCCTCTTCTCACTGGGGGAGGCATGGGCCCCACCCCACAGGGCTCTGAGGACACTTTCAGGGCCTGCAGCAGCATTTTCCTGGGGTCCATCCTTCTGAGGACCAAGGGGTGGCTGTGAGGCCTGAGTGGTTTGAGCTGCGCCTCCGGCGGTGTCCACAGGCCCCCATGAGCCTTCCTGCCCCGGGGGGGGTGGCGGTGGTAAGGGCTACCAGTGGGAAGAGAGGGGGTGGGCTGCAGGCCAGGGGGCGGTTGGCCTTCCCAACACACCCCTCCTTGCATGGGGCATGGGGCTCTGCATGTGAGCAATTCAAACTTGGGCCTCCAGGTCATGAAGAAAGCGTACCTGTCAAGGCAGGGAGATAGGATGCACTGTTTGCGTTTGTTAGCTTCATCTGTAATGTTTAGATATTTAGTTATACGGTATGGAGGGATGCTATCTGTATTCTCACCCCGACCTGAAGATACTGCGAGTTGTGGCGGGAGCTGGTTTATGCTCCGGCCTTCGCACCGGCTTTACTTCCCTGCACGGTTTTACTCAAACGTCACCTACTCAGTAAGGCTTTCCTTGACCTCCCTGTCACTCTATTCCTACCCTCGCTTTTAATACATAGCCTCATGTTACATCTGCGAGGGCAGGGATTTCTAAGGGTCGTGTTTACCTCTACATCCTTTGCACCCAAAGCAGGGCCTGGCACACAGCGGGCTCCCCCCATTTCTTGAATGAAAGAATTCTCACAACTCAAGTAACATCCTCCCCAGTTTCACTCCCACCCACGTAACACTTGGCACAGAGGCAGCTTTGAAACCTGAGAACACCGTTTATTTAATTTGGCACACAATCTCTTCGCTCGCCAGTTACCATGATGCCCATCACCAAACGAAAATCTCCCCAACAGAGGGATTCATCTATCCCCAGTACACCAACAGTGTCCCACACAGCTAGTTGCTGGGGTGGGGGGGGGGGAGGGGGAGGTGGCCGCCTGTCTAGGATCCACCACCCTGGCCTGGGGGCAGGCCACTCTTCTTGACCGAGATCTTCAGGCCACAGAACAGCCGCAGCGGCACATGGCCTTCTGGTGCCGGGCCTTATCCCCACCCGGCCCTGTCATGGCCTCCTTTGCCATGGCCTCCCGGACCTTTTGGATCTCATGGATGAGCAGGGTAAAGGCCTCCTCTACACCTTGCCGTGTCTTGGCTGAGGTCTCCACGAAGGGGGCCCCCCAGCTCTTCGCAAGGGCTGCAGCAGCAGCCCGAGCATCTCCGGTGGTGCTCACAAGGTCACACTTGTTGCCCACAAGGACGAGGGGCTGGGTGTGGTGAGGGCCCCAGGTGGCCCGCATCTGCTGCAGCTGGGCTAGAGACGAGGGGTCATCCAGGGCGAAGACCCCCAGCACGCCATCCCCAATCGCCACGCACTGGTCACGCAGGGCCCTGTGAGTGGCCTGCCCTGCCGTGTCCAGCACGTTCAGAATGCAGCCCCCATGGCCCAGGGCCACCTCCTTCCAGTAGGAATCCTGGATCGTGGGGTCGTGGTCTTCCACGAAGCACTGGTGGTTCAGCTGGATGGTGAGCGCACTCTTGCCCACGCCACTCGCGCCCACCACGACGGCCTTGTACTCGGGCAGCTGCTTCCCGACACTCTTGGAGGGTGCCTGAGCCCTCTGGCTCTCCTCCTCAGAGCTAAGGCTCCACGTGCCCAGGCCCAGATCAAACATGTTGGCATTTCTCGGCAGCGCCATTCCCCCGGTGCACAGCTCAGGAAAGGGATGTGGACAGCAGGCCCTGCGAGGGAAAGAGAACAGAAGACAAGGGGGAGGGGCGGGGGGAGGTTAGGCAAGACCACTCGGGGGCAAGGGGTCAGCTGGGTGTCATTGAATCAACATTTACTAAGTGCCTAGGTGTGTGCAAAGCACCTTCTAGTAGGCCGAACACTTGATGTTGCTTAATCTCTGTCCGTCTCATTCCCTCTACGTGAAGGCGGGGATTTTAAGAGCAGCTTTATTTAGATGTAATTTATATACCACGGTTAATCTAGTTAAAAGTGCACAATTCAATGTTTTTGTTTTTGTTTTTGTTTTAGCATTTTCCCACTGTTGTGCAACCATCGCCATAATCTAAGAACATTTTCACCCCCCGGGGAAAAGAGCTCCTGCCCGTTAGCAGCCCCTCCCCCTTCCCCGGGGGGGGGGGCGGGGATTTGGGTCAGTTTTGATTTTGGTTTTGGATCGTATCACCGTTGAGCCCCAAGCCCGGCACTGTGCCGGTCGCAAATCATATGCCGAGCAACATTCCTGTCCCCAGGGAGTTTGTATTCTAAAAGGTGGAGACAATAAATCAAATAAGTCGGCAAATTATGAGGTCGGTTAGCCATTAGCATTAGAATTTAGTCTTTCTTACGTATTCAGCATGCGGCTATTGAAAACCCACTGTGTGGCAAGGACAAACAACTGGGGAAAATAGTCAAAATAGTTAACAAGCCCCGGCCCCCAAGGAACGTGACAACAACAAAGATAAATCAGTAAAATATACTGCAACAATAGGTGATAAACAGGTGGGAGATGCTTGGTTAATGTTAGGCCTTTTTATTATCATTTAATTTTCATGCATTATTTCCAGCGTCTTCCGGCGAGCGGGGTATTGTGATGGGTGTGGGGAAGGAAGGTGGGAGGTGTGGGGGTGGGGAAGTGGCAGCGAACAAAATAGACTAAAATCCCTGCCCTTGGGAGGATTAGATTCTGGAAGTGAGAAGGAGACCATCAACAAGATAAGCAAGTAAATTATCATGCAGTTAGGAGAGGATGGGCACACAGCAGGTGCTCAATTAGTGTTAGCTATTAATAGCAAATTACCATTAAACTTATTCAATACACATCCTGGCCTCGGTTCCGTGTGTGGCCTCAGGAAATGCATCACAATGGCTGCTACCCCGAGTCTCTCTGGAAACCCGGGGAGAATGGCAGTTTGGGGGCAGATGGTGGGTTCGAGGTCTCGGTGGGGGGTTCTGTTGAATTTGGGATCTGGAGGTCAGGGTTGGGGGGCGGGGAAGGTCCCAGGTGGGGATGCAGCTGTGAGGTCCTCGGCCCAAAGAGACTCCTGGCAATAATTATTAGATGCTCTGGCCCAGAAAGAAGGGGGGCCACAGTGAAGAGAGGTAAACTGAGGACCGATCTCTGGGGGGGGGTCCCCCGAACCCTTGGGGACAGAAAGAGGGAGAAGATGTAGCAGCGAGGACAGACCGAGAGGCAAGGGCGAGGGCGGAAGCAGCGAGGAGGCCGCTGCAGGGGTCCAAAGCCATCATCGATGGAGACGTCAGATTCTAAGGTGGAACGAACTGCCAGGATTTGCTCTCAGAGCCAAAGGCGGTGCGTGGGGCGTGGGGAGGGGTGAAGGCTAACTCTCGAGTGTGGGGTCCGGGCAGCTGGGAATCTGAGGGTGCCCGCGCCCGAGGCCGGGGACACGCGAGACGGGCTCTCCCCCGTTGGCAAAGGGCTCCAGGAGCGGTAAAGAGCGGCAGGAATGATTTCCCGGGACGTGGGCCTGCGGCAGGGGAGCCGCCTGACGGCCCCGCGACTCTTCCCAGCGCCCCCGAGAGCCTGGGCCATCCGCAGCCAGGCCGCTGTGTCGGCGCGGAACAGCGCGGCCGCCGCAAGCGAGGTGACGGTGGCGGTTTACCCGCCGGAGGCCAAACGGCCCCGCGGGGGACCTGACCGACGGCAGTGGGGGTCTCCCCCTCCGCGAGGGACCCTGAGCCACTTGCTGTGGGCCGAGAGCTACGAGCGTCCCCAAAGGGCCCCTGAGACCCTGCCACCCCCGCCTGGAGCCACCTGGCCCACGGCGTGTGGATTCGCCCAGGATCCAGGAGTGCGCGTCGAGGGGAGGGAGGCACCGGAACCTGGGCCTCTACAAACGGACACCCGCGCCGGGCGACGCTTCCCTTGACTCAGCCCGGGGAGGTGCGGCTGGGGGACCCACAGGTTCTCCCCTAAAGCTGTCCCCCGTACTCCGGCCGGCCCAGCTCGTCCGGTTCTTTCTTGGGGGCCGGGGCGCCCCAATCCCGAGGCTCGAGCCCACAGCCCCCGCTTCCCGCGCGCGCGGACACCCGCACCCAGGCCTGTCTCCGCTAAGGCGGCTGAGCGAAAACGGGAGGAGGTAGGGGAAGGGTCCCCCTCCAAGCCCACCTCCGTCGCGCCCCCACAGCCCACCGCGGAAAGGCCTTCCCGCTCGGGGCCGGGGGCTGGAGGCCCGGCGGCCCGGCTCACCTCGGTCCTGGGCAAGGCGGGAGTGCTCGGACCCGAACCCACCGCAGCTCTGACAGGACTGACAGAGGAGGAGATGTTCCCACCCCACCCCAACGGGTAGGGGGGTGGGGAGGCGGGGGGCGGGAGGGGCAGAGGGAGAACGCATGCGCAACGGCGCTCCCAGGCCCCTCTGCCGGCACGCCCCCCTCCCCTCCCGAGCGGTGGGTGTGGGGTGGCGCCCCCGCCAGTAACCAACCGGCCGCAAAGGAGGTGGTCTTGGGGGTGCACCGAGCCAGCGGCGGGACCTCCCTGTGTCCCCCCTGCTGCACCTCTTCCTTACCTTGCCTCCCTCTGGGAGGTGATTTCATGTTTTTAGCTTACGGAGGGTGTCACATTTTTGACCTGAGTGGCCAGACTTTGGCGTAGGTCTCATGAGGGCCTCAAGCAGAGCCTGGGCGGTCTCAAGCAGGCTTTTTGGAAAGCAGCTTGGGGGAGAGGGTTGTGCCTGTTGCTGGAGGGAAAGAGTTGCAGGGGAGGGTTATTGTGTCAGGGCCTTAGGAACCTGATTTGAAGTGGATGGGTGTCAAGCTCAAACATTTCCCAGACTCCCTTGCAGCTATGGCAGCCATGTGACACAGGTCTGACCAATGAGATGGAAGCCCACGTTGTTGAGGGGGGCATCCAGAATGTTCCTTAAAAGAGGGATCACTGAGTTGGCCACAGCCCCCTGCCCCTTCTTCTTGACTGGGTGGGGCTCCGGTGGCCCACCCAGTGGGTATCTTGGGTTCATAAGGTGGCCATGAAGAAAAGCCTAAGAAACCTCAGCTTGAACTGTTCTGAGTTGCCAAAGAAATTCTCATTATGTGGGAGAAATAAAACCCCCAAACTATCCTCTAGTTCCTCATCCCTGGTCAATGACAGGCACTCCTTCCCCTAGGAGGTTACGCATGACCACCAAATCTAAGTATGGAAAACCCAGACCACCCACACCCGAATCAGGACAAAAAGACAGATGGGGAGACTGAGGCCTGGTGAGGACACTTCCTGATGGCTGTCTTGCCTTCTCGGCCCGGGGTGTAGCTGGGACTGGCTGTGAGGCTATTTCTAAGGCAGGCACTCATTTGCTCTGGGATTCCGCCATTTAATCTACAGTCGAGCCAGTCAAGCTGCTTGCCCTATTTCCAGTCCGTTTTTTGGACACTGGATGGGCAGGGGGTTGACCTGGTAGAGACCCATGCCCTCATTGCTTCATTACTCAGCAGACCAGGGGTTGGCCAGGGGTGTGAGGTTCTTCACCCACTTAAGATTAAAAGGCTCTCTCCAGGTTTTGTAACAGCTTGTCCTTTATTACAAATGGAACTCTGCTATATATTGTCAGTTGATTCCCCTCTCTTCGTGATATCAGCCCCCTCTTGGGACCACTGAACCCCCCCTTTCCTTCCAGGGCAGAGAAGATGGAGTCCCTCCAACAGACAGTGGGCAGAGGGAGATTTACAACTGATCATCACAGTCCTCTTACAAGTATTTATGCTTAAATCGGCACCCTTGGGGAGGTGAAAAGAGTCTTCAGGATGGAATGGAGTGAGGCTGCCCCTCATCCAGGTCCTCAGAAGGTGGAGAAGAGGGGCACGTTCTGGGATTTAGTGTGAGTGGGGCATGTTCTCCCCGAACTTGTTCTGGTGAGCGATGTTCTTCACATCCAGGAGAGCCTGAGGGCGCAAGAGGGTAGGTGAGAGAGAGTGAGGACCCCTCTACCTCAGCCAGGGGGCTGCCCCACCCCAGCCCTCGACAACCCTTCTCCTGCACTCTCCAATCTCCCCTTATCCCAGCACAGAAGGCGTGTGTGTGCACGCACTCTCGGGGCTGCCCAGGACCCACCTGGTGGTGGACATAGGCCTCACAGTTGTAACACCAGGTAGACAGGTCGACGTAGCTGAGGACCAGCGGGTGTCCTGAGACTTCGTGGTGTTGGAGCATATGGGCACTGACGTAACGGCCACAGTGGACCTGAGGTTGGGGGAGGGAGCATCGGGTGGGGATCAGCAGCCACGTGCAGGCGGCTCCTGGGCCGACCTCCGCCCCCCCACCCCCCCAGCCCCCTCCGCTGCCGCGTACCTGATAGCAAGATAGACACAGCCAGTTCTCCTGGAGTGTTCCACAGTCCTGACAAGGTTGGGTCACGTCCAGGCCCGATTCAGGTATGGGACGTACTGCCACCAAATGGGGACACCAGGGCAGCGGTGTCACGGCATAAAACATGACCTGGAGTGGGTGAAACGGAGTCAGCTAGGGACTCCATCTCCATGTCACATGTTCTCACACCGCACGCTCCTACGTGGAGGCGCACATGGGCAAGAGAAGGACGCCAGTCTCCTCCCTGACCCGAGCTCACCTGGTCGGCGTGGGCATGGTCCCCAAAGCTCTGAATCAGCACGGAATCTTCCCTGTCCTGACCTCTAGCTGCCTCTCCTAGCAGCCCCTCCTCTTCTGCCATCTGAGATTCTGGTGCCTCCTGGAAGCACAGAGGTAAGAGATGCACCTGAGAGGCCGGGTTCTGGCCCCTTCTCCCCCCGCCGACCTGGGTGTGGTGGGGCTTACCTGAGCCTCGCTGTTTAGGTCCAAGGTCCTGAGATTCTCAGTCAGCTTACTGGGGGCTATCTGGGCCGTGGCTCCTTGCGCAGGTGAGGCTGGAGGAGTCTGGTTGTCAGTACATAAGGCTGGAGGGGTTTGGATCACCGCAGCTCCCCCCACGGCTTCCTCTGAGGTGGTCTGGCCCGGCGTGGCTCCAACTGTGGCAGACTCCACGATGGTCTGGTCCAGCGTGGCCCCTCCTGTGGCTGCCTCTGAGGGTGTCTGGTCCGCCGTGGCTTCCCCAGTGGGAGCCTCCGAGGTTTGGTCCTGACTGAGCTCCACCACGGCAGTCTCTGACTTAGCTTGGTCTGGAGTGGCCACTTCCATGGATGATGCTGAGGTAGCCTTCCCTGCGTCCGCATCCAGAATGTTCCCATCTGGTGCGGTCATCCCCACAGCTGACCCACGGTTGGCTGGCTGGGTCAGCTTCTTGGGGATCGACTTAGAACTGGAGGGTCCCTCCTTGTCTTCGACCTCTGGAACCACAGGAGGGAGATCCTTGAGCGTGGGTGCTATCCCCTATCCTGCATCTGATCCCTGCCCTCTCCCGAGCCCCCCACAGCCCCCCGTTCCCCACGCCTGCTCACTCATGGCCCGCAAGCTGCGCCAGTATCTGCGATGGACTTGGATGGTCTCGGTGATGGAGGCCAGGGCCCCTGACAGCGGGGGCCGCGACAGGGTTAGCAGTGGTGGTGGGTCCCCAAGGAGGGAACGGGTGCAGGCAGCCATGGACTCCGAGATGGATGTCAGGTTGTAGCCACCCTTTGTTAAGAAAAAAGGGGAGAAAAAGGTATGATGGGGGGTCCTCATGGAATTTGGGAGGCAAGAGGTTCTGCCTCCCAATCCCCCTTCGGGGCCCTGGGAGTCTGGAGGGTGAGGACAAGTGAGGGGAAGTGTCATCTGTCAGATGGGCAGTACTCACCGTGTGAGGTGGTTGTTGAGGGGGATAAACTATGACGTCGAGTGCAAGAGAATAATTACCACAACGACAGTAACACTGAGGGTCACATCGGTAACGGCGGGTGCGCTGCACCAGACCCTATTTGGAGCATTTCGTGTGTGTCGACTCTCCTGATCCTTACAACCACATGTGCTCAATCTGCACGGGAACCCCCTTTCCTCACATTCTTTAGGCACCCCAGTCTCTGCTCTTTCTACAGATAAAGACACTGAGGCTTGGAGTGGTTAGATAATGTGTCTGAGGCCCTAACAACTGGTGGGAGGCAGCGCTGGGGTTGGGAGCGGGGCTACCGGAGGGAAGAGTTCATGTCCTCGACCACTCCCCTGCCCTGCCACAAGCAGGCCTGGGCCCACCGTGGGACCTGAGAGCAGCCAATTAATCTCTGCCAGCAACCGGGCTTATCCTCTAAGCAGTGAAAGGTAGCACGTAAGGTGGCTGAGAGGGTTCAACCTGGTATGATGACTCACGGCGATAAGAAACTACTTAGACAGTGCTTACCGCATGCCAGGCACTTTTCCACGAGTAGCCAGCCCCATCTTATAGATGAGGAAACTGAGGCACGGGGGGGGCAGGGGCACTGAGTGACTTACAAAAGGTCAGTGGGTTTACTTTGTCTGGAGAGCTTGCTAGAGGCAGCTCAAGTAGTGGTAAAAAGCTTAGACGCTGGAGCCAGGCTGCTTGGCCCTGCCATTACTGAGCATGGGACCTCGGGCTAATCACCACACCTCGCCGTGCCTCAGTTTCCCTGCTCTTGAGAGAGGAAAATGACGAGGCCAGCAGACTCGACCTCAACAGGCTGCTTTGTCAAGTAAGTGAATTAATAATATACACGGAGTGCCCAGAAGAGCGAATGGCACGTACTGAGCACTCAGTTAAGGCCGTTAAGCCGGTGTTGTGCTGAATGCCCAGTATGTGCCGACAGTCCCAGGCGGGGACACTCAAAGCCGGTTTTAGGAAATTGCCCCAAGTGTCTCAGCCAGCCAGCTGGAAGGACAGGACTTCCAGCCTTCCAAACCGCCCTCCCACCGCAGGAAGAGGGACTGAGAGGGTTACCTCTAGGATCAGGATGATACGGCCATTGGCAAGGCCCATCAGCAGGTGGGTGAGGTGTGCATAGCCCTCGGGTGACACCTGGCAGCCCCCCAGCGGGTCCCCCCGTGCAGCATCAAAGCCAGCCGACACCAGCACCAGTTCTGGGTTAAACTGAAGCAGGGAGAGAAGAGACACATGGCGTGAGTGTGGAGGCCTGGGTAGCCAGCAGGTGAGGGCGCCCCAGACACACACAGATGCAAGTCAGAGAGCCGGAGACGGGGAGACTGGGGGACACAAGACCAGGGCCCTGAAAACAGCAAGGGGAGGACGTGGAGACACAGGACAGACTCGGGGTTGGAGAGACAGATCAACAGAGACGTGGACGCACCAAACAGAGACTTAGAGATGTGACACACAGAGACATGGAGACACTTCTAGAAACGGACAAATGGGGACATGAGGCCGAGACGTGCAATGTAGAGACTCAGATGTCAGGAGACGGTGACACGGGACATATGTGCACAACAACACAGGGCTTTGTATAAACGGCGCCAAAGGGAGGTGCACGCACACTTCCATCACAGAAGGTGACAAGGCAAGTGCTACACACAGAAAATGGTCGCATACCCGTATGTGGCCAGACGGCAGCATAAGGACTGAACCGACATGTGCTAATCACACACACATACACACACACGCGCGCGCGCGCAGTGCCCACCAAGAAGGCAGTCGCCTGTAGCCCCTCACGCAGAGTCAGGCAAGCACAGACAGGCCCCCCCGCCGGTCAGAGACACACACAGCCGCGGCAGACAGGCAGACAGAGGCCTGTCCCACACACCCTCCCACACGCAGAAAGCCACACACCAGCTGTCGCCGAGAGCACACCCGAGAGAGGCACGGTAGCGGCCAAGACCCATCTGCACAGCCTCACACACGCACTCACACACTCACACGCACAGAGCCGGCAGGCGCGCGGGGCCGCCTCACACGTGCCCACCGAAGACCCCCGCGAGCACCCAGGGGTCCCTTACGGTCACGCGCACAGAGGCGGTCACGTAGAGCCACTCTGCGGAGGCAGGAATAGGCCCAGGCCTTCGCAGAGTCAGCCCCCAACACAGCCCTCACTAGGGCCGCCCATTGGGACAGGTGCGGGCCCGCGGTCCCCCACGCGGTCACTGCCGCGTACATCCCGTACCGTACCTCGTAGGCAATAGGGAGCACCAGACGATGCCAGGCAGCCAGGTAGTCGGCGTCGCCCACGCGGGGCCCGTTCCAGGCCACGTTGACGGTGAAGCCGGTGCCCGTGGCCCGGCCTATCTGGCTGCTGGCGCCCTCATCCCCCATGGGAAAGAAGGTGCCGTGATCATATCGGTGCAGGGAAATGTACAGCACGCTGCCGGGGTGGGAAGGGGGGCCACGGCTGGTTAGTGGGCCGCCCCCGCCCGCCCGGCCACCCCTGAGCATGCATGGCTGCCCCCCCTGCCCCGGCCCCTCACCTGGGGTCTTGCTCAAATATGTGCTGAGTTCCATTACCGTGATGGACGTCCCAGTCCACTATGAGGATCCTGGGGAGGGAACTGCTCCTCAGTGACCTGGGACACTGGCCCACTCGGGAAGGGGGCAGGGGCTGGAGCCCTGGGGTCTGTCTGCAGGGGCATTTTATTGCTGGTGGCAAAACTCTGGGTCCCCGGGGAAAGCAGTGTGGGGCAGGCTGGCGGTCCCATCAGAGGAAGGGTGCAAGCCAGAGCCTGGGTCCTGAGGTCTTCACTGTGGGCCCAAGCAAGTGCTCAGGGCCAGAGCCTCCTGCCCGCAGGATGGGTAAATGTGGGCAGCCGGATCCTGGGTCTTCTTTAGTAAGCACTGGGGACCTGGACCCTGAATTCTGTCACAACAGCCCTCAGGGGCCAGAAATGAGGGAGCAGGGGGACCCTGGATCTTGTTTTATTAACTACCTGGGTGCCACAGTCTGGGGGTCCTATCTGGGGAAGCGCTGCAAGGCTAGATCCTTGGTCCTTTTCTGGGGAAGTGCTGGGCGATTGTACTCTTGGGTGTTTCTGGGTAAGTCCTGGGGGCGCTGCACCAAGGGGCCTGCTGAGTAAGCCCTGGGCTGGGGCCGGGGGGTGGGGGGGGGGAGCGCAGGGAGCCCTCACCGCAGCGCATGCCCACTGACGGCTTGGGCATGGCGAGCAGCCACAGCCACAGAGTTGAAAAAGCAAAAACCACACGCGGCATCCCGCTCTGCATGGTGTCCTGGGGGACGCACCACAGCAGTGCCATTCAAAACCTGGGGGGAGGGGCAGGAAGCAAAGATCAGACCACCTGCCCTCACTGCTTTCTCTCCCCTTTCTTCTCCCCTTCCGTCCCGGCCACTACCCCCAGCTGCTAGGGGCCTCCAGCCTGCAGCCCCATCCCCCCGCTGCCCTGGCCAGCAAGCAAGGCCTCCGGGGAGCAGGGGTCCCCCTCCGCAGGCCCCGCCCCGCCCTCCCAGGGCCCCCACCTCTCCCGAGCGGCGGCCCACCCCGCGGAGGAGGTACCTCGCCGGCCAGCACGGCTTCCACCAGGCGGCAGGCGGCGCCAGTGGCCAGCTGTGCGCAGGCGAAGGTGTCGGGGCAGATGTAGATGGAGTCGAAGCTGGAGCCCTCGCGGTGCAGCTCCCGGGTTTTCATCTTCGCTGTGGCCCGCAGACGACCCACGTACTCAGCACTGGAGGCACAGACGGGGCACAGGGGACAGTCAGGTGGCTACGGCCCCTCCCGTGTCCCACAGGGACGGGAGAGCCCTTACTCCAGCCCCCCCGCCCCCCCCGCGGGTGGCATGAGTGCCCTGAGGCCCCATCCCACCCCAGGCACGGGGTGGGGGTGGGGGGTCCCTGACCTGTGGCAGGTGAGCAGTTCGGCATCCGTGGCGGGGCGTGCGGGCAACGTGAGGCAGCGCCCCGCAAGGCCCAGTTCTTCCAAACGGCGCATGATCCGGAAGACTCGCTGAGGCATCTCTGGGTGGTGGCTGCGGGGGGGTGGGGGGGGGCAGGAACCAGAGGCAGGGCTTAGTGCTTGAGGAAGGGGGAGGGATCTCCCTGTCCACTTAGCTGGTGGCCCTCCGACTGCATACTTGTCCCACAAGTTGTAGTGACCCATCATTCGCTGGTCATAGACCAGCCCTGTGCGAGCCTGTAGCACCGGCCAGGTCGGGATTGGGAGCGCCGGGGGCTGCCACGGTCCCTCTGCTTCCTTCTCCACGTTCTCCTCCTCCAGGAAGTCCTCCTCCAGGGTCTCAGCTGTAAGGGGAGGCCACATTCACCCTACTCCCCCACCCTGGATCCCTGGAATACTCTGGAACAACGTTTACCCAAACGTGAAAGGGGCAGGAGGCCTGAAACCAGGGTCTAGTGCGAGAGAGGGCCTGACCCTCCCCCACCAAGGGGGCCCAGGGAAGCCCGAGGAGGGTCTGGAAGAGAGTCTCTCCCAAGGGCTCATTCCACGCTTGACTCCCCACCTAGCCCCCTCCCTGCCTCCTACCTGATCTTACAAGGACCTCCCAGAAGGGCTCCAGGGCTTCCAGAGCGCAGGAGAGTGACGCCTGGGCACTAGAGGGCAGGGGAGGGGAAATGTGACCAAATGTGCCCGTGGGTGGGCAGCGGGGGTCCCACTTTTCTCCTCCTCCACCGGGGCTCACCTTGGGCAGGGGGCACCAGGAGACTCCAGTGTGGGGCAAGGGTCTCCCAGAAGGGTGTGGAGGGAGGCGCTGACGCCCTCGGCCAGGGAGCGGAGGTTGTAGCCACCCTGGGAAAGGAGTGTGAGGGGGCGTCAGGAGAGAACCAGGCGTTACCAGGGAAGAACAGGAATAATAATACTAGGGGTGCTGACTCCGTTTCAAGCAACGAGGAATTGGAAGGGTGACTTCCGTTTCATTCACTGAACAGTGCTACGAGGCGATGGCCACGATTACGGCGCCTGTTTCACGCAACGAAAGCAGGGGCACGAGGAAGTTCAGTGACCTGGGTGAGGTTGTCCAGCTGGTGAGTAGAAATGCTGGGACAGAAACTCCTGCCTGACCTGAAAGCTTTGTTCTAACGTCCTCCTCGATCCACGGGCTGAGACAAGAAGTGAGTCACTCACCTCCAGAGACAGGATCAGTTTGCCTCCTGCCAGACCCATGAGCAGGTGGGTTAGCTGAGCGAACCCTGCCGGAGTAGCGGCCATCTCACCCTGGGGTTGGGGGGGTGGACGTGGAGGATCAGCCTGGCTCTGTGCAAACCCCCTTCTGCCCACGTACCACCCCAGGGAGCCTGCCTTACCTTGGGGTCCCCTTGGAGGGCATCAAATCCAGCGGCCACCAGGACCAGCTGGGGCTGGAACTGAGAGGGAAAGGGACTACATGAGGCCACTTGCCCTCATGGCCCATCCCTCAACATCGCTCCTGTCCCAACACACCCCAGACCCCCAGAACCTCAAGGGCGACTGGCAGAAGGAGGTACAGGAAGGCGGCAATGTAGTCGGCGTCTCGCATCCCCACCTGCGGACAGAGAGGCACGATGGGGATGTTCTGCCCTCTGCCCCGAACTGGCTGAAGGGCAGGGGTGGGCCTAACTTCGGGGGCAAAGGGCAGGCAGACACTGACCTGGTTCCAAGGCACATTCATGGTATATCCCTGGCCTCGGCCAAAACCTATGGTGGACCAGTTAGAGGCCTTCAGGTGGGGCCAGAACCGGCCCTGCTCGTAGCGGTGGATGGAGAAATAGAGGACGCTGGAGGCAGAGGCAAGAAAAAAGAGGTAGGGGGCGGTTGAGAGTGAATGCCCCCAGACGCCCCAACCCACAGCTCCCAGTTTACTCAACCACTCATTCATTCTCTCGTTAACTTCCCCATTAACTCTTTGCCTCCTGCATCCATTCATTCTTCTATTTAGTCGCCAACTTATCCACCCGTCCCATTCATGAATTCTCCCATTGCTCCACTACTTCCCTCACTCGTTCACCTGCTCTCTCACTGGGATGCCTCCTTTGGCGAACGCTCCTGCCCTCCTCTGTGCCAGCTCTGAGACCCCGACAGCTATGGGGTCTGTCCATCCCAGTCCCTGAGGGCTCCTGACTCTGCGGGGGACTCAAAATCATACCGGCCTGCCTCCTCTGCCTCCGCGACCAAGGTGGTGGTGGCAGGATGAATCCTGTGATGTTGGAGGCCCACAGTGGGGCACATAGCCCTTAGCTGGCAGGATCCGGCTAAGGTGGTAAAGAGCAGCAGGCCAGGCTGGGGAACCTGGTGCTTCCCCTGAAGGATGTGGGGAGACTCAGGCGTGAGGGGTAAGGGGGCATGGAACTTGGTTCTATGTGTGCAGCTGAGCTGAAGTGGGGACCAGTTTCTTCTCTCCGATACCGTACAGGGTACCTCTACTACTTCCTGTATTTTGTAGGTGAGAAACTGAGCACTCAGAGCCGTGAGGACAGATACACGGAACAGACACTGAAAAGACACGAAGGTCCATGTTCTGATAGAAGGCCCAGCAGGGGGACCCCTGGGTGGCTCAGTCGGTTAAGCGTCTGCCTTCAGCTCAGGTCATGATCCCAGGGTCCTGGGATCGAGTCCCACATCAGGCTCCTTGCTCAGGAGGGGAGCCTGTTTCTCCCTCTGCCTGCCACTCCCCCTGCTTGTGAACACACTCTTTCTCTGACAAATAAACAAATAAATCTTAAAAAAAAAAAGGAAGGCCCAGTAGGAGGCTGTGGGAGGGCTTTAATTCTGACGGGGGCAATCAAAATGAGTAATCTCTTATCCATCCATCCATCCACCCATCCATCTGTTCATCCACTCCCTGTCTTGTTCCAGAAAGAATTTAAGGCAGCAGTTTTAGCTTTTTTTTTTTTTTTTTTTAAGGGAAATGCAAGAAATGGTGGTAAGCAATAAATCTAGACCAACTTAGTGACATTTTAATAAATGCTGAAAACGTGGTTACGAAATCTGATGCAACTGATATAGAAAGATTCTTAAAATAGCAGAAAAGCGTCTTGGAACTGGGGGATGAAACCCACGTGAAAGCTGTGGTCTTGAGTAGGTGGGAGATGATGGGTTTACTTTTGATCTGATAAATATCAGTTCTAAACTTTTTTTTTTTTTTTTAGTAAGTTAACCAGTAGAGGAAGAGAAATGCACAGTAGAACATAAAGATGATCATCGGGGGAAGAAAGGAATAAAGAAAATATCTGAAGAAAGCCTACCCCATGACAGCCTCCGGAGCCAGTGGAAGAACGAACACCCAAGGAAACTAAGTTTATAAAGCAAACAGTGGGAGGCATTTTTGTTTGAAAGATTTATTTATTTTTATTTGAGAGAGAGAAGGGCAGAGGGAGAGGGAGAGAGAGAATCTCAAGCAGGCTCCACGCCCAGCACGGAGCCTGAGGAGCCTGACACGGGGCTCTATCTCACGACCCTGAGATCATGACCTGAGCTGAAATCAAGAGTCTGATGCTTAACTGACTGAGCCACCCAAGCGCCCCAGCAGGAAGTTTTAAAATAAGTTCCACTGATTTCCAATGAAAGAATGATGGACTGACAGCACAGGTTCACCTCCTTGCTCTTCCACAGTCCCAGTCAAAAGATAGTAAGAGGAAGTTTAAACAAGTATCATCCCGGAAAGACGGAGAATGGAAGAAAGGATGTCAGACAATTAGACACTTCAACAAATCTCTGGGAAATAGTCTTTGAGGCTCCAGGGGCCCCATGGGGCCCTCTCTCAATCTGAGCGGATCAGGGAGGGCCCCCAAGATGACCTGAGGTTTCCCTTCTGAGAAATCAAGGGCGGATCCAGGTCAATGCACACAAAATCAATTCTGAATAGCCAATTCACCGAACGACCCATTCACTAGATTTCCTTGTTTCTTTTAACCACTTAGCTTTGGTTTACCTGTTTTTTGTCATCTTTGTAGTAGTATTTTAAGGCCTGATCTATTTGTCTCCACCCAGGACCCTGCTGATGGAATTAAGAGCCCGAGGGATGGAGAGCTAGGAGATTGAAGGGCATGGATAAATGCTTTTTTTCCCCCCAATTATACATTCTTATTCATGAGAAAGAATGCATTGAATATGTTCACAATTCTTCATATCCGTGCATATTGTCAATACCATATCCACCAAAGAACACAGCGATAGCCTCCAATGCATTTATTAAAAGAAAAAGAATGATTCATGACATCAGGGAATTCTTGTTAGTTTGCTTAGAGATAACACTATGGTTATGTTTCTTTCTTTTTTTTTTTTTAATTTAAAATATATCCTCTATGTTTTAGTGAGATGTTCAAGAATATTTACAGAAAAAAGTGATACGGTAATCTGGGATTAACTTCAAAATATTACAGAAGGATGGCAGTGAGAGCAGGTCCAGATGAAACTAGATTGGCCACCACTTGAGTTGATAAATGTTGAAGCATTCAAGAAGCCAGAAATGAACAAAATAACACAGGAGGAAGAGATTAATAAAGATAAAAACAGAAAAAAATGAAGGATAAAAAAATAAACACTAGGGGCACCTGGGTGGCGCAGTCGTTTGAGCATCTGACTCCTGATTTCGGCTCAGGTCATGATCTCGGCTCAGGTCATGATCTCAGGGTCATGGGATCGAGCCCCACGTGGGGCTCCGGGCTCAGCATGGAGTCTGCTTGAGTCTCTCTCCCCACTTCCCCTCTCACTCTCTCTCTCTCTCAAAATAAATAAATCAATCTTTTTTTTTTTTAAAAGATTTTATTTATTTGACAGAGAGAGACACAGCAAGAGAGGGAACACAAGCAGGGGGAGTGGGAGAGGGAGAAGCAGGCTTCCCGCGGAGCAGGGAGCCCGATGCGGGGCTCGATCCCAGGACCCCGGGATCATCACCTGAGCCGAAGGCAGACGCTTAACGACTGAGCCACCCAGGCGCCCCTCTCAAAATAAATAAATAAATCTAAAATAAATAAATAAATAAACAGCAGAACAGTGGAGATGGCCAAAAAAGCCAAAAGCTAGATTTGAAAAAATAAGTCAAACTGAGCAATGTTTGCGGAGGTGGAGGGTAAAAAAAAAAAAAGGAGATGCCATCTCAAGAAGAGACCCCCTTTTAGCTGGCGTTTGCCAGAACCCCATCTAATGCATGTCATCTCAACATGACAGGGTGAGACCTGTCAGTGGGTATTTCCTGCCCCCATCCCAGGGAAACACCTCTCAGGAAACACTCCCGTGCACCACACGGCAGAGTTGGCCCAAGAAAGCCATGTGCAACAGCACCGTACCCTTCCATATGAATGCCAAACAAGAGCTGCTAGGGGGCGTAGAAACAGAGGAAGAAAGTGCTTTTGGAGATGAAAAGAATGGCTAAATACATAAGTCAACAGAAGGGCTTCAAGGTAATAGCTGAGGAAATCTCCCAGGACACAGAGCAAAAGGGAGAAGAAAACACGAGAGAATACAACCCAAGAGACCAGGCAGAATACAGTAGAATACAGTGGAAGAAAGCATCAAAGGCCATTAAGAAGAAAGCGTCCAAAGGCTTAAGAAAGGCCTGAGTCTTCAGAGGTAAAACATCTACCCACCGCTAAGCAGAATGAAGGGGCCAGGGTGAAAGTTCAGAACACCAGGGACAGAAAGAAGAAACTAAAACCTTTGGAGAGGGAAACGGATTACTCAGAAAGGAATACACAGCAGACATCTGTCAGCAACGTTGAATGCTGGAAAAGAACAAAGCCATGTCTACAGAACAGCCAACCTAGATTAAATAATGGGCCGCGGGAACTCAGGATCTATGGCGGACAAGGGGATTCTATGCAGTTGGTTTGGCAGAAGACTGGATCAAACAACTACTTAGTGTCCCTACTGACAAGGACTTGCTCAATCACTTTCTGCAGGAAGGGGAAGCTGGTACCACCTTTCTGGAGGGACATCTGGTATGTGCCACTAATGAATCATTGAACATTCTGTCAAAAACTACTGATGTACTGTATGTTGGCTAATTAAATTTAAATTAAAAAAAAAATAGGGGCGCCTGGGTGGCTCAGTCGTTAGGTGTCTGCCTTCGGCTCAGGTGATGATCCCGGGGTCCTGGGATCGAGCCCCGCATCGGGCTCCCTGCTCAGTGGGGAGTCTGCTTCTCCCTCTCCCGCTCCCCCTGCTTGTGTTCCCTCTCTCGCTTTGTCTCTCTCTATCAAATAAATAAATAAAATCTTTAAAAAAATAAAATAAAATCTTAAAAAAAAAAAAATAAAGCACGCTGATCCTCTGACCCAGCAATCCACTATTGGAAATCCATCCTATACATACATATATTTTAAAACTACAGATTATAGAATATATAAAATTATATATTTTCACCGTAGAACTCTCTGTTCTAGCAAAAACTAGAAATCACCATCAGTGTCCCAGGGCCAAATGACCAGAGGTACAGCCATATAGTGGGACACTGAAGAGCCCTTACAAAGACCGGGGTGTCTTTTTTAGAGGCACTAACATGGAGAGGTGTCCACGACATGCTGTTAAATGCAAAAAGCAAGCTGCCAAAGAGCATAGAGAGGACTGTCCCATTAGGCAGTGTGTTAGTGTTAACACTGAATATTCATACACCTAAAGGAAAAACTCGGTCAGAATATAACCTAAACTATCAATAAGCTATTTGGAGGTGACAGGAATTACAGGAGACTCACGGCTTTAGACATTTCCGTATTGTCCAATTTTTTTTTAAACAAACACTTGGCAGTTGTACTAATCAGAAAAATAAAGTAGTAATTTGAAGTTCACTCCAGCTCCAAGGTCAACTGGTGAACAAGATCTCCAAGTACCTGTGGGCTCAAATCTCATCTCTCCCACTTCTCTGTGTGACCTTGTGTAAGCCTCGGTTCCCCCATCTCTAAAATGGGGAACCCAAGAGACCCTGCCTTGGAGTGAAATTAAGCGACAATGCAGACGAGCAGGGAACAGCACAGAACCAGGTTCCGAGGTGGGCCCAGTGAATATGAATGCCTTCCCTTCCTTTCCGGGGCCCCTTCTGGTTGGGCCTGTAAGGGCGGGGGGTGGCAGCTGGGAGTCTAGCATCGAAGGCAGCCCTTGGAGCATACCTGGGGTCCTGGTCAAAGGTAAACTGTGTACCGTGACCATGGTGCACATCCCAGTCCACGATGAGCACCCTGTGAGGAGGACAGAGGGGGGTACTATAGAAGAGCGTCAAGGCGCACCTGGGGGGGAAGGACCCAGGCCAGGACACCCTACCCTGCGCCACCCGCATCACACCCCCCTGCAGGTTGCTGCTGACCTCTGAATGGCATGCTTCTTTTGAGCGTAGCGGGCAGCCACGGCCACGTGGTTGAACATGCAATATCCATCCATAAGACTGTGCTGGGCATGGTGTCCAGGAGGCCTGGGCAGGACAGGGGAGGCCACAGATTGGGGAGGGGGGTCCTCCTCTACAGAGGCAGACTCTCCCCTGCTCTCCAATTCTAGACCACCAACGCTCCCAGTGCCGATGTCTGCCAATCGGCCAGTAACTGAGTGACGGGGGCCCCTGGACCTCCACGCCCAGTCTACTGCTCTCTACCCAAAGGAAACCTGATAATGGTCATTAAAGTTATCAATGCATAGGGGTCACTTTGGCAGCACATATACTAAGATTGGAAACAGAGATTAGCATGGCCCCTGCAGAAGGGCGACACGCAAGTGAAGCCGTCCCATGTTTTTGTCACTATGTGGTCCACACGAAACCAACAGAATGCCATACGTTAACTATACCGGAACTGAAATTAAAAAAGCAAATAAATAAAGTAAAAATTATCAACACATACACCCTCACCCTCACACCCATCCTGTTCCTGGAGACTTAGCCCACAGCCCATATAACAAAAAGGGTGAAACTACAATGTTTCTAAATGGATAACGGTGTTTGCTGTGACACGTTTTGGAAGCGGCCAAAGACTGAGGGCAACCAAAACGCCCAGCGCAAGGGGGCCGGCTAACTTCCCGTGCATTCGCACAGCGGCGTTCCACGCGGGTCTATAGCATACACTGTTCGAGAAAAGCTTGCCAAGATGTAGAAGTGAAAAATGCACGTGTTCAGTGCCACCACCATTTGTGGCTACAAAAAAGGGGAGGGAGGAGAAAGGCCGTATCTTCCGCAGTTCACCAGTTCCGGGATGCCAACAATGCTTAGAGGTACGGTGAGTTCACGTGCCAACGATGAAGCAGAGAATGCTGCTAAATGAATTCTAAGACGCCACTGTTTGTCAGATGAATCCGGATCTCAAGACAATCAAATACGGATCTTAGCATCGATGAAATACGGCATTTACTCCGTGAATAGGCACAGAAGGTTTCAGGGAACACACGTACAGTGACTACCTCCAGGAGAGGAAGCAGGTCTCTGGGGGATGGGGTGGGAGACTTTTTTGGTACTCCCTTTTGTACTTTTTGACTCTTGAACCCTGTGAATATACCACCCATAGCAATACATTTTACATTTGAGGGGAGGAATCTTTTTAAATACAAAGAAAACAAAGGCTGGTGGGTCCTACCTGATGATGGCCATGCCATTCCGGATCTCGTTCCCCAGGACCGCATCCACCAGCCTGAGGACAGAGCCCGAGGCCAGGCAGGCACAGGTATATGAGTTCTGAAGAGACAGTGGGGAGCCAGAGAGGGAGTAAGGGAGAGAGTAGCCTGCCCACTCCGCTACTCCTCCCCAGGATGTGGTGGGCGTGGGGATGGGGAACCCCGGGATTGCCACCACCCTCTGCTCTCACAGTTGTTATCCATACCGGATGCAGGTAAACTGAGTCATAGGTGTCTGCTAGGATGCGGAGCTCTCCTTCATTCATGTACTGGGTCGTCTCCATCAGATCAATGTATTCTAGGCTGGGGACACAGACAGGAGATTCAAGGGCCTGCCTCCCTCCTGGGCCTGAGTCAGGGCGCTGTCTCTTCCCCATCTGAACCCTGGTCAAGTCAGGCCCCCTCAACTGTCAGTCTGGGGGGACAGCTGGGATATAGGACATATTCCCTGCTTCTTCCCTAGCCAGCCTCATTTCCAGGAATGTCCCTTGTCCTGTGCTCTCGCCACAATAAATCCTACCCCCAGGCTGTTGGCTGCACTGCTGTGGCTGTCTGTACAGCTCTCCTCTTCATCTGACTCACTCTTTCTCAGCTCAGATCACCCCTCTGCCAAGCTAGCTTTCCTTGAATCACATCACCCCGGGACCCTCACTCTGGGTTCCTGCAGCCCCACGGGGGGGACCCCTGATCACTCTGTACACACACCCACCATCTGTTTACATACTAGATTGTCATTACAATAGCCTCTCGGGGGTTAAGACATGGTGGGCACCATTCTAAGCACCCACCGCATCTCAAACCCTCCCGAGAAACTTCTGTTTGTTTGCTAGCTCCCATGTGATAGGCAAGGACTCTCAGATTCGGAGAGGCTCAGCAACTTGCCCAAGGCCACAGGGCCCATGATATCCCTTCCCAAAGAGTCTGGCCTGCCCTGGTTGGCCCGGGGCAGCCTCCTCCCCACCTCTACAAGGCTCAGAAGCCTTCACCTGTGAACCAACATCAGCTCCTCCTTTTCAGCAAACCGAGCCTGGGGAGACACAAGGAATAAAGGGCTCAGGCACTGGCCGCACCCAGGCTCCACCAGCTCCTGCCCACCACCCACCCAGGGTGTCAGCTGAAGGACTCACCTGGAAGGACACGCAGCGGTCCAGAAGGCCCTCCTGGATCAGCTGTTCCTTGATGGCATGGAGCCGCTCAGGGCCTTCAGGGAAGCTGGGTTGACAAGACATCCAGACACACACACACGCACGCGCACGCACACACACACACACACACACACGGATACGGGTGAGCGGCTCCTCTGCTCTCCACATCTTGCCCATCCCCCCTTCCACAGCTGGTCATGTCAGAGACTTTGGAGCCAACCCTGGCGCCTGCTTGGCTCTGTTCTCGCAATACATCGAGAGCCTGCCCTCTCCTTGTCACCCCCCCTGCTGCCACCAGAACCTCCTGCCCGCGCTCCTGCCCTCAGCTCCTCACTGGCTTCCCTGCTTCCGCCCTTGCTCCCCCAACAGCCCCTTCCTCCACACAGCATTGGCTAAAACCCAAATCAGGCCACGTCACTCCTCTACTTAGAACCGCCTTGTGGCTCCCATGTCGCACAGAGGCAAAGCCCAAGTCCTCCGCCTGTTCTGGAAGGCCAGGAACCACCGGCCCCACCGCTTCTCAGACGCCGCCTCCCAGTGCTCTCCCCTCACTCACCCTGCTTCTCCCGCCCTGGCCTCTCCTTGTTCCTTCATCCAACCGAGTACTTTTCAGCTAGTTCCTCTCCCTGCCTAGAACACTCTTCATCCAGGTGTCTCCGTGGCTCACTCCCTCACCTTCCTTCCGATCCCTGCTCAAAGATCGGCGAGGCCTTCCCTGACCATTTTCTGCCACTCTCCCTCCCGCGTCGGTGTCTCTCAATAGCACCTCTCTTGCTAAAGCACTCTATCATTTTACTGTTTGGCTCACTGGCTGTCTTCCCCCTCTAAAATGCAATCTCCGCAAAGGCAGGGGTTCTGTTTGTTTTGTCTATTGCAGTGGCCTTAGCGCCTCGGGAGATGGTAGACATGTATGCGATAATGAAGTCTTTTGCCATCACGAGCCTTCTGTTGGGATAGGGGACAGACACACGTAAGTGCGATCACGAACAAATGGTGACACAGACTAGGAATGTCTCAGAGAGCAGGTGTGGGGGAAGGGGAGTGGCCAGAGCCCTCTCTGAGAAAGTCTCCTTGAGACGTGAACATCAACTTCGAGGGGAGGAGGTGGAAACGAGTCTCTGGAAAAGGGGAGCGGCCAGGGTAAAGACCCGAGCTGGCCGAGCACCTGGCCTGGTGGAAGAACAGCAGGGGGACCCGTGTGGGTGAAATGACGTGAAGCGAGTGATTGGCCCAGGAAGTCACCAAGGTGCCGGGCCACCAGATCACGTGGTACCTTAGAGGCCAAAATGAAGAATGTGGACTTTACCTTGAGGGCAATGGTGTGCCCTTGAAGGATTTTGAAGAAACAGAACACGACCGTAACTAATGTAATGCTGTAGGTCGACTATATTTCAGTTGAAAGCTAACTTAAGAAAAAGAAGAGAACGTCATCTCGTACCTTTTTTTTTTTTTTGGCTGCCGTGTGGAGGACAGACAGCGGGGTGAGGGTAGAGGCAGGGGGGCCAGGGAGGAGGCCTCCACAAGGCCAGGTGAGTGATGGTGCTGGCGCCAGCGGAGGCGGTGAGGGGAGGTCAGGTACTGAACACATTTCCAACATGGAGCCAAAAGAATTTGCTGATGGATTACAACGTGCGTGAGCAAATGGGAGGTATAATTCTTCCAGGTCTGCATGAATGTCCTTCTTCAAGGAAGCCTTCTGCGAACCCCGCATGCTAGTCTAGGGTCCTCTATCAAACACTCTTGAATCCCCCAGTCTGAAGTCATCCTTCATTAACCGCTTCCCACTGCTGTTGGCTGTTTAAAGATTTGCTCTCCTACTCGACTATCGGCTCCTTGAGAAGGGACCCTGTCTGTCCGGTCTGACATGTCTGTATCACCAACTACCAGAACACAGCGCATACTCAGTAAGTGTTGGCCAAATGAAAAGAATCTTTTCAAGCCTAAGCCTCACCTCTCGAAATCATCTGCTTCCAGTCTCTAGGCTAGCAGAAGAATGGCTTCATTCTCGCTAATGGGCTCTAAGAGTGTTTATGTGTGCGGTCAGGGGGACAGCCTGGAGGACGCAGCCTCACCTGTCATCCCAGAGGCAGTGGAATTCATTTAGCTGCTCATCGAACACCAAGCCAGTGCCAGACAGTGTCTTGGCCTCGAGGTTCACATCCTGCAGGGGAAAAAAAAAAAGGGGGGGGAGACACCGATCCGGTTAGGGCCTGAGTCAGAAGGCACGCCCCACACTGTCCAGGAGGGAGAACCACAGGGTTCTGATTGTCACAGAAGGCTAAACCCATTGAGGCCAGGCCACTCTCACCAGCTCTTTCAGGCCCACGACTAGGTCTTGCTCTGCTGCTTGGCTGAGCTTCTTCATTCTGCCTTTCTTCTTTAGCTCTGCTAGACTAGGGCTGGAGTGGAGTAAGGCACCCTTCTTAACACCTCGCTTCTGCCAAACAGAGAGAAGGGTCAGATTCCAGCGCACGGCCCACTGCTCCTTTCCACCCCCCACCCCCATCAGGGCAGGTCTGGGGCCTCACCGAGGTGACGCTGGAGTCGTGGGGGGGCGAATGGGGGTTATGCCTACTCCTTCGCTGCCTGGTTGTGGTGGAATCCTGGCCGGTGGAGGTCATGGTCGGGGAGACTTCACCCCTGACGCGGTTCTGGGGGGTGGGGTGGAGGTGACTACGAACCGGCTGAAGTGCCCTGAGGACCCCACCACCGCAGACCCTTCCCAGGCCCCGCCCCCCACACAGTCTCCATCCCTTCTTCTATCCTACTCCCCACCGCCTTCCAAACTCCGCCCCTTTCAAGGCCCTCTCCTTCCACTGGGGTGTCCGTTCCACCTGGTCCCGCCCATCCCACTAGACTCCACCCCTTTAACACTATTCTTTCCCCTCGAAATGTCTTGCCCATTCGCGGAGCAATAAACCCCCGGGCTCAGTCCGTCCTAGGGCCGGCCCTCTCTAGCTGATCACCGCCCTTTCCGCTTCCCCAAGTCCCATTCCTAGACTCCTTCATTCCTCCAAGCCTCGCTAAGACCCCACCCCTTCACAAATCTGCCCCCTCCAGCTAATCTCCCAGGATAATCACCCACCCTTTCACTCAGCCAGACCCAGACCCAGCTCCGGCCCCGACTCCACCCTTAACGATCCACTTAACTCCACCCCTTATCGGGCCGGCCCGGCACCTTCCACTTGGCCAGATCCCGCCCCTAACGTTTCAACGGGCCCCGCTCCTCGGGGGACTGCCCCCTTCCTTCCACCAGATCCCACCTCCTGCTCAAACCCTACCCTCAAGCTCCACCAAACCCCTTCAGTCAGTTTCGGGCCGCCTCCCGCCAGTCCCCTCCCCCTTCCCACCCCCGCAGTCGACACCGACCAATCCCCTCAGCGCCACTCACTGGGCGCAGCCCTTTTCTCAAACTCCGCCCAAGGCTCACGCCGCCAAATTTCTGGCGACCTGCCGGACGGCGGGTCCTTGAAGCCCTCTTTTTCATTGGGCCGGTCTCTCTACTGCCCGCCCCGATCTCGCCCACACCGTGTGTCGTGGCACAGGGCCGCGCCCCTTGCACAGGCCACACCTCCCGCGAGCTCACAAACGCCGCCAGCGCATCAGCACGTCCGCGCGTCAGTGCGGCGCTGGCCGTCCTGCGCCTGCGTGAAGTGCACGCCGGCGGTTCGAGGCGGTGCTCAGGCTCAAGCTCGCCCCTCCCCCAACCACCGTCGCTGTTGTCCTGGCTGCCGTGGCCGCTGTCCCTCCGTCCTTGTCCAGTCACCTTGGGAGTCCTCCGGACCCGCGCCAGTTGTGTCGCACGAGGACTCAAGAGAGCAAGCGAGGGAATTAGGAAGGGGCGTCTCCTCTCCTCCCGGCGGCTTCCCGCGCGGCGCGCTGTGATGACGTAGCGCGGGCGGGCTGGCGACAGGGACCCGGAGCGAGGTTGACACTGGAGGTTGGCTGGTGGCGGCCAAAATGGGAGTGGTGATGATGTTAAATACTGTGAGGATTTTCTTTTTTTTTTTTTAAGATTTTATTTTATTTATTTGACAGAGAACACAAGCAGGGGGAGTGGGAGAGGGAGAAGCAGGCTTCCCCGCTGAGCAGGGAGCCCGATGCGGGGCTCGATCCCAGGACCCTGGGATCATGACCTGAGCCGAAGGCAGTCGCTTAACGACTGAGCCACCCAGGCGCCCCTACTGTGAGGATTTTCTGAGTTAATATGCACTAAGGTGGACCACAGGAAGCACTCACTAAATGTAAGCGACTGATATTCTGCCGGGAAAATGGATGGTAGGATGGAAGGAGTGTTACTGGGGGCAAGTAATTGTGATGATAGCAAGTAATATGTGACAGGCATTGTCGTAAGTCACAATTCTGTGAGGTAGTTCTTATTATTAAGGCTGCTTCTCAGATAAGGAAACTGAGGTTACGCGACTTAGCCATGTGACCTTGGGCAAGTTACTGAACATCTCTGTGCTTCGGTTTCCTCATCTGGCAAATTGTGATAATAGTCCCCAGGGCTGGAGTGGACTCAAGGAGGGGAGTTTTTCTCGGACAGCAGTTCTCCCTCCAACCCCCTTCCCTGGGTAACCTCTGCCCCCAAACTGTAATAGAAAGCATGTGCCTGGGAAGTAGGGGGAGTTGCACCCGTGTGCCCCTCCAACTCCCTCACTCGCCTTGTCTCGATGTCTAAATATCAGCCCCACAGGAGGCCGGTTTGCCCTCCTAATCTCCCTTGCTCATTCTTCACCATTTCCTACCGGGCTGTAGGCTGGGGCTGAAGAGATAAGCGGTCTGGGGTTCAGCATCGCTGACTAACAAACAGATTGACAGCCCCACTGCCCAGTAGCCTGGCCCTATGACCCTTTTGAAAACCCCAGTTCCACCCTTCTCTTTCCTTCCACTCTTTTCCTACCGGGACATTTTTTTTTTTCGGTCCCAGTGGAAGAGGATCAAGTCTTAAGACCTTTAAACCTCCATGTGCACCAAAGAAAATGTGATACAGACTGAGGAACATTCTGGGGTTGTGATGCCTGCAGAGTAATAGAGAAGGGAGCCCTTTAAGACCCATGGCCCATTTTTCTGTATAATGAGAAGACAGATTCCTGAAGAGCAGAGGTCAGTAAACTTGTCTATAAAGGCCCAGATAGTAAATATTTTAGGCTTTGCAGGCCACATAATGGTCTCTGTGGCATATTCTTTCTTTTCCTTTAAAAATGAAGAGCCGGCAGGGCAGCTGGGTGGCTCGGTCAGTTAAGCGTCTGCCTTCCGCTTGGGTGGTGATCCCAGGGTCCTGGGATTGAGCCCTGCATCGGGCTCCCTGCTCAGTGGAGAGCCTGCTTTTCCCTCTCCCTCTGCTGCTCCCCCTGCTTGTGCTCTCTCTTTCTCTTTGTCAAATAAATAAATAAAATCTTTTTTAAAAATGAAGAAACTAGGGGCACCTGGGTGGCTCAGTTGGTTAAGTGACTGCCTTCGGCTCAGGTCATGATCCTGGGGTCCTGGGATCGAGTCCCACATCGGGCTTCCCTTGCTCTGCGGGGAGCCTGCTTCTCTCTCTGCCTCTGCCTGCCACTCCCCCTGCTTGTGCTCTCTCTCTCTCTGTCAAATAAAGAAATAAAAATCTTTAAAAAAAATGAAGAGACCAGCTGAAGTCTGGCTTTGGCCTGAAGGCTGTAGCTTTCTGATCCTGCTGTAGAATGTCAGTCTTTGGTTTCCTTTATCTGGCTGGGATTCTTTTACAGGATGAGTGCAGAGTTTCTATGCTTCCTGAAGAGAGGTATTCCCTTTGTGTAAGGACTGGGATTCATGGACAGGGTCAGGTCACTTCTGGTGTTTACGGGGTCAACCAGTGTTCCTGCACAGAGTGAGGACAGGGATTCCTGTAGTTTCTATAGTTTTGTTCCTTTCCTGAACCAAACAGGGATTTCTATACAGGAGAAGACAGTTGTTTCTGGAGAGCTCCAGACTAGGAGTTCCCATACAAGTTCAGGATGAGGCTCCTTAGACTGCATTAAGAGTTTCCTATGGAGGGGTGCCTGGGTGGCTCAGTCATTGGGTGTCTGCCTTCGGCTCAGGTCATGATCCCAGGGTCCTGGGATCGAGCCCCACATCTGGGTCCCTGCTCAGTGGATAGCCTGCTTCTTCCTCTCCCTCTGCCTACTTGTGCTCGCTCTCTATCTCTCTGTCAAATAAATAAATAAAAATCTTAAAAAAAAAAAAAAAGAGTTTCCTATGGAGGGGCGCCTGGGTGGCTCAGTTGTTGGGTGTCTGCCTTCGGCTCAGGTCGTGATCCCGGGGTCCTGGGATCGAGCCCCGCGTCGGGCTCCCTGCTCGGCGGGAAGCCTGCTTCTCCCTCTCCCGCTCCCCCTGCTTGTGTTCCCTCTCTCGCTGTGTCTCTCTCTGTCAAATAAATAAATAAAATCTTTAAAAGAAAAAGAGAGAGTTTCCTATGAAGAGATCAGGTGGTCCAGTTCAGGGTCAGCACAGGTGTTTCTGTACAGGTTCAGAGCTATGTTAATGTAGACAGTAGGAACAGGTGTTCATGTCTAGATTCAAATCAAATTGTTACTAATCGGGCTAAATTTTTTTAAAGATCTTATTTATTTATTTATTTGAAAGAGAGAGAGCAGGGGAAAGAGCAGAGGGAAAGGGACCAGCAGACTCCATGCGGAGTATGGAGCCTGATGTGGGGCTTGATCTCACAACCCTGAGATCATGACATGAGCAGAAATCAAGAGTCAGACGCTTAACGACTAAGCCACCCACGTGCCCCTGGGCTAAATTTTTTTGAAGATTTTATTTCTTTGAGAGAGAGAGCACGAGCAGCGTGAGAGGCAGAGGGAGACGCAGACTCCCCGCTGAGCAGGGAGCCCGACGTGGGGCTCGATCCTGGCATTCTGGGATCATGACCTGAGCCCAAGGCAGATGCTTAACCGACTGAGCCGCCCAGGCACCCCAATTGGGCTAAATTATGCTAGCTGCTGTAACAAACCCAGAATTTTAGAGGATTAACAAATAAGTGTTTATTTCTTACTCATATGAAATCCAATGTGTATATTTATTACTGATCATTCAGGAACCCAGGCAACTTGCATTTTGTGGCTCTGCTCTCCTCTGAATCCTTGGAGTTCTCACTATTGAGCTGGTAGATGGGAAAAGAGAGAGTGAAGGATTCCTTGAGAGATTTTTATGGACCAGGCTTGGAAGTGGTGTATATCACTTTGCCTATACTCCATTGGTCAGAACTCTGTCACATGTCCACATCTCACTGTAAAGGAGGTCAGAAAAGTGAGTGAGCTTAGGAGAACACAGGTTTGAAGAGCCTGTAGCACTGTCTGCTACAGGATTCTATAGACCCCACAGAGCTGTTCTGTCCAATGTGGCAGCCACTATCCACAGTCAGAATAATGGTTCCTGTACAGTATGAGGGTGGGGCTTCTGGGACAAGGCTGGGGCCAGGGCTGTCAGACAGTTACATCAGGACATCCTGTTTGGGGTCAAGAGAATGTTTCCAGAAAGCAAGGTTAGGAGTTCCTATAAAGGATCAGGCCAGAGATTCCTGTGAGTGGAGTTAAGGATTTCTGTTGAGAGGAAAAGGTTTTCTATGGAGAGTCCAGTCAGAGGGTTCCAGTACAGTTGTAGGCAAGGCTTCCTGTAGGGGGTCAGGGCTGTGGAGCTAACACATGGTAAAGAGAGGAAGCCCTGTACAGTGTCTGCGTAGGGGGTCCTGTGCCAGGTGAGGCCGTAGGTACCTGTATAAGACGAGGTCTAGGCTTAAAGTAGAGGATCAGGACAGGCATCCCTGCCACAGGGTCAGGAAAGGTTTTTCTTTTTTACTTCTTTTTTTTTAGGAAAGGGTTGTAAGTTCAAGACTGAGGTTGGTGTTAAGAGTTGGATTACAGGGGCGGGGGGCGGGGCAGGCGGCGTGCCTGGCTGGCGCAGTTGGTTAAGCATCAGACTCTTGGTTTTGGCTTAGGTTGTGATCTCAGGGTCCTAGGATGGAGCCCTGCATTGGGCTTCATGCTCAGCAGGGAGTCTGCTTAAGATTCTCTTCCTCTTCCCCTGCCCCTACACCCCACCCCCTGCACTTGCTCGTGCTCTCTCCTCTCTCTCTCTCTCAAAATCTTTTTTTAAAAAAAGAGTTGGATCATGGGTTCTTGTGGACTCTACAGGTTAGGGTGTGAGATCAGGGATTGTTGTGCAGAGTGACATCAGGGGTCATTGTCAACAATGGAGGCAAGAGCTTCTATATTCAATTGGAGTTCCTGAAGAGGTTGAGGATGGAGTTTCTGCAGAGAGAGCTAGGTCAGTGGTTCAGAACTAGATTTTATTGTGACAGAAGTGTTTCTAAAATGCTATCTGGAGGGCTGAGCTCCAGTACAGTGTGAAGACAGAAGTGTCCTGTCCAAGGTCAAGGCAGGATTTCTGTAGAGAGATTGAGACTAGTGAAGAGGCTCAGGACAGGTGTTTCTCTTTTTTTAAGATTTTATTTATTTATTTGAGAGAGAGAGAGCACAAGATGTCCTTGAGGACATCTGCTTACCCCTACTATGTTCAGGATCTGAGGCAGAAGGGCAGAGGGAGAGGGAGAAGCAGACTCCCTGCTGAGCAGGGAGCCCAACGTGGGGTTCTATCCCAGGACCCTGGGATCATGACCTGAGCCAAAGGCAGCAGCTTAACCGACTGAGCCACCCAGATGCCCTAGAACAGGTGTTTCTAAAGAGGTGGCACAAGGGCTTCCTTACAGTGTGAGCTCACAGATTCCTAACTGGGCTAAGTCCGAGGTTCCTGTGCCAGGGGAGGACAGGGCTTCTTCCGATGCAAGGTTAGGGCTGATACTCCTGTCCAGGGTCAGCATGGGTGTCCTGTTACTAATTAGAGAAAGGGTTCCCTTAGAGTGTCAGGCGAGGGCAGCTGTTCTGGGAGGCAAGGGCTGGGGCTCCTGAGCAAGGGCCAGGCACATGTCCAGCACAGGTTCTGAGAGGGGTTTCTGCTCAAGATGCGGACAGGGGCTCCTATAGGGTGAGAGGGCTGGGGTTCTATGGGGTGGCCAGGCAGGCAGGAGGCTTTTACAAAGACCAGGGAAGTTCTGGACAACCCCTGTAATGAGCGTGGACTGCCGTGATTCTGCAGCGGGCCAGCATGGTGAGTAGCTGAAGGAGAGCTGTCCTTGAGGACATCTGCTTACCCCTACTGTGTTCAGGATCTGAGGGCCCGCGGTCCTCATCTTTGGGGCTCTGGGGGAAAGCCATAAAGAGAAACAGCCCAAAAGCAAATTCAGATGTGAATGGATTGAGTGAATGATGAGAGCGAGAGAGAGAGAGAGCGAGAGAGAGGCAGCCCAGTTAAGTGTGAGCAAGACTCACGTGGGGGGAAGTGGCATCCAAAATCCACTCCTTAAACTCAGTGTGGTCAGGGCAAGTAATGCCAGTTCTGAGCCTTACTATTTCATTAGTAAAATGAAAATGTAAAGTGCATAGTATACTTTCCTTTCCTTGGAGTGTTTTTTTTTTTTTTCAGGTGTTCATGAACCAAAGCAACTGAAGCTTCCCAGCCATTGCCCAGCCCACAGTAAACACTCAGCAAATGGGGCTGTTTGCTATCAGGAGCTGCTGGGTAGTATGGACGCTAAGCCACGGAGCCTGGCTTTTCCCCCTGTCTCCCGCTGTGTGGCCTCCAGCGAGCCACTTAACCTCTCTGTCACCTGACTCCACACAGGCTCCTACGTAAGGGTTTTCCATTTTGGAAGAACAGATACCCCTCTGGGGCGGAGAAGTGGGCCCAGGTGAGTAGGTGCGTTGGTGAGGGAGTTGGCCTTATGGGGAGGAGCTCCCCCACCTACGGGGTCTAAATATCACCCCCAGAAGCTATTTTGTCCTCCTAATCTTCCCCTCTCCTCTGCCATTTCCCACAGAGCTGCAGGCCGAGCTGGGCCAAGAGAGATAAGAGATGACTGACAGGGAAGGCCCCCTGGACAACCCCCGTGGTCCCACACTGGCCATTCTGACCTTTTTGATGGCTCCCATTCCAGCCCCCCCCTTCCTGTCCCGCACATGTCTTGTGTCCTCTGGAAGGGGGTCCCCAATGGAGGCCCAACTGAAACTCTGCATGTTGATACTTTGCATGAACAAGTACACACAGAGCTGCTCATGGCTGTCAGCCACTCAGAGACACTGTGGCCTGGCATACACCACGTGATCTGCGCTCCCACATGCGTAGACGTGCAGAGAAATGCCGCCGTTACCCAACCCCCAGAGCTCCCCGGACGTGCAGACCCCCGCGGTCCCGCTGTTATAGCCTCCACACGCCCCTACACACAGCCTGCATTCAACATTCCAGAAGCGTCTGCTCCTGCTGTCGCCTGGTGTCACGCACCCTGTCTTGGAAAGCCTCACCCCCTCGGTCACACGCTGTATCTCACCCCGTGGTGTGTGGCGACCCACGCCGTCTCAGGCCACCCGGAGGCTGTCACATGCAGCTTCACGAACACTGTTCACAATCGCACGTCGCACCCCACGATCATGAAGTGTCACATAGGCGGCCTCAGCTTCCCGTGGCCATACGCTGCAGCCAGACACTGTCCTCAGAGACGCCCAGACATGCAACCTCCTTCCCGTTGTTCTTGATTCAGTCCCACACAGACTCACATCTCCGCTCTTAGGACTTTGGTGGTTTTATTTTACAAAAGCTTTGAAGGGCCAGGCCAGGGGATGGCTGGGGCCCAGAGGGTTGGGTTGTACTGACTGCTGGCTACATAGGAGAGGGACCCCACCGCCGCCCCGAGGCCATGCTCTGTGCTCTCAGGAACTCAGTGGAGCCACCACAGTAGTGGTGGTGGTGGGAGGAACGGGACCCGCGGGGAAGGAGCCTGCGGGGGAACCCACCAGGGGTCCCGGGAAAGGCATGAGGTGACTCACGGGCCCTGACAACACCACGGGGCCCAGGCCTTGGTAGAGATGGGCAGCACTGGGTGGGCCCAACGTCAAGCCGGAGGCCACCTCCCCACAATTCCCACTCCCGCTGCCCCCGGCCACCACCATGAAGCCACCAGCCGGTCCTTCAGCTGCTCCTGTACCTCCCAGACTTGACCCTCGTTTCTTTTTCCCTTTTCCAGACGCTTTGCGGTTTCGAGTCTGGATACCATCCTTCCGCATAGTCAGTGGTCGGTTCACCTGCCCAAAGGGAGGCCGTGAGTGTTTCCCAACTCCAGATCTTTGCCTCTGTGTCTTGACCAGGGAGGCCATCTCCATCCCACCTCTTTAAGCATAGAGAATTGCTTCAGGGACTAGGGGAGCGTGACCCTGATATGGTGCGGGGACTGTCCTAAGGAATCCCAAGGTTGTGAGGCCCTGAGCTTGGGTAAGCCTCTGAGGCTGATGGAGCTGCCTCAGGTTTCGGGGCAGAGGGATGGAAGTTAGTGGATGGCTGGGAAGGAGGAGGAAGGAGATGGAGGAGGGAGGAGGGGCAGGAGGTCGTGGAAGGGTGTGAAGAGATGAAGGAAAAGGAGGAGGGAGGGATGAGGGCCAAGGAGGAGGGGAATAGAGAAGGAAGGAGGGGCAGAAAAGGTGGGGGAGAAAAGGGAGGGTTATGAGGGGAAGCAGAGGTGGGGGCAGAACAGGAGCAGGGGAGGAGGGCAGTGGGACGACAGGAGGAGGGGGGAGGCTGGCGGGGGAACGGGCCAGGACAGACCTGGTGTAGCTTGTAGTAGAGGCCACAGGCATTGCACACAGGGTCCCCACTGGCATTTCTCCGCCATAGCGTCGTGGTGGTTGTCTGGCAGTTGGTACACTGGGTACCCGCCCGTTTGCTGACAATCTGGGGGGAGAGAGAACGTGAGGATCAGCCCCCTGGGGGGTGGGTGGAGGACCTGAGAGGTCAGGGTCAGGTTGAAGGCAGGGCTTCCCGTGCAGGGTAAGAACAGATGTACTCACAGGACGATGACTGTGGGTTCTGTATGGGGCAGGGCCTCCTGGCCGGGATAGGGGATTTTGGTATTGGGGGTGGGACTCCACCAGTGATTCCCAACTTTGACCATACATTGGAATCACTCAGGGGGTCGAAGACAATCCGGAGGCCCAGGCAGCACCCTAGGCCAATGAAATCTACACATCTAGGGGAGGGCGCCAGGCCCCGGTGGTTCAGGGTGTCCTAAGGTGAGTCCCGTGTGAAGCCAAGGAGGAAAACGCTGCTGCGCAGGGACAGGCCGGGTTCCCCGCATGTAGCCTATGCAGGTAGGTTGAGGATAGGCATTCCTATGCAAAGCTGGGTGCCCGCGTGGCTGGGGAAGGGATTGGCGGGGGGCGTATGGGTTCTCGGGGAGCAGGAGGACCAGGGTCCCTGTACGGGCCGAGAACAGCAGTTCCTGGGGCAGGGGAGGCGGGCCTGGGGTCTCACCAGGCGCTTCTTAGGCCGGATGAGGGGCCTGTTCTGGCCATTCATCTTGTGATAGAGGCCGCAGGCATTGCATAGGTAGTGGCCCGTCCTGTCCCGCCGCCACAGGGGAGTGGCTGTTGCTCCGCAGTTCACACACTCCCTGGCCTCTGATGGGGCGGACAGAGGGGATGGGGGAGCCCAGGCTCAGCCCAGCTTGGCCTTGGACGCCCCCCACCTCAGCCTCCCCGTCCCTTTTTGGGGACCTCACCACAGGGGGGCAAGGGCAGTGTCCCACGAAGCTTGGGGGAGGAATAGGCCGCTGGATTGAGGGGGCTCCCAGTGGGAGAAAAGAAGGTACTGGAAAAGTCAGGACCCCCGTAGGCACTGCTGGGGACAGGGATGGATGAAGGCAGCACAGGCCCCAGCGTCAAGAGGTCTGGACTTAGCCTCTCTGTCTTTAAGGTCTCCAGGAAGCTGCTGCCGCCTTTCCCATCAGGGTCTTCTGGGGCCTGGGGAGGGGAGTCCTCGCGGGTGGGGCACACGGTCGAGGCAGGATAGAGCCCTGTCTTGCCGTAGGTCCAGCCGGCGTAGGGTGAGCCCCCTGGGATCCCCTCCATACAGTTGAGCAGTGGGTACACCTGAAAGACTTATTAGGGAGGGGGGTATGGGAAGGAAGGAGGGATCAGTCTAAAGCCGTCCCGCCTTCAGGGCGCAGTGCTGCCCCAGAGCTCCAAGGGAGCAGCCAAGTCTCCAGTCTTCCCACAGGCTACCGGAACAGCTGCTGGCCGTCGGGTAACTCCTGGGTCCCGAGCCCCACCGGTCACTCTGGCAGCTGCGGTAACCTCCACCCATTTCCAAAGGGGCTTTGAGGATGCCCGTTGGCGTTCGGAGCCCCATGGGTCCCTTGACAACTAGGGCCACCACCACCCGCTTCCAATGTTGCTTTCCAATATGGCTACCCCAAGATGGCAGACCGGGAACATTGGCATTCCCAGGTCTGGGCTCAACTGGGGGAAGTGGCCATCTTCAAGGTGACCTCTTGGTGGCATTCTGCCCTAGCTAAGGGTCACCATGGCAGCCCGTGCTAAGACAGCCACCCAAAGGAGTTACCTGGGGAGTGCCTGTAGGCCTCGGCATCCCTGTAGTAGGCCAGAGCCGCAGCTGCAGCCGTGGCGGTGCTGGGGGCCGTGGAGGAGGCTGCTGCATCCAAGCCCTCTGGCCCAGAGGGGAAGAAGACCCCCGACTCTGGTGGCGAGGATACCAAAGCCGGGTCCACAAACTGGGGCAGGGGCTCTGAGGTCCCCAGGGCCCCTAGGCCAGGGAACTCCATGGGGCCTCGAGTGGGACCTGTGAGGAAGGGAGAGGTCCTCAGACTCCAAACTCCTCCTCCCCTCCCACGCCACCCCTCCCCTCCTTTCTCCTTCTCCAACTCCATTCCCTCAGTCTTCATAGCCCTCTTTTCCTCCCCTGATTTCTCCCTGTCTTCCCCTCCATCATCCCCTCCTTCCTTCTATTCCCTCTTCTCTCCTTCTGCTTCCCTTTCTTCTCTCACCCTCCTCCCATCTCTTCTTTTCCCTCCTCCCACAACCCCCCTTCTTTCCCCTCTCCTCTTCCCCCCCTTGCTCCTCTTCCCACTCCTTCTTCTCCCTCCTCTCCGGCCCCTCATCCCCTCATTCTCTCTTTCCCCAGTCCTCCTCCTCTTCTCTACCTCCACCTATGCAACTCCTCCTCTTCCTCCTCTTTAAGTCAGCCACCTCTTCCTCCTTTCCCCTTTCTACATCTCCTCCCCTCCTCATTTTCTCTTTCCCTTCTGCGTGTCCCCCTTCCCCCTCTCCTCCCCTCCTTTTCCTTTATCCTTCTCCTCTCCCTCCCTTTCTGCTCATCACTTTCTCCTCTCCTCATTTTCTCCCCCTCTTCCTCCTCTTCTCTCCCTCTAGAGGAGCCTGGGTGGGATGGGCTGGGGTGCAGAGCTAGAGTCCCTTGAGCCACTTGTCACCCCTGGGACCTTGGGGTTTACCCTCTTGTGCTCCCCAACTTCATCCCTATCTGTTGCATATTTTAACTTTCTCAGAAACCCATGGTTTCCGGCTTGACTCCTCCCTCCCCCCACCTCCGTTGGGTCTGCAGACAGAGGGCCCCCTCAGTTCCTCCCTGCTCCATGGGGGGGGGTCAGTACCCCCCACGGCTTATCTCTGCCATCCCCGCCCAACTTTTGAAATCACCCCAAGGCTACTGGCTTCCTCTGAGGAGGGGGACAGGTCTGCCCTGGGGAGGCCTACCATAGTTCTGCTTTCAGATTCCTTCAGTTCCAGCCAGCCCCAGGCCTCAGTTTCCCCATCTGCCAGATAGGAGGTGGTGACAGGGGCCCAGCTAAGACCTGTGAGGTGGCAGCTTCATCTTTGCCCCTTTGTCTTTGGCTTTCCCTGTGTGTGTATCTATGTCCCCGCATCTCTCTCCTCGTGACACTCTCTCCTGCCCAGCCTGGCCCTCGATATTTCTGTCCCATCTTTCTATGCTACCATGATATGTCTTGTCCTCTCTCTTTCTCTGCTTTTTTTTTTTAACTTATTTGACAGAAAGATAGAGAGCACAAGTAGGCAGAGTGGCAGGCAGAAGAAGAGGGGGAAGCAGGCTCCCCGCTGAGCAGGGAGCCCGATGCGGGGCTTAATCCCAGGACCCTGGGACCATGACCCGAGCCGAAGGCAGACACTTAACCGACTGAGCCACCCAGGTGCCCCTCTCTTTCTCTGCTTTAACGAGTGCCTAATTTTTCCCTTTCCTTTCTCTGGCTTCCCATGTCTCTATCTCTGGTTGTCTCTCCATCTTTATCTCCGTGTCTTTCATCTCTTTCTGATTCACTTCTCCCTCCCTCTCCAGTCATGTCTCTGAATGTCTCTACATCTCTCCCACTCAGTCTCTTTCGGCTTGTTTGTCTCTTCTCTCTCTCTCTTTCTGCCCTCTGGCTTTATTTCCATGTCTGTCTTACTAGTCCCACATCCTTGCCCATACCCCACTACACACAGCCCGGGTGAGGAGCCAGAAAACCTACCCTTGCCCCTAACTTGCCCTATGAATCTGAAGGCCTCAGTTTCCCTGTTCTTGGGATGGAGTAACAGAGATAGAGTAGAAGGCCATCTTCACAGCCCCAGCCTACGTGACCCACTGTGTGAACACGCTGAAGGTTGGGCTCAGGGTTGGGGGTTGTGCGGGCAAAGAGAGGAGCCCGTGGCTGTGTCTCTCACCAGCCTCATCCAGGCCGCAGGATCTCCTCTGACTCTCCCCGGAGTGGGTGTCTTGCCTCCTCCTCTATTTCCATCTCTTTTCCTTTGTGTGTCTCCATGATTCTTTCTATCTGTGAGGCTCTCTCTTTCTGCATTCGTGTCTTGCTCTCTTTCTGTTCCTGGGTCTCTTTCACTTTCCTGCTTTCTCTCTGTTTCTCCTTTCTTTTTTTTTTTAATATTTTATTTATTTATTTGACAGAGAGAGACAACAGCGAAAGAGGGAACGCAAAAAGGGGGAGTGGGAGAGGGAGAAGCAGGCTTCCCGCTGAGCAGGGAGCCCGACGCGGGGCTCGATCCCAGGACCCTGGGACCATGACCTGAGCTGAAGGCAGACGCCTAACAACTGAGCCACCCAGGTGGCCCTCTGTTTCTCCTTTCTTTTTCTTCCTGTCTGTCCCTTGCTCTTTGTCTCTGTCTCTTTTTCTCCCTTTCTCTCTGTTTCTTCCTTCTCTGTCTCTTGTTCTTTTTGTCTCTGTCACCACTGTTCCTTTATCCCCCCTCATCCTCACCTCCCCCCTCCCCCCCAATGATCTCCCTTCAGTCCCACTGCCCCACATCCTTGCGCCTAGCACCTTGGCGGGTCCAGGGCTGCCCACCCCTCCTATGGCAGGGGCCCAGCCCCCCCAGCCCCAGTTATCACTCTCCGGACAGAGATAAAGTTTATCTCGAGGCTGGGGGATATGAAAGCTCCTTATCAGCTGCCCCACTAGAGTAAGTGCCGCCCTAACGGGCAGCAGCAGCAGGCCGGCACCCTCAACTCTCCCAAGGCCCAGCCCCTCACCCCAGGTAACATCCCTGTCCCAGCCCTCAAGGGAGGGTCTCTTGGGACTGAAGGGAGCAGAGATGGGGTCTGGGGGCAGATGAGTCTTGGGAGGCTTTGAGGTGGAATTTGAGGGTCAGATGGGGTGGAGGAGTCAGGGAGGGGTTGGGGGTATAGCTGTAGAGTTTGGGGAGAGCAGATATGGGGTTTGAGGAGCAGAGACAAATTTGAAAGGTCACGTTTTGGGATCAGAAATAGGTTGGAAAAGCAGAACACAAGATTGGGGATCTGAGGTGAAGTTTGGGAGCCAGAGAGAACGTTGAGAAGCTGGGGATATAGTTCGGGGGTCAGAGATGGATTCTGATGGTCGTGGACAAGTTTGAGGGTTCTGTGGGTTGTGCTGGAGCAGAGATGGGGTTTAGGGGTCAGAGATGGGTTTGGACAGGCAGGAATGTGTCTGATAAAGATGGATTATGGGAGCAGAAGAGGAGTTTGAGAACCGAGATGGAGTTGGGGTGGAGAAGGATTTGAGGCCAGAGGGGATCCGGGGGGCCAGAGACACATTTGGGGCTGAGATGGGGTTTAGGGAAGGCAGGCGTGAGGAGGATTCATGTGGTAGAACAGACTTGGGGTAGTAGACTTGGTGTTTAGAGTGACAGGCATTTTGGTGTGTGTGCAAGGGGCTGGGGGAGAGTAGTGGTTTGGGGGGCTCAGAGGGAAGTCACAGAGAGCAAATTGGGGCTTTGAGAGGCCCAGACGAAGATAAGAGGATAAAGCCAGCGTTTAGGGGACTGGAGAATTTGGAGCAGAAATCAGGATGGGGAGCAGGCAAGGGCTTGGGGAGCAGAAATAGAGATGGGGGAGCAAAAGTGAGTTTTTGGGAGAACTCAGAGACAGAAACAATTCCAGGTGAGTGAAAGCCAGATTCGGGGCAGAGCTAGGATTTGGGGGAGAAAGGCATGTTGTAGGGGGCAGGAATGGGGTATGGGGAACGGAGTTAAGCCATCAGGGGAACAGATATCTTGGAAGGAGAGGATGGAAGTCAGAGCAGAAAGAGGTCGGTTTTGGGGGGTGGTTTTAGGGCAGAGATGGGGGTTGGAAAGACAGATGGTTTGGAGGAGTTATGAAGGGCTTCAGGGGCAGTAGACACTTTGGGGACCAGCGGTGGGTTGGGGAGCCTGGAGCAGGCTGGAGGAGTAGCCTTGAGGTAAGGGACAGCAGGCCTGGGGTTTGCCTTGCTGGGGGCTCTTGGGGGGCTGAGACTGACCTGGGCTGGTTGGTGCAGAGGGTTCGGCCGCTTTGGGGATGTGGCGAGTTCAGTGTGATCCCAGGGGGTGTCCTGGCTGGCCTTGGCCTTTGAGGCTCCCTTCCTCCTTCCCTCCCTCCCTCCCTCCCTCCCTCCCCTCTCCCTCCTCCCTCCTCCCCAGGGAGTGGCTGGTGCCCCAGTGGGTGGGGCGGACCAGGGGTGGGGGCGGGCTCCCTGCTGGTGGGGCACCTCTTGGGCAGTGGGGACCTTCCTCTGCCCCATCTGCCCACCCCACGGATTCTTGGACCCTGTTCAACGTGGGCTCCCGTGGACTTCAGTGTCCAGCCAAACAAAATGGGCTGAAGCCAAGATAACATAAAAATAGCAGATACGGTTTTATGACTCCACTAGGCTTTTCAGTGAGTGTTTCCAAAGTCCCTCCTGTGTGCTGCGTCAGGTTCGGGCTTGGGCACTTATGTACGTGAATCTTCCTGGCCAACAGGGAGAGGAGGGATGTTACTGTACCCATTTTGCAGACAAGAAGAATGAGGCTCACAGAGGTTCGGTGGGATTTGAACCAGAGCCCATGGGACATCTTGATGACCCAGGCCAAGCCGGGAGGCCGGGCCAGGCCAGGGCTGGCGGGAGGCAGGGGCACACTCACTCAGTGCCCCACTGGGGCTTACGCCAGCTCTGGCCTGCCCTGGGGCAGCAGATAAGTCTTATCAGATGGAGGAGACTGTGGCTGTTGGCTCCGCGGTAACAGGCTGTCTTGGGACGGGGGGCGGGGCTGGGGGGAGCACCCAGGGACAGCGGCTTCAACTTGTTGCCCGCCATGCTGCTTTGGAGGCGGGAAACAGGTGGGACCCAGGGTTGGTTTCTCTGTGGGTCCTTGAGGAGTGGGATAGGGTTGGGGACGGGAAGAAGAACTGAAGGGGTAGAGAAGGAGAGAGGCAGATAGCAAGAGACAGAAGCAGAGACAGAGAGACAGGAAGGGGGAGACTCGGGGAGAAAAAGGGACACAGCTAGAAGGAGGCAGAGAGAGGGTACGGAGAGGAGGGAGAAACGCCAAGAGAGCCAGTGACAATTAAAGATCTACAGAGAAAGGTGAAGAGAATGAGAGACAGGACAGAAGGCGAAAGGTAGAGCCTGAAAGTGACAGAGGCTAAGGACACAGGTGGAGAACCTGGGGAGGGAGACCGAGACAGAGATTCACGAACACAGTCTGGGAGGAAGTCCACGAGACCCCAGGCGTCAGTCTGGGGTAGGCCCTGGGCCGGTGGTGCTGGATTGGGTGGGACAGGGCCATGTGGGTCGATGTGGACCCATGTGATCTGTGCTTCTGCCCTCAACTGCTGAGAGGGACCTCCAGGACTCCTGCACCTCAGTCCCCACCTTTCTGCCCTGCCCCACCTCCCCCAGAGAGGAACAACAGTGACGGCAACCGGTGTTTCATGCTGACATGGACCCCAGGCCAAGCCTGTCCTGAGCACTTGGCTTCGTGTAAAATCAATGGACGGGCGCGCCCACACGAGGCATCCAAGTCGGGTCCCCACAGAGCAGGGGTAAGAGCACCCAGTGGTGGCTCCAGGACTCCACAGGACGGAGCACCCTCCTGACCACCCATTCTACAGATGGGGAGACTGAGACCTGCCAAGGGCACAGGGCACTGACGGAGCCCTGGGTCAGTGGGGCCTGCTCCCCCACCGGCCGCCCCAGAAGGAGCTTGCTATCCTCCTCTTGCCTCCATGGGCCTCGTTGTCCTCAGAAGCAAAATGGGAGGTTTGAGGAGGAAAGAGAGCGTGGCTATGACTCTGCATTTATTGAGCTCCTGCTGTGTGCCACGTCCCGTGCTGAGCCCTCCTAAGTAACAAGGGGGGGGGTTGAAGACCCCTATGACTTAAGGGCCAATGTTTTCAGGGCTTCCGCTCTGGAGCCAGCCCCGCCTCATTCATAGCCTGCCCTAACCACGGAGGGGCCGTGTGGCCTTGGGCAAGTTACCAGCCCCCTTGGACCTCAGTTCCTCATCTATAGAGATGGGGTAATAATAGTGGCTACTCCATAGGGTGATTGGGACAGCTAAATGAGATTTAATCCGTCAAGTGATTTTAACTCGCTTGAATCTGAGATCTCAGTAAACGTTAAGTACTCGTATTGATTTACTGAGTGCTTACCATATACAAGGGATAGTACTTGACCCTTTTTTTACTAGCACTACTAATTCTAGTAATAATGCTAATCAATGTGACACTCATACCAATTTTAATTCCTAATCCTAATTCGAATATTGATACTAATCTTTTTTTTTTTAAGATTTTATTTATTTATTTGACAGAGAGACACAGCGAGAGAGGGAACACAAGCAGGGGGAGCGGGAGAGGGAGAAGTAGGCTCCCCGCTGAGCAGGGAGCCCGATGCGGGGCTCGACCCCAGGACCCTGGGATCATGACCTGAGCCAAAGGCAGACTCTTAACGACTGAGCCACCCAGGCGTCCCGATACTAATCTTAATAGTGCTAGTAATACTGATATTAATTCTAAATCTAATCGTTACTTTTCTATCTACAACCGTACTAATACGAATGCTAAATCTGATACGAATACTTTTTTTTTTTAGCACTAATATCATCATAACAACTGTTAACCGAGCCATCCCAGGCCCTGTGCTAAGTGCTCTCCCTGCCTAATTTTATCCCATTCTCACCAGGTCTTTGTGGTGTAAGTGCGTATAATTGCCCGTATCTTCCAGACTGGGAGCGGGCTCAGAGAAATGAAGATGTCTGTCCAAGGGCCTGTGCTCAGCTCTGACACTGATTTGCTGCGTGGTTCCTGGGCAGGCCACCCTCTGAGCCTCAGTTTCTTTGCCTGGATGATGGGTACAATCATAGAACTCACAGCGAATGTTGTTGAGAAGGCCACTTGACACGGTCCTGCCCGGCAGGCTGTAGAGGTTGAGCTCTGTAGTGGTAATTTTCTTCGTTGTTACTTTTTATTAGAAACAACAGTTGCAATATTGGGAGCAAGGTAGGGAAAGCTGTCCTCCTCAGGAAGGTCAGGCTGGAGGCGTGTCTCAGACAAGAGTTTGGCCACCGGACTCAGCCTATTTCTTCATAACTGGAGCAGAGAAAGGCCTTAGGAAGGGAAGTAAAGGGTGGGGAGTGGGGGCCTCAGAACCCAGGCTCCATCAAGAGCCAGAAGCTCTGAGGCTCTGAGGCCAGGCTCACCCCATTCCCTCCCCCATCCCTGTGGAGGGGGCACAGGCCCAGAAGTCTGCGGCGACAGTTCAGCCAGCAGGGAGGCAGCTGGGAGTGGGCAGATAAGGGAATCAGCAGGGCCAGGCCAGGCTTTGGGAGAGACCCAGAGGGTGGGGGTGGGGGTGGGGTGTCCGGGCCAAGCATCCCCTCTGTCAGGCCTCCATTTGAGGCTCAGCCCCAACATCCTCTCTTCCTGGAAGGCTTCCCTGACTGGTTCCCTTCTTCCTGGCATCTTCTGAGGTTCTAGAGCTTTGTCTAAGCCCATGGCATGTGAACTGTGCTTCTTCCAGACGAGTCCACCAGGCCGGAGGCAGATCCTAACTCCCCTTGGTCTCAATCGCGCAGGGAGGAAACATCAACCAAAGCCTGGCTGAGGAGTCCCACGTTTTTCTCAGAACCGAGCTGTTTTATTTTTTTTTTAAGAGAAAAGTATAGGGACGCCTGGGTGGCTCAGTCGGTTAAGCGTCTGCCTTCGGCTCAGGTCATGATCCCAGGGTCCTGGGATCGAGTCCCACATCGGAGCCTGCTTCTCCCTCTGCCTGCCTCTGTCTCTCTCTCTCTGATAAATAAATAAAATCTTAAAAAAAAAGTATAAAAGATACTGTAACAAGCATTCACCTTGGTCAAATGTTAATATTTTGCCCTATTTGCTTCAGATACTTTTAAAAGAAATATATTCAGATCCAGCTGAAGTTCTTGTACAAAGTCCATTTTCCTCTCTCCTTCCACTACCTCGAGTTTGGTGTTTGTCTCCCTCGTGTTTTCATTCCGTTACTATGTACGTATGTATCCATAAACAGCTTACGATACCAGCGGTTTTCAGCTTGCTTTTGAACTTCATATACATGGAATCATATAGTTTATGTTTCTTTTGTTCTGCATAATGTCTGTGACACTCACCCACGTTGTCGTGTGTATTAATAGTTCTTTTTTATTGAGATGTCATTCACATACCACAGAATTCACCCTTTGAAGTGTACGTTTCAGTGGTTAGTATGTTCATAAGGTTTTACAGCTATCACCACTGTCTAATTCCAGGACATTTTCATCACTCCAAAAAGAAGCTTAGCAGACATTCCCTATACTATTATCCGTCTCCCCACAGTCCCTGGAAACCACCAATCTACTGCCTGTCTCATGGATTTGCCTATTCTGGACTTTTCATATGAACAGAATCAGAATATGAGGCCTTTTGTGACTGGCTTCTTTCACTTTGCACAAAATTTCCAAGGTTCGCTCACATTGTAGCATGGATCAAACTACTTCATTCCTTTCAATCACTGAATAATATTTCACTGTATGAACATTCTACATTACGCTTGTCCATTCATCCAATGAACTGATGTTTTGGGGGTCACGAATAATGCTGCTATGAACATTCATATTAAGCTTTTTATGTGGACATATGTTTTCAGTCCTCTTGGGTATACACCTAGGAACGGAATTGTGGGGCCGTTTGGCAAGTCTCTGTTTAACTTTTTGAGGAATTGCAGAAGTATTCTCCACAGCAGTTGCATGAGGAATTAGAGTTATCCACATTTTCTCCAACACTTGATATTGTTCCTCTTTTTGATTCTGGTCATCCCAGTGGGTGTGATGTAATGTCTCGCTGTGCTTTTGATTTGATTTCCCTAATGATTACTGACATTGAGCATCTTTTCATGTGCTTGTTGGCCATCTGTATCTCTTCCTTAGAGAAATGTCTATTCAAATCCTTTGCCTGTTCTTAATTGGGTTGTCTATACTGTTGAGTAATACGAGTTCTTTTTTTGTTTTTAAAGATTATATTTGTCAGAGAGAGAGAGAGCACAAGCAGGGGGAGAGGCAGGCAGAGGGAGAAGCAGGCTCTCCGCCGAGCAGGGAGCCCAACGCGGGACTCGATCCCAGGACCCTGCCATCATGACCTGAGCTGAAGGCAGGTGCCCAACCGACTGAGCCACCCAGGCATTCCAGTACAAGTTCTTTATATATTCTGGATGCTAGTCCTTTATCAGATAATATGATTTGAAAATAGTTGCTCCTATTTTTGGGTTGTCCTTTCACTTTCTTGTGTCCCTTGAAGCACAAAAGGTTTTAGTTTTGATGAAGTGCAATTTGTGTTTGCTTTGGTTGCTTATGCATTACATGTTGGCTAAGAAGCCATTGCCTAATCCAAAGTTACGAAGATTTATGCTTTTTTTTTCTAGACGTTTAATAGTTTTAGCTTACATTCCTGTCTTTGATTTTTTTTTTTTTAGTTAATTTTTGTATATGGTGTGAAGTAGGGGTCCAGTTTCATTCTTTTGCATGTGGCTATCCAGTTGTCCCAGCACCATTTGTTTTTTTTTTAAAGTGGATTTTTAGGGTGCCTGGGTGGCTCAGTTGGTTAAGCGACTGCCTTCGGCTCAGGTCATGATCCTGGAGTCCCTGGATCGAGTCCCGCATCGGGCTCCCTGCTCGGCAGGGAGTCTGCTTCTTCCTCTGACCCTCCCGACCCTCCCCCCTCTCATGTGCTCTCTCTCTGAGTCTCTCTCTCTCAAATAAATAAATAAAATCTTTAAAAAAAAAAAGTGGATTTTTAAAAAATATTTTATTTATTTATTTATCAGAGAGAGAGCACAAGCAGTAGGAGCCCAGACACCCCTATTTAATTTCTTTAAATAGCATTTTATAGTTTTAAGTGTATAAGTCTTACCCCTCTTTTGTTAAATGCATTACTAAGTAGTTTATTCTTTTTTTTTATGCTATCGTGAATGGAATTGTTTTCTTAAGTTCATTTTTGGATTACTCGTTGCTAGTGTATAGAAATATGATTAAGTCTTGTATGATCTAGTATCCTGCAACCTTGCTGAGCTCATACACACACATATATATGAAGTGGTTTTGTTGTGGGTTCCTTAAGATTTTCTCTGTATAAGATCATGTTATCTGCAAATACTGACAGTTTTACTTCTTTTTTCCGATCTGGATGCTTTTTCTTTTTCTTACTTAATTGCCCTGGCTAGAACCTCTAGTACATTGTTGAATAGAAGTGGTGAGAGGGGACATCCTTGTCTTGTTCCTAATCTTCAGGAGAAAGTTTTTAGTCTTTCATCATTAAGTATGATATTAGCTGTAGGTTTTTTGTAGATTCACTTTATCAGGTTGAGGAAGTTCTTATCTGCTTCTAGTTTGTTGAGTGTTTTTATCATGAAAGGGTATTGAGTTTTGTCAAATGCTTTTTCTGCATCTGTTGAGAAGATCATGTGATTTTTGTCCTTTATTAATATGGTATATTACATTGATTTTCTTATGTTGAACAAATCTTGCATTCCTGGGATAAATCCCACTTGGTCGTGGTGTATAATCCTTCTTGTATATTGCTGAATTCTATTTACTAGTATTTTGTTGAAGATTTTTGCATCTATATTTGTAAGAGATATTGGTCTGTAGTTTTCTTGATATGTTTCTGTCTGGTTTTGGTATCAGGTTAGTGCTGGCTTTGTAAGTTTATTCCCTTTTATGGCTGAGTAGTATTCCATGGAATGGCTATACCATAGTTTGTTTAACCATTCATCTGCTGTTGGACATTTGGATTGTTTCCAGTCTTTTCTGTATTACAGCAAACCTGCAGTTTACAAACTCATATTCCTCTCTCTATGCACACACAAGTGAAAGAGTTTCTCCAGGGCCAGAGGATATCAGTCCATCCATCCATCCACCCATCCACCCACCCATCCACACATCCACCCAACCACCCAACCACCCACCCATCCATCCACCCACCCATCCATCCACCCACCCATCTACATACCCATTCATTCACCCATCTGCTGTCCACTCTTCCTCCCTTCCTCCCCTCTCTCTCCCCTCCTCCCTCCCTTCTTTCCTTCCTTCCTTCCTTCCTTCCTTCCTTCCTTCCTTCTTTCCTTCCTTCCTTCCCCCCTCCCTCCCTCCTTCTCTCCCTCCTTTCTACTTCCTTCTTCCTTTCATAAATCATCTATCTCCAAGCATATGACTCTGGGTCCAAGGCAAGCTGTCTTTTAAAAATAGGCAGGAAGCGTGCCCCAGGGGGCCCTGGGTGCCTGGCTGCTGGGTGGCCTCTGAGCCTGGGTGACCTCTGTGGCCTGGGGGCAGCAGCACTGGGGGCAGGGACCAGGGGTGCCGGGGACCCTGCACCCTTGTCAGGCACCACAGCAGTGGGAGGCCCACTGGGTTCTGTACCCACAGAGCAGCAACCATGCCCTTCCCTCCTATGACAGGCTCAACCAGCATGTATGGGTGCTGAATGAGCGAAAGGTGCTGATTCCCCTGCAAGAGGTTATTTGAATATATTTTGTTCTATAAGGATGGATTGATGTTTCAGATTGAACAAGCCACCAAGCAGTGCTCCAACATCACCCTGACAGACCCCTTTGACCCTCTAGACATTCCTCAGAATGCCACCTCTGAGGACAAGTACTCCATAGGGGGCCCCAGGAGCAGATCACGGTCTAGGAGGGGCCTGACAGAAAGCCAGCTAGATCCTATGAAACCTGGATTGGCATTCATACAGTCAAAGAGGGTTATCTTGTCCAGGAAACCTTCACCCAAAGTTACAGCATAATATTGTCCACGCAGTTTTTCAATGTACTGCTGGGCATTAAAGACCCCTCAGTGTTTACCCCACCGAGCGCCTGCCAGATGGCCCGGCCAGAGAGGATGAGCCAGAACTGAACCTGGTAAGCCTGCAAATGCACAGGTGGCAGCATGGGATGTCATCCCCAGCTCGAAAGGGACTTGAGACTTGAGAAACGAGAAACTTGACCGGAGAGCACTATCATAATTGTAGGAAGAGAAACATTGATGTGGGTTTTTCTGTTTGGTTTGGTTTTTGTTTTTGTATACGTGATTTTGACAACTCAAGCTATGTTCGCCAAAGGGAATGGAATGGACTGGAGAACATGTGGTAATATGAACAGAAGAGATGGCCGAGGTGGAGATTTCAGACGTTTATATATAGCTCGTGGGGATGCCGGGCCTTCTGCATGTGCAGCGATAGCTACGTGCAGGGGCATAGATGGAGTGAGGGTCAGCAGGAGCCCTTTGCCTTGGCAGGGAGGACAGTTGCTGGGTTGCTGCCACATGGTGATGATAAAGTACAGAGCAGTTTTAGTCAGCTTCAGCATTAATTTTTCAGTCCTCTACAGATGACTCCTTTATTGCCTGCCCTGCCTCTCGTTCCCTTGGCTGCCAACAAAGTGATTCCTTAAAGTCCCTTCTGGATTTAGGGCATGACCTAATTCACGTAAATTTGGGGAGGAAATGAAAGGCTATGAGACAAAGCAATCGTTCCTCAAGGAGACGTTTCAAACAAGAGGGTTTGAAAATCTTAATGTCTGGATGAATGGATAAAGAAGATGTGATATATACACATACACACACAATGGAATACTACTGAGCCATCCAAAAAAATCTTACTGTCTCTACCTGGGTAAGCGTGAGCCATGTATGCTTCCTTTTTTCTATGCAAGAGTACTGATACTTGTGAATCATCACATACTTGTCAGGAGACCTAGAAAGACAGATGGTAGGGGCGCCTAGGTGGCTCAGTTGGTTAAGCGACTGCCTTCGGCTCAGGTCATGATCCTGGAGTCCCGGGGTCGAGTCCCGCATCGGGCTCCCTGCTCGGCGGGGAGTCTGCTTCTCCCTCTGACCCTCCCCGCTCTCATGTGCTCTCTCTCATTCTCTCTCTCTCAAATAAATAAATAAAATCTTTTTAAAAAAAAAAAAAAGAAAGACAGATGGTAGTCTAAAAATAGCATTGACCTGGGAGCCAGGAGACTCTGGTCTCCAGAATCCGGGACTGGAATTCCTTTGTACTTGAACTCCTTTGAATAACCAAATGCACTACGCTTTCCCTCACCGGGGCCTTCCTGGGGCACTGTTTCACAAGCTCTTTGTCTATGTGACATCTGCTCATCCTGCCCAGGCCAGCTCTCACACTTGACCTTCGGAGAGCTGCTCCCAAGCCCGAATTGGGTGCACCTTGGAGCTTCAGCATACTGTTCTCACAATACTGATTAGGCTGTGTGCTAATTTCCTGCTTTCTGGGAACTGTCGCCCAAGAGCCTGGCTACAAGCTCTTTGAGTACACGAAACACGTTCTGTTTACTTTTATATGCCCAGCACCGAGCAAGTGCCTGGCACATGGTCAGTGCCCTAACCATTTCTAGAGTAGAGAATGCCAGCCTCTCTGGTCATTCATTTCCTCAGCTGTGAGTGGGTTGGGTTTGCTGACTTCGAGGGAGACTCCTAGTAATAAAATTTATTATTCTAGATCCTTCTACTATTGTGTTTCATCTGGCTATTATCTATTACTAGGAGAAATGGGTGATATCAGTATCATGCTGAAAACAATCTGTATTACCCACAGTTTATATTATTTTTTTTTTTTAAAAAGATTTTATTTATTTAAGAGAGAGAGAACACAAGCAGGGGGAGTGGCAGGCAGAGGGAGAAGCAGGCTCTGCACTGAGCAAGGAGCCCAATGTGGGACTCGATCCCAGGACCCTGGGATCATGACCTAAGCTGAAGGCAGACGCTTAACTGACTGAGCCACCCAGGTGCCCCCAGGTTATATTATTTTAATAAACATTTAATTATAAAACTAAGCAAATAACAAAAAAAAATTAAAATAGGAGACCTGCTACAGCTTTTGGCAGAGCCTTTCACATGCTGAAACTCACATCCTGACGCATCCTCTCTTCCCAGCCTTTTTGGGGCTCTTTGGGGATTCACTCATAGGGTCTGGCTAAACTACCAGCTGGGGACTGTTTCGAGGCCAGAGCCCATAGGACTAGGGGCTTGCTCACCTCAAGAGACCGTCAGACATGCTCCTTCATCCATCGCTCATTCCTTCAGGAAGCTGTACTCTTACCCTTCCTCTCTGCCTGCCTCGTTTCCTGGTTCATCCTTGTTTCAGAATTCTAAATGTCCTTGGACCTCTTCTCCCACTGACATTTTCTCTCTTGGCGAACTCGTCCAGTCTCTGTCTTTAGAATATCTCCATAATCTACCCACTTTTTATCACCTCCCCTGCCAGCATCGCTGGCCTGGACCTCTGCAGTAGCCTCCCCCATCACGGTCCCCCTGCTTCTGCCCCTACAGCCTACTGTCCTCACAACAGCCAGAGGGAGCCTGTTAAATCCTAAGTCAGATCACGGGCCCTCCTCCGCTCACGACCTCCTGCTCTCCAGTCACTCAGAGTAAAAGCCAGAGTTCTCTCCAAGGCCCACGAGACCCTACACAATCTCTCCCCCACCCACTGTCTGACCTCACCTCCTGCTGCCCCCCCCCCCCCGCCGCCGCCAACTCACTGCTGCCTCTGCACTGGCCTCCTCACTGTTCCTCAGGCACCAGGCATGGCCACGCTTCAGGGCCTTTGCCCTGGTTGTTCTCTCTGCCTGTTCTGCTCTTCCTCCAGCTATCGGGGCCAATCCCTCCCTCATCTCCTCAGATCTATGCTCAAATAGCTCCCTCGGTGAAGATGGCCCCCTGACCATCCCCTTACACATCAGAAACCACTCCAGCGGGGCGCCTGGGTGGCTCAGTCATTAAGCATCTGCCTTCGGCTCAGGTCATGATCCCAGGGTCCTGGGATCGAGCCCCGCATCAGGCTCTCTGCTCGGCGGGAAGCCTGCTTCTCTCTCCCACTCCCCCTCCTTGTGTTCCCTCTCTTGCTGTCTCTCTGTCAAATAAATAAATAAAATCTTTAAAAAAAAAAAAAAAGAAACTGCCCCAGCGATTTTTAGCTGCGTTCCCTCTTTTCCATGTTTTCTTTCTCTCCAAAAGCCTTTCTCATCCTCTAACATACTTCGTATTTTCCTTACTTATTTTTATTCATTCTCTGTATCTCCAAACTTAGATATGCTTATCTCTTCTGTTCAACACTGTCTCCCCAATGTCTGGAACAGGGCCAAGCACATGGTGGGTGCTCAATATATGTTTATTAGTTGATTGAAAGGATGGTATTGGTCAGGGGGGAGGACAGACACAAATGAGGTTTGTCCTTGTCCTGTCTACTCTGTCAGGAGCTGAGCCTCAATCGAGATGAGTCTGGACCTAACAGATCCAAAGGTAGGAAGTACCACATACCCTGGGGGTGTGGTCAGATAAGGCACTCCAGGAAGAGGTCATATCATCTGGGGTGGTCCTTGGAGGTTCCATGGAACTCACAGAGATCTTGAGGTTCGGTGAGGCCTCTGGGGTGGAGGACACAGCAGACAGCACTTGGAAGGGGTGAGGTGAATTCCAAAAGGATGGGCTAACTAACAAGGAGAAATCTATCAGGGCCCTGAATCCCAAGGGGATGACCCTGGATTTGGTCCTCAGAGATGTCATACCCTGGTCACTGACCCCCAAACAGCTCAGAGACCTCACACCCTGGACAAACACCCATACATAACACTGAGACAATAATAATGAAGAGCTCGTATTCATTGAGAGCTTATTCATTTATTAGGGGGACCTTGGATGGGGGATATTCAGATAGGTAGTTTTGGTCCCAAACCCAAATCAGTCTCCCCCCCCGCCACACCCCTAGGAAGAATGAAGTGCCCAAGTCCTCAGTCCTTGGAGATTTCTGGGCTTGGGTAAGAGCTTGCAGGAAGGAAGGGAGAGGGAGACATAACAGGGAACAGAATGGAGGAGGGCCAGCCTCAATCATGAGGAGATATAGTTGGACACCTCAATCAGGTTTCCATCAGGATCTCGGAAGTAGATGGACATAATGAGTCCTTTCGCCCCTGTTCTGGGGACTACACCCTCCTCAATGGGAACCTCACAAGCCTGAAATGGGAGGGAAAGACAAAAGTCATTCATCATAGTTCATGTGTGAGACCAAAATTTAATCCCCAGAAGGCCCCTGATATCTTTCTCACTTCATCTCCTGCCAGTCTCCCCTCCCTCACTCTGCTCCAGCCATGGACCAGCTGTATGGCCTTGGGCGTAGTACCTAACTGCTCTGTGCCTCAGTTTCCTCATCTGTAAAGTGGGGATGATAATGGTACCTAATACTAGCTAGTAAGTGGCAGAGTCAGAATTGAAACCCAGGTAGCCTGGACCAAAGTCCATGCTCTTAACCCCCTATGCTTTCCCCACTTTACTTCCCAACCGGCCTTTTCCACTGATACTTTCCAAAGAAAGATTACATGCAAAACCTTAATCTGTGTTCCCCAAGAGGAGAAGCAATGCTTCCCTTACATGAAATCATTTTTAGTGTTAGAGGGACACCCCTTTAAATATTCCCTCTTCAATCCTATTTCAGTCCTTTTTTTTTTTCTCACTAAGTAATTTCTACACCCAATGTGGGGCTCGAACTCACAGTCCCGTGATCAAGAGTTGCATACTCTTCTGACCGAGCCAGCCAGGCACCCCCTATTTCAATTCTTCTGATTATACCAAGAAGCAAGGCTCTGATGGATGCTAACAAGTCCTTAGCACCTCCTCAACCATTTGCCAAATCTCCCCTTGTAATGTCAGGCCCAGAGGGTTCAGAGAAAGGAAGTGGATAAGATTTTATTTATTTGAGAGAGAGCCAGTGAGAGAGAGAGAGAGAGAGAGAACACAAGCAGGGGGAGGAGCAGAGGGAGAGGGAGAAGCAGACTCCCCCCTGAGCAGGGAGCCCCCACGCCAGGCTCTATCCCAGGACCCTGGGATCATGACCTGAGCCGAAGGCAGACGCTTAACTGACTGAGCCACTCAGGCGCCCCCACGACTGGTATTTCTACAGCCGTTTGTTTTTTACAAGTTATCTTCCCTTTGTGTCAAGATATGATGGGCTTTTCACGTAACTGGTGAAACTTTGGTTTTTTACAGAAATGCGTTTCTGTAAAAAGAATTTGTTTGTATTTTTTTTTTACAAAAATGATGTAATGTGGGGGCGCCTGGGTGGCTCAGATGGTTAAGCGTCTGCCTTCAGCTCAGGTCATGATCCCAGGGTCCTGGGATTGAGTCCCTGCATTGGACTCCCTGCTCAGTGGGGAGCCTGCTTTTCCCTCTCCCTCTGTCCCTCCCCCTGCTCGTGCTCTCTCTCAAATGAATAAATAAAATCTTTAAAAAAAAGGACGTAATGTTTCCCTTTTTTTTTTTTTTTTAAGATTTTTTAATTTATTTTTTGACAGAAAGAGACAGCGAGAGAGGGAACACAAACAGGGGGAGTGGGAGAGGAAGAAGCAGGCTTCCGCTGAGCAGGGAGCCGGACGTGGGTCTTGATCCCAGGACCCCAGGATCATGACCTGAGCCGAAGGCAGATGCTTAACGACTGAGCCATCCAGGCGCCCCTGTAATGGTCCCCTTTAAAATAGATTTGTTTACATGAAACAATGATGTCAGCAAAAATAATGAGCAAACAGTTGTGTACAAGCATTATCTGGAAGTGACAAAGGTTGTTATGTCTGAAATTTGAGGAAGACCTGACTGGGTCATGCTCCTGTTTCCACTGTACCAGCCGCAGCTTTCTCGAAAAGAACCAACATCCCACTCACTTTGAGGTGCTGGACCACTTCCTCCAAAAGTGTCTCTGTGATCAGGCATATGTCCATGGAGCCAGGAACTGGGTGAGCAGCTTTGGGTTCAAATTCCTTTCCCACCTCATGGAGGTTCAATTTCTGGTCTCCAAAACACAATGCTTTCCTGTCAGCCTATTTTTTTTTTTTAAGATTTATTTATTTATTTAACAGAGCGAGAGTGAGAACATAAGCAGGGGGAGCAGCGGGCAGAGGGAGAGGGAGAAGCAGACTCCCCGCTGACAGGGAGCCCGATGTGGGGCTCGATCCCAGGACCCTGAGATCATGACCTGAGCTGAAGGCAGACGCTTAACTGTCAGGTCACCCTATTTGGGGAGGAAGAACTAAACCCCCAAGATGAACATGAGACAAAGCCCCCTACCTACCCCAACAAGGTTAAAACGAAGTACAACAGGGCTTTTAATTAAAAATAACAAAAAATAAAAAAAATAAAAATAAAAATAACAGCCCCTCGCCCCACCCCAGCCTAGTCTCATTCCCTAGAGGCAACTGCTTTCAGCCTGTGTGTGTGTGTGTGTGTGTGTGTGTGTGTGTGTATTTCTTCTGGAAATTATTTGCATTATCTTCAAATAATATGTAAATACTACCCGTGGCAGAGACAGCAATTTGTCTTAATATACATTTACTTAGTATACAATATAATATACATTTCTCCCTTTTTTCTTATAAACAACCCAAATTTCAATGGGGTCAATTGTGTGCCCGGCTTAAAAAGCCATTTCCCAGCATTCCTTGCTGGGGGGGGCATGTAAGATGGACAGGACAATGAGATGTCAGCAGAGGTTGCGGATGGAGCTTCCGGAAACCTCCTGGTCCCACTGAGCTGGCATCTCTGGCCCATTCACGTCCTCTTCCTTCCCAGACTCTGGCTGAGCCCCAACTTTCTACAGAGGTTGTTAAATGGGAGAAAAAGAAAACTCGATCTTCTTTCACCCACTGTTCGTTGAGTTTTCTCCTATGTACTCCCAGACACAGTCAGTGACTGATAATGGGCAACTTTAGCCATCTTCTTGATTTAGCAACTTGATTTAGCAACTTGAGACATTTTCACTCCTCTCCCTGCTCGGATAAACAAGAACTTAACTCATCCACATTACTCCCCCCTACCAATAGAATTCTATCATCATTTGTAGTTCCTCTTTTAGTTCCTTTATAATTTTTAAAAGACCCACTTGCATCTTTATGTCTTGATAGATGAACTACAGCTAGTATCTCACTGGCCCTCCTGTCCTCTTCATGTCCCCACCCTCTCCACCTCTTTCCTTTCTTTTATCATTTTCCTATATCTTTCTCTTCTATCACTGTGGCTGATACCACATCCATTCTACCAGAAAATGACCTTATTTCACTTTTTTCCTTTGGCTCGCTCTCTTTCTTGGAACCTTTTTTTCTCCTGTTCCAAACTGGACTGAGTGTTTTCTAGGTATCTTTCTGGGATCTTCCTCTTGGGAGCCAATGTGTCCTGACTTTGATGTCTTCCCTATTCCTGGTTTAATCACTCATTTTGATGTAGATGCTCTCAAGTAATTTTCAAAGCAAGTGGGCAAGGTTTCTCTTTTTATATCTATGATTTTTTTTAAGGAAACTCTGTGCCAAATGTGGGGCTTGAACTCACAACCCTGAGATCAAGAGTCACATGCTCTACAGACTGAGCCAGGCAGGTGCCCCCATATATCTAAGAATGTTTTATTCTACACTCACCTTGATTAATAGTTTGGCTGGACATAGAATTTCCCCTCAGAATCTTGAAATTGTTCTATTGTCTTCTGGTCTCTGATGTGACTCTTGGGCAATCTGGTATCTGCATTATTTCTTTTCCCTTTGTAGTTGAATTACTTTTCTTTTTTCTTTCTTTCTTTCTTTTTTTTTTTAAAGTAGGCTCCATGCCCAACATGGCGCTCAAACTCACGACCATGAAATCAAGAGTGGCATGCCCTACTGACTGAGCTACTTTTCTTTTTAACCTCTTTGAAAGATCT
>NC_138385.1:69529553-69612692 GCF_054177405.1 Leptonychotes weddellii
TATCATATGATCTCACTGATAGGAGGAATTTGAGAAACAAGACAGGATCATAGGGGAAGGGAGGGAAAAATGAAACAAGATGAAACCAGAGAGGGAGACAAACCATAAGAGATTCTTAATCTCAGGAAACAAACTGAGGATTGCTGGAGTGGTGGGGGGTGGGAGGGATGGGGTGGCTGGGTGATGGACATTGGGGAGGGTATGTGCTATGGTAAGCACTGTGAATTGTGTAAGACTGATGAATCACAGACCCGTACCCCTGAAACAAATAGTACATTTTATGTTAAAAAAAAAAAAAAAGATAGGGCGCCTGGGTGGCTCAGTTGGTTGGGCGACTGCCTTCGGCTCAGGTCATGATCCTGGAGTCCCTGGATCGAGTTCCACGTCGGGCTCCCTGCTCGGCAGGGAGTCTGCTTCTCCCTCTGACCCTCCCCCCTCTCATGTGCTTGCTCTCTCTCATTCTCTCTCTCTCTCAAATAAATAAATAAAATCTTAAAAAAAAAAAGATAGTAGGAAGGGAAAAATGAAGGGGGAGAAATTGGAGGGCGAGACGAACCATGAGACTATGGACTCTGAGAAACAAACTGAGGGTTCTAGAGGGGACGGGGTTGGGAGGATGGGTGAGCCTGGTAATGGGTATTAAGGAGGGTACATATTGAATGGAGCACTGGGTGTTACATGCGAACAATGAATTATGGAACACGACATCAAAAACTAATGATGGTGACTAACATAACAAAATAAAATAAAATAAATATGTCAATATTGTTTCTTGCTTCTTTTATTCACTCTTATATTTGTAAGATTCATTCTTATTATACTGTGTAGTGGTACTTCGTGCTTGATACTCAGTTAACCCTTTCTGGATAAAAACTGGAACATTCTCTTGCATTACTTTTATGGCAATTTCCTCCCCTCGTTTTTCTCTATTCTCTCTCTGGAAGTTCTACTTTTCAGAGTTTGGAATCTCCTACATTGATCCTTTTTTCTCACAGATTTCCTGTGGGGTGTTTTTAGGGGGAGGGATTAAGAGTATTATAACCAAATTCTACTTCACTTGCAGTTTGTACTTGAGAAAGTGATTACCTTGAAAGTTGTGACTTCCATGCCCAGGATCCTGGAATAAAACATGGTGGTGTCTTTGATACTCTTTACCATCATCACAATATGGTCAAGCCTATGGATAAGGCATGGTGAAAGAGTCTGACTGGGCGCCTGGGTGGCTCAGATGGTTGAGCGTCTGCCTTCGGCTCAGGTCATGATCCCAGGGTCCTGGGATCGAGTCCCGCATCGGGCTCTCTGCTCCTTGGGAGCCTGCTTCTCCCTCTGCCTCTCTCTCTCTCTGTCTCTCATGAATAAATAAATAAAAATCTTTCTAAAAAAAAAAGAAAGAGTCTGACTGCTGTTCCTCCATGACTTAAGAAAAAAATTTGAAAGAGATCATATTGCCTCTGGTCACACCCATGTTTCCTGTTTCCTTCTCTTCACCTGCCCTCATCTCCACAAGGACTATGCTTCCTTCTCAACCCCATTTCCAGGGGAAAGTCCTGAGAGGAAACTTGAGTAGAGTTTTTTTTTTTTTTTAAAGATTTTATTTATTTGAGAGAGAGAGAGCACAAGCAGGGGAAGCAGCAGAGGGAGAGGGAGAAGCAGACTCCCTGCTGAAAAGGGAGCCCAATGCGGGACTTGATCCCAGGACCCTGGGATCATGACCTGAGCCTAAGGCAGATGTTTGACTGAGCCACCCAGGTGCCCACTTGAGTCAAATCTTATCACCCATGTGTGGATTCATAAGAGTCCGCCATGACCACTCTCTACTGTTTTCTTTTTTTATTTAGGATTTTATTTATTTATTTAAGAGAGAGAGAGACAGCAAGAGAGGGAACATAAGCAGGGGGAGCGGGAGAGGGAGAAGTAGGCTTCCCGCCGAGCAGGGAGCCCGATGCGGGGCTCAATCCCAGGATCCTGGGATCATGACCTGAGCCGAAGGTGGATGCTTCAACGACTGAGCCACTCACGTGCCCCTCTCTACTGTTTTCTTGTTCTATTTCTTTCCCCTTGTAGAGGGATAGAGATGAAGGTAAGGGATAAGATGAAGACCAAGACCAAATCATCTCTCGTTGTCCCCAAACTGGAATTCCTCTCTTTTGCAAGGAATGACAAGACACAGAGGAGGCCCAACCCTGTGAGTACAAGCCCTCCGTTGGCCAGTTAAACCAGTCCCATTTTTCTCCTCAGCTATGCCAGGACAGGAAGGGAGCATCTCAGATGACATAAATGTTTCTAGGCATGTGTGTTTACAGATCCACCTTGACGCCCAGTGGGAGGACACAACTCCCCCCTTCTTACTTCCTGCCCTCAGCACACTTTCCACCTGATCTTTCTCTTGATTTGCATTCTTTAGTAATTTGTATATTTACACGACATCTGCTACAAGGTTATAAGGTGCCTGTGGTCTGGCACAATAGCAGAGTATTGTGGTTAAAAGAACAGATTCTGAGAGCCTGACTGATGTTTAATTAATCTCTCTGTGCCTTGGTTTCCCCTTCTGTAAAATGTGCATGATTTTAGACATATAAGATTATTGTGAACATTTAAAAAAAGAGTTGGGTTTTTAAGGGCTTAGAACAATATCTGGCACATAGCCAGTGCTGTAAGAGTTCACCGTGATGATGATGATGTTGTCGTGGTCATCTTGTTAAATTTCACACTCCCTAGCATGGCCCCTAGTCTCTACAGCCTCATCTATCTCAAGCTACATTGTCCTTTTGCCTGTTCCTCATAAGGGCCATCTTTGTATCCTTGGCCTCAGAGCTGTATGCATATCTAATGCATATGCTAATATCTGTCTCTCTGACTAGAATATAAGCTACATAAGGGCAGATATTTTCTCTGTTTTGTTCCCCACTGTGTCCCAAACAACCAGCAGATGTTCAATAATATTTGTTCAATTAGTGGATATCTACTACAACAATTAGGCCCAGTGCCTAGCACAAAGTCTGACTTCTACTCCTATTCTATTCTATTCTATTCTATTCTATTCTATTCTATTCTATTCTATTCTATTCTATTCTATTCTATTCCATTCCATTCCATTCCGCTCTATACTATTTTATTCATTCCATTTGACTGTGTTCAATTCCATTCAAACCATTACATTTTACACAATTGATTGCACTGAGCCCCAGCTTAAAAAAATACTGTGCTGTTCTATTCTCATCAGTGAGGGGAAGCATTAGCAAAGTTGCTGAGCTCTGCTGTCCTCATGGATACAGAGGATCCGTGGGAACACACAAGCAGTAGAATGAGAAATTGACCTTTGGGCTCCATTGAAAATAAAGTTGTATGTTAAAAACCTTTTAATGTCTGTAGGATCTGTAACAGCACCCCCTTTTCATTCCTGATATTGGTAGTTTATATTTTTTCTCTTAATGGCTTGAGAGAAAACAGAAATTACTAATATTTTATTAATGTGTTCAAAGAGCCACATGACTTTGTTGACTATCCAATGGATGCTTGCTTTCTGTTTCACCCATTTCTGCTTTTATCTTTATAATTCCTTCCTTTCTTCCACTTTCTCGGGGTTCAATTTGCTGTTCCTTTTCCAGCTTTTTGATATGGAAGCTCAGGTAATTGGTTTTGTTTTTTATTTAAAGGTTTTATTTTTATTTATTTGACAGAGAGAGAGCACAAGCACAAGCAGGGGGATGGGGCAGAGGGAGAAGCAGACTCCCCGCCGAGTAAGGAGCCTGATGTGGGGCTCGATCCCAGGACCCTGGGATCATGACCTGACCCAAAGGCAGACACTCTACCAACTGTGCCACCCAGGTGCCTTTTTTTTTTTTTTTTTTAAGGTTCAGGTCATTGGTTTTCGACTTTCCTGATCTATGCATTTTAGAACTATAGATTTCCCTCTATGCACTGCTTTAGCCGCACCCCTTCCTTCAATTTTGGTAGTATATTGGAACTCAACTCAACCCATTTCTCCCATTTCTCAATGCCCTGCCAGCTCAGACTCACTCCTGCAGATCCTGTTTTGCAGACAAGGAGCTCCAACCTCACAAATTCAAGGATGAGCAGGGCTGGTTCTCTTAAAGAACCAGAAGAATGCTAGTGTGGTTTAAAATCCAAGAGTGAGTGAGGCTGAACAGGCAGGGAAGGCAAGGGACAGATAGTTCAGGGTTGTTGAGGTGACATTAGGGAGGCTGGTTTATAAAAGGATCCTTGCTAGGGCACCTGGATGGCTCAGTCGTTCAGCATCTGCCTTCGACTCAGGTCCTGGGTCGAGCCCCGCATCGGGCTCCCTGCTCTGCAGGAAGCCTGCTTCTCCCTCTCCCACTCCCCCTGCTTGTGTTCCCTCTTTCGCTGTCTCTCTCTCTCTCTGTCAAAAAATAAATAAAATCTTAAAAAAAAATTAAAAGGATCCTCAGGACATAGTAATCATATAAGGCTTACTCTGTGCCAAGCCCTGATTCTAAGCACTACACGAAATACATTTTATTCCTCACAATAACACCCTCTAATAGAGTGCCCAGAACATGATGCCCTCCCTGCTGCCTCCTATTTTTTACAGAATCCTCTTCAAGGTTTCCTTCAGGATGAACCTCAAGGTCAGTGCCCGGTTTCCTGGTCCCTTCCCACACTGCCCCATCCTGACATTCCTGGAGCCACCCTGAGGGGGTGGAGCAGTCAGCCCTCAGCCCAGGCCCATTCTTGCAGGCATGTTGGTGTCTGACCACAGTGCAACAGGGTCTTTCCGTGTCCCTCTGCTGCCCTCTGCTTGTCTTTGAAAGCGGAAGAGACAGGAGGACGGAAAAATGGATGTCAGCACCCCAGGATAGTCCACAAAGAAGGGAAGCAGGTTAGCAGGCCTGGGCTGGGGGATCCCCAACCTTGGTGTGAACACCCGTGCCCCAGGCCCCTGGGACCACCCCACTCACCTGCTTCTGGGAAGTTCTGCCCCACATCCTGGCTGGCTCCTGGAGGGCAGACGGCATAGCATGGCAGGCAAGGTGTCCTTGCCCTGGAGCCTCCAGACAGCCCTCTGGCTCAGTGCCCTGAGATCAAGGGCCACGAATGGGAGGGCCACGGGCTGAGGAATGCTGGTGGTGACAGAGGTAGGCGGTGCGAGTGCAAGGACTCTGATAGAAAACTCAGGACCCCGAAAGTACAAGCTTGAGGTCTGACTTCGTCGGCTCAGGCCGCCATAACAAAGTACCACAGACCGGGGGGCTTGAACAACAGAAATTAATTCTCTCACCGTTCTGGGGGCCAGAAGTCTGAGATCGGGGTGCCAGCAAGGTGACGTGCTGGTGACGTCTCTCTTCCTGGCTTGAGGATGACCACCTTCTCTCTGTGTCCTCACATGGCGGAGAGAAAGAGCAGCCTCTCTGGTCTCTTCTTCTTCTTTTTTTTTTTTTTTTAAAGATTTTATTTATTTGAGAGAGAGAGAATGAGAGAGAGAGCACATGAGGGGGGGAGGGTCAGAGGGAGAAGCAGACTCCCTGCTGAGCAGGGAGCCCGATGCGAGACTCAATCCAGGGACTCCAGAATCATGACCTGAGCCGAAGGCAGTCGCTTAACCAACTGAGCCACCCAGGCGCCCTCTGGTCTCTTCTTGTAAGGGTACTAATCCCATATTGAAGACCCCACCCTCATGACCTCATCGAAACCCTAATCACCCCCACCCTGCAAAGGCTTCACCTCCTAATACCATCACACTGGGGGCTGGGACTTCAACATATGAATTTGGGGGGACACAAACTCTCAGTCCATTACAAGGTGTATGTGTAAGGGCTTACTTTGTAATAATAAAAAAAATGCCCATCCCAAGTACGGTGAGGGGATCTTTATTCTAGGGTGTGAGGTCTCTGGTCTATGTAGGCTTGTGTCCCCAGAGTGTGAGAGCACTGATCTGTTTGGGAGTCAGAGTTTGTGTCCAGGGTGTGAAGTTGAAAGCTGTCTGAGTTAGGGTATGACCACTGACTTGGGGGTCTGTTTCTGAGCCAAGATCTCTTAAGCTATTAAGTGTTCTGTGTCCCGGGGTGCAATGTTTCTGAGTTCTTTTGGTGTATGAGCTTTGAGGTTTTCCCCATCCCCATCCATCCCTTACCACGCCCTCTCCTTGCACTGCTGAGAGGCAGGGACCATTCATCAGTCCCACTGCTGCTGACCTTACCCTGAACTGAGTTCCCTCTCTCTTGGGGGTTAATGATCCAGCCCCTGGGGCATGTGAGTTTGAGATTCTTGTTCCTAGGCACACCCCAAGTACCCCCCCACACACACACATACGTACAAGTTCTCTATGCTATGCATATTGATTTTGGCATATGATTTTCCTTTATAACACATGAATATAGGTTTGAATAAAAGGTTTCAACAGTATATCCATATATGGACTACAAGGTCATTTCCACCTCCATACTCCAAAAATTACCACTCAGGTCAGTTTCTGGTGTTTCCTTACACACACACACACACACACACACACGTCACCATGACTAACTCCCACCTACTTTTCCTTGTCAATGGCCTGTCCTGCAGAAGGCACCCCCACCCCCATAAGCACCCACACGTCCCACCCATCCTGCCTCATGTGCAGCGGGTGCCCTGTGGTAGAACACTAAGCCCCAGCATTTCTTTTTTTTTTTTTTTAAAGATTTTATTTATTTATTTGAGAGAGAGAATGACATAGAGATAGCATGAGAGGGGGGAGGGTCAGAGGGAGAAGCAGGCTCCCTGCTCAGCAGGGAGCCCGATGTGGGACTCGATCCCAGGACTCCAGGATCATGACCTGAGCCGAAGGCAGTCGCTTAACCAACTGAGCCACCCAGGCGCCCAGCCCCAGCATTTCTTTCACTCTGCAATAGGCATCGGCTCTATGTGCAGATTTATAAGGTTGTCCCAATTGTTCGCTCCTACCAGCCTTGTGCACACAGCTCGGAGAATGTGTGTACGTGTTAGATGGAGTTAGAAGTGGAATTGCTGCGTCAGAGGGTTCATTCATGCGCCAAACACCTAAGGAGCGTGTTCTGTGTAGCGAGTGCTGTCCTAGGTGCTGAAGAGACATCAAAGAACTGGATGGGACAAATGTCCTTGCCCACGTGGAGCCTACATTCTAGTTGGGGAAGAAGAGGGTGTACAAAGTTGATTTCCCTAGATGTTTCACAAGATTCTGGAAGGTTTTATTCCCATCAGTGGTGCCTCTATTGGCTTTCTTTCCACTCCTCCCTGCGGGGCGGAGTCTGTGGCAGGAGGCTGGCCGCATTGGCCTTGGCTCTCTCTGAGATCCGCAGGGTCTGGGGCTCGGACGGTCTCTTTGGGGATGTGGACAGATATGTGTGTGTGGTCGGGAAGGAGGATATGGCAATTCAGTGGTCCCCTGGAGAGAGTGAGGGGAAATAGGATTAGAGAGGCCACTTAATGGAGTGGGCGGGAGCTAGGGACAATGGTCCACTGAATTAGGCATGAAGAGCCCCTCGCAAGTCACACCCACAGAGGGCGGGCCGGAGCAGTGGCACTGAGGAATCCAGTACTGTCTTGGAATATACCATTGTGAGACTGTTTTGCGGACACCCTGGGGGGGGTCACAGAGACAGGGATGTGGCCACCACACGAGGTAGCATGCACTGGGGAGTGGACAGCCTTGGGTTACTCCGACGGGGGTTTGGGCAATCCAGAAGTCACACACACTAGGGAGTGGATACTCCTTGAATCACACACACTGGAGACTGCACACTCTTGGGGTCACACAGAGTGGATTGTAGACATTTCTGGAGTCAGATTGACTAGTGTGTTGACACTATTGTAGTCAGACAAACTGGGGTGTGGGTGGTCCTACAAACAGATTTGTGTGTGGAAGCTTCTAGAGTCACACATGCTAAGGAGGAGACACTCCTGAGTCACCCAGCCTGGCTAGTAGACATTCACAGGGTCACACATATCAGGGTGTGTCCATCCCAGAGGTCAGATAGCAGATTGGATTGTGGAGCTTTTGGGATCACTCAGACTGGGATGTGGGCCCTTCTGGGCTCAGACAGCCTAAGGTGTAGACAACTATGAGGTAAGAATGAGCAGGTGTGGACAGACATGGGGTCACCAAGATGGAGGTTTGGACATGCCTGGAGTCACACTGGAGTGTGGACAGACACAGGGTCACGCAGAGGTGTGAACACTCCAAGGTGTCCATCACACACACTGGAGAGTAGAAATCTCTGGGGTCACACAGAGGGAGCTTGGGACACTCTTGACATTAAACACACTGGGGAGTGGAGACTCCTGAAATCACACACACTGTGGATTGGGCACTCCTTGTGTTGCACAGATTGGGGTGTGAACATCTATGGTGTTATACAGACCGAGGAGGAGACACTCCTGGGATTGTCGTGACTGAGGTGGGGGGACAGTTCTTTAGTCCAATAAGTGATGCGTTGGCACCTCTCAGGCCAGAAACTGAGGTGTAGACACTCCTGTGGTCACACAGAGTAGTTGTGGGACAGTCCCTGGTGTAGACTTGGGAGTGGACACTGCTGAGGTCACAGACTGTGGTGTGGATGGCCTTGGGGTCAAACAAACCAGGATGCGAATTCTCTTGGGTCACACAGACTGGGTGTGGACACCCCCGCAGTCACCCAAATGGGTATTTGGACACTACTGGGGTCACACACGCTGGTCACACACCTCTGGGGTCACTCACGTTGAACACTATCATAGTCTAGGGTGTGGACACTGTTGGTGTCACACACTTGGGGGGTGGGCACTCCTGGGGTTATACACTGGGATGGGGACGCTTCTGGCATCTCACACAAGGGTGTGCCCGTTCATGATGTCACACAGGACGGGGACTGAATGATGCTAGAGGTGTCCATTTGGTGACCCTGATTTAGAGGGCAAAGTTTGAATACCACCTGTTAAAAGTACTTAGACAAGGGGTACCCGGGTGGGTCAGTCGTTAAGCATCTGCCTTCGGCTCAGGTCATGATCCCAGGGTCCTGGGGTCGAGCCCCGCATCGGGCTCCCCGCTCAGCGGGAAGCCTGCTTCTCCCTCTCCCACTCCCCCTGCTTGTGTTCCCTCTCTCGCTGTGTCTCTCTCTGTCAAATAAATAAATAAAATCTTAAAAAAAAAAAAGTACTTAGCCAAGGAGGCCGTGAGACCAAGGTGGTTCTGATACCTCAGTAGCCTCAGTAAGCAAACCGAAACCTAAGCCGGAGCAATGCACTTGTACCCAAGAAATCGAAATGTCAGAACAACCATCACAAACAGCCAACTAGGCTTTCCCGGTAAGGCCACCGCTTCAGCTCTAGCCAATCAAATAATCTCCTCCCTTCGCTTCCCATCTGCCCTAGGAAAGACTTGCCCCCAGCTCCTGTCCAGAGCTCTCCTCACCACTTCCGGTTTGGCGCTGCCCAGTTCCTGTTGCCTTAGGCTCCAAGAAACCGAAAATTTAAGCGTGCCTCAGTTTATCAGTTTATCTTTTAACACACCTGTGCCACCCACAGGACAGGCTCTCAAATGCGGGCCTCACTTTTAGTATCTGTGCCACCAAAGTGAGCACTGGGCTTCACTTTTTTTTTTCATAAAGATTTTATTTATTTGAGAGAGAGAAAGCAGGAGAGGGGCAGAGGGAGAGGGAGAAGCAGGCTCCGCGCTGAGCAGGGAGCCCGATGCAGGGCTCAGTCCCAGGACCCTGGGATCATGACCTGAGCCGAAGGCAGTGCTTAATGACTGAGCCACCCAGGCACCCTGGGCTTCACTTTTAATTGCCACGTAAGACCCCATAGACTGATTCTTTTCATGGGGACCCGGGATGCCTGAGGAAGAGAAGCGTCAAAGATCTATTGCTTGGAAGGTCTGCGGTGGATCATGACCTGAGCTGAAGGCAGACTCTTAACCGACTGAGCCACCCGGGCACCCCGTCTTCTCTGCTTCTGTCTCAAATCCCCCTCGGCTACCCTCTTACAAAGACATTTGTGGTTACGTTTAGGTCCTGCCTGGATAATCAAGATAATTTCCCCATCATGGACCCTTAACTTTTTGGGGGGAGCGGAGCAGAGGGAGAGGGAGAGAGAGAATCTTAAGCAGGCTCCACGCCCAGTGTGGAGCCTGATACCAGGCATGATCCCACAATTCTGAGATCATGACCTGAGCCGAAATAAAGAGTTGGTTACTTAACCAACTGAGCCACCCAGGCGCTCCTGGAACCTTAACTTAATCACACCTGCTAAGTCCTTTTTTTTTTTTTTTTTGCCACATAAGTGAACATTCACAGGTTCCAGGGATTAGGAGCTGGACACCTTCTGGAGGACCATTATTCAGCCCACCACAGTGGGAGGCGCCAGGAAGCAGTCCTCAGGGCGGTGACATCTCAGTCGACATCTGAGGGATAGGGAGTTAACTGGGCAGAAGAAAAAGAGACAAAATAAGCCAGCAGGAGGGAGGAACAGCATGTGTAGAGCACTTGGAGATGGGAACGCACAATAGCAATGTGGGAGTGACCGAGCCTTTTAGGATGGCGGGCGGGACATCGGTGGGCAGGTTGCTCAGGACGCTGAACTGAGGCCTGTGGGGGTACAAGCCTTCTCCTCCCAGCTCCTCTCTAGACCCTGGGCCTGGCGAGGTTCCAGGTGGAGCCTGCTCCATCCTCAGCACCACTCTGGCTTCCAGAGGCCCAGGCTAGCCCAGCCAGGCAGAGGGGAGAGAAGGCAAAAGGCAGCCTGACCATGTGCCCGTGGTTGGTGGGCCATGCGGCTCCCTAGTCATGCAGAATGGACAGGCTAAAGGCCGGCCTGTGGCTGAGAAATGCAGCCTTTCACCAGGCCTGGAGACGTGGGCAGCCAGCTCCCACTCACTCCCTCAGGAAGGCAGGCCTCCGGGCCAGAGTGCCCCCACCAGCACCCGTCAGTGTGGACTGACAATGGTTAAGAGCCTGGCGGGGCAATGGTTGGACAGCCTGGCCTGCAATCTCAACTCTGCCGCTCACTGGTGGGATGGCCTTGGGCCAGTGACTTGGCCTCCCTGGGAACCACCCCCCCATCCCACCTTTTCCTCCACTCGAAATAGTAGGTTAGTTATTATAAGCACCGAGAAGTACTGCGAGCCTCAGGATGCTGCACTGGAAAGGGGTAGGAGGAATCTGGGGCTTCTGAGACGGCATTGAACCAACCTGAAACCACTTCCTCTTTTTGTGAGTTCATCTATTCTCTCTCTTTTAAATATTTTATTTATTTGTCTGACAGAGAGAGAGAGAGAACACAAGCAGGGGGCGTGGCAGAGGGAGAGGGAGAAGCAGACTCCCGGCTGAGCAAGGAGCCCGATGCGGGACTTGACCCCAGGACCCTGGGATTGTGATCTGAGCAGAAGGCAGACGCTTAACGACTGAGCCACCCAGGCACGCCCCATCTATTCTCTTAATTGGTCAAGCTGGTTTAAGTTGATTTCCGTTACTTGCAGAAAAAAGCATCTTAACTGATAAAGGTTTCTCATAATCTTTTTTTTTTTTGCTTAGAAAATTACGAAAAATTTAAATGTAGAGGATGTTGTGATGACAACTTTAGTGGAGGTTTGGCAGTTTTTTACATTTTGCATATGTGGCCGGCAGAATAATGCCCCGACCCTCAAAGATGATCACGTCCTAATTCCTGAGACCTGTGAATGTTAGGTTACACTGCAAAAGAGAATTAAAGTTGCTAATCAGCTGACCTTAAAATAAGACAATTATCCTGGGTTATCTGGTGGAGCCAATATGCTCATAAGGGTCCTTAAAAGTGGAAGAAGAAGGCAGGAGTGATGTGATATGAGAAAAGCCCAACTAAGGTTGCTAGCTTTGAAGATGGAGGAAGAAGGCCATGGGCCAAGGGATGCAGGGGCCTCTCGAAGCTGGAAGAGGCAAGAAAACAGAGTTTCCCCTGGAGCCTCTAGAAGGGAACCGCAGACCTGCTAACACCCTGATTGGAGCCACTGAGACCTGTGCCAGACTTCTGACTTCCAGAACTGGAAGGTAGTAAATTTGTGTTGTTTTGAGTCACTACATTTGCTATAATTTGTTATAGTGGCAAAAAGAAACTAATACAGCATCCATTTATTTTTCTTCTGTTAATTTTTTTTAAAGATTTTATTTATTTATTTGAGAGAGAGAGAGTGAGAAAGAACATGAGAGAGAACAGGCAGGAGCGGCAGAGGCAGAGAGAGAGGGAGAAGCAGGCTCCCCACTGAGCAGGGAGCCCGACGTGGGGCTCGATCCCAGGACCCCGGGATCATGACCTGAGCCGAAGGCAGACGCTTAACCGACTGAGCCACCCAGGCGCCCTTTCTTGTGTTAATTTAATTGAAGAAAAGCTCAACACCTTTTACTTAAACTACCATGTATAGTGCCAGCCCCTTCACAGAAACTGCTTTTCTTTCTTTCCCTCTTGCTGATTCTCTCCACCCGCCAATCGCCTCCTTGTGCATGTGCAGAGGAACATGGTAAGAGAAAATGGTTACTTGGTTATTTCTTGATGTTAGGATTTAGAGGAGCTTTTATTTTATTTTATTTTTTAAAATTTTATTTGAGAGAGCAGGGGGAGGGGCAGAGGCAGAGGGAGAGAATCTGGAGCAGACTCCGCTCTGAGCGTGGAGCCCCACGTGGGGCCCCAACCCCAAGCCCCTGGGATCATGACTTTAGCTGAAGGTGGATGTCTGACTGGGCCACCCAGGCGCCCCTAGAGGGATTTTTTTAAGTTTTCATCTATGGGGCACCTGGGTGGCTCAGTCATTAAGCATCTAGCTTCGGTTCAGGTCATGATCTCGGGGTCCTGGGATCGAGCCCCGCATCGCACTCCCCGCTCAGCCGGGAGCCTGCTTCTCCCTCTCCCGCTCCCCCTGCTTCTGTTCTCTCTCTCTCTGTGTCTTCCTCTGTCAAATAAATAAATAAAATCTTTTTTTAAAAAAGAAACTTCTATGTGATAATAATTTTAAAATGTGTTCTGTTCAGAGAGAGCTGAGTTAGTTCCTTAAAGATCCTTCATCTTCACCGTCTTGTGACCTCCCGACAAACCTGTGAAACCTGTGATGGATCAGAATGGTGCTTTTGACTCCTCATTTGACAGAAGGAAGAACGGAGGCTCATGGGGAGCACATGACTTGGCCAAGGTCACACAGTCAGAATGCAGATCTCCAGATTCCATTCCAGAACATGGCCTAGAAGCACCGAGATCAGGAATATGTGGAAAGCATTCTGTCTTCCTATCTAGGATATAGTCCATCAAATCTGTTTTCTTCTGGAAGAATCACATTTGATTTTTGGCCCTCATCTCTATGATGGCCCCCTCCCTATCTTCAGAGAGCCTTTTATAAGTAACAAAAAAGCATTTAATCATTTGTTTAAAAGTTGCTAGTATTACTTTTACAGATACAAAACTAAGCCGAACCCTTTCTGGCTCTTCCCATTAACTGAGGTTTATGGAATTTTAATGGATTTTTTTTTAGACATTTCTATTAATGAGAATATGGCTCAATTTTTAAAAAAATTTTTAAAGTAGGCTCCAGGGGCGCCTGGGTGGCTCAGTCAGTTAAGCATCTGTCTTTGGCTCAGGTCGTGATCCCGGGATCCTGGGATCGAGCCCCATGTCAGGCTCCCTGCTCAATGGAGATCCTGCTTCTCCCTCTCCCTCTGCCACTCCCCCTCTGTCCCTCTCCCTGCTTGTGCTCTCTCTCTCTCTTTCTCTCAAATAAATAAATAAAATCTTTAAAAAAAATAAATAAAGTAGGCTCCGTGCCCAGCATGAAGCCCAATGTGTGGCTTGAACTCACAACCCTGAGATCAAGACCTGCGCTGAGATTAAGAGTCAGATGCTTAACTAAGCCACCCAGCCACCCCAATATGGCTCAATTTTATTTTTATTTTCATTTTTTTAAAGATTTTATTTATTTGACAGAGAGAGAGACACAGCGAGAGAGGAACAGAAGCAGGGGGAGTGGGAGAGGGAGAAGCAGGCTCTCCGCAGAGCAGGGAGCCCGATGCGGGGCTCAATCCCTGGATCCTGGGATCATGACCTGAGCTGAAGGCAGACGCTTAACGACTGAGCCACCCCGGTGCCCCCCCGGCTCAATTTTTAAATGAGAATCTAAGCTGCCAATATTCCCATTAGGACTTTTATTTAAATTGAGAAAATACTTACCCATCACAGCCTGGCCGTACAGCTGGGACTCCTTGTACAATGGTGAGGTCAGGGGCATGCAGGGCCCTGGGGCATCGAGGGAGATATGAGTGTCTGGGTGGGAGTAGGCCACGTGGAGAGGCTCCAGGACCTGCTTGAGAGCCATTGCTTTATGCTGGGCATGAGGAATGTGGGAGTTAGTGCCAACCTCCTCTCTAGCTGTCATCTGGGAAACACTTGCTTCCATTTCTCCCTGACCTCTCTAGGTTTGTGGAGAGTCCAGTTGGCAGGAGAAGGAGTCCAGGGTGGCTTCCCCAGCATGTCCCAAACCGTTTCATGATCAAAGCCGTCCTGGCAGTGGGCACAGGGGACATTGGTGACCTCATGCCTTATCTAGAGGAGGAGACCCTACCATGCTCCCACCCATTGCTGTTGTATGGGTGGCCAGATCTTCCAATATCCCAGCAGTAGCCAGATACTGCAAATTAGTAGAGAGTCTTTACTTTTTATTTTTAAAAAAAGATTTTATTTATTTATTTGAGAGAGAGAATGAGATAGAGAGAGAGAGAGCATGAGAAGGGGGAGGGTCAGAGGGAGAAGCAGACTCCCTGCTGAGCAGGGAGCCCGATGCGGGACTCGATCCTGGGACTCCAGGATCATGACCTGAGCCGAAGGCAGTCGCTTAACCAACTGAGCCACCCAGGTGCCCGAGTCTTTACTTTTTAAAGTTGATCACTAGTTATGTGTTTGTTTTGTTTTGTTTTTGTTTTGTTTTAATCCTTTGCCGTTGGGGCCCCTGGGTGGCTCAGTCATTTAAGCATCTGTCTTTGGCTCAGGTCATGATGTTGGGGTCCTGGGATTGAGCCCCACGTCAGGTTCCCTGCTCAGTGGGGAGTCTGCTTCTCCCTCTGATTGCCGCCCCCTCCCCCGCTCGTCCTCTCACTTGCTCTCCACTCTCTCTCTCCAATAAATAAATAAAATCTTAAAAAAAAAAATCCTTTGCTGCCACTAGAAAAGGAGGCAAAGACTTGAAGTGGCACACTACAGAAAAGGATGCCCAAATGTCCAATAAATACGTGAAGGATGGTCAGCCTCATTATTCGTCAAGGAAAAGAAAATTAAAACTATGAAGAGGAACCTTACAATAATATCGTATTAGTAAAACGATTTTTTTAGTGTAATACTTTATGCACGGTTGGTGGGAGTGTAAACGGATGCAACCACTTTGGAAAACCATTTGGAATTCTTTAGGAATGCATACGGTATGTGTCTTCTGTGACCCAGAAATTACACTCCTTGATGCACGCTAAGAGAATAGATAAACTGCTTGCGGGATATCTACCAATAGAGTACTACAAAGTGATGGGAATGAGCAGGTTACAGCTACGCACAACGTCCAGGTACTTCACAGACATAATGTTGAGGAAAAAAAGTAAGACACAAAACATACATGATGTATTTTAATTCCTTTATATACTGTTCAAAGCAGGCAAAACGAAACTCTGCTGTTTAGGTTCACAGTGTGGGTGATAAAGAGCAAGAAAAGCAAGGAAATCATGACCATGAAAGTCAGGGGGGTGGTCCTCTCTGGGAAGAGAGAATGACATGCCAGGGAAGGGGCCCACCTCGGGCTTCTGTGGTTCCGGCCATGTTCTGTTTCAGGGCCAGCAAACCACGACCCATGGGCCAAATCTAGCCTGTTACCTGTTTCTGCATGGCCTTGAGCTGAGAAAGGTAAGAGCTTTTTACCTTTTCTTTTAAGAGTTTATTTATTTAGAGAGAGACAGAGAGTGCAAGCAGGGGGAGGGGCAGAGGGAGAGAGAGAATCCTAAGCAGGCTCCATGCCCAGTGACGAGCCCGATGTGGGGCTCCACCCCTGGACCCTGAGATCATGACCTGAGCTGAAATCTAGAATCGGATGCTTAACCAACTGAGACACCCAAGGGCACAGTGATTTAACAAGTCCACACATGATTCAGTGCTGATCAAGATAAGTGGACTCCTGGGCGCCTGGGTGGCTCAGTTGGTTAAGCGACTGCCTTCGGCTCAGGTCATGATCCTGGAGTCCCGCGATCGAGTCCCACATTGGGCTCCCTGCTCAGCGGGGGGTCTGCTTCTCCCTCTGACCCTCTTCCCTCTCGTGCTCTCTGTCTCTCATTCTCTCTCAAATAAATAAATAAAATCTTTATAAAAAAAAAAAGATAAGTGGACTCCTAATCCCCCTTCACCTATTTCACCCATCCTCCCACCTACTTCCCTTCTGGCAACCACCAGTTTGTTCTCTATAGTTAAGAGTCTTGTTTTTGGTTTGTATTTTTTGTATCTTTGTTCCTTTGTTCTGTTTCTTAAATTCCACATATGAGTGAAATCATATGGTATTTGTCTTTCTCTAACTTATTTTGCTTAGCATTATACTCTCTAGAACCATCCATACTGTTGCAAATGGCAAGTTTTCATTTTTTTATGCCTGAGTAATATTCCATTGTGTGTATGTATGTGTGTGTGTGTATATATATATATATATATATATATAAAATATACCACATCTTCTTTATCAATTCACCAATCAATGAACACTTGAGCTGCTTCCATAATTTGGCTATTGTAAATAATGTTGCAAAAAATATAGGGGTGCATATATCCCTTCAAATTAGTGCTTTTGTAGACTTTGGGTAAATACCCAGTAGTGCAATTACTGGATTGGAGGGTAGTTCTATTTTTTTATTTTTTGAGGAACCTCCACATTGTTTTCCAGAGTGGCTGTACCAACTTGCATTCCCACCAACAGTGCATGGGGCTTCCTTTATCTCTACATTCTTGCCAACACCTGTTGTTTCTTGTGTTTTTAAAATCATTTTAGGGATGCCTGAGTGGCTCAGTCATTAAGCATCTGCCTTTGGCTCGGGTCATGATCTCAGGGTCCTGGGATGGAGCCCTGTGTCGGGCTCCCTGCTCAGCAGGGAGTTTGCTTCTCCCTCTCCCTCTGCCCCTCCCCCCACTCATGCTCTCTCTCAAATAAATGAAACCTTTAAAAAATCATTTTAAAAGGTAAAAAGCTCTGGAACACGTGGGTGACTCAATCACTTAAACATCCAAATCTTGATTTCAGCTCATGTCATGATCTCAGGGTCCTGGGATCGAGCCCCGCATCAGGCTCCCTGCTCAGCGGGAAGTCTGCTTCTCCCTCTCCCTCTGCATCTCCCCCTGGCTTGTGCTCTCTCACTCTCTCAAATAAATAAAATCTTAAAAAAAATCTAAAATAAAATGATTAAAAAGAACAAAAAATATTTTGTGACATGTGAAAATTATGTGGAATTCAAATTTTAGGATCTGTGAATAAAGTTTTACTAGAATACAGCCACTGTTGTTCATTTATGTATTGTCTATGGCTACTTTCACAACATTTTTTTTTTCAGTGAATTACCAAAATTTGACAGTTGGAGCTATTTTTCTGCTACAGTAACTGGCTCTTAAATCACTAAAATGGCAACACTACTTAAAATCATACCTCTTCAAATAAAGAACTGGGATGTCTCTCCTGTAGGTTTGGTTGAGAGAAAACCAAGAGGGGTGACTGAGAATTAAACATACATATTGAAGAAAGGGAAAGTCTGTTTTGTGGCCAAAGTCCCAAGTCTACCATTTGGAGATAACTTTGGATCTGTATACATGCTCTGAAAATCAGCCAATCGGTAATAGCCTCACTCTTGTGACTACACTTCTGAGAGTTTACAAATCAACCACAACTTCAAGCTTGTGAAATTCAATAGACAAGTAGGCAAAAGATCCGAACAGGCACTTAAGAAGAGGATGCTCAAATGTTCAATAAATGTGAAAGACGGACATCTGGCTGGCTCAGTTGGTAGAACGTGCAACTCTTGAACTCGGGGTTAGAGTTCGAGCCCCACCTTGGGTGTAGAGATTATTTCAAAATTTAAAAAATCTTTGGGCACCTGGGTGGCTCAGATGGTTGGGCGTCTGCCTTCGGCTCAGGTCATGATCCCAGGGTCCTGGGATCGAGTCCCGCATCGGGCTCCCTGCTCCTTGGGAGCCTGCTTCTCTCTCTCTCTCTCTGTCTCTCATGAATAAATAAACAAAATCTTTAAAAAAAATAAAAAATAAAAAATAAAAAAATCTTTAAAAAACTGTGAAAGACGTTCAACCTCATTTTTTACTGGGGAAAAGCAAATTAAAATCCCAATAACGAACATCACATATATCAGAATGGTAACAAAAACTGTTTTTTTTTTAAAGATTTATTTCTTTATTTGACAGAGAGAGACACAGCGTGGGAGGGAACAGAAGCAGGGGGAGTGGGAGAGGGAGAAGCTGGCTCCCCGCTGAGCAGGGAGCCTGATGTGGGGCTCGATCCCAGGACCCTGAGATCATGACCTGAGCCGAAGGCAGAAGCTTAATGACTGAGCCACCCAGGCGCCCACAAAAACTATTTTTAAGGCAATTCTTTATGCACTGCTGGTCAGAGTATAAGGTGATTCAACCACTTAGGGGTGCCTGGCTGGCTCAGTCAGTGGGGTCTGTGAGTTCGAGCCAAACATTGGGTGCTGAGATTACTTAAAAATATATATATTTTAAAAATGATTCAACCAATTTGGCAAAACATTTGGAATTATTTAAGAAAGTTTAAAGATATGCATCTTTTGTAATCCAAAAATTCCACTTCTCTAGGTACACTAGAGAATGAATAAACAAATTGTGGAGTACATCTAATTATCCCTGGGTGATAAATGCCTAGTCCTCAAAGCCAGCCAATCAATGATAAGCCCTCCTGAAAAGTCAGCCAATCAGTGACGACCCCAAGCTTCTAGGCGATGTCCAAACAGAGCACGCTCACTTGAGCCACCTGTTCTGAAAGTCGGGGGTTGACAGCAGCCTTACTCCAGCAAGAGTAGGAACACTCTGAAAGTCCTTCAGTGTCTTTGCACTTCTACTTCTCTACATCCAACAATCCATGCAGGCCTGGGTCTCCAAAACCTTCCCAAAGCTCTGGCTTTGTTCTGGAAAAGTGCACCTTACAAGTACAGCTCACCCTTACAGGTAAATGTGAAGTTCACCTGATTTGCAGCAGATATTGAGCACAATTCATTGTTAGATCACAGGTCTTTCAATGGCTCATGGTTTGTTATGCATTTGACATGTAACAGACGCACTGTGAGATGATCAAATCCAACTACAGTTGTGGTGGTTGTTATTATATATATATATAATATAATATATACATATGTATTTTTAATGTGTTTAAACCCCTAAATGCTAAAACACCAGTGTAAATTTTGTGGTGAATTTACTAAACAGTAGACACTAAATGAGGAAAAGTCCTTTTGAAATTCTTTGAGCAGTATCCAATTGTTCATTCAATATCAAAAATGGTAGGAAGTCAGATATAAGCCAACATAGTACAGCTAAGCATAGGAGATGTATGATTTCTTCAACTTGTACCAAAGAAACTCATAAAATGATGACATTTTCATTAAGAAATTTAGGGACGCCTGGCTGGCTCAGTAGGTAGAGCATGCGACTCTTGACCTCAGGGTTGTGATTTGGAGCCCCATGGTGAGTGTAGAGATTAGTTAAAAATAAATTTTATTTTATTATTTTTTAAAGATTTTATTTATTTATTTGACAGAGAGAGAGAGACAGTGAGAGCAGGAACACAAGCAGGGGGAACAGCAGAGGGAAAGGGAGAAGCAGGCTTCCCGTGGAGCAGGGAGCCCGATGCGGGGCTCCATCCCAGGACCCTGGGATCATGACCTGAGCTGAAGGCAGACGCTTAACCGACTGAGCCACCCAGGCACCCCTAAAAATAAATTTAAAAAAAAGAAATTAAGTGGAAGAAAATAAATTAATCACAGTAGAAGTTGTAATGGCCTTCCACACTCTATCACCATTAATTTTCAGCTCAAATGACTGCTTGAAATTATTGCTACCAGAGTATTTTCTTTTTTTTTTTTTTTAAAGATTTTATTTATTTATTTGACAGAGAGAGAGAGAGCGAGAGCAGGAACACAAGCAGGGGGAGTGGGAGAGGGAGAAGCAGGCTTCCCGCAGAGCAGGGAGCCGATGTGGGACTCGATCCCAGGACCCTGGGATCATGACCTGAGCCGAAGGCAGACGCTTAACGACTGAGCCACCCAGGCGCCCACCAGAGTATTTTCTGATTCCAAAACTTCAAGCTAACTTTTAAATGCCAGGATGAAATCTACTGCAATAATAAAAAAAATGTAATAGCTCCACTTACTATAGAGATATTATGAAAGATCTAAATGCCTTACCTTTTATGGTATAACTGAATTCAAGTAATCACAATGCAGAGAAAAAAATTTCCATTTGCTTATACAATATTTTTTTGCATGAAAAAGGCTTGCTAATTAGGCTGTTTTGAGTAAAATCCCTTCTAGTTGAGATTTCAGAAACAATAGAAAATTTCTACAGAGAATCTCTTATTGATTTAGATGGCTCAGTCAGTTATTTAAGCAGCTGCCTTCAACTCAGGTCATGACCTCAGGGTCCTGGGATGGAGCTCCCAGCTCAGCGGGGTATCTACTTCTCCCTCTCCCTCTCCCCCGCCCCTCTCCCCAGCTTGTGTGCGCGTGTGCTCTCTCTCTCTCTCTTTCTCAAATAAATAAAATCTTTTTTTAAAAAAGATTGTTTCATCTTTTGGTGAATTGACCAGTTTATTATGTAATGTTCCTCTTTATCCCTGATAATTTTCCTTGTTCTGATTTTTACTTCATCTCTCTCTCCATCTTATTTCCATCATTTTACTTTTCATCTATCTATACCTTTATACTTAAAGTGGATTTATTATAGAAAGCGTATCGCTGGGTGTTGTTTTAAAACATGTGTTTATAATCAAACAACCTCTGTCTTTCATGAGTTTAGGCCAGGAGTCACAAACTATGGCCTGCAAGCTGATGGGCTATTCTTGTAAATAACTTTTTCTTGGAACACATACAACACCTATCCATTGACTATTGTCTACAAAAGCAGGGTTGAGTAGTTGCGACAGAGCCTGTAGGGTCCACCAGCCTAAAAAGTTTGCTCTCTGGCCCTTAGAACAAACATTTGCTGACCTCTGGTGTAGATCATTTACATTTAATGTTATTATTGATATGGCTGGATTTAGGGCTACCATTTTATTATTTTCTGTTTCCCTCTGGTATTATTTTTCTTTATAATTTCTTGCACAGCACATCTGCTGTTGACATATTGTCTTCATTTTCCATCATCTGAGAATGTCTTTATTTTTAAAGATTTTATTTATTTATTTGAGAGACAGAGAAATCATGAGTGGGGGGAGGGGCAGAGGGAGGGGGAGAGGGACAAGCAGACTCCCCACTGAGTGTGGAGCCCAAGGTGGGGCTCCATCCCAGGACCCTGAGACCAGGGCCTGAGCCGAAGGCAGACGCTTAACCGACTGAGCCACCCAGGCACCCCAAGAATGTTTTTATTTTATATTCATTTCGGAAAGTCCTTTTCACTGATTGGAATTCTGGGTTGACTGTTACTCTCAGCACTTTAAAAATGTTGTTTCAGGGGCACCTGGGTGGCTCAGTCGGTTAAGCGTCTGCCTTCAGCTCAGGTCATGGTCCCAGGGTCCTGGGATTGAGCCCTGCATTGGGCTCCCTACCCAGTGGGAGGCCTGCTTCTCCCTCTCCCACTCCCCCTGCTAGTGTTCCCTCTCTTGCTGTCTCTCTCTCTGTCAAATAAAAAATCTTTAAAAAAGAAAAAAAAGGAAGTTCCTCTCTATTAAAAAGAAAGAAAGAAAGAAAGAAAGAAAATTGTAGAATTTGTATTGTTTTTTCTTCTGTGAAGAATATGTTGTTTTTTGGGGTGCCTGGGTGGCTCAGTCGTTATGCGTCTGCCTTCGGCTCAAGTCATGATTCCAGGGTCCTGGGATCGAGCCCCACATCAGGCTCCCTGCTCAGCGAGAAGCCTGCTTCTCCCTCTCCCACTCCCCCTGCTTGTTGTGTTCCTACTCTCGCTATCTCTCCGTCAAATAAATAAATAAAATCTTAAAAAAAAGAATATGTTGTTCTTTTGGCAAATTGATTTATGATATTTCTTGGCATAATTTTCTTTGAGTTTATGCTGCTTGGGGATCATTGCATTTCTGGAGTTGTTAACTTGTCTTTCACCCAAATTTGGAGGAGTTTTGGTCATTATTTCTTCAATTTTTTCCATGCCAATATTATCCTTTTTTTCTGAGACTTCAGTATCATCAATATTAGACATTTTAATATTGTCCAAGAGGTTCCTGAAGTCTTCTCACATTTTTCAATATTTTTCTCTTTGTTCTTCAAGTTCAATGATTTCTTTTTTTTTAAATTTTTTAACATTTCTTAAAATTTTTTATTATGTTATGTTAATCACCATACATTACATCATTAGTTTTTGATGTAGTGTTCCATGATTCATTGTTTGCGTATAACACCTAGTGCTCCATGCAGAACGTGCCCTCTTTAATACCCATCACCAGGCCAACCCATCCTCCCACCCCCTCCCCTCTAGAACCCTCAGCCGAAGGCAGACGCTTAACTATCTGAGCCACCCAGGCTCTGAAAAACAAGTTCAATGATTTCTATTAATCTATCTTCACGTTCATGGATATTTTCCCGTCATATCTATTTTGCTATTGAGCCTACCCAGATAATTTTTTATTTCAAATGTTATATTTTAGGGTACTAGAATTTCCAGTTGGTTCTTTTAAAAAAACCAGTATTTTAGGGGCACCTGGGTGGCTCAGATAGTTAAGCGTCTGCCTTCGGCTCAGGTCATGATCCCAGGGTCCTGGGATCGAGCCCCACGTCTGGCTCCTGGCTTAGCGGGGAGCCTGCTTTTCCCTCTGCCTCTCCCCCTGCTCGTGTGCTCTCTCTCTCTCTCTCTCTGTATCTCTGTCTTGAATGAATAAATAAAATCTTCTTTAAAAAAAAAGAATAGGGGCGCCTGGGTGGCTCAGTCGTTGAGCGTCTGCCTTCGGCTCAGGTCATGATCCTGTGGTCCTGGGATAGAGTCCCACATTGGGCTCCCTGCTCACCGGGAAGCCTGCTTCTCCCTCTCCCACTCCCCCTGCTTGTGTTCCCTCTCTCGCTGTGTTTCTCTCTGTCAAATAAATAAATAAATAAATAAAATCTTTAAAAAAAAAAACAATAATATTCCCTTAAAAAACCCCAGTATTTTATTTTTTAAAAATAATCTCTCTGCCCAGTGTGGGGCTTGAACTCACAACCCCAAGACCAAGAATCACATGCTCTCCCAAATGAGCCAGCCCAGCACCTTGAGTGGGAGATCCTTATACTGCCTGAAGATCATTCCCCAGAATATGTGGTCTCTCAGCTCTTCGGGGGTTTTATCTGAATTATGATTTATCTTAACTCTTTGGGCACCTGTGACAGAGAATTTGAGAACTCTGACCTGTGTGTGTGTGTGTGTGTGTGTGTGTGTGTGTGTGTGTGTCTATCTGTCTGTCTGTCTAGTGGGTGAGGTCTCTGAGAATCTTTGATTTCTGTGTCCCATGACATGAGATCCCTAGGTTGTCAGGGGTATATTTCCAGGTGTGAAGCCTCTGTTCCTTTTGGGGGTATCAGTCCCAAGATGTGACTTTTTGTCTTATTAAGGTATTGTTTCTAGTGACTACAGTCTCAGCCATTTATCCCAAGAAATGAGACCGCTAAGGTTTTTGTAGTTTGTGTACTTGTGTGTGAAGTCTCTGAGCTGTTTTGGTGTTTGTCTTAGGGTGTAAATTCTCAGAACTCTTTTGGCATCTGTCTTGCATGGTGTGAGGTTCCTGAACTATTAGGGGTATGCTTTTAGGCATGATGTTTCTGTTCTTTTGGGGAAATCTCACTTCCAGGGCTGATGTCTCTGATTCATTCAGGGCTGTGTGATTAATCAGGGTATTAGTTATCTGGACTGTTCATCAGCACAGGCTATGTGGTCTCTGGAATATTTGGGGTCTGTATATCAGGGTATCAGGTCTCTGGGATATATGTAGATCTGGGGTGTGAAGTCTCTGGGATGCTTTGTGGTTGCTGTCCCAGTGAACTAGATCACATGAAGTGTTTGGGGTCTATTCTCCAGGGTTGGAATATGACATTTTGGAGACTGTGTGGACCAGGCTGTGAGGGCACACACACTTACCGGCTCTGTGCCTTATCATATGTGGTGTCTGAGCTCTTTTGAGACATGTGTCCAAGGTATAAGATCTTGAAATTTTATGCATTTTTTTTCTCAAGGGTTTGAGGTATCTGAACCATTGTAAGGATTTTGTCCCAGAGTGTGAGGTCTCGGAGGTGTTGGGAGTGGGGACTCTGTCCCAAGGTATGAGGTCTCTGAGTGGTTTTGAGTTACTATGTCCCTGGGTGTGTTCCACCATGAGATCTCTTGGAGGTGGTTCTGTGTCTATGTCCTAACATATGAGGTTCCTGAGTTTCTCTGGATTATGTTTATTCATAGTATGAAGATTATGAATTATTTTTTTTAGTCTGTGTCCAGGGAGTGAGGCCTCTTAGCGGCTCAGGGACCTGAGCTGTCTGAAGGGTATGAGATGTCTGAGTTCTTTTGGGTCTGTGTTCCATGCCATGAAATCCTGTGTCATTTGGGGTTTGTTCCAGGGTGTGAGGTCTTTCACATTTTTGGTGGTTTCTGTATAAGGGTGTGATGCCTATGACCTATTCGTGGTCTATTCCTAGGGTACAAAGTCTCAGAATTTTATCATGTTTGTGTCTCAGGTAGGAGGTTTCTTTGCTAATTGGTTTCTATGGAGTTGGTGAGCTATTTAGGAGCCTGTTCAAAACCTGTTACCAAGAGGGGAGTTTCTGATTAGTTTTGTGGTCTGAGTCCAAGGTGTGGGGCATCTGAACTCTTTGAGTAACTGGCAACTCTTTGCAGGCTGCAAGGATTCTTTTTGGGGTCTGTACCCCAAAGTGTGATATCTCTGAGTTTGGGTTTTTTTTTTTCTGGATCTGCATGCCAAAACGTGAGATCTATGAACTCATGGGCATCTCTGTTCATGGCATGAGATTTCTGAATTATTTTGTGGTATGTGTCCAGGGTGTGAAGTCTCTATGCTGTTTTGGGTTCTGTGGCACATGATGGCCATTTGGGATATGTCTCCAGGTGTGAGGAGTCTGTCCCTATTGATAGTCACTGTCAAGGTTATGATATCTCTGACCTCTGTTTCCAAGGAGTGGGGTCTCTGAGCTATTTAGCCATCCATGTGACTGTGTGAGATCACTGTCTGTTCATGGATCTGGGTTCCAGAGTCCGAGATTTCTGAGCTGTCTGGGATTTTGTGTCCAGGGTGTCACGTCCTCTGAGTTGTCTTGGTTAGCTCTCAGGAGATAAGATCTCTGAGGTACTTACTGTTTATGCCCCAGGGTCAATTTTTGAGCCGTTTTGGGGTGTGCATTCTAGAATAAGAATTTCGGAGCTATCTGGGGCATGTGTCCACTTCTGGTCTCTGAGGTGTGTGACAGGATGTGAGATCTCTTTGTTTTTGAGTTTTTCTGTTCTCAGGAGGTCTGTGAGGTTGGGTTAGAGTTGTTGGGGGGTGGGGGGTGGTATGGAGTGGTCAGTGTCCAGAGCTTAAGGCCGCAGAATTGTTCTGTGCTGTGCTCAGAGTCTGAGATTTCTGAGCTCTTTGGGACACTGTGTCTCAGGGTGTGAGGTGTCTGCAGTGTTTGTAGGTCATTGTTCCAGTCTATGAAGCCTCTGAGCTCCTTGGGGATCTGCATCCAGTATATGAGGCCTTGGAATTGTTTTATGTTCTGTGTCCAAGGGTGTGAGATTTTTGTCGTCTTGGAGTCTGGTACCACAGAATGAGATTGCTGAGGTGTTTTTATTTCTTTTTGCTCAATGAACATTTTCTAAGCTGTTGGGGTGTCCTTTCCCCAGCATGTGAGGTGTTTGAACTCTTTGGGGATGTGGGTCCAGGGTTTCAGGTTTCTGAACTTTGTGGGAGTCTCCGTCAAGGGTGTGAGACCTCATAGCTCTTGTGGGTCTAGATCCCATTACATGAGGTGTTGGAGCCATTTGGCAGATGTTTCCAGGTGTGAGGTCTTTGACATTTGTGTGGGTCTCGGTTACAAGAATGAGGTCTTTTATTTATTTCTGGGTATATTTCCCAGAGTCTGATGTCTCTGAGATACTTTTATGAGTGTGTATGGCTTGGTGTGATGCCACTGAGGTGTTTCCGGCTCATGTCCTGACCTGTGAGCTCTCTGAGCTGTTTGGGGGTCTCTCTCCCAGGACCTGCGATCTCTGAGCTGTTTGGGGTCTGTGTCTGGGGCGTAAGTACCCACAGCAGTTTCAGACTGTGTTCCAGGGTGTGATTCTGAGTTCTATGAGGGGCTATCCTTGTTGAGCCACTTGAGCTGTGAAATCTCTTTTCTTTCAGAGATATCAGTCCCAGAGTGTGGTGTCTCTGTCCTCTTAGGGATTACTTTCTTGATAATGATGTCCCTGCCTTATTTGGGGTCGGCTTCCAATGACTTGTGGGGATGTGTCACAAGGTATGACGTCTCTGTACTCTTGGTGGGTCTGTATCCCATAGCGTGTGATGTCTGAAATACTTTAGATGTTCAGTGTCTAGTTTGTAAAGTCTATGAGGTGTTGGGTATCTGTGTCTGGAGATCTGTGAGTGGTTTGGGGTTCTTGGCCTTAGTGGGCAAGTTGTTCCAGCTCATGTGGATCCTGAGTTCCATTGATGTGAAGTTTTTGAGTAATTTGGGGTTTGTTTCCAGGCATGAGGTTTCTTTTTGGTGGTCTCCGTTCCAGCAAGGGATATATGTGATCTATTAGGGTCTGTTTCCAGGTAGCAAGGTCACTTAACTGTATCAGTGTCTCTTTTCTTTCTTTTTTTTTTTAAATTAACTATTTGAGAGAGAAAGAGAAAGGGAGAGAGAGACAGAGACAGAGAACACACATGAGCGGGGGCAGAGGGAGAGGGAGAAGCAGACTCCCCACTGAGCAGGGAGCCCAACAAGGCTCAATCCCAGGACTCTGGGATCATGTTAAGGCAGATGCTTAACTGACTGAGTGACCCAGCTGCCCCTCAGTGTCCCTCTTCCAAGGTGTGAGGTGTCTGCATTTTTGTGTGTCGTTTTTGAGTGTCTGTGTTCTTGAGTATGAAATCTCTTAGGATATTTGGGGTTTATTTCTAGGGCCTGAGGTCTTTGATCTATTTATTTGTTTAACCTGTTTGTCAAGTTGTAAGCCCTCTGAAATGTTTCCAGGTCTGCATCCAAGGTGTGACATCTTTATTGTTATGAACTCCATGTTGCAGATTTTGGGGTGTCTGAGATGTTTGGGGGCCTTGGTTATACAGTGTTAAGTCTCTGCACTGTTTTGGAACCTTTCTTCTAGGGTGTGGAGTCTCTGAGGGTTTGAATGTCTGTGTTCCTAAGTATAAAGTCTCATAAGCTGTTTAGAGATGTTTCCAGAGTCTGAGGTCACTAGAATATTTTTGTGCTGTGTCTTGTCCCAGGGTGTGAAGTTCCTGAGTTTTTTGGGAACTTATGTGCAGAGTATCACCTTTCTGGGCTGTCTGGGGCCAGTGTCCCAGGGAATGGGTCACAAGGCTTATGTCATAGTTCTTTGAGTTGTTTGGGTGTGAGGTCTCAATACTTTGCAGGGTTGATGCTCATCTTGTCTTTGAGCATTTCCCCCCCCACTTTGCCCAGATATTTTATGTATACCCCAGGTGGTGAGCTCTCTAAGCTGTTTGGGGGTCCATGTCCACGGTATGAGGTATGTAGGTTGTCTGGGGTTTGTGTCTCCATGTGAAAGGTCCCTGAGATGCTTTAGGGTCTCAGGGTGTGAGGTTCCTGTTGATGTTTGTAGTAGTCTGTGGCCAGAGGATGAGATCTATAAAATAACAGGTTATCAATGTCTTGTTATGAGTCCTTGGAGCCTTTGGCCAGCCTTTGGCCAGAGTGTGAGGTCTGTAGGCTGTTTTGTGATCTGTGTCCGCAGTATGAGACCCGTGCACTGTCTTGGACTCTGGGTCCCATGGTGCAAGGTCTCCAAGCTTTTCTGTGCCCTGTGTCCAGTGATATGACATCCCCGAGCCATCTGGGGTGTGTTCCAGTGGGGAGTCTCATTCTGTTTCACAGCCAGCCTGTACTCCGTGGTATAACATGAATCACCTTGATCAATTTACCCTTTACCGGCTAATGGTTTTCTCCTCCCATTCTTGTGCACACAGACCAGTGCATGTGTATTTCCGTAGAGCACATATTTATAAGTGGAATTGCCGGGTCAAAGAAGTTATTTATTCAACAAACTCCCTTTTGAGTACCTACTGTGTGCAGGACACTTTTAGGTGCTTGTGGAGACACGGGGGACTAGAAATCCACATACACTCTGGTGGTACTAGTGGGGAGGGAGGGATATCCATTTTTATTTTGATCGATGCTGCCACACAAGTTCAAACCTCCATCAGTGGCATCAGGAGATCGAATGCCTTTTCACGGGCCAGGGGGCTCTGCAGCAAGGGGTTGGGACACCTTGGCGTCGCCTTCAGCTAGATCATCGGGGTATGGGGCTTGGACGGTCCATTGGGGGATGTGTGAGGGGGAGCCTGGAATGGAACGGGTGCAGGGGGAGGAAAACATGAGGGTCTCTTTCGTTGTGTTGGCGTGAGCTGAAGATGGAATGATTCCTGGGCATTGGCATGAAACAGCCCTTCCTAGGCCGCGCACCTAAAGAGAGCGGGAAGGGTGGGAATGAAGAGTTAATGATGAGACAGTGCCGCTCTGGGACATACCATTGTGCGACATGGAGATGGAACAGTCGGCTCCGGGAGGTACCACGGCGGGGGGGGGGTCGTGTATTTTGGAAGAAACCACTGTATGTGTATGGTTTCCCCATTTTGCAGGTGCATCGACCGCACTCCAGATGGAGAAGAGAATGGCGCCGCCCTGACCAAACGGAGCCCCCGGGAGGGGGACGGTGGACCCCACCCTCGGCCTAAAGCCTCCACCCATCCGGAAGCCGCCACCACCATGATCTTACGTCTGGTTGGCTCTGAAGAGTCGAATCAGCAGCAGGGGTGGTGTGGGGTAGAAGGCTGCGGAGCAGTGATTGGCTCCGCGGCGAGCAGGGCGGGACCAAGCCCGGCCCTGGGCGTTGATTGGTCACCGCAAGACTGCCCACCCAAGCTCTTCCAGGGTACCAAGGTTTTCGGGAATCACTCATAGGCTACGAGCGCGTCGGCTGGCTCCGTGCTGCTATTGGCTGCTGACTTGGCGCAGGCGCCATGGCCCCTGCGTTGGCGTTCGCGGTTGCAGAGGCAGGGCTTTGGCCACTGGAGACCATAGGTTCGAATCCCGTCTGGGAACTTCAATTTGCGCCACCTGTAAAGAAGCTGGCATTATTGGCTAGCACAGAATGTGTCGGGTAACCTTTTCTATTCTCTACTACCTGTTCTTACTCTTTTTAGAACAATGCTTATTGTGTCCCGTTATATTGATTTCAGGACCCACTCACTGTTCACAGCAGCACTGAGAAAAATTCTTCACTGGGGTTCCTGACGTCTGTATTTCAGGCTACCTGTAGGTGTGAGTTCTGCAGAGAAGGTTCAAGGTGATCTTATGATCCTCCTCTAAGACATCCCCTCCTCTCCCCCCCCCCCCCCCCGAGGATGACTTGGAGGCTTCCTGCCCCCTCTGGACTAGGCCTGATTAAGGGTGTGTGGAGGTGTATGTGTGTGTTTATTGAGGAGTAAGGAGAGGGGTTGGGCCGTAAATGCATCATAAATGCATGATTTCATGCTCTGGGATGGAGGGGTGTGTGGCATTTAAAAGAGGAATTTTGAAGGGGGCAAGATGTAACTGCAAGGATAAACTTAATGATATGGTATTTTAGGCATCGGGCAGGGGAGGTGTTTGGCTGAGTGTAGGTAAGTAGGAGGAAAGTGGTTCTGAAGTCAGTCAGCTCACATCCCAGGGTAGTTATTACATGCTGTTCGCAGTGTGGAGGTCTGTGTCACAGAGATTTAGGTCTTCCAGGTATTTGTGGGTTTCTGTCTCAGGGTGAGAAGTCTCTAAGCTGCTTGGGGGTCTTTGTCTTGTGATGTGCAGGGTTGTTTGTTTTTTTTCCCCTTAAAATTGAATTTCCTTTTGTTTTATTGGCGCTTCTCTGACCACTGGAGGGGCTTCATACTGTTTTCTGAGCTTGTTGGCAAAATGTGTTTTTTAAGTTTATAAAACTTAAATTCCCTTTTACATCTTTTAATCTTTTTTCCTTTTAAAAAAATAGTTTAAAATCATTTTAGACTTAGAGAGAATTGCAAAAAGAGTGCAGAGAGTTCTGCATACCCTTAGCCCCGCTTCCCCTGATGTAAAGAACTTACATAACCATAGGACGACTTTAAAACCAGGAAATGGATACTGTTGTTCATGAGCGGTTGTTCACCTGTTTCGTGTCTGTGACCAAGGTGTGAAATATCTGAGCTTCTTGGACCCAGGGCTCTCTTGGGTTCTGTGTCCCATGCTGTGATGTCTCTGAGCATTTGGTGTATGTTTCTGGATGCTAGGTCTCTTATTTCCTTGGTGGTTTCTGTCCCAGAGAATGGTATCTTTGATCTATTAGGGTCTCTTCAGGGCATATCTTCTCTGAGCTGTTTGGGCTTCTGTGTTCAGGGTGGGAGGTCTCTGAGCACTTTGCGGGTCTAAATTCAAAGCTATGTGTACTCCCAGCCAGTTTTTATTGGTCTCTGTCAGAGATAATGAGGTCACTCAATACTTTTGGATTCTGTGTCTAGGGCAGGATTTCTCAACCTCAGCACTATGGACATTTAGGACCAGAAAATTCTTTGTTATGGAGGGCGTTGTAGGATGTTGTACTAGTTTGCTAGGCCTGCTGTAAAAAAAAAAAAAAAGTACCACAAACTGGAGGGGGGTTGTTGCTTGAGCAACCGAAATTTATTGTCTCACAGTTCTGGAGGCTGGAAGTCTGACATCCAGGTGTTGGCAGGTTTCTTTCCTTCTGAAGGCTGAGAAGGAGAATCTGTCCATGCCTCTCCCCTAGCTTCTGGTAGTTTCCTGGCAGGCTTTGACGTTCCTTGGCTTCTGCTGCATCACCCCGATTTCTTCCTTCATCTTCACACGGTGTTCGGTGCATGTGGGTCTGTGTCCAAATGTCCCTTTTTTATAAACACGCCAGTCCTAGTGGATTAGGGGTCCACTGTACTCCAGGAGTATGACTTCGTTTTTATATCTGCAATGGCCCTGTTTCCAAATAAGGTCACATTCTGGGGGTCCTAAGGGTTAGGACTTCAACATATGAATTTGAGTGGGGGGGGATATAAATCAACCCATAAAAGATGTTTAGCATGGGCAAAAAAGGAAAGAGGGAGGAAAGTAAGGAGCAGCCCCCAACACCCAGAGTTGTCCAGGTATTTACAGCTGAGCCATGTCATTCTCCTGTGAGACAGAAATGGCTTTACAGAATACTAACCTCAGACAAGGTTACTCTGAGACCATGATAAAATGAGACAAAGCAAAGCTACTTTATAATGTTGTCTAAGCACCGACAAAAACCGGTCATTGGGCCACCTGCGAGGTACCAAACGTCTGCCTCTCTTGGTTAAAATGAGTGACTGCTGCTTCTTTTTTTTTTTTTTAACACCAAATTCAGCTTTGTGTTTATTGTAGTCGGCCCTCACTAGAGAGAAGATTTATGGAGATGCCCAGTCTTAAAACTGCCCTCCCTTTCTGACCGTATCCAATCTAGAGGGAGCCCCCCTTCTTTGTAGCCTCCCCGAAACCACTTAACTGAAGCCCAGATCCTATCATTGGTTCTTACTTTTTTTTTTAATTAAAAAAAAATTTTTTTTTAGTGATCTCTGCACCCAACGTGGGGCCCGAACTCACAACCCTGAGATCAAGAGTCGCGTGCCCTTCTGACTGAGCCTGTCGGGCACCCCTAACTGGTTCTTCCTGATACCCTCTTACTGAGACATCCCTTGGCTCCCATGGTGTGTATTCTCCCTCACCGAAATGAATAATGAACCCTACTTGTTCAACTACAGGTATGTTCCTGGGGGGTCTTTGGCTAAAGGGCACTGACTAGTGGCATCCCTGATCTCGACCCACTTGTTGCCAATAGCACCTCTCCCCTTCCAGCTGTGACAACCAAAATGTCCCTTAGGCACTGTTGTGCACAGATGTTCCCGAGGCGGGGGAGGCAGATTGCCTCTGGTTGAGAACTACTGGTCCAGGGTATGAAGCCTTTGGACAGGTTGGGGGTCTTTGTCTGAAGTTCGTGGTGTTCTCTGAAAAGTGTTCGGGTCTGTTTCTCAGGATGTGAAGTCACTCATCTGTCTCAAGGTCTCTGCCCCAGTGTTTGAAAGCCCCAAGCTCTTTGGGGTGCTCTTATAGAGTGATGTCATCACCTGCCAAAATTCGGACGTGAGGTGTCCATGGCACGCACATGCCGCCCTGGCTACAGACCAGCTCAGAAAGGCAGAGAGAACTGGGAGTCATGTGATTGGTAGTGAACGCCTCCAAATGGACTCACAGCCACCTCTAGCTTCCTTGTCCAGACCAGGAAATACAGGTGGCCACTTCCTTCAGAACCTCTGTCTTGCCCTCTCTTCTAGGGGTCACAGAGTCTCCCTTGATACCGTTTGTGGCCAGTTGGGTTGTGGAGAGGCAGTGGCTATGGTCCAGAGTGGAGAGCCCTATCTTGGGATGGACGTTGCTCAGATGGATGTTGGAGTCTGTCTCCCTTCAGGCCTCGTCCACACCCAGTACGCATGGGTATTTGGGGCCTGGTAGAACCTATTTCAGAGCCTGGAACCCCCAAGTCCTGGTTGGGTGGTAGGAGAGTCCAGCTTTTTGGAGCATCTTTCTAAACCTTAATTTGACCTACTTGAGGTTTTGCAGGACTACTCTGAGTCAGAAGGACAGTGTAGGACAGTCCACACACCTGCACTCTCCTGATTTCAGCCCCCTCCCCTCTAATCACACATCCCTTCTGAAAGCAAAGTTCAGGGCTGGGGAAAGGGATGAGATGCAGGTAAATGCCATCTCTGGCCAGGGTCCAGTGTGGGTCTGAGACTGTCTCAGTTGGAACATGGGAGTCATGTGCATGTATCGCTTAATATAAATGTCTGTTGGGTTCAATAAAGAGTAAATATTCTCCAGAATTGTGTTTCCATCTCTAGTAAACCCACAGTTTTACTTCCTGTGTTCCTTTGAGAACATACATAATAGGCTGTGCATCGTGAGGCAAGGGTGCACAGTGAGAAAAAACATTGTTCTTGTGAAAACTGTAAATTGGGCTATAAGAGAGACAGGTTTTCTTTTTTTTTTTTTTTTTTAGAGAGGGGTTGGGGGAGGGGCAGAGGGAGAGAGAATCTCAAGCAGGCTCCATGCCCAGCACGGAGCCCAGTGCAGGACTCGATCTCACGACCCTGAGATCATGACCTGAGCCAAAATCAGGAGTTGGACGCCTAACTGACTGAGCCACCCAGGCACCCCCAGGTTTGTACTTTTATGCAGGAAGCAGGGTCTGAGCTCTGGAGAAAGGTTTTGGGGGAGGATGCAGGGCCTCGGTGAGTCAAAGAAGAAGTCATAAGAGAAGTCAAAAAATAGCTTGTATCTTTTTCTTTTTTTTAAGTAGGCTCCACGCCCAGCACGGAGCCCAATGGCAGGGCTTGAACTCACCACCCTGAGATCAAGACTCAGACGTTTAACCAACTGAGCCACCCAGGCACCCCAAAAATAGTTTGAACTAAATGAAAATGAAAATAAAACTTACCAAATTTGTGGGATGCAGCAAAGCAGTACTTAATATAGAGGACAGTTTTAAAGGAATTTTGGCTTCTGTCTTGCTCTTTCTTGGATCACTTGCTCTAGGGGAAGCCAGCCACCATGTTGTGAGGACACTCAAGCAGCCGCATGGAGAGATCTATGTACCAAAGAACTGAGGCACCCCAGCCAAAAGCCATCGCTAAATTGCCAGCAATGTGAGTGATCCAGCTTGGAAGCCGAGCTTCCGGCCCCACTTGAGCCTTCTGATGACTGCAGCCTGAGGGACTCAAAGCCAGAGCCATGCATCTAAGCTGCTCTTGAATTCCTGACTCCCCAAATCTGTGTGAGATGATTGGTGTTTGCTGTTGTTTTAAGTTGCTAAGTTTTGGTTAATTTGTTGCATTTCTGAGCTCTTTGAGGGTCTCTGTCTAGGGTTTGAGATTTCTGAGCTTTTGTGACCTGTATCCATATCTGGGTGTTTGGGGCATTCCCTCTTTCACATTTTTAGGTCTCTGATCTCTTTGGGGGGGTCTCTCTCTCTCTGTGTGTGTTTTTAGGTCTCTGAACTATTTGGTGTTCTATGCCTCAAAGTGTGGGGATTCTGGGCTGTTTTGGGTTCATGTCCAGAATGTGATCATAACTGTTTGGGATCCTTAATCCCCGGGTATGATGTCTCTGAGATACTTTGTACTTGGGTCCAGAATTTGAAGTCTCTGAGCTCCCTTGCAGTCTGTGTTGTAGGTGTGAGGTGTTCTGGGTGTCTCAGTGTTCACAGCCATGAACTCTTTGGAGGATTGTGTTTGGAGAAACCCATTTGTTCTTTGAGGTGTATGGAGTTTTAAGTCCCAGGAAAAGGTATCATGAAGGTGACTGGAATCTGCATCTGGGCTGATTGGTGCTGGAGCAGTTTGGGCCAGTGAGTCCCCACATATAAAGTCTCTGCTGTGTTCGAGAGTCTATGTCCAGATATTGACATTTCTGGTATTGAGGGCAGGGCGAATCTGTGTTCCAGGGTGTCAGCTCTCTGAACTGTTTATGGGTATATGTCCCAAGGTGTGAAGTTCCTGAGTTGTTTGTGAGTGTGTGTGTCCCAAATGTGTGGGGTCTCTGACATGCTCACAGCTGTAGGTTGCAGTTTATGAGGTCTCTGTTCACAGGTGTATTGTACCAGGGTATCCAAACTCTTTGAGTGTGTGTGCATGAGATTATGAGGTCTCTGATCTGTTTGGGTGTGTGGTTCCCAGGATGAGACATGTTTTATTTGTTTGTGGGTGTATATTCCAGGATGTTAGTTCTCTAATCTTTCTGGATGTGTACGTCCTGGGTGTGAGGTTTCTGCTCCATCAGTATATGGTCTAATGGTATAAAGGTTTCTGATCCATTTGTGGGTATATGTCCCAGGCTATGAGGTCTCTGATCTGTTTGTCATTGTATTTCTCAGGATGTGAGGTCTCTCTTCTGGATGCAGGTCAAGGATATGGGGTCTCTAATCGGTTTTTGGTTTTATGTCCCTGGATATTAGATCTCTGGTCTCTGGGGGTATATGTGCCAATGTGTGAGCTCTCTGACATGTTTGTGGGTGTATTTCCCAATATATGAGGTCTTTGTGGATATATTTTCCTGGTTGGTATGTTTCTGAGCCTTTTCGGTTATGTTTTCTGCGGGTGTGAGCACTCTGGTCCATTTGTGGAGTGTGTGTTGCAGGATATAAGGACTGTTCTGTCTGAGGGTGTATGTCCCAGAGTGTGAGGTCTCTGCTGTGTCTGTGGGTATATGTCTCTGACTGTGAGGTCTCTAAAATGTGTGTGGGTGTGGTTCTGAAGATGTAAGTTCCCTGAACTCTCTGTGGGTGTATGTCTCAGAAAATGAAAATCTATGGTCTATTTGTGAGAGTGTGCGTTCCAGAACATGAGGTCTCAGAGCTGTCTATCCCTGTGTATGTCCCAGTATGTGAGGTCTCTCTGCATGAGTATAGATCAAGGGTACCAGTTCTTTGATACTGTTGTGTTGGTACTTCCTAGGGAATGAGGTCTCTGAGCTGTTTGGGGTGGGGGGACTTCACATAATGTGAGTTCTCAAGTATGTTTGAGGCTGTATGACCCAGCATATAGGTCTCTGATCTCTTTGGGTGTGTATGTTCCATGATTTGAAGTCTCTGAGCTCTTTGTTGATGTATATCCTGAGGTATGAGGTCTCTGATCTATTTGTTGTTACATGTTATTATATGTGAGTCTGTCTTCACTGGTGTATGTCAAGGTCTGTTTGTGGGTGTATTTCTCAGTGTATGATGTCCCTGATCTGTTTCTACGTATATGTTCCAAAGTAAGAAGCCCCTGATATGTCTCTGTATGTAAGGTCTCTGATCTTCTCATAACTGTTTCAGGAGCTGGAGGTCTTTCATCCCTATGGTTATAATTCCCAGGTGTCTTGTCTGGTTATGTTTGTGGCTGTATGTCCTAGAATATCATGTGTCTGCGTTGTTTCTGCAAGGATGTCCCCGTTGTGAGGTTTCTGATCTCTTTGTGGGTATATTCACCAGAATGGGAGATCTGATGATGTTTGTGGGTGTATGTCCCAGAGCATGAGGTCACCGATGTTTGTGCATGTAAGCCCCAGGATCTGAGGTCTTTGATGTGCTTGTTCCTACAAGTATCAACATGTGAGGTGTCTTCCATGGGTGTATGCCAGGGGTATAAGTTCTCCAATATGTTTGTGATTCTGTGAACGTGGGTGCGAGGTCTCTTATTTGTCTGTGGGTGTATGTCTCAGTGTGTGAGGTCTGTGAGGTCTTTTTGGGTTTGCATCCCATGGTGTGAGGTCTCTGATTTGGTTCAGGGGTTATTTACTGAGATATGAGGCATATGTTTTTTTATCGTTAGATGTTCCAGGATGCGAGGCCTGTGGCTATTTATCATTGTATATCCCAGGATGTGAGGTCTCTTACGTGGGTGTATATAGAAAGTGTAAGGTCTTTGATCTATTTGTGGTTATATGGCCCTGGGTGTGAGGTCTCTGATCAGTTCATGGAGTTAATTCTTTTTTTTTTTTTTAAAGATTTTATTTATTTATTTGAGAGAGAGAGAGAGAGAGAACACATGAGGGGGGGGAGGGTCAGAGGGAGAAGCAGACTCCCTGCCGAGCAGGGAGCCCGATGCGGGACTCGATCCTGGGACTCCAGGATCATGACCTGAGCCGAAGGCAGTCGCTTAACCAACTGAGCCACCCAGGCGCCCTCATGGAGTTAATTCTTGCAAACAGAGCAGCAATGTCAAATTGTTAGATGTTAAATCCTATGATGCATGATGTGATGTCTTTGATCTTTTCGAGGGTGCATGACCCACAGTGTGAAGTATCTGATCTATTCCTTGTGTGTTTCCAAACGTGTGAGGTCTCTCACCTGGGTGACGGTATATGTCCCATGGTGTGAGGCCTCTTATTTACTTGCAGGTATATTCCCAAGAGAGGAGCTCTCTCCTCTCTTTTGAGCGGTGGGGCCCAATTTGAGAGTAAGGTCTGATCTGGTTGTGTGTATATGCCTCAGGGTGTAAGGTTTGTGGGCATATGCCCCAGACGTGAGGTCTCTGATCTGTTTGGGTGTGTCTGTCCAGGAGGTGAGATTTCTGATCAGATTTTTGGGTGCATATCCCAGGATGTAAGGTCTCTGATCTTATTGTGGGTCTAGCTCCCAGGATTTAAGGTCTCTGATCATTTGTGGATGTACATCCCAGGATACATTTTTTCTTTTTTTAAAAAAGAAAAGATTTTATTTATTTATTTGAGAGAGGGAGAGAGCACGTGAGAGAGAGATAGATCATGAGAAGCAGAGGGAGAGGGAGAAGCAGGCTTCCCGCGGAGCAGGGAGCCCGAAGCGGGGCTCGATCCCAGGACCCTGGGATCATGACCTGAGCCAAAGGCAGACGCTTCACCAACTGAGCCACCCACGCGTCCCCAGAATACGTTTCTTTAGTTTTTACAGGTATGTGTCCCAGGTTGTAGGTTCTCTGATCTGCTAGGGGGATTATTTGCCAAGATTTGAGGTTTCTGATTTGTTCTTGGGTGTATGTCATAGAATGTGAAATCCTAGATCTTTTAGGGTATGTATGCCCAGAGTGTAAGGTTTCTGACCTCTCTGTGGTTGTGTTTATGCTGTGAGGTTTCTTCTCTGTTCCTTCCTGTATGTGTCAGTACGTGCTGTCTGGTCACGAATTTTGTCAAGGATGTAAGTTCTCTGATCTGTTTGTTGTATATTCCAGGACATGAGGTCTCTGATCTGCTTGGTGGTGAGTGTCCCTGTGTGTGAGGTGTCTGAGCTCTGTGTGTGTGTGTGTGTGTGTGTGTCCCAGGGAGTGAGGGTTGTAATGGGCCTGGGGGTGTATCCCAGGTTGTGAGGTTTCTGATCTGTTTCGGAGTGAATGACAGCAGGCGCCATATGTGAACTCTTTATGGGTCTATGTTCTAGGCTTTGGGGCTCCCACGTGGTGGTCAGTATATGTGCTGGGCGCAGGAACCATAGTCCGTTTCTGGATGTACTACCCAGCATATGAAGTCTCTGAACTGTTTATAGGTTTGTGTTGCAGGATTTGAAGTCTGTGATTTCTTTTTTTTTTTTTCCCAAGCCCTGGTGTGGGGCTCACACTCATGACCCCAAGATCGAGAGTCACATGCTCTACTGATTGAGCCAGCCAGGCGCCCCCTAGTCTGATTTCTTTATGGCTAGACTTTCCAGGCTGTTAGGTCCCTGATCCATTTGTGGGTGTGTATATGAGGTGTGAGTTCCCTGATTGGTCTGTGGGTGTATTTCCCGGAATGTCACGTCTCTCCCAGTAGGTGCCGTGTACGTCACATCCGTGCTCCGTTTAGCTGAATACTGGCCCCCAGTAATATCTGTGTCCCAATCCCCGGAACCTGTGACTATGTTAACTTTCTGGGAAAAAGGACCTTGTAGGTGTAATGAAATGAAACACTTTGCAATTGGGGGTTTATCCTGGATTAACCAGGTAGGCCTAACATAATGACTGCTACCCTTCTATGTGGGAGGCAGGATGGTAAGGGTCAGAAATGGCCGTGGGAGAGTGATACGCGCGGAGTCAGAGACGGTGATGTAAAGATGGAAGCCGACCGAGAGAAGGAGGTGTGACAACTGAAACTGAGAGAAGAGGGATCAGAGAGAGATTTGAAGATGAAACACTGCTGGCTTTGACGATGGAGGAAGGGGCCACGAGCCAGGGAGTGCAGGCAGCCCCTAAAACTGGAAAGTGCAAGGAAATGGATTCTGTCTTGGAGCCTCCAGGAGGAAGGCAGGTCTGCTGACAACTTGTTTTTCTCTCTCTAAGACTCGTTTTTGGGTTCCTGACCTATAGAAATGTAAGGTAGTAAGTGTGTTTTGTTTTATAGCACCAAGATCACAGTAACTTGTCGCAGCAGCGATGGGAAAGGAGTACAAGTGTCCCAGGTCGCAAGGTCTCTAGCTGGTTGTCGGCGCGCATCCCAGGATGTGAACTCCCCCGTCTGTTTGTGAGCGCGTCTGATGGCGGGAGGTCTCTGATCCGTGTGCGGGTGGATGAGCCAGGGTGTGAGGTCTCCGACCCCACTTGAGGGTGTGTGTCCCAACATTTGTGGTCTCTGAGCTGTTTGTGTGTGCGTGTCCTCGGATGTGAGGTCTCTGAGCTGATTTGGGGTGTACGTCCAGTGTGTGAGGTCTTTATGATGTCTGTGGGTTGTATTCGAGATTATTAGGTCTCTGATGTGTTTCAGATATCTTTCTGATGATAATGAACTTGCCAGTTGCTTTGGTGGTATATATGCCAGAATATAAGTTCTTCAATCTGTTTAGTTGTGAATGTCTAGGGTGTGAGGTTTGAAAGAGCTTGCTGTGAGGGTATGTCCCTTGGCCCGAATCCTCTGATCTCTTGTGGGTATGTGTCTCGGCATGTGAACTCTCTGATCTCTTCGGGGATATATGGCACAAGATATTAGTTCTGTGGTCTGTTTGTGACTCTTTTTTCATAGCATGTCGGGTCTCTGATGCACCTGGAAGCATATGTTGCAGGATTTGAGAGCCCTGATCTATTTGTGGGTATCTCTGGTTGTATACAGTCTCTGATACGTTTTGGAGCCTATCCCATGATGTGAGCCCCCCGATCTGTTTGTTGGCATATCTCTCAGAGCATGAGGTCTCAGATCTATTTGCGGGTATCTATTGCAGGGTTTGAGGTCTGTGGTCTCCGTGGTTATGTGTCCAGGTTGCGAGGTCCCTAATCTGTTCGTTGAAGTGCATCCCAGGATGTGAACTCTCTGATCATTTGTGCGTGGGAGGGTATATAGTGTGAAGATTCTGATCTCTTTTCTGGTAAGTGAACCAGGCTGAAAGGACTGGTATGTTACAGGGTGTTTTCCCAAGATGTGAATTCCATGATCTGTTCCAGAATACCTGTCCTAGGATGTGAAGTCTTAGAGCTATTCAGGGATGTACATCCCAGGCACGAGTACCCTGAGCTGTTTGAGGGTGCCCGTCCCAGCTTGTTAGATCTCTGATGCTTTCTGGAGTTGTTTGCAAGTATATGGGATTTCTGATTTGTATCCTTGGACATATAATGGGATGTGGAGTTTATTATTTGTTCAAGTGTGCATATCCAAGGTCTGAGGTTTCTGAGCTCTTTGTGGGATGTGTTGGGGCTCTGATCTGTTTGCAGGTATGTGCCCCAGGATTTGAACTCGCTCATTTCCTTGTGGGTGTGGGCCCCAAGCTGCCAAGCATCTTTAATTACTCTGGAGGATGTAGTTCCTAGGATATGAGGTCTCTAATGTGTTGTGGGTTCTTGTTGCAGGGTTTGCTGTCTCCGAGCCATTTCTGGTTCTATTTCTCAGATGAAGTCTGATCCATTTGTGTGTCTATATCACAGTATGCAAGTGGTTTTATTTGGGGGGGAGGGCCTCTTTTGCTTGTTAGTCAATGGTATGAGGTCTGTTCTGTTTGTGGGTATGTGTCCCAATTTTTGAGGTCCCAGACCTGTTTGTGGGTGTATGTCCCAGAATGTGTGTCTCCCTGCTGTCTTTAGATGTATGGCTGAGGGAAGGAGGTCTCTGATCACTTTCTAGATGTATGACTCCAGATGAGGGATGGGAGCTGTTTCTAGTATATGTCCCAGTATTTTAGGTCTCTGAGCTTTTTGGAGGTATGTGTTTTGTGATTCGAGATCTCTTATTTGTTTGTGTGTGTATGTCTCTACTCTGCCGACTTAAGGCCTCCTAGAGATGCCTGTGTTGTAATCCTTGGAAACCGTGCGTGAAGATGTGACCTTACGTGTTAAAAGGTACTTTGAAGGTGTGATTAAATTACACATCTTGAGATGGGAAGATTTTCTCAGATTTTCTAGGTGGGTCCAGTGTAATCACAAGAGTCCTAAAATGAGCGGGACAGGATGCCCATTGTCACTGAACGAAAAGTAACGACACAGACCAAGTCAGATACAGTGCTCCGACGACGGAGGTGTTTGTGGGTGTGTGCCCCAGCTTGTGAAGTCCTTGAGCCGGTCATGACAGCATGTCCTGGGACGTGAAATTTCCGTTGTGCATCTGTGTCTGTACTCGGCTAAATAATAGGACTCCGAAGATGTCCAGTGAAGGACATGTGAACAGGGAGCCCTAATCAGGGAGGAGATCGATGATGGAGGCAGAAATCAGAGAGATTTGAAGATGAAGCGCGGAGGGCTTTGCAGGTGGAAGAAGGGGCCAGGGGCCAAGAATACAGGCACTCTGGAAACTGGAAAAGGCCAGGAAATGAATCCCCCCCTCTCCCCGCCCAGAGTCTCCAGAAGGAACACAGCTCTGTTCACACCTGACTTTAATACTGTAAGACCCATTTTCGGATTTCAAACCTACACAATGTAATGTAATAAATTTGTGTTTTTCCGGGTGCCTGGGTGGCTCAGTCGTTAAGCGTCTGCCTTCGGCTCAGGTCATGATCCCAGGGTCCTGGGATCGAGTCCCACATTGGGCTCCCTGCTCGGCAGGAAGCCTGCTTCTCCCTCTTCCACTCCCCCTGCTTGTGTTCCTGCTCTCGCTATGTCTCTCTCTGTCAAATAAATAAATAAAATCTTAAAAAAAAAAAAAAATTTGTGTTTTTCCATGACCCTAAAATCGTGGTGATTTGTTACAACAGCGATGAGAAACAAATACAGTGTCCTGAGTTACGTTTCTGTCCGGTTGTCTGTTCACATCCTAGGAATGTGTTTGTGAGTGTGTCTGATGGTGGAGGCCTCTGACCTGTGTGTGGGTGTATGAGCCAGGGCAAGAAGTCTCTGACCTGCTTGAGAGTGTGTGTCCCTAAATTTTGGGGGTTTGTGGGGTGTACGTCTTGGGATGGGTGGTCTCTGGTCTGTTTGTGAGTACGTGTCTTTGGATGTGAGGTCCCTCTGCTGATTTTGTGTGTCTCTTCGTGTGAGGTCTCTGAGGTGGTTGTGAGTTATGCCTAGGTTGTTGGATCTCTGATATTTCATGGGTATTTCCAAGATTTCTGATTCATTTGATTATATATGTATCAGGATGGGAGGTCTCTGATCTGTTCGGATGTGTATATCCAGCTGTGAGGTGTGCAGCTCATTGGGGGTGTCTTTCATTTGGCTCAAGTCTCTGGTCTTTTTGTGAGTCTGTGTCCCAAGATATGAACTTTCTGAACTCCTCATGGGTGTTTTCTGAAGAAGTCAAGTATATAATCAGTCTTGAGGTATTTTTCCTAGACTATGAGGTCTCTTACTTGATTGTAGGTATATGGTGCAAGACTTGAGATCTCCGATCTGTGAGTACGTGTCTCAGGCTGTGAGGTCTCTCATCTGTGTGTGGGTACCTTATTGTTTTTCAGTTTTTGCCTTTCTAATCACAATATTTGAGTTTCTGATCTGTGTGTGTGTGTGTGTGTAAGGGCGTGAGGTGTCTTCTGTTTGTGGTTATGTGTCCCAGTTTGAGAGGTCCCTACCCTGTGTGTGGGTATATGACACAGAATACCTACCTCACTCTTTTTTTTTTTTTTTTGGATGTATGTCCAAGGGTGGGAGGTCTCTCATCTCTTTGGAATCGTATGATATGGGATGTGAGGTCTTTGACCTACTTATGGGTGTATATCTCAGGATGGGATGTTTTTATTTTTTTATTTTTTAAGTAAACTCTACGCCCAGTGTGGGGCTTGAACTCACGATCCTGAGATCAAGAGTCACACACTCTACTGAGCCAGCCAGGCCCCCCAGGATGGGATGCTTTTAATTCCTCATGTATGTATGTCTAAGGTTGGTAAGGGTCGCTGAAAGATGTCCATGTTCTAATCTCTGGAACATGGGACTATGGGACCTTACATGTGAAAAGGTCCTTTGCAAAAAAAAAAAAAAAAAAGTCCTTTGCAGATGTGATAAAGTAATTATCTTGAGATGGGGGAGACTGTCCTGGATTATTTTCCAGGTGAGTCCAGTGTAATCACAAGGGTCTTTACAGGAGACAGGCAGGACAGTCCATCAGAGAAGCAGGTGTGATGACAGAAATAGAAATCGGAGAGAGAGATTTGAGGATGAAACACTGCTTTGAAGTTGGGGGAAGGGGCCACGAGCCAAGGAATGCAGGCAGCTCGAGAAACTACAAAAGGCAAGGAAATGGATCCTCCCCCTGGAGCCTCCAGGAGCAATGCAGTTCTGCCAACAACTTGATTTTAGCCCTTTGAAACCCTTTTTTAGCTTCCGACCTGTGGAAAGGTAAGATAGTAAATGTGTGTTGTTTCATGTAACAATTGTGACTTGTCGCAGCAGCAATAGGAAAGGAGTACAGTGTCCCAGGTCGCGAGGTCTCTAGCTGGTTGTCGGCGCACATCCCAGGATGTGAACTCCCCCATCTGTTTGCGAGCGTGTGTCTGATGGCGGGAGGTCTCTGATCCGTGTGCGGGTGTGTGAACCACAATGAGAGGTTTCACAAAGTTTGGGGCGGGGTATGTCTCAGAACTTGCGGTCTCTGAGCTGTTTGTGGGAATATGTCTTAGAATGTGGGGCCTCCAGTTTGTGTGTGCGTGTCCTAAGATGTCAGGTGTCTGAGCTGATTTGGGGAATACATTCTATTCTCTGAGGTCCGCCAGATGTTTGTGGGTTTATGTTCCAGTTGTTAGGTCTCTGATCTGTTTGGGCGGGTATTTCTTTTTTTTCCCTCTTTTTTTAAATTTATTTATTTGACAGACAGAGACACAGCGAGAGAGTGAACACAAGCAGGGGGAGTGGGAGAGGGAGAAGCAGGCTCCCCGCCAAGCAGGGAGCCCGATGTGGGGCTCGATCCCAGGACCCTAGGATTGTGACCTGAGCCGAAGGCAGACGCCCAACCGACTGAGCCACCCAGGCGCCCCAGGGCGGGTATTTCTGGTGATAGGAGGTTTCTGATTTGTTTGATCATGTATATATGCCAGCATGCTAGATCTCTGATTTATTTAGTTTCGTATGTCCAGGACATGTGAGGTTTCTGAGCTTTTTGTGGGTGTGTGTCCCTTGACTTGAGGCCTCTGATTTGTTTGCTGGTAAACGTCCCAACACATGAGCTCTCGGATCTGTTTGTGGATGTTCGTTGTAAGATTTCAGGTCTATAATCTGTTTCTGGTATCTTCTTAGCCCCTGAGGTGTCTGACTTGCTTATGCTTGTGCATTGCAGGATTTGAGGTCTCTGGTCCATGTGTGAGTCTGCGCCTTGGGTACATATGGCCTCTGCGTTGTTTGTGGATTATATCTCAGGATGTGAGCTTTATGATCTCTTTATAATGTATGACTCAGGGCTTGAGGTTTCTGATCTGTTTGTGGGTACGTGTTGCAGAGTTTGAAGCCTGTGGTTTCTTCGCGGTTATATGTCCAGGTTGTGAGGTCTCTAATCTGTTCCTGGGTGCATATCCCAGGATTTCAGACCCCGGATCTGTCTGATGGTGCACGCCCCATGGTGTGAGCCCTCTGGACTATTTGTGGCGTTTGAAGTCCCTGATATGTTTGTGGCTACGTGTCCCAAGTTGTGGGGTCTGGAATCCCTTTGTCTGTGTATGTCCCAACATGTGAATTTCCTGATGTGTTTGTGGGTAGTATCTGGTGGTGTGAAATGTCTGATGTATTCACTGCTCAGTGAACCAGATGTGAAGCCTCTGACCTGTTCGAGGGTGCTCTCGAAACCTAGATGGCCGGTTCTCTTATGTTTGTGAGTTTAATTCCAAGGACTCTGAGCATTTTTTGGTCTAAGTCCCCAAAAGTGTGTGTGTGTGTTCTTTCTGGATGTATGTTAGAGGGTGGAAGGTGTCTCACTTACGTGGAAGTGTAGGACTCCGAATATGAGGTCTGTGAGCTGTCGGGGCGTACATGTCTCTGGTGACCGGATAGCAATACCCCAAAGATGTCCACTTCCTAATCCCTGGAACCTACAATTACGTTAATTTACATGAAAAGGGGGACTTTGCAGATATGACTAAGTTAAGCGTGCCGATGGGAAAATTATCCCGGATTATCGGGGTAGGCCCAACGTAATCATACGTGTCCTTATATGAGGGACACATGAAGGCAAGAGTCCGAGAACACAGTGTGGGAAGAGATGCAGAGTCAAAAAAAAAAGTGACGTCATGACATAAGTAGAAATCAAAGAGAAACAGAGGTGGAGCTCGATGGCGGCAAAGAGAGCGAGATTGGAAGATGAAACACTGCTAACTTCGAAGGTGGAGCAAGGAGCCACGAGCTTAGGAAATGCGGGTGTCCTATAGATTCTCCCCTGGGAACTCCAGAAGGAAGTCAGCTCTGCTGCCACCTTCATTTTTACCCTGTAAGACTCCTTGTCAGTCTTTTGATCTGCAGAAATATAGGATAATATATCTGTGTTGTTTTATGACAGTAAGATCGGGGTGATTTGTTACAGAAGCAGGTCCAGAGCCCTGAGGAGATAAAAAGGCCTGCACTTTCAAGAAATTGGATAAACATGACCTTCTTTTCTTTTCTTTCTTTCTTTCCTTTTTTTTTTCAGTAGGCTCCAGCCCAGTCGCATGCTCTACTGACTGAGCCAGCCAGGCATCCTGTAACCTTCTTCTCTTAAAAAAAAAAATGATGGGGGGTCAGGAAGAAAGGACTGCAGTGTCCCAGACGGTGAGGTCTCCATCTGGTTGTCGGCACACATCCAAGGATGTGAACACCTCTCTGAGTGTGTGTCTGATGGTGGGAGGTCTCTGCTCCGTGTGCGGGTGCATGGACCAGGGTGTGAGGTCTCTGATCTCTGTAATAGTGTGTGTCCCAGAATTTGTGGGCCCAGCCGTTTTGGGGTATATGGTCGTAGGAGAGGAGAAGCTGGGTTTTGTAGATAGTGCCCAGGATGTGAATTCTCTGAACTGTCGTGCATGTGTTCACGGTGTAAGGATTCTGACCTCTTCGTGCGTGTGCTTTCCTTTTGCTCGATCTGTTTCTGGGATTATGTCCTAGAATGCGAGCCTTCCGGATCTGTTTGTTTGTCTCTGTCTCGTGGTGTGGAAGCCTCTGGTATGCTTGCTGGTGACTGAAGCATGAATGAAGCAGGGCGTCTATCCCATGATGGGAATTCCCTCATCTGTTTGTGGGTACTTGTCTGATAATGTGAAGCGTTTGATCTTTTCACTGGTGAATGAACAGGGGTATGAGGTGTCTGACTTGTTTGATGTTTCTGGTGTTTTTATCCAGGTGAGTTCTTTGATCTCTTTCTCGATGCGTGTGCCAGGATGTGAGATCTGTGATGTTCTGTGAATGCGCATCCCAGCGTGTTAGGTCTCTGAGCTGTTTGCGGGTGTTACGGTCCAGGTCATCAGTTGTCTGATGCCTTATGCGGACATTTGCGAGCGTTTCTGATTTGTTTGTTGGTGTAGAGGCCACGAAGTGCCATTCTTATCTGTTAAGGTCTATATATCCAGGGTTTGAGATTTCTAAGCTCATTCTGGTTGTGTTTCAGATAGGAGGCCTCTGATCCGGTGGTGCGTACATGGCCCACGTTTTGCCAGCTCTCTGATGTTTCTCAGTGTATTTCTGTCCATGTGCACTTTTACCTCTTTATGGGAGGATCTCTGTTTGTGGGCCTGTATCCCAGGATCTGAGCTCTCTGATCTCGAGACTGTAAGCCCCAAGATTTCAGGTGTCCAAATTTATCTGGATGCATTTACCAGCGTGTGGGGTCCATAACCTGTTGGTTGGTTCATGTCGCAGGATGGAAGGTGTCTGGTGTGGTTTGGGTTGTGTTTCTCAGATCAGGTCTTTGATCTGATGGTGCATGTACGTCACATAGGGGAGTGTGTCATCTCCTTGGGTGTGTTGGTAAAGGGCATGAGGTCTGTTCTCTTTGTGTTTCTGTGTCCCAGTGTGTGAGGTCCCTGGTGTGTGTGTGTGTGTGTGTGTGAGTGTGTGAATGTGGGCTGCTTTTCTGCTCTTTTGGTGTGTGTGTGTCTCAGAGTTAGAGGTCTGGTCTGTTTGGGGGTCCTAGAATGTGGGTCCCTGATCTTTGTGTAGGTGTATATCCCATCGTAATCAGGTTCCTGTTCTCTTTGGGTGTGTATGTCCCAGAGAGTGGGTTCTCTTCTATCTTTGTAGGTTTAATTCCCAGAGTGTGAGGACTCTAGGCATCATCTGGTGTATGTCTCAGAATGTAGCTAGCTCTCTCACAGTCTGCAGGTATGTCCCAGGGTGGAAGGTCTCTGATCTCTTTGGAGGTGTGGAACTCCAGATGTGAAGTCTTCAAGCACTTCATGTGCCTGTGTCCCAGGAGGTGAGCTTTCTCTTTGTGCACGTGTGTTCTGTCTCGTCAAATAATGGATCGCCAAATACGTGCTCACCCCATTCCTGGACCTTGTTAATATGTTGTCTTACCTGGAGAAAGGGATCTTGCAGATATGTATTAAGGGAGCACTGTGAGATGGAGCGGTTATCCTGGATTCCCCGGGAGGACCCATTCTAATCACAAATGTCTCTATGTGAGGGAGGTAGGACCTTTAGGAATCACAGAGAACTAAGTGGCTATGGACATTGAGACGGGGGCCATGGGATGATGGAAGTAGTCACAGAAAGCAATGTGATGGCAAAAGCAGAGGTCAGAGAGGGAGAGAAAGAAAGAGATTTGAAGCTGAAACAATGAATCCTCTGGTCTCTTCGTGGGTTATGCCGTAAGATGTCATGTCTACCATCTGGTGTATTTTCTGGGTGCATTTTTCAGCTTGTGGAGTGTCTGACTTGATTGTGGATTTGAAGTCTCTGGTCTGTCTTTTTGTTTTCTGTGCTCCAGAATGTGGGCTCCCTGAGCTGTTTGTCCACGTGTGTGTGGCTGTCTTCCAGGATTTCGGGGCACCGATACATTTCTGAGTGTGTGTCTCAGGATCTGTATTCTCTCTGCGGGGAGAGTCCCTGATATGAGGTCTCTGTGTTCGTTGTGTGTGTTCCAGGGTGTGAGGTTTGTGAATGGTCTGGAGGTGCATTTTGCAGGACTTTATGTCTGGGAACTCTTCGAGGGTGTGTGTCCTAGGATGTGAGGTTTCTCATCCGTTTCTTTGCCTGTTTCCCAGCATGTGAGGTCTGTGAGCATTTTGTCACTCTGTGTCCCAGGATGTGATATCTCCGATCTCTTTATGTGTATTGTCAAACATTTAAGGTCTCTAATCTTTTTGTGGATGAATTCGCCAGGATATTTTAGTGTATTTCCTGGAATGTGCCTCTCTCTGCTCTTTTTTTTTTTTTTTTTTTTCAGATTTTATTTATTTGACAGAGAGAGACAGCGAGAGAGGGAACACAAGCAGAGGGAGCGGGAGAGGGAGAAGCAGGCTTCCCGCCGAGCAGGGAGCCCGATGCAGGGCTCGATCCCAAGACCCTGGGACCCTGACCTGAGCCGAAGGCAGCCACTCAGCGACTGAGCCACCCAGGTGCCCCCCTCTCTGCACTTTTTCTATGTGTGTCCCAGTGGGCAATATCTGATCTCTCTGTGGGCATACATCCCATGGCCTATGCTCTCTGATGTTTTGTGGATGCGTCTTAGGATATGATGTCTCTGTTAGGACTGTGGGTATATGTCCTAAGACGTGAGTTCTCTGACCACTTTTTGGGATTTATGTTGCAGGATGAGAGGTCTTTCATCTAGTTCTCTGTGTATTACCTGTCTGCGGGTATTTGTCCAAGGGCGTGGCATCCCTGAGGGTCCGTGCCCCAGGATGTCAGATTTGTCTGTGGGTGCACATCAAGATAGGGGTCGTCTGATCCCTTTGTGGTTGTGTGTCTCAGGATGTGAGGGTCTGTTCTTGGTATGTGTGTCAACAGCGTGTGGTCTCTGATCTGTTTGAGGTTCTGTTTCTCGGGCCATCTGGTTTTACCTTTTCTTTGTCTCAGCATGTAAGGTCTCTGAGGCGTTTGGGGTTTATGTCCCAGGCTTTGAGTCTCTGGTCTCTTTGTGGGTGTAGGTCCCAATATCTGAAGTCCCCGATCCATTCTTTAGTTTATTTCCCAGGATATGAGCGCTCAGAAATGTTTGTGGGTATATGTCCCGGCATGGAAGGTATCTGATATTTTTATGTGCGTATGTCTCAAGGGATTGAGGTCTAAGATCTGTTTGTGGGTATACGTCCCTGGATGCTATTTCTCTGAAATACTCGTGGGTGTCTATCTCTGCTTGTGTGGTTTTTGTTCTATTTGTGAGTATGTCACAGGATGTGAGGTCTGTTCATTGGGGGTGTGTATTTCCTAGAATATAAATTCTCTGATCTGTTTTGTATGTACATCCAGGATGTGAGGTCCCTGATCCGTTTCGGTGTATGTGCCCCACGATTTGAGGTCTCTGATTTCTTTGATGCTCTGTATCCAGCATATTCTCTGAATTATATTTTGAGGTCTATACCCTAAGTCTCAGAAGGATTTCTGAATCCTAGATCTGAGGATTCTGAGCTTTTTCTGGTCTGCATTCCAGGGGTGAGTTCACAGAGCTGTTTGGGCAGCTGTGTGTACACTGTATGATCTCTGAGTTGTGTGGCCCCTGTGTTCAGAATACTGGTCCCTGAGCTCTTTTGGTTTGAGAGTTTCTTGACATGTTTGGGGGATATTTTCAGGTGCAGAGTCTCTTTCTTTTGGGAGGTCTCCGTCCCAGAGTGTGATACATCAGACTCATTTGGGATTTGTTCCAGGGTCATGGCCTCTGAGCTTTACATGGGGGGAGGAGGGTGCCCCGCTGGTGAGTTTTCTGAGCTGTTTGGAGGTCTTCATTCCGTGTGTGAAATCTCTCAACTCTGTGATGGTCTGTGCAGAGTATGGTGTCTCTGAACTACTTAGAAGTCTCTCCTCTCAGGTATGAGGTGGCAGGGCTGTTTGGGGTCTGTGACCCTCATATGGGAACTCAGGTGTGTTTGAGTATCTGTGCTCAACCCCTCCTAACTGTTTTGAGCCCATGTCCCAGCGAATGAGTTCTATGATGTGGGTTTTGTCCTTGGGTGTGATTGATTTATCGGAGCAGTTTCAGGATCTGTTTCGAGTTTAAGGACTTCCTACTGATGTCTTTATACTTTGGGGGGCCTCTGAGGTGCTTTACCCTCTGTGACCGAGAGTGTGAGCTCTCTGATCTCTGGATCCCTTGGTGTTGAGATTCCTAACTGTTGGGGTGTGTTTCCAAGGGTGAGGTGTAGCTCCTGTTGGGAGAGTCTCATTCCCATGGTATGAGGTCTTGGACTTATTAGCGGTCTGTTTCCAGGGTTTGAGGTCTCTGAGTGGTTTGGGGTTCTGTTTACTAATGACATCTCTTGGGTGTTTGTGGGGGGGGGGTCTTTGTCCAGGCTGTTAGGTCTCTGAGCTGGGGGTGGGGGTGCGTTTGTGCCCTAGGGTGTAAGGATTGTTAACTCCGAGCATTTTGGCACGGCATGTCTGATGTGTGAGCTGTCTGGCCAGTTTGTGGGTCTGCCTCCTGGGTTAGACGTTCTCTGGGTCATTTGAGAGCCTGTGTCCACAACGTGAGATCCCTAAGCTGTTGTGGGACTGTGTCCCAGTTACCGGGTCTCTCCTCTGTTTGTGGCAGACTTTGAACAGAAGGTGAGGTTTCTAGGCTCTTTGGTGATCTGTGTGCATGAGTGTCAGGGGTCTGAAATCTTTCTGGATAGGAGTACAAAGTGGGAGTTCCATAAATGGTTTAGGGGTCTGAGTTCAGGGTGTGATATTTCTGCATCATTTGGAGGTCTGTGGAGAGTCTGAAGATTCTGAGCTATTTGGCGATGTGAGCCTAGGATATGAGGTTTCTAAACTGTTAGGAGTCTACATCCAGGATGTGTGATCTGAGTTATTTGTGGTTGGTCTTACAGGGTGTGCAGTCTCTGAGCTACGTAGAGGATTCGTGTCCAGGTTTTCAGGTCTCTGAGCTCTTCTGTGAACCGGAGTGGAAGGCCTCTGAGTTGTTTGCGGATGTCTCAGTGTATGAAGGTTCTGAGCTATTGGGGGGACATCTGTGTCCAGTATGTGATGTCTCTGAGCAGGAATCTGTGTCAAGGGTGCAAGATATCTGAGCTGGTTTAGGGCCTGTGTTGCAGTGTATGTGATTTTGGAGCTCTCTAGTATTGTTCAAGGCATGAGGTCTCCGAGTTGGTCTGGTGGTCTGAGAAGAGGGTGTGGGGTTTCTGAACTGTCTGTTCATCTTTATTCCAGTTTGTAAGTTCTCTGAGGAATTGTGGGTCTTTATCCCTAGTTGTGAAGCTTTGTGTGTGTGTGTGGGGAGGGTCTGTAATCAGATTTTCAGGTCTCTGAGCTCTTTGGGTGTGTGGGTTACAAAGTGGGAGGTCTCTTAAGTTTGGTAGTCTTTCTTAGGCTGTCCTGACCGTGAACTATTTAGGGGTCTGTGCCAGAAAGTGTGGGGTCACTGAGCTGTATATAGATGGGTTTCCCAGGCTTGGAATTCTCTGAACAGGGTCTGTTTCTGGGCTGTGAGATCTCTATGCTTTTTGGGGTCTGCTTCTAAGACTTGAGTCTCTGAGTTGTTTGTGGCACTCTGCTCTAGGGAGAGGTCTCTGGGATGTTTGGTGCTCTACTTTCCAGAGTGTCTCTGAGCAGTCTGGGGGTCTGTGTCCAAGGTAAGTGGATTCAGAATCATTTAGGGAGCTGTGCTCAGAGTATGAGGTCTCAGTGTTTGGGCAGTCTGTGTCCAGGGTGTCCCATCTCTACTTTTGGGGGTCTGCCCCAGGCTATGAGGTCTCCAAACAGTTTGGGAGTTGACGATCAGGGTGTGAAGGCTCCAAATAGCTTGGGTAGCAGTATCCCAGGTTGCGAAGTCTGAGATGTCTGTGCATCTCTAGCCCAGAAAGCTCATTCTCTGATGTGGTTTGGGCTCTGAATCCCAGTGTATGAGGTGACGTTCGAGGTCTTGGCGCTCTTGGGGAGTCTGTCCCATAGTTCCAGTGCAGCCTCTGAGTTAATTGGGGTCTGTGTCCAGGTGCAAGATCTCAGAGCTGCTCGGAGATAGGTATCCCAGGGTGTGCAGTCTCAGAGGTCTAGGGTCAGTATCCAGGTATAATGAGGTCTATGAGCTGTCTGGAAGCCTGTGTCCTAGGTGCCCTGTGACGTCTCTGAGCCAATTAGGATTCTGTCACCTGTGTGTGAGGTCTTCAAAATAGGTATCTGTGTCACTGTGTATGAGGTCTCTTGAGCAAAGCAAAGGGCACTGGCTCACACTCCTGAGAGGTGATGAAAACAAGCTTACTGGGAATGTCATCTCTGTTCTCTGCTTTCTACCTTGGCACACACAGGCACCCAAGAACCACCTGCGGAAAAAGCTTCTCCCAGTACGCAGAGACTTTTTTCTCTGCAGTAGGTAGGCTTTGGGTTCAAGGCCTCGGAGAGCAGGGAGGGTCCAGCTCGAATTATATTTCTATATTTCTACTGTATTTATTTTTATGACCAGTGATAACAGTTGGTTCATTTAGACGGCAATAGATCTGGTTTCTTTTTTTAAGATTTATTTATTTGGAAGAGAGTGTGCGCCAGTGAGCAGCAGGGAGGGGCAGAGGGGGAACCCCAAGCTGACTCTGCACTGAACACAGAGCCCGACACAGGGCTCCATCTCACAACCCCAAGATCACGACCTGAGTTGAAACCAAGAGTCGGACGCTCAGCCGACTGTGCCACCCAGGTGCCCAGACTTAGTTTGCTCTTTCAGTGCATTTTAAAAAGCAAGCTTATTTTAGGTCACACAATCTATGACGACGGTGCAAGCGGTTCCTCGTGGCGAGCTCCCTTACCGCCGATGGCTGCGGTCTGAGAACGTTCCTGGGTGCCCCAGCACCCACCTTCTCGGGCCCCCACCTACACGAAGTCTTCAATCCCCACACCTTGGTTTGTTCAGTCACTGATTTGTTTTATTGATGCCCACCCCAGGCTGGGTAGGGCCAAGGGATATACAAGAGGAGAATCAGATTCAGTCCATGCCTGAAGGTCAGTCTGGGGGCAGGGAGCACGGACACAGACAGACACACAGACACACACACAGATCTGGCATCTGGCGGCAGGGCACACAGTCTCACGTAGGGGCACTCTGAGCACAGGTAGTCAGGGAAGGCTTCCTAGAGAAGACCTCACAGGGGAAGCAAGGGGTTAAGGCCGCCATCAAAGCCTCTGCCTTGTGTCTATTGGCGGGCGGGTCCCTTTGAGACCAGTGAACCCAAGGTGAGTGCAGAGGGCCTGGAGGCCAGGGCTGGCAGGCGGCGGTGACCTCCCTCACCTTACCGTACCCTCCCGGGTAAACCAGGCCTGCCCCCCTGCCCTTCTTGGCCTGTACTTTGCCTTCTGCCACGTGCGCCCTTTCCTGGGGTCCACCTCCATAGCTTCCAAGGCTTCCCTGAGACAATCCACGTGGATCAGGTGCTCTGCCCAGTGCCTGGCACCTCATCAATGCACATTTTTGTCCTAAGTGCTTATCTACAGCCTAGCTAGGTCTTGGTTCCAGCTCACAGAAGTCCCAGCAGTCGTCACGGCCCAGGTCAGGGCTCCCAGCACCCTCCACACTGTCAAGAGCCCCGGGTACCTTCCTATACGCACTCCGGAGGCCGACTTGAGAGCCCGCCCACCGTCAGGGCTGGCAAAGTCGGGCCTGCCCGCCTCACTAGTCAGTGGGCCATGGGCGCCCACCCCCCTTCCAGCAGCATGGGAGTGTCCACTTCTCGGATGCGCAACCCTGAAGAAGAGATCCTCTGGCTCTTAGGCCCAACACTAGCCAGCACAGGAGCAGAAACCAGCCCCAGCCCCAGCCCCAGGGATCCCCTTTCTTTCACTTGCACAAAGTTTCTGTGGCAGGGGAAACAAGAGGGCTGGGAACTCAGGGCTCTGAGGTCAGCCTGCCCTGGGGCTGCTTCCCCACACCCTTGGGGCAGTAGGAAGAGGGCCTGCAACAGACCCCTCAAGCTCCAGGCAGAAGCAGGTGCAAAAATAAACATCCTTCCGTTCTGGGGCCAGGCTGGGGCTCACCCCTCGGACCTCCTTGATAGGCCATGAATCTCAACCGCAGAAAGTCCTGGTGGTGAAAAATTACTTCTGAAGGTGGGTGGGGGTTTGTAAGTGCAACCCACAGATGGGGCTGGGATGGGGAAAGGGGACTCCTAGAGTCGGTCAGTCCTCCCCACAACCCCACATCCCCAAGCACGGGGCAGGTGGGGGTAGGTAGAGGCAGGAGGCCCTGGCAGTCATTCCTCAACAGGAGGGCAGCGGTGGGTGGGTGGAGCGGGCGGCTTTAGGCCCCCACTGGCAGTCTGGCCTCAGACTTCAAAGGGCTAGAAGAGGTATTTGCGGCAGGATTCAGTCCCACACTTGCATTCAATACGGACCCGCTTCTTGGGGGAGCCGGGGAGCCCGGCCAGGCCAAAGTTGGAGTCCATGCGGGTGCTCTCCATGTCCACGGGATCCACTGTAGATTCACAGCCAGGGAGGGTGGGGGGGGGAGGAGGGGACTTGTTAGAAGGCCAAGGTGAAGTGTCCCACTGCCCTTTTCACCATGAGACCCAGGAATCTTGGGTGCTGGGAGCACATCTGGGATTTGGGTCAGGAGGGAGTTGTGGGGTTGGTGGTTTAGAGATAAGGCCAGGGCTCAGCACTGGAGGGATGTTCAGGTGTTGGAAAGATGGCCAGGGGTTCGGGGTTTTGGAGAGAGGCAGGGTACTGTCAGGGGAAAGGCCAAATCAGAAGTCAGGAATGGTCACCTACACATCCAGAGGGGCACCTAAACCCTCCTGTCAAGGATCCCCCCCTTGAGTGTCTCGGAGGTGGTCTGTCAAGAAGGGGACTGGTTGGAGGCCACAAGAATGTCTAAACACTTGGAATGAGCCAGGCCAAGGGGGTTACGAGTGGGGAGGATTGGGGGCACTGGGGAAATTCAGATAAATCAGGAGGAGTGTCTTAACTCTTAAGCCAAACATCCTCCCCCAGGAGTCTTGGGAGAAGTCTGTAGGAGTATCTCAGGGGTGGGGTTCAGGGGTTGGAAATGAGGGGACCCCCAAGTGGTAGGCAGAGGTCCAGGAGTCCAGATGGGACACTGAAAGTCAGGAAGGGCCTCTTAAAGCTCCTCGGGGAGGGGTCTTCGTGTCCCATGTCACTGTGTGCCCCTGCCCTCAGTCCCTTGCCACCCCCACCTTGCATGTTGTAATCAAAGGTGAGCTCCTCGCCTGCCCGGATGGTTCTTGTGGCAAAGAAAGCGATGCGGGGCAGTCGCTCATCAAGGTTGTCTATGAAGACGTTGTACACCTGGAGGTTGGGGTCACACTAGGCGAGAAAGAACAGCGGGAGGGTGAGGAGGGGCCCCAGCCTGCTCCTCCCGACCCCCGCCCGCCTGTTGGGTACCCACACTGTGGTTGACAAAATGGGAGATGTTGCCATAATAGGCGGCATCCACGGTGTACACGTCCTCCACGTAGTCCAGGTCGAAGAGGTAGGTGGCACCCTGGCGGTCGTAGATCTGGCCCCGCCGCTCCGCCTCCTCTGAGGTAATGATCTGGGAAAGGGCCATGAGAGAGGGGAGAGCGGCCAAGGCAGCTCATGAAAACCAGCAGAGTTCCTGACCCCCCCCCCGCCCTCCTCCCCTGGGCCGGGAGAACAGATGAGCAGAGCTGGGGCTGGTTCAGCAGGGTTAGCAGGTATGGACACATAGGGGCTGCAATGCAGAGGGTCTGTCAGCACCCTGAGAAGGGGGCTGGGCCTCAGCTGCCCGCCACCCACCCCTCCTCAGGCCTCTGGAGGGCATGGCGTCTCTCACTGGTACCCGGAAGCCGGCCACAAGGTCCAGTAGTGAGAGAGACCCATATGAGACACGGGGAGGAGCTCAAGGGCAAGAAAAGGACCCAGGGCTCACAGAGAGCGGTGGGTGTTTGGGGGACGGAGAGGCCGCAAAGGGGCCCGAGGCGACGCGGGCATGAGGGCACGGAGAGGAGAAAGCGGCCTGGACTGGTGGGAAAGGGAGACGGAATGAAGGGGAGAGAGACTCAGACAAGTGAGCTGGAGGCAGAGACTTAGAAACGGACAGAATCTTAGTATGAAAGACCCTGGTCCTTGGGGCTCCTGGGTGGCTCAGTCATTAAGCGTCTGCCTTCGGCTCAGGTCATGATCCCGGGGTCCTGGGATCGAGCCCCGCATCGGGCTCCTTGCTCTGTGGGAAGCCTGCTCTCCCTCTCCCACTCCCCCCTGCTTGTGTTCCCTCTCTCGCGGTCTCTGTCAAATAAATAAATAAAATCTTAAAAAAAAAAAAAAAAACAAAAACAGACAGACCCTGGTCCAGAGAGCTCAAGACCCTTGTGGAGAGTCTGAGATGGCAAGAACGAAGCTAAGGCCAGAATCTCAGAGGGTGAAAGAAAGGAGGCAAGAGCACGGGTGAGTGCTCTCCCTCGGCCCTGATGCCACCTGGTGCCAGCAACTGGGGTCTAAGATAGCAGCAGACCTCTCCTCCTGCCCAGCTGGGTCCCTGGCTATCCTAGAAAGCCCCCGCCTCCCCACCCCTCACGGCCCCTCTTCCCCCTGGGCCAACCACCACAGCCTCCTGGTAATCCCGCAGCAGAGCCAACCACGCCCTGCTCTGGGGGATGGTCCCCTGAGACCCAAGCCTGCCCCCTCCTCAGCCGAGGGCTGCCTCCAGCCCGGGCAGATCTCCTTCTCCACTCCTGAGCTTCCTGCTACCTCTGCCCACCCCTCGAGAGACAAGCGCCCGCACAGCGCAAAGCAGGAACGCCCAAGTACCCTTTATTTTCACTCAGCTGCCCAGCCCAGTGACCTATCCTCTGTCCCGCGGTGGTCCTCGAGGCAACTCAAACACTCTGCCCCCCACACACCCCTTCTTCCCTCTCCTTTCGTCAGAGACCCACTGGCCACCACCACCCCTGCCACACGACGCAAGCCCAGACCTGCCCTGGCTTCCTGGCTCGCTCACCCTCACGCCAGCCACGACCACCCTCCACTTCCTCCGTCCTGGACGGCCGCGCTGGAGTCCTCGCCGTCTCCTCCCTGCCTCTTACACCAGCACCTCCGGTCTCTGCTCCCGGCCAAATCCTCGTCAGTGCCTTGAGAAGACCAAGGTCTGCCCCTCAGGCCACACGGCTCACTGCCCCGCACTCCAGCTCCATTCCGAGGAACCTGGCTCGCCCACGCTCCAAATGTGTGCTTGTTCGTTCACTTGTTGATTTCGTGGGTTTTTAGGAGGCCTACCCTGTGCCTGGTCCCAGCACTCAGGGGCCCGTGTCTGCAGGGGGGTGCCCACTGCAGTCCCAGTTGGGTGGCTCAGGGGAGACAACAGGAACCAGGCTTGGCCCTGGCCCTCCGGGGTCACAGTCTGGTGAAAGAGAGACGGACTCAGATGCCCGCAGTGCAAGATGCTGATTAGGAAACCCAGTGCTTCGGGGTCCCAGGGCAGGAGAAAAGCAATACGGCATCTAAAGCAAGCTACAGGTCACAAAAGAGCTTTGACACCAGTGTCTCCCGAGGGACACAACAGGAGCCACAGAAGTGTTCCGAGGAGGAGTACATCAAGGTCAGTCTCCATCCACCTCCCGAGAACACACGCTCCTTGTGGAGTCGGCACAACGGCTGTTACTTCTCTGCTGCCTTCCTGGGCCTCCCGACCCCCGGTGGCCGTGCGGAAGCTGCCGCCTCCCCGAAGCTCTCCGAAGGCCTGGGACTGAAGGGCAGCCTCCGCTGGCTCGCGAGCCTGCTGGGTGGTGTCTGAGCCAGCTTTCTCCTTTCCACATCCTCCCGGTCTCCATCTTCCCGCCTGTTCTGCCTCTACCTGCTTCCCGAGTCTCACCGAGAGTGAGTCACACGGGGAGCCCTCCAGGCCACAAACGGCTCCTTCTCCAGTCTTCTTCCCAGGCCCACTCAGTAAGGGCAGGTCTACCCTGAAAACTCGGGAACAGAGCAGGCCACGTCCCTGCTCCCTAGCAGCTCTCCAGAATGACTGGGGAAGACAGATAGGCTAGAAGCTGGCAGCCTGGAAAGGGTGTTGACAGTGAACAGGACCCAGAAGACTCCGGAGTCCAGCCGCTGCCCTGCCCCCATCTGGATAGGGGATCCTGAATGTTCTCTCCTTCTGCCTACTGCCTCGGCCAAAAAAACAAAAACAAAACAAAACAAAACCCTCCACCAGGTCTGGAAGCACACCAGTTTTAGACACTTGGGCCTTTTTTTTACCCACTTTGTTAGCTTGGTGACTCTGAGGCACGTTACTCTCTCTCTCTGAGCCTCGGCTCTCGTCTGTAGAATGGGGATGACCACGACGGTAACACCAACCTGACGGGGGCTGCTGTCAAGCTCCAGCGCAATCAGGGACGGGAACGATGTTTCTGTTCTTGACACTGAGCACTGTTAGGAATGGTTATGAGTACCAACCAGTCCTATCCCAGTCGAACACGCTCCCTTATTTTTATGTGCCCTTTCCCGAGAAAGGAAACACTGCTAATTAAATGATGACGTACCGTCATTTAATTAAACTGATACGCACCTTCGTTTCGGGGTTGGTAAAATATGAAGCAAATGCAGGTCTTAGATTGGATAAGCTAGGCTGTTGTTCTCTGCTGGGCGAGGGTGGATGTTCTGATGGAACATGGAAGGGTCCAAAGGAGAGGACGGGCAGCTCGCGTGGAGGGACCACTGGTGCAGAGGTGGGAGGGCACATGTCGTGTCCAGATTGTAGGATAGCTTGGCGACCAGATATGGGGTGCCTGCCCTCGATTATGGGACACCAGGTAGGGTTTGGGACAGCACCACGTAACCGAGTGAATGAATACTCCTATAATGAAATCTATGAATATGCACCCCAAGTGGGATAACTAGGCTACAAATCAGGCCCAGATCAGGTCTGGCTGGGTTTTCTGGCCATATGGGCTACCAAAGACTTTGGGTTTTCTGACTTGTAGACTGTAACGGCTGACATCTTTTGAAGACTTGCTGTTCAAGTGCTTCTTCCAAGTGCTTCACACATCATAACTCATTTAATTCTTGTAACAAGTGAATGATGTGGGTGCTATTACCATTCCCATTCTACAGATTGGGAAACTGAAACACAAAAAGGGTAGTGCCTGCCGCTCAGTGGTGGGAGCTCGGCTCCAACCTCCTGACCATTTGGCTCTGCTGCCTCCTCACAGGGGATGCACGAAGAGGAGTTTGGCTTTGGCAGCGTTTGGGGACCTATGGTGCCATCAGGAGGCCCCACGGGTCTGAGAGTGTCAGAACTGGGCCTGGAAGTCACAGAACATGGCAGGAAGGAGGCCAAGAAATAGCTTAAGGAGAGTGTTTGTGGAGCGGGAAGAGGGGGGACAGGGGTGAGAAGCCCTGAAGGCCCCAATGTTTTTACAGCATGGAACAGGACAGACACTAAGGAAGAACAGCCAGAACAGCACCCTGACCAGGGGACTCTGGAGTACTCGGGGGCTGCAGACTCTCCCTCCTCTTCACCTGTCAGGATCCTCTGTGTTGTAAAGAGCTTTTCCTCAAGACTGTCAGTACAGTGAGGCTGGAGACACTCCCTTCTCCCGGACTTCCTCTAGAACTGGCGGGCTCCTGTGGGGGCTGGACACCTCCAGACTGTCAGGGGCTCTGGAGTGTGCACATGTCCTCCTTCAGACTGGTGACACCCCTCTAGGCTGTTAACATCTCCTCCACTGTTAGCATCCCTTGGAGGTCTGGATACATCCCCCCAGAGTGTCAGGACACTGGGGGTATGGACACTTTCTCCAGGCTGTTGGGAGTTCTCTTAAGTGTAGACGTGATCTCCTTCAGACTGTCCCGATCCCTCGGGGGTGAGGATGCTGCTTTTTCCTGACTGTCAGGACAGTGTGGGTGTAGACACTTCCTAAGTTGGACTGCCAGGGTCCTGTGGAGTGTGGAGAGCTCGCTCTTCTCCTCCAGGTCACTCTGGGACGGAGACACCTCCTCCCACAAATTGTCAGGCCCCCTGCCCCAGACTGTCAGGAACCCTCTGGGGTATGGCCACCTACTCCCTCCTCCAGACTGGCAGGTCCTTCGACGTGTGAACACTTCTTCCACCAGACCATCGAGATTATCTGAGTGTGGACTTCTCGTCTAGACTGTCAGGGTGTGGACTGCTCCGCCTCTACATCATCTCTGCCCCCTGAGGCTATGACCCTCTCTGCTTTATGGTTCATTATTGGGAGCCTCTCCTCTCCATCAGTGTCATTACTACAGTGTGGACACCTTCAGGTGTGTGTCCCTTAGGCCAATTTCTGTCACTTCCCAACCATATCACACCCCTAAGAGACTGCTAAGAAATACAAAGGTATCTGGGGTTATCACCATGACAACACACTCACGGATCTAACTGGTCAAGGTCCAGGGATGTTAATTGTTCCCCAATGCGTGAGACAGTCCTACATAAAAAGAACTGCTCCACCCCAAATGCACACCACGTCCTACCTTAGAACATGACACTTGCTGTTACAGACACTTGCGGGTTATTCACACATACTCCTTTTGTTTTCCACCTAGGCGCATGGCTGAGTCACACTTCCCAGCCTCCCTCGCACCACGGTGAGGCCAGTGACTTGGCTCCAGCCAGTCAGTGTGGGCAGAAGTGATGGGCACTGTGTCCTAGCCTGGCCCATGAGCACCCTCCCCTTCCACCCCGATTCTCGGCCCACTTGCCAGCGATGCAGAGTGAGGATCAGGGGGCGGCTCTGAGGCACAGCAAAGGCTCAAGAGGGAAGGAGCCTAGGTGGCCACGCCACTGTATGCAAGGACACTACCCAAATACCCATGCTGGCCTGACACAGGAGCGAAGAGACTTCGAATGTGTGAAGCCACTAAGATTTGGGGGTTATATGGTATGGCAGCTAGCCTGCCTAGTCCAGCTGACCCTTGAACAACACAAGTTTGAACTAGATGGGCCCACTTACAGGCAGATTTTTTTCGATAAATACAGTATAGTACTGTAAGTGTTATTTTCTCTTCCTCATGACTGTCTTAACATTTTCTTTTCTCTAGCTGACTTCACCGTAAGAATACATTATCTAATACATACAACATATAAAGTATGTATCAATCCACTGTTTATGTCATCGGTAAGGTCAACAGTAGGCTACTAGTAGTTGCTAAGTTTCTGGGGAGTCAGAAGTTACAGGCCGATTTGACTACGCAGGGTCGGTGCCCCTAACTACCGCCCCCCCACCATGTTGTTCCAGGGTCAACTGTATACCTGGCCTGTCCCCAGTGTCCTGCAAGTCTGGAGGAAGAGGCAGCCAACGTAAGGCATGTCTACGTCCTACTCCAGAGTGTGCGTGTTCCGAGTAGTAAAAGGCGCTCCTCCTGGTCAGACACTGCTTGGTGGTAAGCTGAACCCTTGCGAAATGAGAAGTGGAGCCTTTCCAGGTGACGCAACCCTATGCTGAAGTACATGGCCTGATAAAAGGAACTCTGCCTGCATTTCGGTTCCCGCCTCCCTCTTTGCCAGGTACCCTTAAGAAGGCAACCCAGTCCAGAAGTATTTCGCTGTGCTTTCAACTACCAGCTGGAAACGCACGCCCCTGCCAGGAAGTCCCTGTCACACTCAGGCCAACCGCCCCCCACCTTTCCCCGGACAGGAAAAGCAGGGAAGCTGCAGGCACACAGTGAGGCGAGCTGGGCGCACGCGGTGGGAGCATGTGGCCGGAAGAGCTGCCCGCGCGCGCGCGCGCGCACGTCGGGGCCCGGCTCCCTACCTCTCCCACGTACTCCATGACGAAGCTGTTCTTGCGGATCTTCTCCAGCGTGCGGACGCCCCAGCCGCGCCCGTCGTCCGTGCGGAAGATGCAGAGGTCATAGCGGATGCCCTTCTGCACCACGCGGTTGGGGCAGTCATAGCCGCAGCGGCAGCGGGAGTTGCACTCGTAGATGGGCAGGCCGGCGCGCAGCCGCACCTGACCCTGGTCGTTGTAGGCAAACTTGTGCAGGGACGCCCCGGGGCAGCAGCCTCCAGCGGGGGCCCACAGACAGTCCTGGCACTCGCAGCCCACCGCCACCTGGTTGAGGGTGATGCCCTCACCCACACGGTACTCGTTGATGTATACGAAAGCCCGCGGGGGGCCGTCCAGGTCCACCTCGTTCTCCACGGTGATGCGTCCCAGGTGGCTGCGCTTGGCATTGAGCTCCTGCTCCCAGCGCCGGAGCGCCCGCCTCTGCTTGGCCTTCTGTACCAGGTAGTTGGCCAAGCTTGGGTCCAGGTGCCGGGGGGGCTTTGACCGGTGGTGCCGCCGGAGCAGCTCCCTTTCTAAGTCCTTGTGGAACTGCTTGAGAATGCGCACGCACTTGAGATTCTGCCGTGGCTCCCAGGTGCTCTCGGAGTCTGGGTATCCACGCCATTTTACCAGGTAATACTCTTGTTCCTGTTGGGGGGACCAGGGGATGGGGGCACCGTAAGCGGCCATACCCTTGGCCCAGCCCTTGTGGGACTTCCATCCCAAAGCTGGTGGATCGGACCCAAACCACTCCCGGCACCTTTTCTGGAATGACTCTATGCAGTGGTTACAAAGCGCGGGCTCTAGCCTGAGGATCCCTAGGTTCAAATCCCACACTCCCCGCTACCACTGTCCAAATTCCAAGTTTTAATCTAATCTACTCCCTCCTCTATCTTCCCTCTCATCAGCCCCCTCCTTCTAGCTGTTCAGGCCCCAACCCTTGGGAGTCACAACTTTCTTAGTCCCCACATCCACCCTCAGCAACTCCTGTCAGCCTCACCTTCAAACTACATCCAGAATCCAACAACTTCAAACCAACGTCATTGCCACCCCCATCATCGCTCGCCTGAATTAGAAGGTAATAGGCCTCCTCACCAGTCTCCCCAGTCCCACCCTTGCCCCTAGTCTGTTCTCCACTCAGGCGGCAGAGGGATATTTTCTTGCAGAGAGCAGCTAGAGAATACTATTTAACCACACAGATTCTACAGGTAGACACACTGTGTACAAATTCTGAATCTGCAGCTCCTTGGCCAGGTGGCCTTCGCAAGTTATTTAACTTTGCTGACCCTCAGTTTCCTCATCTATAAATAAGAAAAAAAAAAAGCTGACATTTTTCTAGCATTCTGTACACAGCAGGTACTATTCTAAGTAACTTCAACGTTTTATTAACTAATTTAACCCTCACAACTCTGTATGAGCTAGATACTACTAGTCATCTCCATTTTACGGATGAAGAAAATGAACCACAGAGAATGTGGGTAAGTATCCCAGGGCTACAGGGCCAAAATTTGAACCCAACCATACTGGTTCTAGTATGTTCTCTTTATCCTGCTGTTGCCTCCTCTGGCAATGGTAACAGTTCCCATTTCACAGTGTTGCTGGGGGGATTAAATGAGTTTCTGAGAGGAAGTGCCCAGCACACTGAAAGTGCTCAATAATTGCTAGCTATCATCCGCTCCCTTCCTGGGCTCAGCACCTCAATCTTTGCAACTGGTTTGTATTCCTATGGAGGTGGGAAGAGAGACTTAGTTGGGGATTCATTCTGGCTCCTACCCCCCTGAGAAAGCCACCTCGTTTCCTCACCTGCAAAATGAGGATGATAAGAAGTCCTACTAAACCTAATTTTTTAAGATTAGAGGAGAAAATTCCCTTTGGAAACAGATGCAGGCAGTGGGGGTGGGGGCAAAGGGGCAGCAAGCCATCTTCCTTGAGACACCCCTGCCCTGGCCAAGGTCACCCCAGACTCACGCGGATCTTCTTGTAATCACACAGGTACTCGACTTCAAAGTCATAGAGATTCCTCTTGGAGATGCCGAGGGCAGGGCAGGAGAGCTTGGCCAGGCGGCACAGGTCCTGTAGCTGATTCCAAGAAGACTTGCAACACACACTGCAGCCTAGAACACGGAGAGCAGAAAGAACTTAATGGGCATCCTGGCGAAGCCATGGGTCAAAGGGGACCCCAAATCCTCTCTGGGACTTCCAAAGGACTGCCTCAGAGTCAGTGAGATTTAATCCACAGGCCTTCCCAATGCTGACACCCTTCTACAACAAAAATGTGCCACTTCTTCAACCCCAGTGCTCATTCCAAGGCTACCCCTGGAGCAGTAGGCCTCAAAGTGGGATCTGCTGGATGGATTATCCTAAAGGAATCTATTCCCAGAGCTTCCAACTCCCTCCATACTATTCCTAAAACTGCCCGCAAACGGGCCTAGGGTTCAGGACCTAATCATCCCTCTCCCCACTTTGCAAAATAAAGAGAACAAACCCCCCCCATCTCAGTAGGGTGCATTGCCCCAGGGGAACTGGTGGGGATGGGATTACAACCTGTAGGCACCAAACAAAGGCTTAACTGGAAAGACTGGTCCGGAATCCCTTATCTGAAACTCCTGGGGCTAGTTGTGTTTAGGAATTCAGATTTTTTTTTTTTTTTTTTAATTTTTACAAGTGTAGTTCTAGGTATGCCCCAGACACTACCTAACACCCCCAGTGTGGTCAGGGGCATCAAGCCATAATCAAACACATTAATAATTCTGCAGCAAAAAATCTGAATTTTTACATTAAATAGGAGAAATAAAGAGGCAAGACAGTCCCACCTTATCATCTAGTTTTGCCACTGAATGGTGCCAAACTTAAGTTTTCAGAATTAGGAAGAAGAGATTGTGGAATGGTATTAGATTTCAGGAAGCTTCCTTGAATGATTAGCCTGGGTCCCTTAAACCTGCAAGGTATATTTTTTCACACTGCATTTTGGCTGTCTCATCTACATTTCTGTGAAGGGTAAAGCCCACCCAAAGGAGTATGCTCTGAATTCAGGAATCAGCAAAACAGCATAGGTTAATGACGATTCTTTTCAATATACCTGGAATGTTTCTGGGGCTATCAGAAATTTTTAAGATGCGGATTTTTTTAAAAAGAATTCTGATTCAAGGCACAATGTGCTTTAGAAGCCATTTTATCAAATCATTCCATAGAACACTCATTCCAAATGCAGTCAGTCCTCATCCTATCTTTAATATTTCCTACCTCCCATTACAAAAATCAAACATCGGAACTCATAATGAAATACTCTAGACGTCAACCTGAAAACGTACAAGAGCTTTGCAGAATTATTTCATGTACACCCCCCCCCCCCACTTAGGCAGGCCTAGTGGAGACTCAGCCTGTGCCCACGCTTTCCTCTCCCTATGATGCCCCTCCCTTTCAAACCCCTTAACTTGCATTCGAAACCCACTAAAGTGGTCCCAACTAACCTCTCCAGCTGCTGGCTCCGCACCGACCACAGGTGGATTCCTACCCCTCAGAGGTCCCCCTCACACCGTGGAACCCATCCTCCCCGCAGCTTTTCTCACCCAGAGGAGCCCACCCTCCCCAACATACTGGAAAAGTCACCCCACTTCCCCTGCACACGAGGGAGTCCAGCTCTCCTATTAGAGAAGCCCCTTTCCCCTCTTCCCAGGGGAGTCTTCTCTACAGCAAACCCTTTCCCCATCACGCGGAAAGGAGGTGCCCTCACCCTGAAGAGTCCTCTGTACCCCCACTCTGAAAAGAGGTCCGTCCCCTTCCCTTCCCTCCCCTTCCGGCGTCTCGCGTGGACACCAACCGGGTAACGGTCACCGGCGGCCGATTTTCCCGCGCGCGGGCGCGGCCTCCCCGACAAGCCCCCGCGCGTGCGCGCGCCGACTGGTCGCGATCAGAGGCGCGCGCCCCCCTCCCGCGTCCCCCACTTAGCCCCGCGCCCGCCGCGTTCCGAGGCACGCGCCCCCTCCCCTCAGCCCCGCCCAGCCCCGCGCGCCAGGCCCGGGCTCCCTGAGCCCCATCCTTTCCGCGCCAGGCTTCCGGCTCCCGGCTCCGTGGCCTCGGACGCCGGGGCCCCGAGCCCTCAACGCCACCCCTCCAGCCCACCCGGCCCGGCCAGCAGGCCCGCGCCGCTGCCGCCACTGCTTCACCTTTTAAATTTTCCGCCATCTTTCCCCACGGCTAACGACATTCGGGCCTAACCGGCCTCGCGAGAAGAGAGCTCGCGCGGGCGTGGCCGAGAACGCGCAGCCTATTGGCCGCGCGGCGCCGCGAGCAGCGCCCGCGCGGACCAACCGGCGAGCCGTGACCGGACCCCTCCCCGCCACCCCGCTCGGTCCCGAAGGCGGATGCTCGCCAGCGCTTTCCCAGAGTGCGTCTGGGCGGCGGCGGCGGAGGCAACTAAGGTTGCCGGAGGCCCTGCCCGTCCGCCAGTCTGTCTGTCACGCTGTCAGCCAATCACGTTGTCAGCCAGCCGCACGGGGGATTCTCCGTCCTGTCAGACCCCCAGTTACCACCGTCAGTCAGTCGTCACCACATTTTAACCCCAAGCAGCCCGTGACTCCCAAGATGGGACTGTCGCCACGTACAGCTGCTCAGCCGGTCCCCAGACTCAAATCAGACAATGGGTCCATCACCACAGACGACTGTTTAGTCAGACCCCGACCCCCCCCGGCCCCGCCCCGCCAATTCACACTGTCTGCCAGTCAACAGCGGCACCCATTCGAGCCTCGGGCCAGCTGCGAGTCTCTCAAGGCAGACAGACGGCGCTAACAGCTACACTGTTAGCCAGCCTGTCATTGCCTCCGGCGGCCCCTTTTGCACACAGCCAGTCAAGCAGCCCGTCTCTCCGTGTACTCTTGCTCCGGGGGCAGCTCCGAAAGCCCCAGGGGAAACTGTCTCACAGCCACCAGCCGTGGCCTCAGGCGGGCCGTGATTAGGTCGGGACAGGCTGTCATTGTCCGCATCTAATGTCGCCCTCTCGGGCAGACATTCTAGCCGCAGACATTCTAGCCACTGCTAGTTGGGCGATCTTTAATTCCCTCGGGTGACTCCTCATTCACGCCCTCAGCAGGCAGTTACTCCCTCACGGAAGCCTCCACGCCACCTGACAGTGGGTCAGCGGTCTGTCACTTCTCAGGGGAGGCATGCCCACCACTGGTCAGTCATCCAGTCAGTCTCCTCTGACCCAGGCGGGGCCTCAGGGCTGCTGTGGTTCCAACCTGGTACGGCCATCCAGCCAGGTGGCTACACTGATATTTCGATGGGTCAGCTGGCCTGTGACTCGTTCACTGCCCTTCGTATTGTCAACCCCCCAGGCAGCCATTCTCAGCGTCTGACGGGCCACACGGTCTGGGTGGAGAGTCACTCACCAGATACAGTTGCTTATCAGGCAGTGACAGATCTGGCCATCAGTCAGCCTGAAATCCCCTCAGGGTAGCCCTCCTTTACGCACCACCGGACCGCGGCGTCACATCCAGACACACTCCCTCAGGCCAGACGTGACTCCCAGCAATCGTCAGCCATTCACAACATCCCGCCCCCCAGGCGGGCAGCAACAGCCCGGGCCATCAGTCAGCCAGCCTGTCAGTCCCTCAGGAGGCTGCCTGTCTTCCATGCTCTCAGACCACCAGCCCCAGCCGGTCCTAGGCCGGCATAATTTCGTTAGATATTCAGTACCTCACAGCATCAGGAAATTGCACCGTCCGTTCCTCAAACTGCCCCCCTCCCTGTGGGTCCGTGAGTTCTGTAGGCAACCAAATGATTATACAGTTAAGCAAATGGTTGTTCGGTCGGCCTGCCAGTCTAGCTGTGAGCTAGTTGGGAGAAATGGCCAGTCTGAAGTTCCCGCAGCCCCTGCTTACCGTGAGTGGAACAGCCAGCAGCATGCGCCCCACCACGCATCATCTTCCCTCTCTTTTTCCTTCTAGAACACAGTCAGATGCTGGTCCTCACATGCTCTCAGTCTCCCCGGACAGGCAGAACCCTCCTATTCCCAGAAGTCCAGTCCAACTCATAAGAATGGCTTAAGGCATGACTGAATCTGGAGGGGGTCATATGGGGGTCTGTGGGTGTTGGGCAAACATTCCTTTGTTATTTTACCAGCAAGATTGGTTTATTCAGGACTGGCTGAGAATTGCAATGCAGGACAAGCAAGCTATGGCAAAACCATATGCAAGTCCAATAAACAAAGGAGAGGAACATTATGTTATGGAGGAGGAAGTTGGGAGGGGTTGTTTGGAACAAAAGTCTGTTGGAGAAAAGCAAGAGTTCATAGCCATGATGGTTTCTCAGTGGCTGAGCGGCACGTGTAGTCAATTTCTTATAGGAGCTACGATGTATATCTTTCCCTCGTGGGGGGCTTGTAATTGACCATTCTTTCCTACTGAGATACTTCTGTTGGGTCTGTAATTGATACTTTTTGCTCTAATTGACATTGAGCGGTAGGTTTCCTCTACCAGCCTCCCCTTCTAGCATCCTGAGTCCATTTTAGTAAGGTTTCCCTTTATTAATTTTCATACTGTGGTCCTCCCCAAACAGTATATATAACAGTATATATAATGCAGTGGGTAAAGGCTTGGGTCTTGGAGCCTAGCTACCCCAGTTCAAATCCCAGCTCCACCGTTTACTAAATTGTGTGACCTCAGGCAGTTTCTTCATCTGTAAAACCTCAGATGAGTGACCTTGGGGAGGACATCTCCCGCTTGTGTGGAAATGAATCTTTCTGGACTAGCATCTGTCCAGGAGACCTCAAAAGTAAGAGGCCACCCTGTTCTTCTTGTGTCCCACTCCCAGCCACTTGTCTGTTCATTCAGCATTAATTTAGTGCCAAGTCTATATTGCCTTGCCCAGTGCTGGGGCCAATATAAGGTCTTATCCATTCCGAGCTGTACAGGTTTGACCTGTTTTTAATGTAAACCTCGTACTCGAGTGTACCACACATACAGAAAGAAGGCACTGACCATGGGTGATCAGCGTCACGAGTTTTCACAAGCAAACATACACGTGGAACCAGAACGCAGGTTAAAGGAACATCCCCAACCAGATTCCAGGAATACTTAAATCTGTAACATCTCTGAAATCTGGCTGCATCCCCCAGGCACTGGTGAGTCATAATTTAATTCGCAGTACTTTTTTGTCTTTCTTGGTGATACATACAATGATGGTGCATTTTATGATCAAGGGTGACTCCGGACCAGTCAGTAGTAGGAAGAACAACAACAGCAGTATCTAGTGTTTGTAGATGCCTCAAGGAGCCCGGCACTTTGCAGACACTTGAATTCTCTCCGCAACCCCGCGAAGTATGCATTTTTAGTCTCAGTTTAAAGATCGAGAAAACTGAGGCCCAGAAAGGTCAAGCCACTTGTCCACGGTCAATTCTTTTCCGCCAAGCCCGTGCCTGCTGTAGGCAGCGCTCCTGGGGATTCAGAGGTTGTGTAATATAAGGTCTTCTCCAGGACCCCCGTACTGAGGGGGTCCCAAGACACCCTGATTTCTGGGGTTTCCTAGCAGGGAGTGGGGAGGCAGGTGAGTGATAATGACAGGCCCTTCCTAGACTCAGCTCACCCCTGGCGACCTGGCCAAAGTGGGGTGGGAGTGGAAGGTGAAGCACAACGAAAGAGTTAAAAGGAACCCGAGACTCCCTCCTTCTTCTGCTTCTGTGGCTACAGGGGAATTTTTTTTTTTTTTTTAAGATTTTATTTATTTACGTGACAGAGAGAGACACAGCGAGAGAGGGAACACAAGCAGGGGGAGTAGGAGAGGGAGAAGCAGGGGGAGTGGGAGAGGGAGAAGCAGGGGGAGTGGGAGAGGGAGAAGCAGGGGGAGTGGGAGAGGGAGAAGCAGGCTTCCCGCGGAGCAGGGAGCCCGATGAGGGGCTCGATCCCAGGACCCTGAGATCATGACCCAAGCCGAAGGCAGTTGCTTAACGACTGAGCCACCCAGGCGCCCCTACAGGGGAATTCTTAAGAGCAAAGCCAGCTCCCACCTCCCACACCTCTACCCTGGCCCTGGCTCTCCTTTGCTCCCTCCTCTGACCCCCAGCCTGCACCTCAGATCGTTTGAAATTCTTCCACTGGTCTTGCAGATGGATGAAGCCTGTCCTCTCTGGATTCCTCCTCACTGTTATCTTTCTCCCCACTCCCCTCCTCCTCCTCTAAAGGTAGGATACCTGAGGTCTTGAATCCACCAGATTTCAGAAATGGAAAGGAGTAGACACCTCTGCTAGGGCTCTGATGTGCAAGAGCTTCTAATCACTCCCTTAGAAATAGCTTTAAACACCAGGGACAGGGGCGCCTGGGTGACTCAGTTGTTAGGCATCTGCCTTCGGCTCAGGTCATGATCCCAGGGTCCTGGGATCGAGCCCCGCATCGGGCTCCCTGCTCGGCGGGAAGCCTGCTTCTCCCTCTCCCACTCCCCCTGCTTGTGTTCCCTCTCTCGCTGTCAAATAAATAAATAAAATCTTTAAAAAAATAAATAAACACCAGGGACAGTTTTGCGTTGCTCCTTTTTTTCTGGTGAGTAATTCCTAGAAGAGGAGGGGGAACCCAATGGGATCTCAGTTGCAAATCAGTTACATATTGTTACCGCCCTTGTATAGATAAAGAAACTGAGGCTCAGAGGTGGGGCATCTTGCCCAGGTTCTAGAGCCGATCTGCTTGAGTCTTTGCCTCTTCCACTGCCACTGGCCAGGACTTGGTTTGCACTGAGAACTAGGCAGAACCAAATTTTAAAATGGAGAGAGGGGTCCTGCCCATCAGGATCCTGGTGTGTGAGTTGTGTGCATGGGAGAGTAAGTCTGACCATTGAGTATTCTCTTGATCTAATATTGTGCCGATTGGACCTTAAAAAAAAATAACTAAGCAAATAACTGAACGAATAACTCCTGCAAATTCACCATGTTTAACCTCACACCAAACTTTTCCCCCACCTCAGGGCCTTCGCACAAGCTGCTCCTTCTGCCTGGAATGCCCTCCCCCCAAAGATTTACTGGTTGACTCCTCTCTCTTTAGGTTCTGCACGACTGTCACAGCGTCCTGGTGGCCTTCCCTGGATGTTCCATCTGAAGGCCATTCCCCCTCAGCATATCACAGCCCTTGTCACCATCTGTAACTATCTTTCATTTCTATTTGATTCCTGGTTTCATATCTGTCTCCTCCACTAGAATGTTGGCGTCACTAGGTTTTCTTCCCACGGCTTTAGCTCCAGCCCCGAGAGTAGTGCCCAGCAACAAATGTTTGTGGGAAGAAAGAAGGGCAGAGGGGCGCCTGGGTGGCTCAGTCGTTAAGCGTCTGCCTTCGGCTCAGGTCATGATCCCAGGGTCCTGGGATTGAGCCCCACATCGGGCTCCCTGCTCCGCGGGAAGCCTGCTTCTCCCTCTCCCACTCCCCCTGCTTGTGTTCCCTCTCTCGCTGTGTCTCTCTCTGTCAAATAAATAAATAAAATCTTTGAAAAAAAAATAAAGGGCAGAAGGGAACAAAGAAATAAATGAGGGAACAAATGAGTGAATAAATAAATGAATGAAATGGGATAGATGAATAAAAGAGACTTTGGGGCTACAGGACCCCAAATTTCCATATTTGGAATATAAACCAACTGAGATTTAGAGAAACAAAAAGATAGTTATTTTATTTTGGTCTCAAAATCCTTATGTGAGGAGAACCGAGAAATTCTGTATAAAAAGGGGCCCTGGCTCCTGCTAGGGTGAATGTTGGGGACCAGCTTTGGAAGGGTCGGTGGGGAAGAAACGGGGCCTGAGGGCCCTGGAGGCCGGGAGCAGAGGGCAGCGAGCTGCGGCTGCCAGGGGAGGGGGCTCAGAACAGGTGGCAAGGGTGACTCAGTCGTCCCACTCATCGTCCTCATCCTCTTCGCCGGCCTGGTCCTCCCCTTCGTCTGGAGGGAGAGAGAAAGTGGGATTCAGGATGGGCAGAAGGGTTCAAAGGCCAGGGGTGGGGTGAAGTTCCTGGGGTCTGAGAGGTCAAGACTCAGGGTTCTGGGGGGCTGAGGTCCCCTGGGGGCCCGTGCAGTTGAATGAAGAAGGGGCCCCTCAGAGGAGGGAGAGTGATGGTGTGGGCTGGAGTTGGAATGGAAGTTAATATCACTGTCAAAAATGTGGTGTCACACAAGGGTTAATGCTGGGTTTCTTTCTTAATGGGGCGAATTTAAGTATTACAGCGAAGGTGGAGTACATTACAATATTACTATTTCATAGCAGGCTAATGTTAATACTGTTGACCCATAATGGGTTATTGATGATCGCACTGTCAAAAGATGAGGCTTGTTAAAATATTGTCGTGTAATGGATTCTTACTAATCTTGTGGACCTACCCTGGGATTAATGTTAATGTTATCAGCAAAGATAGAGTGAATTCTATTATTGTTCCATGATGACAGTGTTAACACTGTCAAAAAGGAGATTGACACGAGAGTCATGACGGAGTGACTGTTACTATTGGTGGTAGCCGGTGGGGGTGTCTTCACTGGGAAGCGGGCTGGCCGTCCTGGCACAGGGCGGGCTCTCACCTGAGGAGTGGATGGCTCTGCTTCTCTTCTGCATCACGTGCATCAAGGCTCCCACCAGCCCTTCTGAGCTCTGAGGGGGAGGCTGCAGCGCTGAGCTCTCTGGGGCCCCGGGCGTCTGCAGCAAGCGGGGTCCAGCACAGAGGGTTCAAGGCCCGCGACAGGAGCACTCCTCCCTGCCCCTTCCTCATCATTTCCCCTCCCATACACTCCATTCCCCTTCAGGGTTCCCAACCTACCTCTCCCCACCGGCCTCCCAGCCCTGTCACTGAAACCCAAAAGCCTGGGGCCTCTGCGAGTTTCAGCCCTGGGCCCCAAGATCCTGACTTGCCCAGCACCCCCGAGTCCCAGAGCCCCCCCCACCAATCCTCCATCTCGCCCGTCTTCACCTTGTTCAGCTGAATTCCCTGCCGGATTTGATCCAAAAGTGCCCCCCGACCTCCACCAGGGGCCGGGCCCCCCACAGGCCCCAGAGCAGGAGGTGGGGGAGGGACTGGCCCATCCCCAGAGCTGGGTGGTGGGGGTGGGGGTGGTGGTGGTGGAGGCATGGGGGGCCCTCCAGCTCCAGGGGGCGGAGGGAGCAGTGGTCCAGAACGTCCAGTGGCTGGAGGGGGTGGTGGTGGAGGGCCCCCTCGGCCTGGGGGTGGGGGTGCCCGGGGAGTTGGTGGGGGTGGAGCACCTCCCAAAGGTACAGGGGGCAGTGGACCAGAGCGACCCTTGTTGCTCCCGATTGTAGGGGGCCGGGGGGCCTGGTTTCCTCCTCTGGATGGCGGCGGGGGTGGTGGAAGTGGCTCTGGCGGGGGGGGGGGGAATAACACAGAGCTATTGTTACAGTTCTCTTCAGAGCCTTGATTTTGCTCATTTGTAACATGGGCACCCCAACTAACCAACTCCTGATTCAAGCAGTGCAAGGGTACCCATGAGGACTGACAGACTGCAGTGTATCTCTTAGGAACCAGCTCCTAGGGCTGGAAAAGAAGGGGGGTGCTCACCCTGGCGCCTCATCTCCTGCCGCACAGCCTCCAGCCCGCCCTGGTCCTCAATGAAATCGTAGATAAGTTTGGAGGTCTCGGCATCCGTGAGCTGGGCCTCACTGATTCCTGCCCTGGAGAATAGACTCCGCAGGTCCGGGTCCAGGTTGTTTACCTGCCCAGGAGGAAAAAGGCGGCAAGGGCAGCGGTGGGGGAATAAGGTGGATAGGGGAGGGGCACGGATTATCATTGGGTCCACCCCAGAGGGGGATCTGAGTGTAGAAAGGGTGGGGTCTGGGGGTAGGTCTGAGCCAGTGGACCACGGAAGGGTAGGCAGGTAGTTAAGTGGGTCAAGGGGTCTTTGGAATTACTCACGTCAAATCCATTCTGGGGGTCCCACCCCACGTGGCTGACATGTCTGGGGGAGGTGAGGAGATCCCAGTGAAGCCCCACTGCCCTTCCTTCCCTCCCTTCCTAGTGAAGCCCTCTTGCCCTCCCCTGCCCAGAGGGACTCTGAGGGGCCAGAATTACTGGATGAGACCTAAGTGAATGAATGAGTGACTGAATGAGAGCAGTAGTTATGGAATTAGAAGGGGTCCATGGTTTGTACTGCCCATCTGTCCAAACATCCCTTTTTCTACCATCCGTACACCCATCCATTTGTCCACCTAGCCATTTGCATTCACCTGTCAGACCACCCATCTATTGTATATTTGTCTTTCTACTCATCTGCCCACATACATCTATTTACCTGCTTCTCTGCCAACCTGTCTTCACACATGCTTGTCCATCTACCCATCCATCTACCCATGTGCCCACCTTTCAATCCATCCACTCTTTTGTCTACCTATTCAACCACACACTTCTATTTATCCATTGAACTGTCCGTTCATCCACGCATCTGGCCACCTATCCATCCCCATCCACCTTCTCTGTGAACCAACCAGATATCCATCCATCTGTCCAGACACTCATCCACTCACCCATCCATCTACCCTCCCACTTCCCATTTACCCATTCACCCATCCATCCAACCACCTATCCACTCATTCCCCGACCAACCCATTCATTCATTCATTCATTCATTCATTCATCCAGCCATTCATCTACCCACCCACCAGCCCACCCAGGGTGGGACTAAGGGGAAGCAAGTGAGGTGCCTAGGGCGCAAAAGTTAAGGAGGCCCTCCCTCTCAGAGTCATGAACTGCAGTTGCATGACCCTTAGAATAACTGCCTCTGTAAATTTTGCAACATTAGTGCCTCACTTGCCTCTCCTTAGTCCTGGCCTTGCACCCAGCCACCTACTCACTCATCTACCTACCCACCCACCCATCCATCTTCCATCCTTCCATCCACCCAGCTCTCTTCCTGCCCATCTTTTCATCTGCCCACCCCCCCAACAGGGATCTGTGGGACTAGTGGGGAAAGGTTCTCACTTGAATCCACTTGGTGCACCAATATCAGCCTTGCTGATCTTCTTCTTCCCTGAGCGTTTCTTATCAGCTGGGCCAGGCCCAGGTGCTGGGAGCCCACGGTATCGTGAACTCGTGATGTCGGGGTTCTGGATGTCCACTGTTACTAGCCCCAGGGACAGTTGGCCAGATGCTGGGCCTGTGGGGAGAATAGGGTGATTGAGCCACTGACCTACTTACCTACCAACCAAAGCATAGGGGCAAGAGATAGGGCGAGTGTTGGGGGAATCTGTGTGTGTGTGTTTGATGGTCATGGAGGGTGTAGGTGAGGGGTCCAATTAGGGTTTATGGAGAAGTGGATGGGTGGGTTCCACAAACCATTCGTACCTTCACCAATTCATTTATTTATTCATCCACTCATGCTTTTCACTTAATTATTGATTCATTCATTCATGGCTCAGTAACCAATTAATTTGTTAAATCATTCATTCCGTCAGTCAGTCAATCATTGCTTTCTTCACTGATTGAAATGCTATGTCACTTATTCATTTACTTGCTGTTCAATTCATTCCCTCATTCATTAACTGAGTCAATCACCCATCCATCCATTCATCCATATATCCACATCCTCATTCACCTATATATCTGTACACCCACCTATACATCTATATATCTACATTTTCATCTTCCCATCAATTCATCCTCCACTCAGCCATCTATCCACCCACCCATCCACCCACCCATTTGCCCACTTATCTCTGCACTCCCCAACTACTCGTCCATCCACCCACTCCTCACCCATCTATCCATCTACTCCCCCACCCACCTGTCCACCCAGAGACACAGGGAAGAATCAGCACTCACCCCCTTGGTCTCCGCCTGGGTGTGGGGGCAGGGGTGGGATACCTCCTCTTCTCTCTGGAAAGATGGAATGGGTAGAGAGCTATTACAACCCTGCCATAGATTCCTGGGCTAGCCCCTTAGTACCCTCCTTGAACTTGAAGACTCACCTTCATTGGCTGGTGCTGGTGGTGGGAGTAGCTGGCGTCTATCTGTGGAGAGACAGGTGGACTGGGAACCAGAACCATAGGAGGGGCTTCTCCAGCTCCCCACTCTTGCACACACTTCTGCCCAACCTCCTTTCCTCCCCGAAGGCCTCCTCACCTCCACTTTGCCTCTGATTCCTTTTTTGGATCTTCTCCTGCACCAGGGCCCGGAAGGCCTGGGCCTCGCCCTCATCTGCAAAGTTCAGCCCTGCTTGGCAGGCCTGCACACATCTTGGGCTCAATAGCCTTCCAGGCGCCCCCCCACACACACCTTTCCCATCTCCTCCCCACACCCCACCTGAGGACCAGGGGTTGAGGGGTCACTCACATCTCCAGCAAAAGTGTGGAAGAAGGGGGTGGGAGTGGAATAGACCAACTGTGAGTACAGCTCCTGTTCCCAGAGCAGCCGGCCAGCCTGGAGAGGTGAGGAGGGGACACATTAGCAGGGAGGCATGTCCTGGGTGGCAGGCCTCTGTTATCTGGGCAAGGAGAACGGTGTCCTAATTTGGGGCCCCAGGATCAGATTGGAGACTTCCAGCTTATCATCAGAGTTAGGGGTCTAGATGTCAGGTGTGGAGGGTTGGGGTACCATATGGGAGTTAGACATTGCAGTTAGAGATTTGGATTTGGGATTCAGGGCCCCAGATGTGGGACTTGGGGGCTTGAATATGAGGGTTTAGGACTCCAGTCCTAGGAAACTGAGCCCATTCATAGACTCCATCTTACATCCTTCCTTTATGGGGGGCCTTCATCTGGGCAGGTAGGGCTCCAGTACTGGGAGTTGGAGTTGAGATTTGAGGTTCAGACACACAGACTTGGAAGTTTTGGGGGTGGGGGATTCAGTCAAGGTATATGCAATTTGATGTTTGTGAGGCAAAGCTATGGCTTAGGAGCTAGGCAAACATTTAGGGTCCAGGAGTTTTGACGGGGGGATTTCTGGAACCCAAAAGTTTGAGTTTAGAACAGATTTGAGGTTCAGGTAAAAATACAGTGCTCATTTTTTTTTTTTTTTTTTTGAGTTCATGAAACGGATTAGATTTAGGAGCTATACTAATAGTTGGGGGGTTATAAATCTTGACATGGGGATTCTGGGGTCAGTCATCAAAGACAAAGAAAGCCAAACCAGAGTTTGACCCTCCCACTTCCCATTTACCCATTCACCCATTCATCCATCTAGAGATGAAGTCTTTGGTTCTGGGGCTCAGGGGTTCACTGCTCTGTCCAAGGCCTTGGGGCTTTAGACACAGATCTGGGTTTGTGGGTTGAAAACTGGTTTGCACGTCCAGCGGGGGGATGGGGGTCACCTGAAGGCCATAAAGACGGATGAAGTAGGACTTCTGGGGGTTATCCTTCACGAAGCACACAGCCCCACAGTGCTCCTTGGTCCAGTGCTCAGCTCCAGGAGGTAATGCCAGGTACAGCTGAACAACGGCGGTGGCCAGTGTCTGGGAGGGAAGAGAAGGGCTCAGGGGAATCTGGTTAGCCAGAGGGTCTAGTTCTTCCTTGTCTGCGGCTGTCCTGGCTCCAAAGGAAGAGCCGAAGCCAGAGGGAAAGTAGACAGACATCGCAATCAAGATCTTCCTGGGATTGGTGAATGGGGGTAAGTGGGTTTTAGGAGAGGAGATGATGGAGAAGGGAAGGAAGAGGGGAGGAGGGGAAGAAAGAGGAGGAAAGGAGAACGATGAGGATGATGAGGAGGCAGAAGAGGAGGAGAGGAAGAGGAGGAAAGGGAGGGAGACAGGGAGGGCCAGGAGATCCCCAGCTCACCCAGCATTTCCGACCCAGCATCTCGAAGAGTCGCTGGTTCTCGTGGTCCTGGAGGAGTGTGGAGGGTATGTTCTGCTGAACCCCTGGTCCTCCGCGACCCCCAGACCTGCCTCCCACAGGGCCCCCACTCATGGTGCCTCCTGCCCTTGTCCTCTCCGGTCAGGCTCTGGGTGCAGGGTAAGAAGAGGAACTTCCGCAGTGCACAGGGGAACAGGAAGTACAAAAAACCACAAGGGAAACAAGTCCTCCAGGGGCCCCTGGGTGGGCCCGGCCTCCTCCTCCCTCCCTCAGACAGGCTTGGACCCTCCTCCCTCAGAATGGGGCCCTCCTCCATTTGGCTGGTTAAGACCCATCTTCGGGGCCAGCTCATGTCTTCCTCCCTCTTTCTTACTCCCTGAGGCCCATTTCCCTCGAACTGGCTCAGATCCTCCTCCCTCTGATTGGCTGGGAGCAAGAGCTAGGCCACTGCTGCACTTCTGCTGGAGGACGCTATGGTGGAGGGCAGTCCGGGGGCTGAGCGGCCTCCTTCCTCCCCAAAGCATCCAGCTGCTCTGGGCCTGAGGCCCAAGGCCCCTCGTGCGGAAGGGTTACCGTGTTAAAACTTTTCCTCTAATAACATTGAGTGCCTGGGATCCCCCCGCCGCTCGTGAGACCCCCAACAATGCACGGACCCCCAGCTCCCTTCCCCATCCCTTCCCCCTGCCTCCCCGCAGTTCCCAAATCACTTTCTGCTTCTCATCCCTTCACAGCATATGACTGCCTAGGCAACGTCTAGTTTAATCCCCCATTTTGTTTAATCCCCCGTTGCTTTTGAACCTTTAAAAGTCTGGATTCTTGAGGCGCCTGGGTGGCTCAGTCTGTTAAGCAGCTGCCTTCAGCTAAGGTCATGGTCCCAGGGTCCTGGCGCCGTGTCGTCGGGCTCCGTGCTCAGCAGGGAGCCTGCTTCTCCCTCTCCCCGATTGTGCTCTCTCTCTCTCTCTCTCTCTGTGTCAAATAAATAAATACAATCTTAAAAAATAAAATAAAAGTCTGGATTCTTCAGAGTCTTGCTTTTTCTCCCCCACACAATGCACTACGTTTACCCAATGTTGATGTAAGCCACCGAATGTATGTGCCCCGCGGTGTTCTGACCTCTGTAAATATTGACCCATTTAAATCCTCCTAACAGCCTACGGGACATACACCCTTACTGGGTCCATTTGCTCGTGGGAAGTGAGGGAACGGAGGCACGCTGATTTTCCCGGTAGCTCCCAGCCAGCAAGTGGCAGGGCCCGGATCCCACGCCAGGCCGGCTGGGTCCAGAGTGCACACTTTCCATCACTGTGCTCCGTGCCTGCTCTCTGGTAAGATCTGTATCTGCCTCTAACCGTGGCTGCTCCTGTTCACTGCTGAACAGTAGTCCAGTTGTTGGTGTGATTTGTTTAGCTGTATTCTCCTGCTAACGGATGTTAGGCCGTTCTGGCTTTGGCTGTTAGGAGCTACACTGCTGTGTTTGCTCCCTTGCACATCTCCCGGTCCACTCGGGCACGCATACACTCGGGACAGGAATCAGGGGGGACTTGTAGGGTTTGCCTATCTCTGACTGGACCAGATTATGCCAGGCTCTTCTCCCAAGTGGATGCTAGCTCAGTCCTCACGCCTCCCTGGGCCTCGGTTTACCGTTTGGGGACATGAAGCTCTTGGCCACATACAGCACAACTCACAACTCAGCTTCTGGAACCCACAACCCACCAGGCAATTTCGTACCTCTGGGCCTGGAACGCCTTCCAGCCTGTTCGTGGGGCAAGGCCCTGCATTGTTCCTTAAAAAGCCATTGCAGGGACACCTGGGTGGCTCAGTCAGTTGAGCGTCTGCCTTCGGCTCAGGTCAGGATCCCAGCGTCCTGGGATCGAACCCCATATCGGGCTCCTTGCTCAGCGGGGAGCCTGCTTCTCCCTCTGCCTGCTGCTTCCCCTGCTTGTGCTCTCTCTCTCTGACAAATAAATAAAAATTTAAAAAAAAAAAAAAAAGCCATTGCTGGGGCACCTGGGTGGCTCAGTCGTTAAGCGTCTGCCTTCAGCTCAGGTCACGATCCCAGGGTCCTGGGATCGAGCCCCGCATCGGGCTCCCTGCTCAGCGGGAAGCCTGCTTCTCCCTCTCCCACTCCCCCTGCTTGTGTTCCCTCTCTCGCTGTCTCTCTCTCAAATAAATAAATAAAATCTTTAAAAAAAAAAAAGCCATTGCATTCATTCATTTTAACACTGCTCAGTGTGCTCCTGCCGGGTGCCAAGCCTATCTCCAGGATCTGGCACAAACTAGACGCTCAATAAACGTTTACTGAAGGAATCAATGAGGGATTAGTGTCTAATTTGATTTAGTGTTTTCTGAACTTTTTCTAAGTGCCTTACATTTATTAACTCGTTTCACCTTCACAGATGACCCCATGAGGTAAACGCTACTCTTATCCCCATTTTACTGATAGGGAAGTCGAGGCCCAGGGAAGTAAGCTAACTTGCCCAAGATCACCCGGCTCGTGAATGGTGGAGCGGAGGCCAAATATGTGAGAAGTGATTCCTAATCTGTCAAGTGTCACATGGGGGCAGAGACAAAATTCTTCCGCTCTTTCTCTGCCTTTTGTTCTCCACCTTCCTCTTCCTTCTTTCTCTGCCCCTAGATCTGTCTCCCTTAAGTCTATACCAGGGGGCCTTAAGCCTCTGCTACATTTGCATTAACATTTAAAACTTCTGGGCGCCTGGGTGGCTTAGCTGGTTGAGCGACTGCCTTCAGCTCAGGTCATGATGCCGGAGTCCTGGAACGAGTCCCGCATCAGGCTCCCTGCTCAGCGGGGAGTCTGCTTCTCCCTCTGATCCTCTCCCCACTCACGCTCTCTCTCACTCTCTCTCTCTCTCTCAAATAAATAAAGAAAATCTTTAAAAAAATAAAATAACATTTAAAAGTTATATATTTCTGGGGTGCCTCAGTGGTTGAGCGTCCGACTCTTGGTTTTGGCTCAGGTGGTGATCTCAGGGTCATGGGACCGAGCTCCGTGTAGGGCTCCGTGCTCAGTTCGAGGTCTGCTGAAGTTTCTCTCTCCCTCTGCTTCTCTCTCTCTCTCTCTCAAATAAATAAATAAATCTTTAAAAAAAATTTTAAGATTTTTATTTCTTTATTTATATGACAGAGAGAGAGCACAAGCAGGAGGAGTGGCAGAGGGAGAAGCAGACTCCCCGCGGAGCAGGGAGCCCGATGCGGGGCTCCATCCCAGGACCCTGGGATCCTGACCTGAGCCGAAGACAGACGCTTAACCGACTGAGCCACCCAGGTGCCCACAAATAAATCTTCTTTTAAAAAGTTATATATTTCCTGTTCTTCTAAGTAGCAGACAGGTTTAAAATGTATACTCTTCTCTAACTAAAAAACCTAGAGTTTTGTTAATTTAGTCCCTAACAGAATGAGTTTCCCCACCCTGGAATATAGTGATTTGGTAATCATTTTTCAGATTATCCAAATTATTGAATTACTTTGTTGACCTGCATAAGGAGTTGGGAGCTGGCTTATTTCACCTTTATGTATCCCCATCGGTTCTTGCTTTTCTGCACTGGATGACAGTCTTTGGTGACGTGATGCCCTCAAAGGTAATTTGCTCTCCAGGGCCTTCAAATAGATTTAAGAAGAAGAACAAGAACCTTAATTTAGCTTTTATGGTTCTCAGCAGGAGGGTAGGTCGAATATGAGTCAGCCCAACACAGCTGGGAGCAGCAGTTCGAGCTTACTTCTTAGTAAGCCAGTGAATACCCAGAAAGCCCCAAGAACCAGGATATATCCAGTAACTTAGACCATCCTGATGTCCCTCCGCCACCTCCTCCTGCCACAGTCCCCCCACCCCCCGCCCCGGGGTCACCAGATGGAGAACCATTTCCTGTTTATATCCTGTGCTTATTTTGCTTTATTCTGAGAGGATATTGCCTACAAGATCCTGCCTGCCACACCTCAGGCCCTGAGTAGGGAATAAGAAAGACACCGTCAGTGATAAGACATGGGGTTATCTTCCCCACTTTGGTCCTACCGCACGACTGAGTCCACAGAAGAGACTAGGCACACGTAGGGTCGGGTCCTACCGCTGTCCTCTAGGACCAAACTGAGGCCAAGATGGCAACATTTTCTTTGCCACGCCAGCCTTCTCCTCCCCTTAGCCCCCCTGCCGCCCATGGTCCTCTGGACCCCGACTGAGGGGTGCTCCCTAGGGACAGGTGGAAGGAAGCAGCAGTGCCCAACCCTCTGACCCAATCCTTTGACCATCCTGGAATGACATTCAGGTACATGACAAGTCTCGGTGGTGTGGGGCTGTCCCCCAGCATCCTAGGCCCCTGCCCATTCAATGCCGGAGCACCCCCGTCATTGTGACAACCGAACTTGGCCAACCAGGAATTTCTAAAACACACCCCCCAGGCCAGGAAGGAACGTGACCCTTGTCTGTCTTGTTCATCGCCGTATGCCCACCACCCTGGCACAAGGCACAAGACCCTGCATGCTGTTCAATCAGTATTTGTGGAATAATCATCCTATAGTCCAGCTATCTGTGCTGTGATTTACTGCCCTCTCTTCATCCCCCGCTGCCCGGGGAAAGGGGGAAGAAAAGAACTCAGTGCAGGCGCCAGCCTCTCTCACAGAGGTGTCTAAACCGTTCATGGATGCTACGGGCAAATGGGTGCTTTCTTAGGGGTGCTCGGGAGGGGGGCTGATTTCTAGTTCTGGTGGGGGTGGAGTGAGGATGGGGGCACACAGAAAAGCAGAGACACCTGGAAAGATAAGAATGGCTCAGTGGTGGGGCACCCGGCCGGCTCAGTCGGTCAAGCATGTGACTCTTGATCTCAGAGTCATGAGTTCAAGCCCCACGTTGGGCAGAGAGCTTACTTTAATAAAAAAGGAAAAAAAATGGCTCAGTGGTTAGAACCACAAATTCTGGAGCCCTACAGCCTGGCTCTGGCTGTGCCACTTATGAGCTGGTTTTTTTTTTTTTCTTTAAATATTTTATTTATTTATTTGAGAGCAAGAGTGTGTGTATACAAGTGGGGTGGGGGCAGAGGGAGAGGGAGAAGCAGACTCCCCACTGAGCAGGGAGCGGGATGCGGGATCATTCTTGTTCCCAGGGGCCCAATCCTAGGACCCCGGGATCATGACCTGAGCAGAAGGCAGACGCTTAACCAACTTGAGCCACCCAGGCGCCCCCACTTAGGGCTGTTTAAAGTCTGGGAGCCTCTCAGTGCCTCCCTTTTCTCATCCATAAAGTGAAGATAATAGCAGTTAAGGTTGCTGGGAAG
>NC_138385.1:69612792-69627191 GCF_054177405.1 Leptonychotes weddellii
GCCCCCCCCCCCCCCCCCCCCCCGGCAACCTGGGAGGTCCCACCCACCACTTGCTTCCTGCCCTATTCCCCGAACCTGCACAGGAAAACTGCCAGCCAGCCCTCCCCTTCCCTTCTAGGTTTGTGGCTGCTAACCTCGGGCCAGCGGGGGAGCCAAAGGTCCCCTTCTAGTCCCTACACTACCCACCCCCTCAAAGTCACCAACTCTCCCTAGACAGGTGCTCGCTACTTCCCTGGACCGCAATGTTTGTGACCCCGTGTCCCTTCCCTAGTCTGTGACACCAGAACTGTGCACACCGAGCGTGTGTGACCCCTTGAGGGTCCAAATCCCCATGTGTGTGACTCCAGGAGCATCTGTGCGTCCCAAGGGCAGCCCACACCCTTGCCCATGTGAACCCCCAGGAGGGTTAACGCCGCAGCCTGGAACGACCCCAGAGGGGCGTGGGGAGGAACGCGAAACGGAACAGTCCGCCCAGGACCGTACCACTAGGAAGGGGACGGCCACCTGACAACATACCATTTGTTTGTGGGGGAGGATTGCGACAGCTGTCTCAATCCCTAATAGAGAGGGAATGTCGCAATCTTGCTTGTCCCAAGATTCCCGTCCGGTCCTCCTGACTCCCACCCGCCTCGGGCGCGCCTCACGCTCTGGTCGCGCCCTCGGCCTCGCTCACATCCGCCATCTTAATCACTCTCACCGCCCCCCCTCCATTCCCTAGAAGCCGCTGTCAGTGTACCCGAGCCCCCAGTTGGCTCGGCGGGGGCGGAGAGCAGGCTCGGAGACTGCCGTGGGCTCTGATTGGTCGATGGCCGAATTCTCACCGGGCCTCGGAGACAAACACGGCCCGCCTCCGCTCTCGCGCGCCGGGCTCCCATTGGTCACGCGCTCGGAGCATGTGCAGTGGATGCCAGACCGCGGTGCCGGGCCGCTGAAGCAAGGCTTTGGGAGATTTCGCATCGCGGGTTCGAGTACCACCCCCGGGGCTCAGAGGGGTTCACCTGTAAGAAGGGGCAGAAGGTGGTGCTTCCCCTTGGGGGTTGTGAGATGACCCACCGGGGCGTGGCGCCCCGTGTAAACTCGAAATTGTAAACTCTAACAAACCTAGTAGGGTTTTCGTGCCTGCACCCCAGGGTTCTTGCGTTCCTTTATTCTCTAGTTAACACAAAATAGAAGGCGTTCTTTGAGTTTGGGTTCTAGGAACTACTCTAGGAAATACTCAGAAGTTAGTTTAATAAAATTACGCCGCAGTAGGACGGGCGCAGGTGGGCTGTCTGGCTCTCCCTAAATACCATAAATTGCGGAGTGAACGTCTTACGGTCTTTGGATTCAATGTACTAAAGTTTACAGCAGTTAAGGTCCCTCCTGGCGAGGGATTTGACAAAGTGTGTTTAAGAGAATAAATACTTTCCCCAGTTTTCGATGCACAAAGCAATGGTTTTGGAGCATTAGGCCTGGCCAGAGGGGACAGGATTGTTGCGATTGATATGTATTATTTAATATACATCGTAGGTGATATAGCCAGTTACCTGCTTTAAAGTTGGCAATGTTTACATTATATACGTATGTAAATTAAAATATAAGTATATATTACGTGCATTATAAAATACATATAAATAACTATAAATACATGATTCATAGGGATATAGATGATGTAGATGGAGGAGTGGGACCTCAGTTCACTGTCCTGGGTCAGTCACCTGCTGAAAGGCAAGTAGCTTGATAATTTCACTTGGTGCCCTCAATTTTAGGAAGCCTGAGCCCTGAGCCCTCTGCCTTCACCAGGTAGGGGCAAATTTCCCTTAGTTTGCTTGGAAACTCCAAATCTATGCCCAGCACTGCCTGCACTGCTTTTGCATCAGCTCTGATCATTATTTTAAGTGTGTATATGGGAGCTTGGGGTGCTGGGTAGAACAAATCAAAGGTTCGGTTAAAGTGTGGGCACTTTGTCATCACTGAATGTTTCTGATGGTGGCTGGGTTTGTAACACACATACTTCAGTTTAGTATCTTCACCCAAGGGCCATTGTTGGCAGGAGGTGCATTGTATTTGTTTGGGATGTAGCCCTAATGGTTATAGTATGGTGTAGCCCAACATGCAAGAGCTCTGCACTCTCTTTCCAGAAATACACCCCAAAGTGGTATGATTGAAGACGACGGAGGGAAACAAAAGAAAATCTTCAGCTTGTGAATAAAAGAATGAGACCATTTGCAAAAAATAAAAAGCTGAAAGAAAACCTCCAATAAATGTGGCTCGCTTTGTTATGTTGGTAGCCCTTTGAATTACACGAATTTCTTCACCAGCAAACCCAGTTTAGATCTTGAATACAAGCAACTTGAGAAAAAAAGTTGTTTTGTGTCTATTTGCTAGGTTTGGCAACTATGGGAAAACAATGCGTGTGTGTTTATAATCTTATGATAAGTGGAGCTTTCAGGAAATTGGGGATAAATATGCACATATGCATAGTGTTAGCATAACTTGCCTGAGTCCTGCAAGTTAGGAAGCTTTGAAATGTATTTATTTTTGGCCACCGATGGTCTTTTAAAATCGAAGCAAAATCTCTTAAAGCTATTTTTTCACTTTTGATTTTTTTTATTTGTGACTGAAAGATATTTTGTCAATGTTTACAAATATTCAGGAGGCTGGGCATGGGGGCTAGCTACACACTGGGGTGGTGGGGTGGGGCAGGATTGCACAGCTGGGACATTTGGGGGGCAGGGATTTTAAAAAAAGGAAAAAAAGTCATCTTTTCAAAGCTTTCTTTCCTGAATAAGTAGTAATAGTCTTATCAAAGATAGATGAACTTCTGTATAAAATTTGAATTACAAAAGAATTATAGCAGTGCAGGGTATTTGGCGCCGGGTGAGGCCAGGTACCAAACAGAGTTTCTCCTCCCTCCTTAAGGCTCTGAATATCTGCTGTGAAAGCCCTAAATGCCTTAGCCCTTCGGGTTTCAAAGAGAGTCAAAATAGTTACCAGGCTGCGGTTGAGTGGCCAGGCAGCTTCTGAGCCTCATCCCAAAGATATATTTTCCGAGAAGAAAGAAACCATGTGTTGAAATGAAAACAACTAATTGGAATAAAATATCTTGTAATCGATTTATTTATTTATTAAGATTTTATTTATTTATTTGACAGAGAGAGACACAGTGAGAGAGGGAACACAAGCAGGGGGAGTGGAAGAGGGAGAAGCAGGCTTCCCGCTGAGCAGGGAGCCCGATGCGGGGCTCGATCCCAGGACCCCGGGATCATGACCCGAGCCGAAGGCAAACGCTTAACTGACTGAGCCACGCAGGTGCCCCAAGAAAGGTTTCTTTAAGCAATTATGAGGCTTCACCAGGGGAACTGTTCACTACAAGGTATATTATGGGCAAGTGATAGTATAGCATTTGAGTATCTACTTATTAGTCTGGATAACCAGTTGAAGGTGCTGTATAATTTTAAATGTAGAAACAGCATTCTTCAAGATCTAGAGAGAAAGTGTAAAAATTGCCTGGTTATTTGAATATATACACTCAGTGTATTACAGAGCTCTTTCCACTGCCAAAGAGTAGTCATAATGTTTGCTTGTTTTCAAACCAAATCCATAACGTTAGAATACATAATTTCCATCAGCAACTTGTTGGCATTGGGTGAGGGCAAGTCCCTCCTTGTATAAAGATATGTGATTTTGGGGTGCCTGGGTGGCTCAGTTGGTTAAGCTTAAGTGTCTGCCTTTGGCTCAGGTCATGATCCCAGGGTCCTGGGATCGAGCCCTGTGTGGGGCTCCCTGCTCAGCGGGAAGCTATCTATCTCAAATAAATAAATAAAGTCTTTTTTAAAAAAGATTTTATTTATTTGACAGAGAGAGACACAGTGAGAGAGGGAACAGAAGCAGGGGGAGTGGGAGAGGGAGAAGCAGGCTCTCCGCAGAGCAGGGAGCCCGATGCGGGGCCGGATCCCAGGACCCTGGGATCATGACCTGAGCCGAAGGCAGACGCTTAATGACTGAGCCACCCAGGCGCCCCTCAAATAAATAAATAAGTCTTAAAAAGATATGTGGTTTCTGCTGAAGACTTTCAAAGACATTCTCTAATGCAATGTTATTAAAAGGATTATTTCCCTGCCCAAATGAACATTGAATTTCAGGCTGAGACTTTCTATTGCATATTTTGATTAAGCAGCAAGTAGGTTTGTGTCCAGTATTCATTGAAATAGCAAACAAATCCATCCCCCTGTTGCAGAGGGCAAGCTGAACCACAAGGCTGAGAGATCTCCAGAAACTCAGGCAAACAAATGTGTGTATATACTTTACATGCGCACTCACACACAGCCAGGTGTGCAAGTATTCGTGTGGCTCACAGAGCCATGGATTGGTCAGGGGCCTCAAGGGGAAAAACCTAATATTGTGGAGGGATTGAGGTGATGCGGTAGGTGACACCCCCTTCCTCCATACCCAATTATTTTTCTCAAGTAGTTCAATGAAGTTACCACACAAGAGTTTGGGATTCAATCTTAGGCAGGAGAGGACCACCTATAAAATGTATGGAATGCATTAGATCCAGCTAATCAAAATTCAACAAATATTTTTTTAAAAGATTATATTTATTTATTTGACACAGAGAGACACAGCGAGAGAGGGAACACAAGCAGGGGGAGTGGGAGAAGGAGAAGCAGGCTTCCCACGGAGCAGGGAGCCCGATGTGGGGCTCGATCCCAGGACCCTGGGATCACGACCTGAGCCGAAGGCAGATGCCCAACGACTGAGCCACTCAGGCGCCCCTCAACAAATACTTTTTAAAGATTTCATTTATTTATTTGATAGAGCACAAGCAGGGGAGTGGCAGAGGGAGAAGGAGAAGCAGGCTCTACTCCATCAGATGTCTACTGAACATCCACTACGTGCCAGGCACTCTGTAGGATGCTCTATCTACATTCTCCCCCTTAACCTTCACGACAAACCCACAAGGGGGCTATTTTGTCCCCATTTTACTCATGAGAAAACAGATTCAGAAAATAGAGGTGACTTGTTTGCTCAAGGTCACAGAGTCAGCACAAATAAGGCTGGGCCCCTGTCCTCTTAACTCTGGTCCCATTACCCAGCCTCTCAGCCCATTCATCTAGCGAACTCTTATTCATTCTTCAGATCTTAGCTGAGATCCCACTCTCCCCGGAACTCCTTCCCGGGCACGCTGAGTTCAGGTTCTGTTGCCTTCTCATGAACTCATGTATTCCTCCTCTGTAAGCAGTAAGTGGGCAAGACTTTCAGCCTTATTTCACAATATCAGGTATACGGGAGACATTAAAGGAATAGCTACTAGAGGGGCGCCTGGCTGGCTCGAGCCTGCGACTCGAGATCTCAGGGTTGTGAGTTCAACCCCCACACTGGGCGTGGAGTCTATTTAAAATTTAAAAAAAATAGCTATTGGGGTGCCTGGGTGGCTCAGTTGGTTAAGCATCTGCCTTTGCCTTGGGTCATGATCTCGTGGTCCTGGGATTGAGCCCTGCTCAGCGGGACAGCCTGCTTCTCCCTCTCCCACTGTTCCCCCTCCCCCTGCCTCATGCTCTCTCTCTCTCTCTCTCAAAAAATAAATAAATAAATAAATAATAAATAAATAAAATCTTTAAAAAAATAGCTATTGGACGAGTGACTAAACGAAGGTGTGAATGATGCACTCCAAAGATTTTCACCCCCCCCACCCAGTCTCCTTCCTTGCAAAGGGCCAGGCCAGTGCTGAACCTCCTTGGGGTGGGAGACAGAGTACAGACAGGAAGGAGACCCGCTCTTGTGAGTTCACTGCTGGTTAGGGAGACATTCCAGAAAATGATGGGAATGCAGAGTGCCCTGAGCTGGAGGAGAGGATGGGGTGGAGGGAGGGCAGCTAGGGAAAGGAAAATCAACTGATGTCATCAGAGATGAAACAAATTGTTTCATCCAAATAATGTTCTCAAGTCAAATATGAGAACAGTCATATGAATATAAATTATGGACTGGAGAATTGAGCCTGACACCCTTATTTATTTATTTTTAAAGATTTATTTATTTGAGAGAGAGAACACGCGTGCGGGAGCAGGGGGGAGGGGCAGAGGGAGAGAAGCCGACTCCGCCCTGAGCCCGGAGCCTAACTCCTGACTCTGGGATCAATCTCATGACCCTGAGATCATGACCTGAGATTGTGACCTGAGCCGAAATCAAAAGTCAGACGCTGAACCGACTGAGCCACCCCGGCGCCCCAAGCCTGACACCTTTAGAGTCTGATGCTGATGCAAAGGCTAAATACACACACTTTTACCTGTGAGTGATTTATTATTTACAAGAGAGTAATTATTGCAGGTGATCTATTATTTGCCAGTAGTTCCAAGGCATTTTGCATGCCACCTGTCCCCTTGTCTCCGCTTCCTCAGTCACACATTGCCCTTTGTCCTGACTCCCGGCTCCCGTCCTCACTTGGCTGGTTCTCTCTTTGGACGGGGATGAGCTCCCTGCGAAGGCTGGAAGCGATGTGAGGACAGGAATAATGAGTGACTCATATTTTTGTGTTCCCTCCATGGCGTTTGGGGCCGGTCAGACGAAAAGATGGAGGAAGGTAGAGTTTGGGTGCCAGCTGGATAATGTATTGCTTTCCTATAAATGTGGAGAGTGATGCGTTTGTCTCTCAGACCCTAATTCACCTTTTCCTGGTCTGATAGTTGTGGATTTCACTCCCAGGAGGCATCAGCGGCTTGCCTCTGCCCAAAGCACCATGAACTTCAGCCCCAGGCCGAGCAGCACAGCTCTTATCACAGACTGAGAAGCCTCTGTCCCTAATGGTATTTATTTGACACCATTAATTCTTGTCCTTTGACGTGTTTTGGGTTTTTTTCCCCTTTGGTTCTGGCATGGGAAAAGAGGTAGAACAAAGAGAACCCTTGGCCTGGCCCTGTGAGTCTTCTCGCCTTCTGATAAATCTCCGGCTTTCTAATTGGGTGACAGCTGGGAGGAGACCCGCTGCTCCCCCAGCTCTCTCCCTACTCCCTACTGGTCCCCCTTCTCCTCCCTTCTGCTCCCCGAGACACCACCCTTCACACTCCTGTAAGAGAGAAGAAATCAGGTTCAGGCTCTTCAACGGGAAGACCGCATCCACTACCCCCTGTCGCAGAGTAACCTCCTGAAGGCCCCCTCTTGGCAAAGTCTGGGCCACGGAGAGATTCCTACTGCCACTCTCTGGGAAAATGAGTAGCCAAAGTCAATGTCTGATGGGAATCAAAAGGGAAAACATACTGGGATCCCGCTGAAGACTTGTCCCTTTAACTGAGTCCTTTACTAACCAGTTGACACGTGTTTAAAATCTGCCCCGGAGACATGGCATAGATTTTAGGCCTTCCTCGGCCACTGAATGCTCCCCCGTCTGCTCCCTTGCAGTCCTCCAGAGGTTGTTTTTCAAAGCACATTTATTAGAGACCTTGTTGCGCAAGGCAGTCTGCCAGGCAGTGTGTAAGGATAATGAAACGCCCGGCCTCTCATCTGCAGAAATTCATCCCAGGGGAAGGACACAGCGTGTGCAAGATAAAGAGCAGGCTCTGGGCTGAACCCCCGGGGGCCGGGATAGCTATTTCCCTTTATCACAGTCCAACCAGAGACACAAACATTTTGGAAACAGAGTTAAAAAAAAAAAAAGATAGAGGGGCGCCTGGGTGGCTCAGTCGGTTAAGCTTCTGCCTTGGGCTCAGGTCATGATCCCAGGATTGTGGGATTGAGCCGCGCGTTGGGCTCCCTGCTCAGCGGGGAGCCTGCTTCTCCCTCTGCCTCAGCTGCTCCCCACCAACTCGTGTGTGTGTGTGTGTGTGTGTGTGTGTGTGCACGCGCGCGCGCACGCGCGCACGAGCTCTCTCTCTGTCTCCCTCTCAAATAAATAAATAAAATCTTAAAAAAAAAAATGGTAGAAAGCAAAGAATGGGGCCACCAGAGAACAACATTTGGACATTAGCAGCTAGGATTAGATCCCATGCAGTTGATTAAATGAGTTCGCCCTAGCCAGGAGTCCAAGTTCTACATTTTTTTTCTGCCATCATCATCATCACCATCATCACTGTTACATTACATATTATTTACTTCTTGGCACTTAGATAATACCTCCTCGTGGTCGCCTGTGCCTCGAGTCCCACCGTGCCCAGAATTCTTGTTCTTTTCTCTGTTGTTATGTGTTTGTGGGGCTACAGGAGAAGGATGATAGCCTTGGGTCCCACAGCAGAAAACGTCAAATCAAACACAGGACCTCCACTTTCTTAGCAGTGCTCTAAGCTCTGAGAGATGGAGATTCCTGCTTGCCCAGCACTGCCCTGGTGTGGAGGGCACCTCCAGCCTGCTCTTCTTCTTCATTTCATTCATCCAAGATTGCCTCTGGCCATTTTCTTGAGGCAGTGCCTGGCACCGGACCCAACTTTTGGCCATTATTATGTTTTTTCGTATTTTAAAAAAAGATTTTATTTATCCATTTTAGAGAGAGAGATAACATGAGCCGGGGGAGGAGCAGAGGGAGAGGGAGAATCTCAAGCAGGCTCCACCCTGAGCGTGGAGCCTGATGCAGGGCTTGATCCCACGACCCCGAGATCATGACCTGAGCCAAAATCAAGAGTCGGACGCTTAACCGGCTGAACCACCCAGGCACACCTGTTTTTTCCTGTTTTTCCTTTAGCAGATCCACCCTTCTATAAAAGTTGCCATTTTTGAGAGAAAATATGGAGAATATCGGTGACTTCATTATAAATAATTTTCTTTATTTTTAAAGTTTATTTATTTGTCAGAGAGGGAGAGTGAGCACAAGCAGGGGGAGTGGCAGGTGGAGGAAGAAGCAGGCTCCCCTCTGAGCAAGGAAACCAATTCAGGACTCAATCCCAGGACCCTGGGATCATGACCTGAGCCGAAGGCAGACACTTAACCTACTGAGCCACCCTGGTGTCCCTATTATAAATTATTTTATGATAAATATTACATGAGTTTCTAAAGTGTAAGAAAATTTAGATATATAATGTGGATACTAGCCACATTTTTTTGGACTAATGAGTCCCCCCCAAAAAAAACCAGGTGTAGCCATGTATGTGAGTGTGTGGGAGGGGGCAGAGGTTGGCCAACTCTCCATTTTGCCAAGTTTAAGACATTAACAAACTGACAAAGCCTCAACTTCTAACTTCTCACCATCATTTTATAAAAGAAAGAACATTTTTTTTTTCACATAAAAAAAGGAGGAAGGACATAATCTCAGAATATATCCATGTCATCCTCTGGGGCTCCGGAGATCCACAGAAGCAGGAATGGGTGTGAAGAACAGACATATGGAAAGATGCTCAACATCACTCATCATCAGGGAAGTAACGAATCAAACCCACAGTGAGATCTCACTTCACATCCTTCAGAATGACTACTGTCAAAAAGACAGAGGGCGCCTGGGTGGCTCAGACGTTAAGCATCTACCTTCGGCTCTGGTCATGATCCCAGAGTCCTGGGATCCGGTCCTGCATCAGGCTCCCTGCTTGGCTGGAAGCATGCTTCTCCCTCTTCCACTCCTGCTTGTGTTCCTGCTCTCGCTGTCTCTCTATCAAATAAATAGATAAAAACCTTTAAAAAAAGAATAATTATTTAAAAAAAGACAAGAAACACCAGGTGTTGGTGAGGATGCAGAGAAAAGGGAAACCTTGTGCACTGTTAGTGGGAATGCAAACTTGTGCATCCCCTGTGGAAAACAGTATGGAGTTTCCTCAAAATGTTAAAAATAAAAAAACCATATGATCCAGTAATTCCACGGTTGGGTATTTACCCAGAGAAAACCAAAACACTGGCTCGAAAATATATACACACTCCCATGTTTATTGCAGCGTTATTTGCAATAGCCAAGATACAGAAGCAACCCAAGGGTCCAACCATAGATGAATGGATAATGAAGATGTGGTACATATATATAATGGAGAATTACTCAGCCATAAAAAAAGAATGAGCTCTGGGGAGCCTGGGTGACTCAGTTGGTTGAGCAACTGCCTTCGGCTCAGGTCATGATCCCAGGGTCCTGGGATCGAGCCCCGCATCAGGCTCCCCGCTTGGCGGCGGGGGGGGGGGTCTGTTTCTCCCTCTGCCCCTCACCCCACTCATGCTCTCTCTCTCTCCCTCAAATAAATAAATAGAATCTTTTAAAAAAAGGAAGAAAGTGGGCGCCTGGGTGGCTCAGACGGTTAAGCGTCTGCCTTCGGCTCAGGTCATGATCCCAGGGTCCTGGGATCGAGTCCCGCATCGGGCTCTCTGCTCCTTGGGAGCCTGCTTCTCCCTCTGCTTCTCTCTCTCTCTCTCTGTCTCTCATGAATAAATAAATAAAATCTTTAAGAAAAAAAAAAAAAGGAAGAAAGTGATGTGGCCATACCCCACTTGTCATCGGTAATGATTGGGGGGGAAACAGGGAGATAGTACAGAAACCCTGGTATATTTGTGGAAGCCTGGAAAAGTCGGATTTCAAGCCAAGAGAAAGAAAGATTTTGTCGCAAAGACTTCTGGAGAAGCTCCTCACATTTCTAATGGCCAGGCCTTGGGGAAGTTGGCAGCGTCTGGTCAGGAGAACAGCTGCAGCTGCAGCAACCCCCAGCTCCCTCTCTCTCATCTGTGGCGCGAGGGTGAACCCTGGTCTTGGTTTCCGGCCACACACACTGTGGTTGGAGGTGCCGGGGCTGCAGGGGCAAGATAAAACCTGCCCGTCTTTCCTGGCACTGGCCACATTTTATAGTTTCATCAGCGTATAGCTTCCATATCACAAAGTTCACCCATTGTTAGTGTACAGTTCGATGATTTTTAGTACATTTATAGCCTCGCGCCAACATCATCACAAGCCACTTTCAGAACTTTTCCATCAGCTCCAAAATTTCCCGCGAGCCCACTTGCAGTCACTGCCCACTCCCGACCCCCAGTCGCAGGCAACCACTGACCTTTCTGTCTCTATGGATTTGCCTTTTACGGACATTTCATGTAAATGGACTCATACAACATATGGAACTTTGTATCTAGCTTCTTTCACTTAGTGTAATGTTGTTGAGGTTCATCCATGTTGTCAGTGTTCTGTTCCTTTTTATTGCTGATAGGAATCCATTGCGTATCGGAGGTGCCACATTTTGTTTATCCGTTCATCAGTAATAGACATATGGATAGTTTCTGGATTTTTGTTCTTATGAATAACGCTGCTATGAATACTAGCCTATGAAGGCGCCTGGGTGGCTCAGTCGGTTAAGCGTCTGCCTTCGGCTCAGGTCATGATCCTGGGGTCCTGGGATCGAGCCCCGCATCGGGCTCCCTGCTCGGCGGGAAGCCTGCTTCTCCCTCTGCCTCTGCCTGCCGCTCCCCCTGCTTGTCCTCTCTCTTTCTCTCTCTCTGACAAATAAATAAAATATTTTAAAAAATTGTTTTAAAAAACAGAGTCACTTGCTCTGCCGGCTTGAGCCCTTAATTTTATCATTTTAATGGGTATTACTTTTTTTCTGTAAAAATACGGAACACTTCACGAATTTGTGTGTCAATCACGGTAATCTTCTCTGTATTGCTCCGATTTTAGTGTATGTGCTGCCAAAGCAAGCACTGTCTTTTCCTTTTCTTAGTGTCTTTTGAAGTGCAAACACCTTAAATTTTTTTTTTTAAGATTTTATTTAGGGGCGCCTGGGTGGCTCAGTCGTTGGGCGTCTGCCTTCGGCTCGGGTCGTGATCCCAGGGTCCTGGGTTCGAGCCCCGCATCATCAGGCTCTCTGCTCGGCGGGAAGCCCGCTTCTCCCTCTCCCACTCCCCCTGCTTGTGTTCCCTCTCTCACTGTGTCTCTCTCTGTCAAATAAATAAATAAAATCTTAAAAAAAAGAAATAAACTTTTCCTTCATTTCCAAAAAGAAGCTCTATGCAAAGATTTTTTTGATGATGTTTGAACGACAGCAAGGGGTTACTTAAAAATATCTTTTTCCATTTTTATGTTGGTGTTATATAAATCATTCTAGAATTGTCTATTAGCTGGCTTTTTAAAGATTTTATTTATTCATTTGAGAAAGACAGAGAGAGCACAAGCAAGGGGAGAGGGAGTGGGAGAGGGAGAAGCAGACTCCCTGCTGAGCCCCGACACGGGGCTCAATCCCAGGACCTGGAGATCATGACCTGAGCTGAAGGCAGATGCTTAACCATCTGAGCCCCCAGGCGCCCCTATTAGCTGGCTTTTGCTGCATAACAAACAGTCCCCAAACTTAGTGACTTAAAACAATAAACCTTAAATTATTTCTCATGATTCTGTGGGCTAGCTGGGTGGTTCGGGTACCTTCTCAGTTGGGGCTGGAGGGTAAAGGATGGCCTTGCTCACATATCTGGCAGATGGCAGGCGGGTAAGTCTAAGAGCGGCCTCTGTTGGCTTGGCTCAACCCTGCTCCAGCAGTCCAGCCTAGGCTTAGAGTTCCCAAAAGCAGCATATGTAAGCCTGTCTCAAGCCTCTGCTTACATCACATTGCTACTGTCCTATAGGCCAAAGCAAGTCCAAGGGCAGCTGAGATTCAAAGGGTGAAAAAGTTGACTCCACCTCTTGATGGGAGAAACTGTTGAAGTCACAGTGCACATGGGCATGGATATAGGGAAGAGTGGAGAATTAGGGCCATTTCTATGATCTACCCCAAATAGGTTTGGTCTCTAACCATTAAATGCTTAAAGACCTCTGGATGTTACTTGAATTATGAATTTTATTATCAACCGAGTGTGCTGAAATAAAGCCTATAGGGACACCTGCGTGGTGCAGTCAGTTGGGCTTCCAACTCTTGGTTTTGGCTCGGGTCGTGATCTCAGGATCATGGGATCGAGCCCCGAGTTGGGCTCTGCACTGAGCTCGGAGTCTGCTTGAGATTCCCTTTCCCTCTCCCTCTGCCCCTCCGGAACATGGTCTCTGTCTCTCTCCCAAATAAATAAATAAATCTTTAAAAAAAAAAAAAAGAAAGAAAGAAAACCTATAATTTAACTAAATCTTCCTTGGTTATGTTTTGCACAAATTAATTTTTCTCCAAATCATCTGATCTTTAGTATGATGCTGAATTGGAGCATAGAAAAGAAACTGAAGCAATCAAGGACCATTCAGGAACTTCTTGGGAAAACAAAGACCTTGGGGGTGCCTGGCTGGCTCCTTCGGTTAAGCATCCAATTCTTGATTTTGGCTCAGGTCATGATCTCAGGGTTGTGAGATCGAGCCCCATGGCTGGGCATGGAGCCTGCTTGAGGTTCTCTCTCTCCCTCTGCCCCTCCCTGCCCTCTCTCTCCCTCTCTAAAAAAAAAAGGTAAGGGGTGCCTAGAAGTCAGTGGAGCATGCAAATGACTCTTGATCATGGGGTTCTGAGTGTTCTGGCCCCACATTGGGCATAGAGCTTACAAAAAAAAAAAAAAGATAAGGGGCGCCTGGGTGGCTCAGATGGTTAAGCGTCTGCCCTCGGCTCAGGTCATGATCCTGGGGTCCTGGGATTGAGTCCCGCATCGGGTGCCCTGCTAGGCGGGGAGCCTGCTTCTCCCTCTTCCTCTGCCTCTCTCTCTCTCTCTCTCTGACTCTCATGAATAAATAAATTTTAAAAAAAATTAAATTAAAAAAAAGATAAAAGGCATACAGATTGGAAAGGAAGAAATTAAACTGCCTCTATTCACAGACAACAAGATTGTCTACGTAGAAAATCTCAAGGAATCTACAAAAGAAAAACAAACAAAAAACCCCTCCTAGAACTAATGAATAAGCTTAGCATGGTTGCAGTGTACAAGGTCAACAAACAAAATTCAATCGCGTTGGAAACCGATGTAGAATTGATAACCAAAGAAATATACAATGGGCACCTGGGTGGGGCGCCTGGGTGGCTCAGTTGGTTAAGCGACTGCCTTCGGCTCAGGTCATGATCCCAGGGTCCTGGGATCGAGCCCCACATTGGGCTCCCCGCTCAACGAGGAGCCTGCTTCTCCCTCTCCCTCTGCCGCTCCCCCTGTTCATGCTCTCTTTCTCTCTGTATTTCTGTGTCTCAGATGAATAAATAAAATCTTAACAAAACACCCACAAAACTACAGTACCCCAGACAGTGTGGTACTGGCAAAGGAACAGACACACATATCATGGGGCAGAGGAGCTCAGAAATAGACTCACACAAATGCTGACATTTGATTTTTGCCAAAGATGCAAAAGAAATTCGATGGAGGTAGGAGAGTCTTTTCAACAGAGTGTTGGAACAATTGCTTCTGCACAGCGAAGGAAACAGTCAACAAAACTAAAAGGCAGAAACCGGGTGGAGAGCTGAACCAGGCTAGGGTCAGAGAACAGGTTGATGGATCAAGCTGTTCTGTCAACCCCGAGGTCCCATGGGGGAGAAGAACCTTGATCCCTGCCCCATGGGAGGCCCAGACATGATGGAAACACACCCAGAGCCTGA
>NC_138385.1:69627691-69646434 GCF_054177405.1 Leptonychotes weddellii
AAATCAATCAATCGATCGATCAATCGATCAATCAAAAGAAAAGGGGGGCAGTGACATGGCTGTGCCCCAGGCTTATCCACTGGGGCCCCTCCATGAGCCTCCCAGGGCCCTGATAGAGCCCCAGCCTTGCCCTCAAAGCGTGGCTGAGGGCTTCCTGGAGGAGGAGGTGCGGCTTAGTGCTGAACTGAGCCAACTGCAATTCTCAGAGCCTGTGGGCATCATCTACAATCCTGCGGAGTATGTGTGGGAGCCTCACCGCAGCTAGGTGACCTGATACTGCCAGGGCCCCAAGGAAGTGCTCTTCCTGGGCATGAACCCCGGGCCCGTTGGCATGGCCCAGACTGGGGTGCCCTTTGGGGAAGTGAGCATAGTCCGGGACTGGTTGAGCATTGGGGGACCTGTGTTGACCCCGCCCCAAGAGCACCCGAAGCGACCAGTGCTGGGACTGGAGTGCCCTCAGTCAGAGGGACCAGGACAAAGCGAGGGATACGGATGCTAAGAGTGAACCTCTTAGGGGACACTGAGGCTGGATCAGAGAAAGAATTCAGCGTGGCGGAGTGGGGAAGACCAGAAGACCTGGCTTTCTTCATCTCGGCTTTGAGACTTCATGACTTTGTGAACTTTATGACTTTGGACAAATTTGATGAACCCCTCCAAGCCTCAGGATCCTCATCGGTAAAACGGGGATCCCTACCTCATGGGGTAGGTGTGGGGATTAAGTGAGAGAACACTTGAAAGTGCCTTGTGTCGTGCCTGGGCCTGGCAGGTGGGTGCTCCTTATACTTCTTGCTTTTTTGCCTCCTGGTTGGGGCGTCCCTGTACCACACAGAAGGAGCTCCCCCCACTTCGAAGACCCTGCTGGGTGAGGGCAGATCCTTGCCCTGCCAGAGATGGACCAATAACTTTATGAAAACCCAGCCTGTGATTTTTCATTCCAAGCATTAAAAACTCCTAAACCGGGGCACCTAGGTGGCTCAGTCGGTTAAGCGGCTGCCTTTGGCTCGGATCATGATCTCTCAGGTTCTCCACTCAGCAGAGAGTCTGCTTCTCCCTCTCCCTTTCCCTCTGCCCCTCCACCCACTCGTGCTCTCTCTCTCTCTCAAATCAATCAATCAATCAATAAAATCTTTAAAAGAAAAAAAAAGGGGTGCCTGGGTGTCTCAGTCGTTAAGCGTCTGCCTTGGGTTCAGGTCATGATCTCAGGGTCCTGGGATCGAGCCGCGCATCGGGCTCCCTGCTCTGCGGGAAGCCTGCTTCTCCCTCTCCCACTCCCCCTGCTTGTGTTCCCTCCCTCGCTGTGTCTCTCTGTCAAATAAATAAATAAAATCTTTTAAAAAAAACTAAAAGGCAGCCTACAGAATGGGAGAAGATATTTGCAAGTGACATACCCAATATAGGGTTCTTTTTTTTTTTCCAATATTGGGCTCTTATCCAAAATATATAAAGAACTTATACAACTCAACACCCAAAAACCAATTAATCCAATTTAAAAAATGGGCAGAAGACATGAACAGACATTTCTCCAAAGAAAGCATCCAGATGACCAACAGACACATGAAAAGCTGTTCAACATCACTCATCATCAAGAAAATACAAATCAAAACTACAATGAGATATCACCTCACACCTGTCAGAATGGGTAAAACCAAAACCAAAAGAGACAAGTATTGGCAAGTATGTAGAGAAAAAGGAACCCTCGTGCACTGTCAGTGGGAATGCAAACTGGTGCAGTCACTCTGGAAAACAGTATGGAGGTTCCTCGAAAAATCAAAAATAGAACTGCCTTCTAGTAATCGCTCTATTGGGTATTTACCCAAAGAATATAAAAACACTAATTCAAAGGAATACATGCACCCTTATGTTTATAACAGCATTATCTACAATAGCCAAGATATGGAAGCCCCCCATGTATCCAACAATAGATGAATGGATAAAGAAGAAGTGGTTTATATATATATATTACTCAGCCATAAGAAAGAATGAAATCTTGCCATTTGCAACCACATGGTTGGAGCTAGAGAATATTATGCTAAGTTAAGTAAGTCAGTCAGAGAAAGACAAATACCATATGACTTCACTCATGTGGAATTTAAGAAACAGACAAATGAGCAAAGGACAGAGAGAGAGAAACCAAGAAACAAGATTTTTTTTTTTTAAGATTATTTATTTATTTATTTGAGACAGAGAGAATGAGAGAGACAGAGAGCACATGAGAGGGGGGAGGGTCAGAGGGAGAAGCAGACTCCCCGCCGAGCAGAGAGCCCGATGCGGGACTCGATCCCGGGACTCCAGGACCGTGACCTGAGCCGAAGGCAGTCGCTTAACCAACTGAGCCACCCAGGCGCCCGATTTTGTTTTTTTTAAGATTTTATTTATTGGGGCGCCTGGGTGGTTCAATCGTTGGGCGTCTGCCTTCGGCTTGGGTCATGATCCCAGGGTCCTGGGATCGAGCCCCGCATTGGGCTCCCTGTTCGGCAGGAAGCCTGCTTCTTCCTCTCCCACTCCCCCTGCTTGTGTTCCATCTCTGTCTGTCAAAAAAATTAGTAAAATTAAAAAAAAAGAAAAGAAGCCTAATTTTTTTTTATATTTTTAAGCCTAATTTTTTTTAAATGGGGAAAGGATTTGAATAGATACGTCACCAAAGAGATTATAAGGATGGCAAACAAGCTCATAAAAAGATGGTCAACACTGGGGTGCCTGGCTGGCTCAGTCGGTAGAGCATCCAATGACTCTTGATCTAAGGGTTGTGACTTTGAGCCCCATGTTGGGCGTGGAGCCTACTTAAAAAAAAAAAGATAAAAAGATGGTCAACATAATAAATAAAATCTTTAAAAAAAAATAAAAAATAGGGGCGCCTGGGTGGCTCAGTCGTTAAGCGTCTGCCTTCGGCTCAGGTCATGATCCCAGGGTCCTGGGATGGAGCCCCGCATCAGGCTCTCTACTCAGCAGGAAGCCTGCTCCTCCCTCTCCCACTCCTCCTGCTTGTGTTCCCTCTCTCGCTGTGTCTCTCTCTGTCAAATAAATAAATAAAATCTTTAAAAAAAATAAAAATAAAAATAAAAAAATAAAAAATAAAATCTTTTAAAAAAAGAGAGTAGATGTTTTTGTTGATCTTGAACCCCTCATGGACCTTCGTGTTGGGCAACCCGAAGGGTGGGTGGAGCACCCCAGGCTGATCCCAAGGCCCTTCTTGTTCCCCTCACTCCCCACCCAGCCCCACCATCCACCTCCTTCCTTGACTGGCGCCCACTGGCCATGGCTGACAGAGGAGCGCCACCACCCATCCTGTTAGTGATGCGGGGGCCCCTCACCAAGGCGTTCCTTATCACTTTGGTGAACAGAGGATCCCTTGGGCCCTCGCAGGGGACATCGTCCTCAGTGGGTTTTTGTGGGCATTTCCCAGATCCACATCATAGACTCAGTCCAGCAGGCCTTCATCTTTGACCCTTCTTCCACCATCTGCTCTGGTAGTCCTGACTTTTTTTTTTTTAAAGATTTGATTTATTTATTTGACAGAGAGAGAGACAGCAAGAGAGGGAACACAAGCAGGGGGAGTGGGAGAGGGAGAAGCAGGCTTCCCGTGGAGCAGGGAGCCCGATGCGGGGCTCGATCCCAGGACCCTGGGACCATGACCTGAGCCGAAGGCAGACGCTTAACGACTGAGCCACCCAGGCGCCCCAGTCCTGACATTTCTAGTCCACTTAGCTTGATGCTTTCTCCGAGCCATCGAAATAGTAGTGAAACTTCAAGAGAACAAGGATCAAAAGAAAAACAAAATCCTGAAAAGGTTAAGAAAAAAAACCAGATTAAATTTGTAAGAATACGGATCAACGTGGTATCTCATTTCTCATTCAGTTGAATGCAGAATATCAGAGCAGTTTTTCCTTTGATGTCTACAGTCCCTAGAACAGGGCCAGGCACATAGTAAATACTCAATAAATACTTCTTACGTGACTGATTGTAGTAGTTTCTTTAAAAGCTGTTTTAAACCTAGGTCTATATCACTGCCCAGTTAACCTTCAGTATCCTGTGGTCCCGATGAATCTTTTCTTGCTAAAGCAAAGTGATACATTAAGCTTTTCAAAAGCAGGAAATAGGGGCGTCTAGCTGGCTCAGTCGGTGGAGCGTGTGGACTCCTGATCTTGGGATCCTGAGCTCGGGCCCCACGTTGGGTGTAGAGATTACTTACTTACAAATAAATACACTGGGGAAAAAAGGCAGGCAATAAAAAAGAGAGAGAGAGAGAGAAACAGACTTATAAATGCAGAGAACAAATTGATGGTTGCCAGAGGGCAGGGGGGTGGGAATGGGTGAAATAGGGGATGGGGATCAAGAGGTACAAACTTCCAGATATAAAATAAGGAAGTCACGGGGATGAAAAGTACCGCACAAGAAATCTAGTCAATAACATTGTCAGGGCTCTGGGCTGGCTCAGTCGGTGAAGTGTGTGACTCTTGATCTCAGGGTGGGTAGTTGGAGCCCCACACTGGGTGTAAAGATTACTTAAATAAGTGAATAAAAACTTTAAAAAACAATACTATTGTAATAACTGTGTGTGGTGATGCATGGTGATTATAACCACCGTAGTGAGCATTTCACGGTGTATACAGTTGTTGAATCACCATGTCGAACACCTGAATTCAGCTAATATGTCAACTACAATTAAAAAAAAAGAGGGCTGCCTGACTGGCTCAGTTGGAAGAGCATGCATCTCTTGATTTGGGGGTTGTGAGGTCAAGCCCCATGTTGGGTGTAGAGATTACTTTTTTTTTTTTTGTACAATCTTGAGGTCTTTTCTTTTTAAAGATTTTATTTATTTGACAGAGACACAGTGGGAGAGGGAACACAAGCAGGGGGAGTGGGAGAGGGAGAAGCAGGCTTCCCGCCGAGCAGGGAGCTCGATGCAGGGCTCGATCCCAGGACTCTGGGATCATGACCTGAGCCGAAGGCAGACGCTTAACGACTGAGCCACCCAGGTGCCCCCCCCCCAATTTTTTTTTACATGTATCATGCCATGAATTCATAGGGAATGGGTTCCAACAACTCAGGCTCCTTTCCATCAGTTCTAAGTGTGTTTCTCTGGATGGGGCAGGCTGGCACTTCCGTTGAACCCAAGTACCTTTCTCTTTGGCTTCCTTCTTTTTCTGATCATTTTCCTTCATGCCTGCAGGAAACTATCTCCGCTCTTTGAGGGCTTAATATGCTCAATGCTTACATTAATTTTCCTGGCAAGAATCTTGCCCTTAACTTGTTTGTTTGTAAGAATGCCAGCAGCATGCTGGGTAGCATTGTAGATTTCCAGTTTTGCCACAGTAACATTTGGGGGGCTTCTTTTTTGAACAGTGCCCATTCTCTTGATGTCCACAATATCACCTTTCTCGTAAATTTGCATCTCTGTGGCCAAAGGAACAGCTCCATGTTTTCTAAAAGGGCTAGAGAACATATAGCAGGTACCTCTCCTCTTTCCCTTTGTGTTGATCATTTTGGTGAATTACTGGAAGATGCTGATTCCAGACAAAAGGTGGGTGTAGAGATTACTAAAAAAAAAAGAGCACATAGGGACACCTGGGGGCCTGCCTTGGGCTCAGGCATGATCCCAGAATCCTGGGATCAGCCCCATGTCAGGCTGCCTGCTCAGCGGGGAGTCTGCTCCTCCTGCTCCTCTCCGCTGTTCAAGTGCTCTCTCTCACTCTCAAATAAATAAAATCTTAAAATAAATAAAAATAAAAATTTCTTAAAGTGGACAATAACTTATTAACTTTAGTTATTGTTAAGAAAATGTAGGATTGGGGCGCCTGGGTGGCTCAGTAATTAAGCGTCTGCCTTCGGCTCAGGTCACGATCCCAGAGTCCTGGGATCGAGCCCCGCATCGGGCTCCCTGCTCAGTAGGAAGCCTGCTTCTCCCTCTCCCACTCCCCCTGCTTCTGTTCCCTCTCTCGCTGTCTCTGTCAAAATAAATAAATAAAATCTTTTTTAAAAAATGTAGGTTTGGGGGCGCCTGGGTGGCTCAGTCATTAAGCATCTGCCTTCGGCTCGGGTCATGATCCCGGGGTCTTGGGATCGAGCCCTGCATTGGGATCCCTAGTCCGCAGGGGGCCTGCTTCTCCCTCTCCCACTCCCCCTGCTTGTGTTCCCTCTCTTGCTGTTTCTCTTTCTGTCAAATAAATAAGTAAAATCTTTAAAAAAAAAATGTAGGTTTGGGGCTCCTGGGTAGTTCAGTTGGGTAAGCATCTGCCTTTGGCTCCGGTCATGATTCCAGGGTCCTGGGACTGAGCCCCACATCGGGCTCCTGGCTCACTGCGGAGTCTGCTTTTCCCTCTGCCTCTTCCTCTACCCCCTGCTCATGCTCTCTCTCTTTGACAAATAAATAAATAAAAATCTTTAAAATTTTTTTAAAAATAAAAGAAAATCTTTTTATTTTATTTTATTTTTTTATTTGACAGAGACACAGTGAGAAGCGGGAACACTCCCCGCTGAGCAGGGAGCCCGATGTGGGGCTCGATCCCAGGACCTTGGGATCATGACCGGAGCAGAAGGCAGAAGCCTAAAGACTGAGTCACCCAGGTGCCCCAGAAAATCTTCTAAAAGAAAAGAAAAGAAAATGTAGGTAAGTTTAAGTTTGAAAAGAATTCTATATAAAGATTAAAATAATAAGAATAGAAAATATAACTTCCAAGGCATTGGGAGAAAAAATGGAATAAAAACCCCTAAATCAATCCAGGAAGTGAAACAAATGTACACATAGATTGAATTAAATCATGGCTACTGATTAAGTTAAAAAGTCATTGGGTCTGAAGAATAGGATTAGCCTGTTTAAGCCTTTATTTTTTGGATAATTTTGGGAATACAAACTTATGAGTAATGATCGTAACGTGATGGAGAAATATTCTATAAAACTGTAGAAAATAGGGGCGCCTGGGTGGCTCAGATAGTTAAGCGTCTGCCTTCAGCTCAGTTCATGATCCCAGGGTCCTGGGATCGAGCCCCGCATCAGGCTCCCTGCTCAGCGGGGAGCCTGCTTCTCCCTCTCCCTCTGCTGTGCTCCCTGCTTGTGCTCTCTCTCTGTCAAATAAATAAATAAAATCTTTAAAAAGAAACTGTAGAAAATAATTCCACTTTTATGTGAAATACAAATATTATAAAAGCCTAAACTGAAATGAATTTATAAATTTTATTTTATATTTTATTTTATTTAAGTAGGCTCCACACCCAACCCTGAGATCAAGAGTCACATGCTCCACTGACTGAGCCAGCCAGGCACCCCTATGTATTTATTTTTTACAGATTTTATTTTAGGGTCCACTGGGTGGCTCAGTCAGTTAAGGGTCTGCCTTCAGCTCAGGTCATGATCTCAGGGTCCTGGGATGGAGCCCCCCATGGGACTCCCCCTCTCAATGGGGAATCTGCCTCTCCCCTTCCCCTGCTTGTGCTCTTTCTCTCAAATAAATGAATAAAATAAAATCTTTAAAAAAGTTAAAAAAAGATTTTATTTTATTTTAAAGATTTATTTATTTATTTTAGAAAATGGGGGGGGGAGAAGTAGAAGGAAAGAATATCCAGCAGACTCCCACTGAGCATGGAGCCTGACACAGGGCTCAATCTCACAACCCTGGGATCTGACCTGAACTGAAATCAAGAGCAGGTCGCTTAACGGACTGAGCCACCCAGGCTCCCCTATAGATTTTAAGTAATCTCTACACCCAAACGGGGGGGAGGGTCACGCTTGAACTCACACCCCTCAGATCAAGAGTCATACGCTCCACTGACTGAGCCCGCCAGGTGCTCCTTGCACCTAAAATTTTTAAATATGTAAATTATTTGCTTATCAAATCATTTCTAACTTTTCTAAACTTTGTAAATGAATGTGTTGAATTTCCAATTAGAATAAACACTTTTTTAATCTATAAAAAATAAATAGGCACTTTGAGAACAACTATAAGGGACATTGTCATAATATGGGGCGTGGGATAAATGATGAATTGCAGGCATGAACACTGTATGTGACACGGTCTTAATTGTATAAAAGAAAAAATGTGTATTGTTTATAAATATGCTTACATATACACTTAAATATATTTTACAAGATGAATGATGAGTATTATATGGATTATACTGATGAACCCTGGGCATTTTGTATCCCTGCTCACATATATTAGATATAATTGAATGACTGTATGTAAATAGAATCTGAAATTATGCAAATAAAGCCAATAATACTGGATATATTTCTAGAAATTTGAGATTTGAAATATTTTCTGTATTTCTAATTTCTTCATTGTGATCATTACATTTTTTTAAAAGATTTTATTTATTTATTTGACAGAGAAGGACACAGCGAGAGAAGGAACACAAGCAGGGGGAGAGGGAGAGGAGGAAGCAGACTCCCCGCAGAGCAGGGAGCCCAATTCGGGGCTCAATCCCAGGACCCCGGGATCATGACCTGAGCCGAAGGCAGATGCCCAACGACTGAGCCACCCAGGTGCCCCTGATTATTACCTTTTTATTTTAAAATTGTAAAATACGCCTTCACGAGTTATAGTTACTGGAAAACTACATCTTGTGTAACAGTACCATCCAAAATGATATGTACAAATAGATAAGGGGGGATCAGGAGGTACAAACTTCCAGTTACAAAATAAATAAGTCACGGAGATGAAAAGTACAGCATAAGGAATAGAGTCAATAATATTGTAATAATATTGTTTGGTGACAGATGCTGACTCCACTTACCCTGATGAACACAGAGTAATATATAGAATTATTGAATGACTGTATTGTACAGCTGAAACGAATAGAACACTTCAATAATAAAAAAGTGAACAGATAAAATTTTGAAATAATATGTAGAAGTGAACCCAATTTTATAAAAACATTTATGTAAATATAAACATGGAAATGTAGAAATATCTCCGATATAGTTCTTTGTTTTCTGAAAAACTTCTGAGCCGCATGGACTTTCTTTTTTTAAAAGTGCTCTCTAGGGGCGCCTGGGTGGCTCCGTCGTTAAGCGTCTGCCTTCGGCGCAGGTCATGGTCCCAGGGTCCTGGGATCGAGCCCCGCATCGGGTTCCCTGCTCGGCGGGAAGCCTGCTTAAAAGTACTCTCTACCCCAGCCTCGGGCTCGAACTCGGGGCGGAGAGCAAGAGTCGCACTCTCCACGGGCTGAGCCGGCCAGGCACTCGGGGAGTGGACTTTTCCAATGATAATATTAAACACTCTTTCTGAAATGAAAGTAAAGGAGATGGGAAGCAAGGGAAGGCTGTTTAATGGCATGAGAAAGGGTGCGGGTTCCAGTATCAGTGATAAAACCACAAGACCAAACTGTCCTTCCCCTCCGCGTGGAGCGCCCGGGCGCGTCCCCTGAGCCGTGCATGGTGCACACTGACCAACCGGTCCGGACCGTCTAACCGGTCCTCCGAAGCCTTGCCCCAGATAGCTACTTCCCACTGAGCACACCTGGGCTGGTGCAGTGATTCTCGGGATCCACTGGAGGGCCTGCTTCAACACAGGCTCCCCAGTTTCCCATCCAGTGGGTCTGGGTTGGGGTCTGGGAATTTGCATTTCTAATAAGTTCCCAGGGATGCAGATGCTGCTGAGCCACCCAGCGCACTCTGAGAACCCCGGGCCTCGGTGCTGGGATCCGCACCTGGAGGCGGACACCCGGGGGCCTGGGGGGTGTGTGAGCCCCCCCCCCCCCGACCTAGGGGGCTGCTTTCTTTCCTCCAGGCCTTGACTTTCCAGCACTGCTTGGCACCACGGTAACTTGGCAGGGATCTCAGGTGGAGTCAACGAGGGCGGGGGTAGAAATGGAATTCTAGAAATGATGTCTGATGAGAGTTTGCCATTTATTTTATTTTATTTTTTTTTTTAAAGATTTTATTTATTTGACACAGAGAGACATAGCAAGAGAGGGAACACAAGCAGGGGGAGTGGGAGAGGGAGAAGCAGGCTTCCCACGGAGCAGGGAGCCCGATGCGGGGCTGGATCCCAGGATCCTGGGATCATGACCTGAGCCGAAGGCAGCCGCTTAACGACTGAGCCACCCAGGCGCCCCGAGAGTTTGCCATTTAGATCTCAGATTGATTTCGGGGTCAAAGAAGAAAGGCAAGTAGTGCCGCAGCCAGCTGGTTTCCTGCAAAGCCGGCAGCAGGTGGCCTCCTTTCCCGAGGCCCTGCGGCTCCTTGGCATTTTTTTCCAGACCCGAAGGGCGGGAGCAGAGGCCGAGTGTGGAAGGGGGTGGAAGGAGGGCCGGCGGACTTCTTGGTATTTCTGGAGCAACACTGTCACCAAGAGGAAACTCTGACAAAGCCTCAAGGCCCCTGGGCCCATCGGATGAGCCAGCACTACCAGAAAGAAAGGAACGCTCTGTCAGAGCAGAAAATTGGGAAGTTCTGAGAAAGGATCCAGAAGCCAAGTTCAAGATGATCCCACTGATTGTAGATGGGCAATTGGAGCGTCCACGAGGCTTATGATTGCAATGGATTGAAACACATTAATTAGGGGCGCCTGGGTGGCTCAGTTGGTTAAGCGACTGCCTTCGGCTGGGGTCATGATCCTGGAGTCTCGGGATTGAGTCCCGCATCGGGCTCCCTGCTTAGCGGGGAGTCTGCTTCTCCCTCTGACCCTCCCCTCTCTCATGCTCTATCTCATTCTCTCTCTCAAATAAATAAAATCTTTTTTTAAAAAAAAGAAACACATTAATTATAAACGTGTTTGAAATTCACAAGTTAGGGGCGCCCCGCTGGCTCAGTCGGTAGAGCTGCAACTCTTGATCTCGGGGTTCTAAGTTTGAGGCTCACCTTGGGTGTAGAGATGATGAAATATAAAATCTTAAAAAAAAATAAAATAGGGGCACCTGGGTGGCTCAGTCGGTTAAGCACCTGCCTTGGGCTCAGGTCATGATCCCCGGATCCTGGGATCGAGTCCCACCTCCGGGCTCGCTGCTCAGCCTCCTTCTCCCCCTGCTTGTGCTCTCTCTCTGTATCAAATAAATAAAATATTTTTTGGGCGCCTGGGTGGCTCAGATGGTTAAGCGTCTGCCTTTGGCTCAGGTCATGATCCCAGGGTTCTGGGATCAAGTCCCACATCGGGCTCCCTGCTAGGCGGGGAGCCTGCTTCTCCCTCTGCCTCTGCCTCTCTCTCTCTGTCTCTCTGACTCTCATGAATAAATAAACATTTTAAAAAAATAAATAAAATATTTTTTAAAATAAAGAAATTAAAAAAATAAAACCCACAAGTTAGACTTTTAATTAACTATAGAGAGCAAACAGATGGCTACCAGAGGGGAGGTGGGTGGGGGATGGGTGAAATTTAAAGAGTATACTTACCTTGATGAGCACTGAGAAATATATAGAATTATTGAATCACTATACTGTACACCTGGAGCTACTATAACACTGCATGTTAATTTATTGGAATTATAATTTAAAACAATATGAAATTTACAAGTTCACGAATAAATAATAATAGCTCATTAAATAAAAATAGCTCATGGTTTTCCTTGAGAGGATGCTCAGGGAAACAACACTTGATACTGAAAACTGGTAAAGAGGAGGCGGGAATCGAGCAGCTCTCCTGTTTTTCTTATACACGCCGAAAAGTTGGCCAGGGGAAGTTCTCCTTTATAGATATATTTGGGCTAATAAAGGAAGAAGGAATGAGGGAATCAAAACATTCCATTTTGCCACCCCTTGTGAATAAATGATCCAACCTCTGCTCATCAGTGATTGATGATATCACAGAAAGCGATCACTAACAGTTACATGCCTAATTATGGAGGTACACAGCATCCTTTTTTTTTAAAGATTTTATTTACTTGTCAGAGAGAGCGCGCGCACAAACAGGGGGAGCGGAGGCAGAAGGAGAAGTAGGGTCCCTGTTGAGCAAGGAGCCTGATGCAGAACTCGATCCCAGGACCCGGGGAACATGACCTCAGCTGAAGGCAGACACTTAACCAACTGAGCCACCCAGGTGTCCCAGTACACAGCATCCTTATGAAAGCCTTCCCTAATATATATACAACATCAGGGCAATGTGAAGGCTGACTGTGTATTTGATGCTATTTACAAATTATTATTAATTATTTGAGGTTTTATTTATTTGAGAGAGAGGGCACACGAGAGAGAGAGAGAGAGAGAGAGAGAGAGCATGAGCGGGGGAGGGGCAGAGGGAGAGGGAGAAGCAGGCTCCATGCTGACCAGGACGCCCAACCTGGGGATCTAACCCAGGACCCATGAGATAGTGACACTTAACCTAGACTGAGCCACCCAGGCTCCCCAAATTATTATTATTTTTAGATGAGAAAATGGTATTGAGGTTAGGTTTTCTAAAGAGTCTTTATCTTTCAAAAACACATACTGACATATTCTAGATGAAATAATATGATGTCTGGAATTTGCTTCAGAATAATTTGAGGCATGCCTAGTAGGTGGGCCATAGATGAAATAAGACTGGCCGTGAGTACAGACAGGTTGGAGGTGGGGTGGATCCAGAATGTTCATTTTTCCTGTTCTCTAAACTTGTGGAATGTTTCTTTCTTTTTTTACAAAAATAATCATTTATTTAAGTAATCTCTACACCCAGCATGGGGCTCGAACTCACGACCATGAGATCAAGAGTCACACGTTTCACTGACTGAGCCAGCCGGGTGCCCCTGGAACTGTGCCTTTTAGAAGCATAGTGCTCTTAATCAGACCTAGCTTTGAACACACTCCTAGAACATACTCCAGTTATATAACCAATATACATATAGCTTGCACGAAATGTGACTTAATAAAGTTCTGCATGTCCCAGCTTCATAGGATCCTGAGTCATGTCACCCTTTATAAGTCATTTCCCAAGCCCAGGACACCTTCCTGTTAAGGAAATAGCAGCTTGGCCCACGTTTAGCTTTCCTTTTTCTAGTTGAGACAGACTAGGATTAGTGCGGTACTGCATTTTGTATGTGTGTGGAATGACTAGGGTTCTAGTAAACACAGTCGGAGGTTTTCAACTCGCCCTGAAGCATTTTGCAGTTAATTGCACACATAGGAAATTCATGTTGCAACCACTTGTGAGACATGAAGCTTCTGTCCTCAGTCCGCGGTGTTAGCTGTGAGCATTGCTTAAAACCCTTCAATGACTTCCTGTCAAATAAAAGCCACACTCCTTCTTTAACCTACAATCCTACCCACTTCTCCTGCCTCATCCGTCATCATGTCTTCCTGTAGGATACACCCCAACAAGTATAATCACAAGAACCAATGCTTAGCGAGAGCCTATGATGTGTCAGGCACTCTGTGTTGTAAATACTTTGCACGTGTTAATTCATGAATCCTCACAACAACCCACGAGGTAGGTACTACAATTCCCATTTTGCAGATGGAGAAACTGAAGCACAGTTTGGTTGAGTAACTTGCCCAGAGCCACACAGTAAATGGCAGAACTGAGTTTTGAACCCAGGCTATCTGACTCCAGGCATTCCTTTCAGTTCTGTGAGAAGTGACATAGAATTCTAAGTCACCATGCTGAGGCGCCTGGGTGGCTCAGTCGGCTGAGTGTCTGACTCTTGATTTGGGTTCAGATCATGATCTTGGGGTGGTGAGATTGAGCCCCATGTGGGACACCACACTCAGCACATGAGTCTGCTTGAGATTCTCTGCCTCTCCCTTTCCTTCTCCCTCTGCTGCCCCCCCCCGGCTCGCTCTTAAATAAATAAATAAATAAATAAATAAGTAAGTAAAATCTTTAAAAGAATCTTTCATTCATACCTTGACCGACTTCTCCATACCCATTGGATTACTTTGAAACAAACCCAGATACCATTTCAAGATGTTGCTATAAGCAATAACTCTTTTGAACAAGTTAACCATACATCATTGTCTTATCTCAACAATTAAACAATAATTCTTTAATATCATCAGTTACCTAGTCAGGTACTTTTTCTCTCTTTATTTACCAGCTTTCAGAATAATACAGTGGGGGGCACCCGGGTGGCTCAGTCGGTTGAGCATCTGCCTTCGGCTCGGGTCATGATCCCACGGTCCTGGGATTGAGCCCCGTGTCGGGCTCCCCGCTCAGTGGGGAGTCTGCTTCTTCCTCTCCCTCTGCCTCCTCCCTCCTGCTCATGCTCTGTTTCTGTCTCTCTCTCTCTCAAATAAAGAAATAAAATCTTAAAAAAAAAGAATACAGTGGTTCACTAGCATCCTCCAGAGGTGGCCAATGACATTTTTTTTTAAGCATCATTATGATCTCGTGGCTAGTTGATGTATTTCAATCCGTTGCAGTTACTTTTCTTTTTGGTGCTCAGATTGACCCATCTTTAGCCAATGGGAGCCTTTTATGTTTTTTACTTTTTTTTTTTTTAAGACTTTATTTATTTATTTTAGAGAGAGATAGAGCAAGCACAAGCAGGGAGAAGGTCAGAAGGAGAGGGAGGGAGAGAATCTCAAGCAGACTCCACACTGAGTGCAGAGCCCCACGTGGGGCTTGATCACAAGACCCTGAGATCATGACCTGAGCCGAAATCAAGAGTCGGCCGCTTAACTGACTGAGCCACCCAGGCACCCCTGGTAGGAGCCTTTTAAACTTGGTTGATATGACTGAAGTAGTCTTCAATAATTCCCTTGCTTTGGGGTATGACAAGCCTTTTAAAATAGAATATAATTATATAATATGATTATTATATTTACATGGTTCCAAACTCAACAGCAGTATGGTATATTTCAGAGAAATCTACCTTCTACTGTCTCTTCCCTCTTCAGTCTTTCCCGTCATCCCATAAGAAGCCATTTTATCTTACTTTTTTAACAGACTTTCAATTCTTTTATTACTTTTTTATATTGTTAAATAACAAAAATTCAACTGAGTACATTTTAAAGATCTAATTGGCTTTATTAATTGATTCGTAAATTGGGCAGCATCCTGTCTAGCAAGTAGAGGGGAGCTCCAAAGGGTTACAGAAGAGGAAAGGTTTTTAAATGCAGAGAGGGAGTGGAGAAAAGGAAATTATTAGCAAAGAACCATTGTTTTAGGCAAGGTCACCCTCCTAAGGGGAATGGAAGAGGTCTATCAGTAAATTTCCTTTTGCTGACCAGGACATTCCCATGTTGACTGTTTGTTAAAGGACATTTTTGGGGGGCTGAAACTGCAGTTAGGTTAGGTGTGAAGTCTTGGTTTACTGATGGGGCCTTAATATAAGTGACGCCATTTGGGGCCTGTGGTATTCTTTGTCATAATATATATGAAATGCTTCATGAATTTGTGTGTGTTCATTGCTCAGGGGCCGTGTTAATCTCCGTATTGTTCCAATTTTAGTATATGTGCTGCTCAAGTGAGCACCTTATTGACTATTTATTTATTTATTTTAAATATTTTATTTATTTGATAGAGAGAAAGAGAGAGAGCACAAGCAGGGGGAGCGGCAGGCAGAGGGAGAAGCAGGCTCCCCCCTGAGCAGGGAGCCCGATGCGGGGCTCGATCCCAGGACCCTGGGATCATGACCTGAGCCAAAGGCAGACGCCCAACCGACTGAGCCACCCAGCCGCCCCTTTATTGACTTTTTAAAAAACAGCTATGTATATATTTTTGGTTAACCCTCCTATTAAAAACATATATACAGCTACTTTTTCAAAACGTAAATTTAAAAAGTAGCTTCCGGGGTGCCTGGGTGGCTCAGTCCGCTAACCATCTGCTTTCAGCTCGGGTCATGATCTCAGGCTCCTTGCTCAGCGGGGAGCCTGCTTCTCCCTCTGCCTGCCGCTCACCCTGCTTGTGCTCTCTCTCTGTCTCTGACAAATAAATCAATAAAATATTTTTTAAATAAAATAAACAAAATCAAATCAAATCAAAGTAACTTCCTAGCAATGGAATTCCTGGATCATAATGTATACAAATAGAAAACTTTGATAAATATTGCCAAACTTCCTCCAAATACTTTCTCCAAAACTCTTGTTCAGGTCTATCCTTCTGCCTAGTATCCTCGTCACGTTTCCTCATACCTTTGTCTGCACTGGATATTATGAAACACATACATTTTTATCAATCTGACAAATAAAAAGAATATTGCACTGGTTAGGGTTTCTTCACTTATGAATGAAATTGAGCATATTTTCATGGGTTTTTGGCTATTCCCCTTTTTTGTGAACTTTCCATTCATATCTTTTGTCCATCTCTATTCACTTTTTGTCTTTTCTTATTGATTTATAAATTAACAAAGGCAGCTCATTCTTTTGGGTGTTGGACCCAAATCCACTGCCTGCATCCAACAGGCAATTCTCCGGACACCAGCTGAGTGTCCACAATTTCAGCTCGATTTTGACACTATCTACCCAGAAATAGCATCGGAGTCCACAGATTCAGGCCTCAATCCCAGGAGACCGCACCCCGACCACAAAGGCAGATACCAGTCAGAAGTCCAGGATTACCTGTGCTTCTGACCAACCAGCTACAAATTGGAGTGTCCCACCATCTCCTCCTTGGGTTCCATTAATTTGCAAGAGCGGCTCACAGAACTCAGAGAAAGATTTTACTCACTGGATCACTGGTTTATTATGGAAGCATATAACTCAGGAATAGCTGGATGTTAGAGATACATAGGTCGAGGTATGGGGGAAAGCCTCAGAGCTTCCAAGCCTTCTGAGCACGCCGCTCTCCCCAAATTTCCATGTGTTCATCAACCCGGAAGCTCCCCGAACCCTGTTCTTTTAGGTTTTTATGGAGACTTCATTACATAGGGATGATTGATTAAATCTCTGATGTTGGTGTTTGCACTCAATCTCCAGATCCTCCTCCATCCCCGGAAGTCGGGGGGAGGGGGGAAGAGGCTGAAATTTCCAGCCCTCTAAACACCTGTTGGTTCCCCCAGCAACCAGCCCCCATCCTAAAGTGTTTTCCAAAGTCCTCTCATTAACATAACAAAAGATATATTTATCACTTAACCCCCACTTAGGAAATTCCAAGGCTTTGGGGAGCTGTGATTCGGGAACTGTGGACAAAGACCAAATGTTTGTGAGAGATGAATGACCAAATTCCTTATAAATCACAACATCGCACCCTTTGCCGTCTTTCGTGTACTGCAAGCATTTCTCCCAGCTTATCACTTGTCTGTTGATTTTGGTTTGGGAACATTTAGTCGTTTAGAAATTTCTCAACGATATCTTGTAGAGTATATCTTAAACTGTGAATTTTGCTCTGGGATCCCATTTAGCTATATACCCTGTACACTTGGATATGTAATGTTTTCATTACAGAGAAATTTTAAATCTTATTATTCTAGATTTCTTGCAAATTTTGGTGTATTGATAAATTGGTGCAAGAGTTGTTTAAAAGAGGTATTTTTTAAAGTTTTTTTCTAAGCTATTAAAAAAGAATCTCAGTTGATTGCACTATGGTCAGAGAACGTGGTGTGTATCCATTCTCCTTTTTGGAATTTATTGAACTTTTCCTTGTGGTCTAATATGAGGGTCAATAATTTTTAATGTTCCATAGTCACTGACCAAAAGACACACACATATATATATTTTAGTAATCTCGACACCCAACGTGGGGCTTGAACTCACAACCCCGAGATCAAGAGTTGCATCTTCTTCCAACGGAGCCAGTCAGGTGCCCCTAATTGTACAATTTTTGCTGTGTCTACTACATCTATCCTAGGCTGATTAATATAAAGCCTCCTACTGCTGTTGTGTTTCCATCATTTATTTCTTGCATTTCCTGAAGTTACACATCTTACATATTGCCATTCTACTAGTCAGTACATACAGATTTATGACAGTTGGAGCATTATTATGAACTGTCCCACTTAGCATTATAAGTGCTTCTGGAGTCATTCTGTTTCTCCAGGGCTAAATTCTGAACTAGGTCATTTTTTGCTTTTTGGCCATCCGATATGGTGCCATTGAGTGTTTATTTATGTGCTCCTTTTCTTTAGGTTTCCAAGAATCCAACTACTACAAATCTAAACACATGGTAAGTGCTGGAGATTTGTTACAAGGATCCATGAGAACATATAGTAAGGTCGGGAAGGTTCTTATTGTCTCATCATCGCCCGGCCATTTGGAATTCCATCGCTTCCAAAGCTGATGGCTTAGTGCAGCCCCAGGATGGCTCAGCATCATTGGGAAATTACCAGCATTCGTACGACCCATAGGTCACTGTCCATCATCCCCTGACTATTTATATTTAGTGCTAGTTGTCTTTCTTTTCAGCACGTACCTTGAGTCAGGCATCAGGAGCAGCACTTTAATATTTGAACGTATTGAACAATTTTGTGAGAATATTATTATCATCGTAAGTTTTACAGATGATGAAACTGAGACTTGACAAGTTAATTTCACCAAGGGTAAACAACATCCATTTAAAGCATTCTTCAAATATTGGGGCGCCAGGCTGACTCAGTAGAGCGTGCGACTCTTGATCTCAGGGTTGTATGTTCAAGCCCCACATCGGGTGTAGAGGTTACTTAAAAATAAAATCTTTTTAGGGGCGCCTGGGTGGCTCAGTCGTTAAGCATCTGCCTTCGGCTCAGGTCATGGTCCCAGGGTCCTGGGATCGAGCCCCGCATCGGGCTCCCTGCTCGGCGGGAAGCCTGCTTCTCCCTCTCCCACCACCCCCTCCCCCGTTTGTGTTCCCTCTCTCTCTGTCAAATAAATAAAATCTTTAAAAAAAAATAAAATTTTTTTTTTTTAAGATTTTATTTATTTATTTGAGACAGAGAGAATGAGAGAGACAGAGAGCACATGAGAGGGGGGAGGGTCAGAGGGAGAA
>NC_138385.1:69646934-69672984 GCF_054177405.1 Leptonychotes weddellii
TTTTTTTAAGATTTTATTTATTTATTTGAGACAGAGAGAATGAGAGAGACAGAGAGCACATGAGAGGGGGGAGGGTCAGAGGGAGAAGCAGGCTCCCTGCTGAGCAGGGAGCCCGATGCGGGACTCGATCCCGGGACTCCAGGATCATGACCTGAGCCGAAGGCAGTCGCTTAACCAACTGAGCCACCCAGGCGCCCCAAATAAAATCTTTTTTAAAAATAAAACTTTCTTCAAATATTTATTAAATAGCAGCATGGGTCATGTCAATAAGAGCTTCAGAGCCACAAATCCAATCCAGCTTGAACTTCGCTGTCTTCCTCCAAAGCTCACGTCATCAACTGCTGTCTACCATGCCTCCCTTGCATGTCACTTCTCAAAGGGAGGTTTTGATCACTGTCACCCCAATACGCATGTCCCTTTTTAGGGGTGAGTTGTTACATTGTGTCCGTGTAAGGCTGCCTTCTGCTCACACATCAACTTCTGGTCTCATAGTTGTGGTCAAGGTGCCAGGAACTTTCTCAATACACGAAGAAAGAGCTATTGTAATCTAGATTACAAGCACCAGGGTGCCTGGCGGGCTCAGTCGGTGGAGCACGGGACTCTTGATCTTGGGGTTGTGAGTTCGGGCCCCACACTGGGTGTAGAGATTACTTTAAAAAAATCTTTATATTACAAGCACCAAATGAGGCCCCCTTCCTCCCAGGGAGCAATGTAATTGGCAACCACTTCAAGGCTTCTAGAATCTGGTGTGGAGCCTCTGCAGGAAAGAGTTAACATAGCAGTCTGGAGACTTTAGAGACTGCTTGTCCTTAGAAAGACCAGCTTGCAAGGTTGACCTTTGGTTAGTGTTATGAACTGAATTGTGTCCCCCAACCCCCTACCCAAATTCATATGTTGAAGCCCTAATCCCCCAGTGTGACTTTATTTGGAGATGGAGCCTTTAAGGAGGTAATTAAGGTTAAATAAGGTCATAAGCAGGACTCTAATCCAATAGGACTGGTGTCCTTATATGAAGAGATCTCGCCCAGGGGCACCTGGCTGGCTCAGTCGGAAGAGTGTGCAACTCTTAATCTTGTGGTCGTGAGTTCAAGCCCCATATGGGATGTAGAGATTACTTAAATAAAAAAAAAAAACAAAAAAACCTTGGGGCATCTGGGTGGCTCAGTCAGTTAACTGTCTGCCTTCGGCTCAGGTCATGATCTTGGGGTCCTGGGATCAAGCCCCGCATCGGGCTCCCTGCTCAGCGGGGAGTCTGCCTCTCCCTCTGCCTCTCCCCCTGCTTGTGCTCTCTCTCTCTCAAATAAATAAATATTTATAAATATTTTTTATATTTTATATTTTATATTTTTATAAATATTAAAATATATAAAATCCTTTTTATTTATTTTTAAGATTTTATTTATTTAAGATTTTATTTGTTTATTTGAGAGAGAGAGAGAGAGCACAAGCAGGGGGAGAGGCAGAGGGAGAGGGAGAGGGAGAAGCAGGCCCCTGGCCAAGCAAGGAGCCGGACTCGGGGCCCTATCTCAGGACCCTGGGATCATGACCCGAGCCAAAGGCAGACGCCTAACCGCCTGAGTCTCCCAGGTACCCAATAAAATCTTTTTTTTTTAAAAAGAAGATGGTTGTCTATAAGCAAAGAAGAGAGTTCTCCCCAGAAACCAACGTTGGTGACACCTTGACCTTGGACTTCTAGCCTCCAGAACTGTGATAAAATAACCTTCCGTTGTTTAAGCCGCCCGGTCTGTGGTATCCTTTACGGCAGTCTGAGCTGACCGATACAGTGGCATCTGAGAACTCAGATTTTGGGAGGGTTCCCACCATTCCCTAAATGATGAGTGGCTCACTGTGCCTAAACTGTCCCTACGAACACTGTGGTTTATGCTGAACACCTGCTTTCCTTCTTGGGATCTGGGATTTTTGTACATACTAGCCAGAGAGTGCCTGCATGACTGGCTCCTGATAAAAGTCTTGGACTATCAGGCTCAGGTGAGTTTCCCTACAGACAATGTCACATGTGTTGTCACAGTTCATTGCTGGAAGAATTAAGCATGTCTTGTGTGACTGCACTGGGAGAAGGGTCTTAGAAGCTTGTTCCTGGCTCCCTCTAGACCTGGCCCCATGCACCTTTTCCTTTTGCTGATTGTGCTTTGTGTCCTTCTGCTGTCATAAATCTTAGCCATGAGGGGACGCCTGGGTGGCTCAGTTGGTTAAGCGTCTGCCTTCGGCTCAGGTCATGATCCCAGGGTCCTGGGATCAAGTCCCGCATCGGGCTCCCTGCTCAGTGGGGAGCCTGCTTCTCCCTCTGCCTGCTGCACCCCCTGCTTGTGCTCTCTCTGACAAATAAATAAATAAAATCTTTAAAAAAAATCATAGCCATGAGTACAACTACATGGAGTCACTCAGAGTGAATCATCGAACCTGGCTGGGGGTGGTCTTGGGGTTCCCGGACACAAAGCGTCTTCTACATAGCACCACACCATCATTCTCAAAGCCCCTCCATTTATTGCTTTAACTGCGGGAATTGTTGTCAGCCCCTCAGGGGCAGGGTCCTTACCCGAGGCGCCTCCTTATTTCCAGTGCCTGGCACAGAGCAAGCTCCCAGTAAAAGTCGGCCGACTCTTTTTTTTCCCCTTAAAACAACAGAAATGTATTATTTAATGGTTCTGGAGGTTAGAAGTCTGAAATCAAGGTGTTGGCAGGGCCATGCTCCCTCTGAAGGCTCTCAGAGTGGGGTCCTTTCTTGCCTCGTCCAGCTTCCAGTGGCTCCCAGCAATCTTGGGGGCTTCCTAGCTGGCAGATGTAATGTTCTGATTTCTGTCTCCATTGTCACGTGAGTCTTTCCTGTGTGTGTCTCTGTGTGTGTGTGTCTCTCTCTCTTTTTAATTTTTAAAAGTTTATTTATTTAAGTAATCTCTACACCAAACGTGGGGCTCGAACTCACAACCCCGAGACCAAGACTCACATGCTCTTCCCACTGAGCCAAGCAGGTGCCCCCAGACATTTTTGATAAAAAAGGACAGTACTGTAAATGTGTTTTCTCTTACTTATGATTTTTTTTTAAAGATTTTATTTATTTATTTATTAGAGAGCGAGCGAGAGAGAAACAGCATGAGAGAGGAGAGGGTCAGAGGGAGAAGCAGGCTCCCCGCTGAGCCGGGAGCCCGATGTGGGACTCGATCCCAGGACCCTGGGATCATGACCTGAGCCGAAGGCAGTCGCTTAACCAACTGAGCCACCCAGGCGCCCTCTTACTTATGATTTTCTTAATAACATTTTCTTTTCCTTAGTTTATTTGATTGTAAAAATACAGTATATAATACACAGAACATACAAAATATATATTAATGGACTGTTTATGTTATCAGTAAGGTTTCTGGTCAACAGTAGGCGATTAGTAGTTAAGTTTTGGGGGAGTCAAAAGTTGTATATGGATTTTCTTTTTTTTTAAGATTTTATTTATTTATTTGTCAGAGAGAGAGAGAGAGTTGGCAGGCAGAGGGAGAAGCAGGCTCCCTGCTGAGCAAGGAGCCTGATTTGGGACTCGATTCCAAGGCCTCAGGATCATGACCTGAGCCGAAGGCAGTCGCTTAACCGACTGAGCCACTCAGGCATCCCTATACATGGGTTTTCAACTGTGCAGGGGGTTGGGGCCCTGAACCCCTGTGTTGTTGTTCAAGGGTCAACTGTATCTTTCGGGGGGGAGACACAATTCAACCCACAACATCCTATTTCAGCTGTACCAAGACACCTGATTGTTCAATGATAGTGGTATTTGACAATACCTTCTTTTTTTAAATAAAGATTTTTATTTATTTATTTGAGAGAGAGTGTGAGTGCGAGCAGGTGGGAGGGGCAGAGGGAGAGACACTCAAGCCGACTCCACGCTGAGCACAGAGCTGGACGCGGAGCTAGATCCCATGACCTCGAGATCATGACCTGAGCTGAAATCCAGATTCGGATGCTTAACTGATGGAGCCACCCAGGTGCCCCTGTTGACAATAACTTCTAATTTTCACTGAGCACGTGCCATGTTGCAGGAACTATGCTAAGTCCATTATATGCATTATCTCATGTGATTCTCTCTCTACACTATAGACATTATTATTATCTTCACATTACTTTTTTTTAAAAAATGATTTCATTTATTTATTTGACAGAGAGAGACAGTGAGAGAGGGAACACAAGCAGGGAGAGTGGGAGAGGGAGAAGCAGGCTTCCTGCTGAGCAGGGAGCCCAGTGCTGCGGGGCTCGATCCCAGGACCCCGGGATCATGACCTGAGCCGAAGGCAGACGCTTAACCGACTGAGCCACCCAGGCGCCCCTATTATCTTCACATTACTGATAAGGAAACTGAGGCCCAGAGAGGTAAAACAAATCCCTGGTATCTTATGTGGTTAGTGTGGCAGATTATAATTTCCAAAAATGGTCACAGCAATATTTCTGGTCCCATCTGCTTTTCCAGAACCATGTCACTCCCCATCAAGAAACAGAATCTTGGGGGACCTGTGTGGCTCAGTTGGTTAAGCATCAGCCTTCCACGTCGGGCTCCCTGCTCAGCAGGGAGTCTGCTTCTCCCTCTCCCTCTGCTGCTCCCCCTGCTTGTGCTTTAACTTTTTCTCTCTGTCAAATAAATAAATAAAATCTTTAAAAAAAACCCCAGAATCTTATTTCTTCTCCATCTGAACCTGGGCGGGACCTTGTGATGGCCTCAATGCCTTGGGTTCAGGGGAAGTGATGCTACATAACTTCCAAAACTAGGTCATGAAGATGATCCAACTTCCACCTGCCTTTCTTTCAGGATGCTTGGACTTGGAACCCAGCCACCATGCTGCGAGGAAGCCCAAAACAACTGTGGGGAAAGGCCCATGTGGAGAGGAAGTGAAACGTGGGCGACAACCAGCATCAGCTGCCACACTGGTGAGGGAGTCTTCAGGTGACCCGGTCTTCGGCCTCCCAGTCTTCCAGCTGAGACCCCAGATAAAGAGGAGCAGAGATAAGCCATTATCGCTGACGTGCTGCTCTTCTGAATTCCGGACCCACAGCATACAACCAAGAAGCTCAGGCGTAGTTTGACTTTGGACGAGGCTGGATCCAGGGGCTTGAAATCCCTGCATTCCTCAGCTTTGCCTTCTCTATGTTGTCTTCATTTTTCAGCTCCTTCTGGGGTTCCCTGGCAACCTCAAGTTCTCCCTATCAAGTGATGTCTTTGAGTTTCATCCACGTTGTAGCATGCATTAGTACTTCGCTCTTTTTTTATGGCTGAATACTGTTCCATCATAGGGATAGACCACATTTCATTTAGCCACTCATTAGTTGAAGTGTCTCCTTAAATTCTGCACTCTAGGGGCTCCTGCCCGGCTCAGTTGGTGGAGCACACGATGCTGATCTCAGGGTTGTGAGTTTGAGCCCCACGTTGGGTGTAGAGATTACTTAAAAATAAAAGCTTTTGTTTTTTTTTTTAAAGATTTTATTTATTTATTTGACAGAGAGAGATACAGCGAGAGAGGGAACACAAGCAGGGAGAGGGGGAGAGGGAGAAGAAGGCTTCCCGCAGAGCAGGGAGCCTGATGCGGGACTCGATCCCAGGCGCCCCAAAAATAAAATCTTAAAAAAAAATTAATTCTGCACTCTAGACACTTTATTTGCCTCATCCTAGCCCTGGGAGCTGACTGCAGGAAGCAGTAAAGTTTAAAATGTGTATTCCTAATGGGCAGGTGGCTCTCCTCCAATCCTTGACTCAGGGATCCCAGCTCCTGACATCTCATGGCTCTGCCTTATCCACCAAGCTGTGTAACAAGTCTGCTGCATCGTTAAGTGTGTCTATGGAAAGCAACCTCTGTACAAAAACATAAACAAACACTTCTCCAGATTAAACAGACAAGAATAAACTCTTTGTAAGCTTTAATTATAATTTAAGTATAGTCTTTATTTTTTTTAAGATTTTATTTATTTATTTGACAGAGAGACAGCGAGAGAGGGAACACAAGCAGGGGGAGTGGGAGAGGGAGAAGCAGGCTTCCCGCTGAGCGGGGAGCCCGGTGCGGGGCTCGATCCCAGGACCCTGGGACCATGACCTGAGCCGAAGGCAGACGCCTAACAAACTGAACCACCCAGGCGCCCAGCAGTTGACAAACTTAAACATGAAGAGCGTTCTTTGTCAGAAAGGCAAATATTTTCCTTCTGTTTCTTCTGCTTCATCCCACCTGTGAACAGGAGACCTGAATTTACAAAGTGTTATTGAATATTTTTAACCAATAACATTTGTACCAGCTATCTTTGCTGTGTAACAAATCACCTGCTGCCCAACACTTAGTGGCTTAAAACCAGAACAGTTTATTATCTTGCACATTTTCAGAGGGCTGGTGTGCAAGAGTACCTCAGCTGGGTGGTTCTGGCTTCCGCTCTTGCTCCCTCGTGAGGTTTCGGCCAGAATGGTGGCTGGGGTCTCATCTCAAGGCTCGTTTGCACAGCAGGATCTGCTTTCAAGCTTATTCACATGACTGTTGGCAGGTAGCCTCCGTTCCTTACCACATGGGCCCTCCATAGGTCTTCTTGATATGTCCTTGCAATAAGGTGTCTGTCGTGCCCTAGAGCAGGTGACAAGGGGGAGGGCGAGAGAGAGAAAGGAAGAGAGAGTGAGCACGGTAGAGCATGCAGGAACACTAGAACAAGCAAGAAGGAAGCCTCAATGGGTGCCTTTTATGAGCTACTGTTAGAAGTTATGCACCGTCCCTGCACCAAATTCTGTTCATTGGAAGTGAGACACTAAGTCTAGCCCACTCTCAAGGGGAGGGGAATTAAGTATCGTCGCTTGAGTGGAGGAATATTAAAGAATTCATGCATGTATTCTAAAACTACCACTCTAATATAGTATAAGTTAACTGTAATAATTTCCTAATGAAAGATGATATGGAATTTATATTTTATACGTAATATATATTGTCCATGTAAGTCACAGGCAGTGCAAGGAGGACCCCTGCTCTGGTCCCTGAGCCGCAGGGGGCCCCATGCTTTGGAGTGCCTTCCTCAAAGTGGTCTAAACCCTCCTCTGGTGGCTGGAGCCAGATGTACCATTTGAATGAAGAGTCCCTGGTCTGGACCATGACCCACATGGGCCCTGATCCCCATTTCTCCCTCTTGGAGATGCTCTTACCCTCTACCTTATGTATGGGGTCAGATAGATGCCCTGATGAACTTTGGCTCTTTTTTTTTTAAGATTTTATTTATTCATTTGAGAGAGAGCGCACACAAGCTGGGGGAAGAGCAGAGGGAGAGGGAGAAGCAGGCTCCCCACCGAGCTGGGAGCCCAACGCAGGACTCAGTCCCAGGACCCTGAGATCATGACCTGAGCCAAAGGCAGACGCTTAACCGACTGAGCCATCCAGGCGCCCCTGAACTCTGGTTCTTATACCTATGGTGCTGACCCCGTGCTCCATGGTCAGTTCCAGGGGGGTGACCTGGCAAGAGATTGCTCCTGTTGACTGGTGTGGCATTTCTTTTACAGGATTTCATGAGACCGGGCCATCAGAATGGTGATGACATACCGATTTTGTGTGACTCTTGTTCATGTCGTTTATAGGTCATATTCAAAGCTTTAGTTTTGAACAATCCACTGCCAACTGTTGGGGCTGCGCTGCATATGGAGGCCCATGTATCAATCCCTACACATCATCATTCCAACTGTGGGGCAGCCTCCAGGCTAGAGCCCCCAAAGGTGGCAAAAGTGGTGGCAGGACCCAGTTTGTCCCCTGCCACTGGCACCCAGAGAAGTCATTCCCTCCAGAGGCTCTGCATCAGGAATCAGGCAGTCCTTTTGGCCATGTCTACCTCCTCCAAGGACTTCGAGATGATTGCTCCACAACTCCAATGGCATGTCTTTGCTCATCAATGCGGTGACATCGTGCTCCCCCAGGTCGGTCCCAAGCCATACCACATGAGGAATGGACATTCTTTGTACAAACGGGACTTCTCTTCTCACTGTCATGGGCCCCTTGCCTATCCTCCCCACTGGCGGTGGAGTGTGGAAGGCAGGGGTGCAATTGACGTTGCAGCAGATCTCATTCTAAGAATGCGGTGATTATTGTTTAAAGAGTTCAAGAGAAGACATGGTTAGAAGATGTGTGTTTTCTGGGTGCCTGGGTGGCTCAGTTGGTTAAGCGACTGCCTTCGGCTCAGGTCATGATCCTGGAGTCCCGGGATCGAGTCCCACATCGGACTCCCTGCTCGGCAGGGAGTCTGCTTCTCCCTCTGACCCTCCCCCCTCTCATGCTCTCTCTCTTTCTCTCAAATAAATAAATAAATAATATTAAAAAAAAAAGATGTGTGTTTTCATATTTTTGCCATAAAATTCCAAACAGTAAATTTAACATGACCAGAAAATGAAGGATTGTCTACGTTTTCCTGCATACTCTGCAGAAGACTTGCTTTTGTGGTCCTTATCGACAAAGCACGGGGACAACTTCTGTGGGAATCGTCCCTGGAAGCCAGTATTTATGGGCAGCCCAATGGATGATGCAGTGTCATGAGGAAGATGTGACTGGCACTAAATAAATGGCTTAGGGACCTGAAGAGGTAAGAAGATCTATGTTTTTCCAGTACAAACAGGTTCTAAAGAGCCACGGTACTGTGTGATAATAGAGAATATAGATTGGTCTCTGCTCCTGGTTCCTGACACAGAGCTCCTGAAATCATTGGAATTTCCTAAGTGATAAGAGCACTAGGAGCATCTTTTATTCTATTGAGGTGACTCTGGGTGGGCTCCTGGATGGCTCCATGATGGAGGATGGTCACCAGAAGGCCAAGACTTTATCAGAAGCCTTTTCAGCCTCATCCCTCCTGTTCAGTTCTCATCCCTTCCCGTTCTCTAGAGGGGAGAGGGGCTGGAGATGGAGTTAATGACCGATCATGCCTGTGTGAAGAAGCTTCCAATAAAAATCCAAATAGCATGGGATTCAGAGAGATTCCAGGTTGGCGAACACAGCCACACCAAGAGGGTGATGCACCCCAACTCCACAGGAACAGAAGCTCTTTTGCTTGGGACCCTCCCAGACATGGCCCTGTGTATCTCTTCATCTGGCTGTTGTTCATCTGTATCCTTTATCATATTCTTTAATAAACTGGTAAATGTAAGTAAATGTTCCCCTGAGTTCTGTGAGCTGCTCTAGCAAGTTAGTCAAAACTGAGGAGGGGGTCGTGGGAACCTCTGATTTATAGCCAAATCTGACAGAAGTTGTGGGTCACCTGGAGATCTACTACTTGTGATTGGCATCTGAAGTTGTGGGCGGGACAGTCTTGTGGGACCGAGCCCTTAACCTGGGGATGTGACACTCTCTCTGGGTAGACGGTGTCAGAATTGAGTTCAATTGTAGGACACCCAGCTGGGGTCGCAGAGAATTGCTTGGTGTGGGGGAGAAAACCCTCCCACATCTGCTGTCTGCAATGTTGTGAGTACTCTGGGCAAGTCACAAAAAAGACAACCGAGAAAAAGAAACACAGGAGGTGAAAAACTGGGTTCTTCTCTACATAGAGGTGAAAAACTAGTTGCTTTTCCTTTCTAGGCACGTTTGGCAATAAAGAACATCAGGAGTTGGTTCCTACACCCGAACAGGAAGAGATAGAGCCTGGACTCTGTAAGGATTCTTCGGGTGCCTTGAGTGGACAATAAACAAATACCTAAGTGCGTCTTCTCTACACTTTGTTCTAAATCTTCCTCAACAAATCACACTTCTGCATATGGACCCATGACTTCATAATGCATTTCAAAGTGTTTATATAGACAGATCCTGTAAACAAGTATTGGTTTGGGGTCCCACATACCTTAGGGGCAATGTGGCAGACAGTTTCTAAGATGGTCCCCAAGGATCCTGGCCTCCTGGTGTTCATGCTTTTGTGTGATCCCCTCCCCCTGAGTGTGGCCTGAATTTACTGACTGACTTCTAACAAAGAGAAAATGGCAGAAGTGAGGGGATAGCATCACTGATGTTAGTTTATAAAAAAGACTGCAACTTCCATGTTAGGTGTACTCGCTCTCACTTGGTGGCTTGCTTTCTCTCTCTCTCTCTCTCTCACTCCATCCTTCAATTTGAGCCCAGCCAATATGTCAAGAAGTCCAGGCTCTCCTGTTGGAAAGGCCACATGAGAAAGAGAGTTCTGGAGGAAGGGAGGGTGCGGGGAGGAGAAATGAGGGCACCCCAGCCAGCAGCTAGGACTGATGCCAGAGCCAGCCACATGAGTGGCACCTCTCAGAAGTGAACCCTTCACCCCAGACCCGATCAAGTCTTCAGTTTTTCATCATCTCAAACATTATTTTGGAGGAGGAGTAGCTTATTTGGTCAGTGAACCTGCATACATTTAGGAAAAAACAAACCCAAGTAGAACAAAATGCCTACTTGTGTTATATTGAACATCGATCATCAGAGAAAGCGTATTATTTTTATGAAGCCCAACTATTAAATGAGTCTCATTTGCTAAAGATTTACCTTAGTTACGTGACCTTGGACTCTCTTTGCTTCTAAAAGAATCTTTTCAAATCTAGCACGCTTAAAGTATTAAAAATTCCATATCCTCATTTTCTTGGAATTTGGGGAATTTTGATTTGTACCAGTGCATATTTATCTTTACATGCCAATCAGAACAGAACTCCTTTGATTTAAGAGACGTCGCAGAAGAATTTTTTTTCTTCTAATAACTTGACGGTTTCTTGTGGTTCGGTAATTAGGTGGTGCACATCTTTTTTTTTGTTTTTTTTTTAAAGATTTTTATTTATTTGTTTAACACAGAGAGAGAGAGCACAAGTAGGCAGAGCAGCAGAGAGAGGGAGAGGGAGAAGCAGGCTCTCCGCTGAGCAGGGAGCCTGATGCGGGGCTCAATCCCAGGACCCTGGGACCACGACCTGAGCCGAAGGCAGCCGCTTAACGACTGAGCCACCCAGGCACCCCGCACATCTTTTTTTATTCAGACGAGGCTGGAGGTAGAATTTGACCATCAGTGACTTCTCCCATTGACTAAGCTCCTGAAGATGGACCTAGGGTTGCCAAGATCTAATAGGAGTGTTCAACATGGTACCTGTGGCCACTCGTATTCACTGCAAGAGACAACATCCAAGGCCACAAGAGTATCTGTCCTTGGGCCCAGGGGTGGGGAAAATGGGTAGACCATGGGTCCACTTCCTCTATTTTCCTCCATTATCTGCTAAACCTAATTTATAGGCCTATTTCATTTTTTAATGTCTGGTGTGAACACTGCTCCACTTGATCCAGCCATATGAAGAAGTTGGCAAGGATTCCTTTGGCTGTCTTCTGTTCTTTTAGCTAAAGGCTTGGTCTCTGTTATGTGGACTACAGAAATTCATGACTGTTATATTTTCAATGTTGAGCATGCCCTTGACTTATAAAAAGGGTCCTTTTTGAGTGTGTGCTGCTTTTTTCCTTAATTTTATCTTGAATGTATATTGCAACTGCTCTTTTCTCTGTCTTTTCTCACACGTTTATATTTATCACTGAAAAAAAACCTTTCTGAATCATTTTGATTTAGATATTATTTGACTTTTGAATTCTAAAAAATTTTTTAATTTTTAATTTTTTAAGATTTTATTTATTTATTTGTCAGAGAGACAGAGAGGGGGAGCGAGAGCACAAGCAGGGGGAGTGGCAGGCAGAGGGAGAAGCAGGCTCCCCGCTGAGCAAGGAGCCCGAAGTGGGACTCCATCCCAGGACCCTGGGATCATGACCCGAACTGAAGGCAGACGCTTAACCAACTGAGCCACCCAGGCATCCCCCGAAATTTTAAATTTTTAAAAAGGAATTACGCCTAACGCGGGGATTGAGCTCATGACCCTGAGATCAAGAGTCGCATGCTCCACCGACTGAGCCCGCCAGGTGCCTTATATTTTCAGTATTTTTTATGCTTCCTTCGTATTTCCTTAGTGGTCTACTTTTTGTTACAGAATCATTTTTTCAAGTGATCTGGAAGTTCTAACTCCTGTTTTTAATTCAACTTATGAGTACCTGTAAGTTTTTTAAAAACTTATTTGACTCTATGTTTATCTAATTATCAGCAGCAGAAATGAAAGACTATTCATTCCTTCTCTCTTCTGTGAATGCGGTGTGAGTACTCCTGGGGTCACACAGACAGGAGTCTGGACACTGCAAGAGTCCCCCAGACTGGGGTGTTGGCCCACTTGGGGTAACACAGGTTGGGATGTGGACTCCCATGAGTCCCACAGAGTGCAATTTGGAAACACTGGGGTCAGACAGACCGTACTATGAATGCTTCTGGGGTTGCACAGACTGGGGTGTCAACGCTCCTCAGGTCACAGGGACTGGAATGTGGACACTTCTGAGTACATACATACTGGGGGATGGACCTCCTGGGGTCACACAGACTGGGTTGTGGAGATTCCTTGGCTCACACCGAGTCAGGTAGGGATCATGAGAGTGTCCATATCCCAGTCTGTGACTCCACTAGAGTCCCCATTTATTTCTGCGAACACTTGTGTCCACATAATAACCTCTCACCCCATTATATCCGACTGCAGGCTCTATTTCACCAGTCGTGACCACTCTGAAGTCCTTACACGTTTAGTAGGTGTTCCTCTCCTATATCTGAGTTTGGACCAGAAGGCTACTGTTGCCAGAATATTTACCATGAGCCTGGGTTTGAAATCTCACCAAAGGGGCACAGATGTTGGAAGACTTAATTTAACAACAGTCCAGGTTTAAGGTCAGAAAACAGGGCATGGATGATGGACTAGTTAACAGGAGTCAGGGTCAGCACTCCAAAACAACAGAGTATTATTGATGGCGAAGTTACTAACAAAAGCCCTTGTTTGAGCTCAGGCCAAGGGAGCATTAACAGTGGTAGCCTTATCAGTGAAAGGCAACACCACCAGAGGGGAATTGGCAGTGGACGAATTAACAGGGACTGTGGTTCAAAGCCAGATAAGAGGGACATTGATGGTAGAGGAGTGAGTACACAGGGTTCAATAATAGACCAGAAAGTCACTGACGGTGGGATAAAGAGACCCAGGTTTGAGGTCAAGGTAGGAGGGGCCAGGATTTTTCATTAGTTTGCAATTAATTAACAACTCAAAAGAACAGTTTGAATATCAAGGCTGAGAGATATTGCTATTAGACTAGTTAGCAAACGCTTGAACTCAGACTAGAGGGGCATTCAGGGTATGATACGTAACAGAAGCCCTGTTTTAGGGTCAGACCAGAGAAAGAGGGATGGGAACAATTGAGTAAATACATGGGTTTGAGTTTAGTCAAAAGGGGAATGGATTCTAAAATATTTAGCAGAGTCTGGGGTTGGAGTTCAGATCTGAAGGGCAGTGGTGTTGGAAGAAATAACCGTGTAAGCTCAATGGCAGACCCATAGCAGATATCAGAGGATCAGGTTTGAGGTCAAACCAGAGGGGAGTTGAGGGTGGTAAACTGAACCAAGGACCGGGTTTGGGGCCAGGCCTGGAATGGAGGGATTTGGGAATAGCTGAATGGCTGTGTTGGATAATTTTCGACCAGCAGAACTTTGAATATGGAAGAGTAAATAAGTCCTGGCTGAGAATGAGACAGACAAGAGAACAAGGATGGCGGAAGAGCTTTGATTAGGGACCAGGATGACATTGAAGGTGGAATGACAATAAAAGAGATCCTGGCTTGAGAACAGATGAGAAGGACATTGACGTTATGGTGGTTAATAGCGGACCAGGTCTGAGGTCAGACCAGTGTAGCACTGTGGCTTAAGAGTTAAAATGGCCTGGGTTCAAAGTCAGATTGCAGAGGACTGCAGGTTGAATAGTTCGAAGGAAACGCAGGGGTCTTTCTGTTAGAATATGAAAGGAAGACTCAGATTCAAGGTCACGTGAGAGGAGCAGTGATGGTAGGATATTTAACAGAGGCCCTTGTTGTGAAGGCAGACCAGAAGGGCACTGATGGTGGGAGTTGTTAATAGAGGTCACACCAGAGAGGAGGGACCTTGGAATAGTTCAAAACCAGATCAGGCGGCCTCAATGTGGAGGGTTGATGATGATGGAACAGTTTATAGAGAGGTCTGTGTTTGAGGTCAGGGCAGAGGGGCACCAGTAATGGAACAGCTAATAAAAGCTCTGGGTTTTGGTTGGTTGAGAAGCCTGTCATGCTGGATTAGTTGAAAGACACCCATGTGAGAATTTAGATCAAAGGAGGTCTTGGGGCACCTGGATGGCCTAGTGGGCTCAGTCGGTAGAGCATGCAACTCTTGATCTCGGGGTTCTAAGTTCGAGCCCCATGTTGGGTGTAAAGATTACTTTTAAAAAAAGGAAATCTTGGGACACCTGGGCGGCTCAGTCAGTTAAGTGTCTGCCTTTGCCTCAGGTCATGATCCCAGGGTCCTGGGATACAGTCCCACATCAGGCTCCTTGCTCAGCGGGGAGCTTGCTTCTCCCTCTGCCTGCCGCTCCCCCTGCTTATGTGCTCGCTCTCTCTCTCTGACAAATAAATAAAATCTTTAAAAAAAAATAAAATAAAATCTTTAAAAAAAGAGGTCTTGATGGAGTAAAAGCTAACAGAGTCTGGATTTGAGGTCAGACCAGAGATGCCTTGATGGTTCTAGAGTTCAAAAAGGCCCAGTTAGAGCAAAAAGCCAGTGGCGGTGGATATTAATCAGAGGCCCAGATTCAGTTGGACCAAAGAATAGTCAGCAGAATTTCCATTCCAAATAAGACCAGAGGGGTATTGATGGTGGAAGAGTTTACAGAAGCTCACGTTCAAGGTCAGAACAGAAGGGAAGTGATAATGGAATAGTTAACAGGCACATGGGTTCTGAAGTCCGCCTAGAGGGGACTGATGCTACAAGTGTTACCAGTGTCCTAGGTTCAAGGTAAGATCAAAGGAGCAATTATAGGAAAATAGTAAAGAGAGGCCAGGGTTCAAGCTGAGATCATAGGGGTACAGAGAGTGGTACAGTTCTTGAGGTCAAGCCAGAGGAGCAGTGAGTGTGGAAAAGTTCCCAGAGGCTCAGGTTTCAGACCTGAGGTGCAGTGATACTGAGTTAACTGAAGCCTGGATTCAAGGGCAAAGAGTTCTGGATGGTGGAATTATAAATAGAGTCCCAGAGTTGAGACCCTTGTAGCACTGATGGTGGAAGAGTTTTTAAAAAGACTCGAGTTCAAAGGAAAACCAGGGATGCCTGGGGGGGCTCAGTTGGTTAAGTGTCTGCCTTCGGCTCAGGTCATGATCCCGGGGTCCTCCGATCGAGCCTCGCATCAGGCTCCCTATTCAGGGAGCAGTCTGCTTCTCCCTCTCTGTCCCCTCTGCACCCCCTGCTTGTGCGCACTCTCTCTGTCAAATGAATAAATACAATCTTTAAAATAAATAAATGAATAATGGTAAAATAATTAATGGAGGCCCAGATTCAAGGTCTGGACTGAGGGTCCTCTAGGTTGGAATGCTTGCTGAAGCAAAGGGGCACCGATCACAAATTGACAGAATCCGAAATCCAAGGTCAGATCAGAAGACAACAGCTGGTGGAACATTATAGAGAGGCCCTGGTTTGAGATTTGACCAGTGCTACATTGATGAGGTAATAATTAACAAAGACTCCACTTCAAGCTCTGACTAGAGAGGCTCTCCATGAAGTAAACACACGGGTTCAAAGTCAAAGGGCATGTAACAGTTAATGGAGGCCTGGACTGGAGGCAAGACTAGAGTGGCGTTGATGACGGAATGGTTAAGAGTTCCAGATCTGATGTCACACTGGAGGCACACGGATGATGGACAAGTTCACAGAGGCCTAAATTTGACCAATAAGATGACTTTTTTTATCGTTTGCTCATAACTTATTTCCTCGTAGGTTGTAAGTCAAGAAAAGGTATCACATGGGGCGCCTGAGTGGCTCAGTCGTTAAGCGTCTGCCTTTGGCTCGGGTCATGGTCCCAGGGTCCTGGGATCGAGCCCCACATCGGGCTCCCTGCTCAGCGGGAGGCCTGCTTCTCCCTCTCCCACCCCACCTGCTTGTGTTCCCTCTCTCGCGGTCTGTCTCTGTCAAATAAATAAATAAAATCTTAAAAAAAAAAAAAGAAAAGGTATCACAAAAATGAATTTAAAGTAGAATGTCAGGGCGCCTGGGTGGCTCAGTCACACGTGCCTCCTGATCTCAGGGTCGTGAGTTCGAGCCCCATGTTGGGCATAGAGTTCACTTTAAAAATAAAAACAAAATAAAATAAAGCAGAATGTCAACTCTGAAACCTCAAAATTTCACAAGAAAGAAACCCCCCCAAATCATGTATAACAGTATCTGTGATTAGCCATCTTGAATTCAGATTCAATAAACAACATGAAGAATGTGAAGAAATGAAGAAGGTGCTAGAGAAAAATGAAGTTCTCCCAACTGATCTTGTCCATCCACTGACTTTGGTTGAAACCGAGCACCTTTTCGGTGTTGGATAGTGTTCAGAAAGAGTTAACACAGCAGGCCTGAACTTCTCTCCTTGGAAAGGCCTGCTTCGAGGATGGCCCTTGGCTGGCATCTGGAAACTTAAGATTTCACCACGGTTCTCACCACTCTGTGCCTCAACTGTTCATATAAGCACTCTGGTTTATGCTGAACACCTGCTTTCCTTCCTGGAGGATCTGGAAGTTGGGTGTGCGCCAGGCAGGGGGTGCCTATGTGACCAGCCCCCCAAAACAACCCTGGGCACTCAACCTTTAATAATGAGCTTCTCTGGGTTGTCAGGAGCCATGACGGGGGGAATTAAGCATGTCCTGTGACTCCACTGGTAGAGGACCCTTGGAAGCTCGTGCCTGGTCTCCCGCGGACTTCACCCTGGGTGCCATTTCCCTTTGCCGATTGTGCTCTGTATCTTTTTTATGGCAAGAAATCATAGCTGTATATACAACCGTATGCTGAGACCAAGAGTCCTCCCGGCAAATCATTGAGTCTGCGTGGTTTGGGGGACCTCTGACACATATAGATGCATGAACTTCATCATGAACGTCCAGCTCGCTGATGTCCCTACCTCATCACCATTTGCCTTAAGGTCAAGACGGAAGCACCGTGTAGAAAAGCTTCTGGCTGCAAGTAACCACACTGTCAAATAACAGTGGCTTCAACAAACCGGTGATTTTTCCTCCTCCAAGACTGCTGGTGTTAGTTCGGTAGCTGGATAATGTTGGGCCAGGTTGGAGTGCCTGTGGCTCTGTGGGCTGACCCTGAGGCCTCACGATGGTAGGCCACAGTTCCCACTGAGCATCTGGGTATGGCAGCCTATGCAGCTGGAGGGAAGGGAGCGGCCGGAGCAAGAGCCTCCTTGGCATTCCTGGCAACTTTGACATTTCCTGGTGACTGAGGTCACTGACAAGGGATTTTGGTTCTCTGGCTCTCTGTCAATATCCCAAGCTTTCTCTCCTCACTCGGGACTCCCCTCAAATTGGAACATCACTTTACAGACTCCCAGCTCTGCTGGGCCTTGAATTGGGGCCCTGGGTGCGAGTGGAAGGAGCTAGGGGTGGTCTGGGGTTCCTCTGGGGATGGAGAGAGAATCCCCATCCCCTCCCCCCACCAGCAGGAGCCGCTAGCTCAGCCTTAGGGTCCATGGTTGTTTCTGCACGGGCTTCCTACTGCCCGTCCTCAACTCGTCTGCTCCCTGTTTGTGGGGAAGAGTCTTGGCGGGGAGGCTGGGAGCCTCAGCCTTCCTGAGGAGCCAGGAGAGCCCAGCAGCAGACTAACAGCGTGAAATTCCTGGGGTAGAAGCCAATACTCCCCTCCTCCACTCCCCCACTGTCACTACACTGGCACAAGTCCCCATCACTGCTCACCCTGACTCCTGCAGGGCCTTGTGGCTGGTCTCCCCGCTTCCGCCCCTGCCCCCTCTCCAAGTCTGTTCTCTTCACAGCACCCAGAGGGGTCCTCTTACAACCAAATGGGATCGCGTCCTTCCTCCGCTCAATGGGGCGACTCACCTCTCACTCAGAAAAAGCCCAAGTCCTCACTGTGGCCATGCAGTTCTCCAGGATCGGGCCTGTCCGACCGCATCTCCTACCACACTCTGGTCCAGCCACACCGGCCTCTTCAATGAGCCTTCTGGCACACTTCAGCCTCAGTGCCTTTGCACTGCCTTTCCTCTCTGCCTAGAATCTTCTCTCCCCCACACTGCAGGTCCTTCTCACTTCACTCAGGTCTCTGTTTCAATGTCCCCGTCAGGAACGTCGTCCCTGATCACTGCACCAAAAAGAGCACGTGACCTCCCACTCCTGCGCCTCTACCTCCTGTCCTCCCAACCCTGACCTTTAGCTGACCTGTGACATATTTTTGTCTATTATCTCCCTGCAATAGACTGCAAGCCCCATGAAGGCAGGCATTTCTGTCAGTTGAGGTTACGGCTCTACCCCCAGTGCCTAGAACAGTTCCTGGTGCACGGTGGGTGCTCAATAATGTCTGTCCGATGCATGACTGAGCCAAACACTTACAGGGGGGCCCGTGACGCGGGAGGCATTCAATGACCGGTTGCTAAGTAAAGAAATCGATGCCGGAATGCACAAATGCGGAAGTGAACCCCGGTCCAACTCGGGGGCTAGAGCCGCCCCTCCCTGAGCCCACCCCCAGGAGACCTGGGAGCCAGCCACAGGCACAACCACTGGAACTTTATTTACAAATACAAGGCTGGAGCGGGAGGCGGGAGGGAAGGCGGACACGGCAGGACCTACTTCTGCTCCCGCCTCCAGACGATGACCATGCCACTGGCGTCGCTGGAAGCCAGCAGGCTCTCGTCGCAGTTGAAGCTGACGTCCAGCACAGGGGCGCTGTGGCCCTGCAGCTTGTTGACAGCGGCCTTGGCTGCCCGCTCCACATCGAAGAAGTGCACGCACATGTCCTCGCTGCCGGTCACTGCGTGGGGGAGAGAGACAGAGAGGCGTCGGAAGGTGTTGCCGGACGCGGCAGGGGGGCCCTGGGTGTGGGGAGGTCTGGGAGGGACGGTCCCTGGACCTGGGTCACCTAGCTGTTTTAGTCCCGCGTCCAGAGTGTGAGGTCTCTGAGCTGTTTGGGGGGTGGGGAGGCTGTGTCTCACGTTGGGAGGTTTCTGGACTCTTGGGGGTCTTTGTTCAAAGTGGGAGGCTATTGGGGTGTGAGAGTTCTCGAGGCCCATGAAGTCTGGGCACCAGGGGGCTGCGCTGTCCGAGCCAGATCAGCACCAGCCCCGCTCCCTGCCCCGCCCCAAGCCACCCAGAACCCCCCCTCCCCGACTCTGCGGGACTCACCCACACAGGCCCCCTGGCGGAAGGACATGAGGGGGCAGAAGATGCTGCGCACGGGGTGTGAGCTCTGCTCAATGGGGAAGCTTCTCTTCAGCTGCAGCGTCCCCTCGTTGTCCACCACCCTGAGGGAAGGATGAGAGCGGGTCGGGGTGTCGCCTCAGCTCCAGACGGCAACGAACGGGGGGCGGGCCAGTCTGTGTCCCCACCCCGGCGCCCGAGTTCTTTTCAAGGTTCACAAAGTCTGGTTCTGAGACGACTGCACATACCTAACAAGCACGGGCTGGTACGTGCGTTCATGACAGTTTGGAAGCTACCTGTTGATGGAAATGGGGAGCCTCTGCAGTGTGACTCACTAGTTTCTCTTTCTAGGGGTCTCTAAGAGATCTTGGTGGTAAGACGGGCACAAGGAGGGGAAAGGCCGACCAAACTGGACGTGCCTGCAATGCGGAAAATGACGAGCCATTCAAAAGAACGACTGAGCCAACAGCACTGCAGGGGATGTGGGAGCAGTTCAACAGGCGCCGTCTGGTGAGGAAAGCGAGACGTGGGAAAGGATGGAGAAGGAGCCCGCTTCCGTGAGACAATGACCCTCCCTCCGAAATGTGGGGGTGGGTGCGCACGCCTCGGGTTACAGGGGAGAGAACAAAATGTAGGAAGGAACATACAGAGTTGCTGGCTGAGGTGGCAGGAAGGAGGAGGAAAGAAGGGAGAGGATTGGGGAGGAGATAGCCCCACATTTGGGAGTATGCCTAAATTAAGAATTACACATACGTCTTATGTGCGTGTGTGACTTTTTTTTTTAAAGAGTAGAAAAACAAAATAGTAGAATAGAAAGCATCCTGTCGGGCGGTGGTTTTCAGGCCTGGCTGGACGTCGCTTGGGGAACTTTTCTTTTTTTTAAAGATTTTATTTATTTATTTGACAGAGAGAGACACAGCGAGAGAGGGAACACAAGCAGGGGGAGTGGGAGAGGGAGAAGCAGGCTTCCCGCTGAGCAGGGAGCCCGATGCGGGGCTCGATCCCATGACCCTGGGACCATGACCTGAGCCGAAGGCAGACGCTTAACGACTGAGCCACCCAGGCGCCCCGCTTGGGGAACTTTTCAATATACCAAGGTGCCCAGGCCTGTCGCAGGGCTTCTGAAATCATTGTGAAACCCTTCAGGTCATTCCAGCATGCAGCCCAGACTGAGAACTGCATTTGGGTAACGTGTCATAGGTGAGTGGGGACAGTAAATTCCTCCGCTTAAAAACACCAAAAAAGAAAAAAAAAAAAAAAAGAATGAAGGATAGATGGAAGGAAGGAAGAAAGGAAGGCAGGCAGGAAGGAAGGACCACTGCTCCAAGAGGGCCCTAGTCTATGTCATGCCTCAGGTTGCTCATCTGTAGAATGGGCACGATCACAGCCCCTCCTCACAGTGCTGTTCAGAGGATTAAGTGGAGTGCTCCGTATGAGGTGTTTCCATGGGGCCTGGCAGCAGCCCTTTTTATGTAAGCATCAGCTACTCCTGCCACCACCCCTCCCACTCATACCCGGCACTATCATACGGAGACCCGACTCTCCTGCTCACTCAAATTAACCTGATGGAGGAGACCGGCCCTGAGGCCCTACAGGTTCTCCTCTGACGAGGAGCCAGGGCTGCCACCGCAGTCTGATGGAGGCGGCCCGGGCAGGGAAGACCTACCTGTAGAGTAGCAGCTTGTTGAGGCAAGCATTGATGAGCAGCGAGGGGTCCCGGGCCTCGCGGCTGACCCAGGAGCGGGCGGAGATGCTGGTCACAGGGCTCCCCTCATGCACCACCAGACGCTTGGCTTTGGTCAGTTTCCCTGGAGCGACGGGGGGAGAGGAGGCAAAATAAGGGGGAGGGGGGGCTGTGCGCTGGGACGGTGGCAGCGCCAATACCCAGATGCAGGCCTGGAGCCTGCCTACCTGTGGCCATGTCGAAGAGGAAAGAGAAAATACTGCCACGGTCATCTCCTGCCCAGAGCAGCCGGCCAGGGGCATCGAAGGACAGAGCAAGGACCCGGCCTGTCAGCTTGCTGGAGCCACCCTTCACTTTCTTGCCCGTGGAGATGTTCATGACGTGCACGTTGTGCTTGGCATTCCCCACCTGTGGGTGAGACCGGCACACCATCATCCTGCTCTCAGCCAGTCCCTCCTTGGGTCTGACCATAATGGAGCTGCTGTCAATGGAACTGGCGGGCTCCTACTGGAGTCTAACCCCGGTGTGGGGGGGGGGGGTGGCTGTGGCGGGTAGACTGGGAGGTGACCGAGGCCTGTGATCCTTTAGAGCCAGCCCCTCTTGCCATCTAACCAGGACGGCCAGCACCCCCCGTGACAGGCAAACCACAGGGCCATCCTAGGCTGGTGATGACAGCTGGTCTGCTTCCCGCCTGGTCCCTGCCGGACACTTGACCATACTGGGGCCGGTGCTGCAGCAGGAGGGATCCCAGAGCACAGGCTCACTCAGCCAGTCCCCTCTCTGCCGCTCAGGGCCAGGCCAGATTTTCACTTCTTTCCCCCGCCCTCCGACTCTCCATCCTGGGGCCGGACCACAGTGGGGCTGTGCCACTGGGATGAGCCAAGCCTTCCAAGTCACCCTGCCCACCGACCAGCAGCCCCGGGGTTGGAAGACGGCAGCACTGCTGTTGATGGGACCCAAGGGGTACCAGAGCCTGGACTCTGCCTCCTGACCAGTCCCCCCCTGGAGTCTATCACAGCAAGCCCCCCCCTCCCACCCCACCAAGCACGGCATCCCTGTTCTGACCCGTTTCCCTCTGAGTCTAACCACAGGAGGACCATGGTGAGGGACTAGAGGGGACCCCCTCCCCCACCCCACCCCCACACTGACTCCCTGGGACAGCTCTCCTGGCCCGGCACCCCGCCCTCGGCGAGCGGGCACCCCGGAGCCTGACCACAGTCAGGTTGTTGTTGACCGGCTGGAAGGTGCAGCAGAGCAGTTCGGCGCCATCGGGGTCAGGAATCTCCCGGATGCAGCGGCCGTCCTCAGAGGCCCAGATGCGCATGGTAGCATCGAGCGAGGTGGACACGAGGATGTCGTTGGAGAGGGACCAGGCGAAGTCGGAGACGCCGCGGGTGTGGCCCCGCAGCACGCGGAGCACCGTGGGCGGGGCGGGCACCAGCTGGCAGAGGGAGATGCTGCCGTCGAGAGAGCAGCACGCCAGGCGGTGCCGGTCGTCGTTGGCGAAGCGCACCCTTGGGACTGCAATGCCAAGAAGCCGTTGGTGCGACTCGGCATGCTCACCGGGCGCTTTCATTTATAAAAGGCTCTGCTGTGGGGGCTGGGGGCTGGGACCCACTGCGCCAAGCACAGGGGCCTGCGTCAAGGGCTTTCCTGGCTGAGAACGGGAGTGGGAACCCGAGAAGGCCCTCTGCCCAAAGCTCCCTAAATTGTAGCCAGCGCTTTACGATTACCAAAGTCTTGGCGGTCTGCAAAACCTGCGCTGCCCGCTGCAAGGGGAGTTCTCTGTAGCGAAGGCTCTGAACCCTTCCAAGCAACTCACGACCCCAGAAGCCTCCTGCCAAGCCCTCTTTTGAGCTGCCGAGCCCTTTTACGATAGCCCAAGTACTTGAGATCTTGCAGACCGCTTTACTTTGCTGAGGGCTTGTGGGCTTGGGGAAAGGTTTAGGGATGGCAATTCCTCCTTCGGAGGTGGGCCAGAGACTCTGGGTTCCAGGAAAGAACGCGCTGAGTAGTTGTCACAGTTCAGGCAAATGAGTGGTGAGGGAACCCGCTGACCTGCTGGCTTACCTGCCTCATCCACGTGCTGGTCGAAAACATGGTACATGCCCGCAAAGGCGTAGTTCTCACTCAGTGAAGTATCCCCGGCCATGGCTCTACTTGCTTCTGCCGCTGATGTGGGCACCACACTGCCAGGGGGCCTGGGCCCCAACAGGAGTGGGGGGCAGGTAACGTGAGGTAGGTGCTAGCATTCAGGCCCCACGGCCCCTCTCCCCCTTACAAGCCCCCGGCTCACAGCCACCCCTGTGCGTACCTGTCCTCATAGACAGCACGGTTCATCTGTGCCTGTAGCTGGTAGGAGCCTCGGCTGACGGAACGGCGGTGCCCACGGGCCCCCAGGGCCCGAGGATCGTCCTCAAAGTCCTGCAAACAGAGGGTCAGGGTGGGCACATCTTGAAAACAGTCCTCCAGAACCAGGGGCGCCTGGGCGGCTCAGTTGGTTGGGCGACTGCCTTTGGCTCAGGTCATGATCCTGGGGTCCCGGGATCGGGTCCCACATCGGGCTCCCTGCTCAGCAGGGGGTCTGCTTCTCCCTCTGACCCTCCCCCCTCTCATGCTCTCTCAGTCGGCCAATAATCAATAAATGTTCTGTGGAGAAGGAATGGATACTTTCCCCCTGAAAACCACTCAGCACCGTCTCTTGCTTCATTGCAGTCTCAGCTCAACTGTCACCTCCTCGGAGAGGCCTTTCCTGATCATCCCCATCAGACATAGCTTCCCTCTGTCCCCCACATGAGTCTCATTTTATCCCAAGTCTGCTTTACTTTTCCATCTTAGCACTCCTCACTATAAGCCGTGTTAATTACTAATTTATTTATCTGGTTTCACATGTCTATTGACCTGTTTATCTTGTTTATTGCCTATTTATCAACCTGTTCATCTTGTCTGTTGTCCATTTATTGACCTATCATATATAATCTCTTTTTGCCCTCTGCTTATCCTAAGAGCCTGGCACGGTGCCTTGCACATAGAGGTGCTCGACAAGTCTGCTGAGTGAATGTATATGGAGGCAGGTGGCGTGCATGGTAGGCAGTGTGGGGAGGAGCTCACCTCCATGCGGTCTAGGGTAGTTCGGCTGCTGCGAACGATGCTGTTGCTATAGGCACGGGCACTGCCTGGCTCGGAGAGGGGCCCGTAACGCTGGCCCAGCAGCTGCCCACGCAGCCTCAGGTACTGCCGACGCAGTGCTGGGGGGTGCCCAGCCTTGGCATTCTCCCGCAGCAGCTGGCTGCGCCGTCGAATGTACTGTGTCCGAAACTGTGGAAACGTTGGTGTGCGGTACGCGTTGTACCTATGATGGCGGGAGGCAGGGTGGGCAGCAGGCACAGGATAGAGGGAATCAATCAGCTCAGGGGATGGTGAAAGAGAGTGAGGTGTGTGGCAGTGAGGGGTCAGGATGGCAAGTGATCAGCAGTGGTGATCGGGCTCCCTCTGGTGCTGTGATGAGGGTGAGTCTACAGTAATAAAGGGCATGGCGATGAGGTCACTGTGGGGACAATGGAGGCCGTCTGCAGCTTTGCTGGAGTTGGTATGAGGTGTCAGTGTAGACAACAGTAGGGCTCAGGGTAACATGGTGATGAAGGGCAGTGTGGGGCAATGATGGAAGTCAGTATGGGATGGTGATGGGGTCAGATTGGGGAAGTGATGATGGTAAGAGAAGTCTGCGGAGGGGGGGGGGCAATGGTGGGGAATAGGATGTCACCAGCCTGAGCTCCATCACCCCCTCCCAAAGGCTCTGACAGCACAGCCTCTTTGCGCATGCCCAGATCTGACCGCATTTTCCCAGCATGCTCTTTACGACCCTCTTGCCAGCCCGTCTATGCCGGCAAGCCCCCCACACCCTGCTACTGCGCATGCTCACCTCCAGCATGCCCCCACGCAGCCGCATAAGTCAAGTTCTCCGCCCAGCCTCACTTATCTCCATTGCGCATGCACCACAGTAACTTCCGCTCCCATGGGCTTCGACCCCACGCCTCACCTCGCGTCTACTGCTAAGACCTGCTGCCACACCGCTGCCATTCCCCGGCCTCCTCTTCTGGCGTGTCCCCCCGCGGGAGCCTGCAGGACAAGGGCCTGGAATGTCAGCGTTTCAAGTGAAGGGATTTAATTCCTCCCCTTCCGCCAGGCGATCGTTGCCGTAGACACCGAGTCCCTCGACGCCGGGACGTCGCGAAATACCACCCGGCAGCTAGCATGGTCATCACCCCAGCCCTGCCCTTCCCGGGCAGTTCCCGGAAGACTCACAACAGCGATTCAGATCTGATCCCGCCCCTCCCCGGTCACCATAGCGACGCCCCTCCTCCCGTCTAGCAATCCTTCTGGGCATTCCCCATCCATCTTGTTCCCCCCGCCCTCCGCCTTCCCTTCTCGGGTTCAAGAGCAGGACCCGGATTCAGAGACCACCTCCGGGGCTGCCTCCGGCTCTTGAGGCCCCGGGGCGGCCCTGAGACCAGTGTCGCCCTTTCCTTCTGTCTCTCTGCTCCCTCTTTCAGGCTCCAGGCAAGATGGCCGCCTGCTGCCAGGAAGAGCTGCCAAGCACAGAGCGAATGGATAGGAATCCTTCCCAGGGCGTGGGAGAACCACGCAAGCGCGCTATGGGACAAGCGCGCTTCCGGCACAGGATGGAGGCTCCACCCCTTAAGTTCTACCCACCCCCAGTCCCTAATGGCATTTTTTGTATACACAAGAATAATATCCAAGGGCCAGAGAGACAGGGGCGAGTATGCGAATCACTCACTAAAAATTAGAAATACGACTTTCTTTTGAAACCGTGGAATAAACTGATTCTTAGGAGCACAATCTCGGCCAAGCAAGATTTGAAGCATAGGAGGGGCTCCCATCATCACTGCTGATCACTTGCCATACCATCAAAAATAATCACGGGGCGCCTTGGTGGCTCAGTCGTTAGGCGTCTGCCTTCGGCTCAGGTCGTGATCCCAGGGTTCTGGGGTCGAGCCCCGCATCGGGCTCCCTGCTCGGCGGGAAGCCTGTTTCTCCCTCTCCTGCTCCCCCTGCTTGTGTTCCCTCTCTCGCTGTGTCTCTGTCAAATAAATAA
>NC_138385.1:69673484-69691223 GCF_054177405.1 Leptonychotes weddellii
AGAGGGAGAAGCAGGCTTCCCGCGAAGCAGGGAGCCCGATGCGGGGCTCGATCCCAGGATCCTGGGATCATGACCTGAGCCGAAGGCAGATGCTTAACGACTGAGCCACCCAGGCACCCCTAAATAAAATCTTTTTTTAAAAAATATTTTATTCGGGCGCCTGGGTGGCTCAGTTGGTTGGGCGACTGCCTTCGGCTCGGGTCATGATCCTGGAGTCCCGGGATCGAGTCCCGCATCGGGCTCCCTGCTCGGCGGGGAGTCTGCTTCTCCCTCTGACCCTCCCGACCCTCCCCCCTCTCGTGCTCTCTCTCTCTCAGTCTCTCTCTCAGATGGATAAATAAAATCTTAAAAAAAAAAATTTTTATTCATTTGAGAGAGAGACAGAGACAGAGAGAGCACAAGCAGAGGGAAAGGCAGAGGAAGAGGGAGAAGCAGACTCCCTGCTGAGCTGGGAGCCCGATATGGGCTTCATTCATTAAGCCTTTCTTCCACTTACATAGACAAATGGGTGGACTGGACTCCAGTGAAGAAAAATATACCTGTTACTATGGATTACAGTCATAAGGGTTAAAAACAAAGACTGCAAATCTTGTGTTCAACTATTAAGAACTAGAAAAAGCAAAGGAAAATTCCAAAGATGAGTTTTACTTAAAAGAAGCTTAAAATTGAGCTAAAAAAATTTGACTCAACATTGTACTAGGAATGTTTATACAGAATGCCACTGTTCTTGACAATTTAGAAGCCTTAATTTTCTTTTGTGCATTCTCTGTATGTTAAGACCACCCATTAGGATATGGGGCAGCTCTCCATAACCACATTTTGCAGAAGCTCTGGGGTGCTTGGCTGGTTCAGCTGGAAGAGCATGCGACTGTCTTGGGGTTTTGAGTTTGAGCCCCACAATGGGTGTAGCGATTACTTAAAAAAATAAACTTAAGGGGCGCCTGGGTGGCTCAGATGGTTAAGCGTCTGCTTCTGACTCAGGTCATGATCTCTAGGTCCTGGGATGGAGCCCCGTATTGGGCTCCCAGCTCGGCAGGGAGTCTGCTTCTCCCTATCCCTCTCCCCATGCTTGTGTGCATGCTCTAATGAATAAATAAGATCTTTAAAAAAAAACAAACTTAAAAAGATTATGAAAAGCTCCATGTCAGGTCTTGTACCCAATTTGAAAAAAACTAAAAACACTTCATTTCTCAGATATTTATGCACTCTGAATTATAAAGGATCACGGCCTTTGTTAGCGGAGGGGGGGTGGGCAGTGGAAGAACGCAGCTGGGCAGGGACAGGTTTTGTCCTGAGAAGCAGTCATGCAACACTGGCTACTGATCATTACCCAATATGCCTTCTTAACGTACCTTGAGTATTCACAGCAGCTTATTTTGAAAAGCTTATTGCAAGTTTCCTACACCCCCAAATCCAGGAGTGTGTGGGGCAAGGTTATGGGCGTACTATCAGTAATTTGCCATGTCCTAAAATGTCCATCTGGTGGGTACTACTATTCCCATTTTACACATTGAACCGGAGGCAGAGAAATGAAACTGTGAAGCAGGATGTGAAAACAGTGTTTTCAACCCACATGGGGTGGGAGGGGTTAGGGCCTTGGATTTATTCTTGAAATGGGCAGGGGGTGGGGTGTTTTAAAAGAAAGGTTTGGGTCAGGGCGCCTGGGTGGCTCAGTCGGTTAAGCGACTGCCTTCGGCTCAGGTCATGATCCTGGAGTCCTGGGATCGAGTCCCACATCAGGCTCCTGGCTGGTCGGAGAGCCTGCTTCTCCCTCTGACCCTATCCCCTCTCATGCTGTTTCTCTCTCTCTCAAATAAATAAATAAAATCTTAAAAAAAAAAAGAAAAAGAAAAAGAAAGGTTTGGGTCAAAGTTTTTGGTCTAGACAAGATCCAGGGTTTGAAAATACAAGTATTTGCAGACCCGGGATCTGGTCTTCACAGGCCTTGGGACAGAGGTTCTTTAGGAACCTCTGCATGGAGTTTCTGGTCTCCGTGGGTTCTTGACGAGCATGCACACTAGTGAGATTCTGGTCAAACTGAAGCAGAGGACAAGTGTTTTAAGGAGGCTTTGACTCCCGTATCTGCAAATTTTATTGATTCAGCAATTGCAGTGAGAAAACAGAGTCCTCTAAGCCCTTTTCTTTAAAGCAAATAATCAGCAAGAGACTGGGCCTTTCTGGGCTGGATTACAAGGGATCTTCTATTTAAGTAAGCTCTATGCCCAATGTGGGGCTTGAACTCACAACCCTGAGAATCAAGGATCACATGCTCTACCAACTGAGCCAGCAAGGCACCTTTCTAACATCAGGAGAGCAGAGCAGGTGTAGGCGGCTGTGGTCTTTATTGATGTCACTTAGGGATCACTTTGTTGCAGGCACTCTGCAGCTGATTATGGAATTTTGCCTCAAGCCACACCAAAGGTGAGGACATTTCACTTCCCAACAGGCAGGGAGCAGGTGCCCCCCACCATAGCCTACTTGCAGGGTGGTAATGGTGCTCCTCCTGCCAGCCCCCACTGCCTTGGCTCCCCAAAGGCCCAGCACAGAAAGCCTCCTCAGACCAAGTACCCAGTACCTAACCAATGGTGGTAGCCCCAATGCCCCTTTTCCTGGCTCAGTGGGCCAGTGAGGAGTTGTGAAAAGTTCTCTAGTCTCTACCCACCTGCCAAAGCAGATTCATGATTACTTGGGTGGAAGAATCCTTGGAGCCTGTCCCAACTAGCTGGGACCAGGGAGGTAGGCTTCTAATACTGGGACTCTTCCAAAACAGGAACCTATAGTTTCAGTCAGTTCAGGGAACCGTAAAAACACCAGACTGGGTGGCTTATCAATTTCTCAGTTCTGGAGGCTGAAGTCTATCAGGGTGCCAGTGTATGAGCTCTGGTGAGTGCTTTCCCAGACTACCAACTTCTGGTATCCTCACGTGGCTAAGAACAGAAGGGGGAAGTTTTCTTGTGACTCATGAGGGCACCTTCATGACCTTATCTAATCCTCATCACCCCTGCCCCCCCAAGGACCTCACCTCCTAATAGCATCATATTGGGGTTTCAATATTGGACTTTTGAGGGAACACCTTGAGTTCCTTAACACTCTCCATGAGTGAGGAAATAAGGCAGTTAAAAGTGTCCTGGAACTGGAGATCTGGTGGTACTTGACTTTTCCAACAACTAGGTGGAAGCCACTGACAGAACTGATTAGAAATTCCAAAAGGAGGGATAAAGCTAATAGGACTCCAACGCAACCGCCAGAACCAGGACCAGGACCAAGGAATGAAGACCAGCTACAGGTGCAAAAGCAGGCCCAACCATTACCACCACCTTACCACCAAAGATCCTCATAGCACCGAAGACTGAATCCCTGTGACTAATAGGTTTGCTAACTATTCTCAATGACTGTATGTGCCTATTAAATGTACTTAACCCTCAAGAAGAAATGTGAAATGCCCATGAGGCTGAGGCGCACCGGGTTAAGTGTCCTACCCAAGGTCAAATATAGCTGGAGAGCAGCAGAGACTTCGTTCGAATCCTGGAATCTGAATCCAGAGCTTTTAGAACCTTGTTTTCAAACCAGGATTCTTCCATGTTCCTCAGACAAAGGGGAGTTTAGTACATTCCCTCCACCTCCCAACATTTCAGAGTCCGAAGAAACTGGAAATGCTGTTTATGACAGAGTTTAACTCCCACCAGGTGCTTGAATTCTCAGAACAATCCTGCAAAGGGCACCCACTGATGCTGAGAAGCTAGGGAGACTCAAACCCAAGCGGTCTAATTCCCAAGCTGACACTGATCAAAACAATGGGACCAAGAGGCCATCTCAGGAAACCCAATTCCAGCAAGACTATTTATTTCCTCTGTAACTCCTACCACCCCGTTTCACATATACCCAAACGCAACCAAACTTTGAGCTGGAGAGGTCTACTGTTACAGCAACTGCTGCCTACCCCCAACTAAATTCTTTCCTAAAAGCCTCCCTTCTTGATCTTCCATTTTTAGTTTGAAAACTGGGTTGAGCAAGGAAAAAACACGTATCAGTATCCGTTTGTTTTCATGTTTCAACTTTTTAATCAGCTCCGTGGACATCCTAAAATGCTAAATGAGACACAACAGAATATTTTTTCTTCCAGTACTAAAAAAAGGACATTCACAAATATTTTAAGAAATTTCTGTATACTTAGGGTGGTGACCTTGAATAAAAAAACCCACCTCTAATTATTTTGATTTCTTGTACTTGCTATTTGTAAATTTCTTCCTCATCATGATAAACATTGTATACAGGCTTTTAAATGCCTGTTATTTTTTTAAAGCAGTCTGAACAAACATTTTTTGCCATAATCAGTAATCCTGAGAGTCCAAACTGAAAAACTGATAAAAGGAAAATACCCAGACTCTACAAATGTCCCAAGATTAGTATTTAAAAGGGAGAAAATTTTAGAAAACACATGGAGCTTTCTAAAAGGTCTTTGTGACAAGCTACCTTGGGAGCTCAGTTCAAAAATAGAAGTTGATGTACTAAAACAGATGTGTCAGTGCAGCTCCAAAAATCTTTATAAATACAGCCATTTGGAAGGATGATCCTGGACCAGAAGTTTTATTCCTTGTGTATCTGAGAACAGTAAGAAGGGGGAGAATTGTAATGTTGGGAAGGCAGAGGCACACATGCTCACCTCCCAGGGTTGATAAGGATTGCTGAGCAATGCTGCTTCATCTCCTCCATGCCCAGCAAGAGATTACAAGGGAGACAGGTTTTTAGACATCCCCTCCCAACAGCAGACTAACTCTGACAGGCACCTGAGAGCAAAGGAGGCCTAGGAATGGTGTCAGGTGGGCCAGGTGAACTAAGTGCAGGCAGGAGGAAAGGTTGAGTGGAACATAACAGGGCTGGTGGACACAGGTCCGCTCAGTGGCAACATATAAGCCTCACCTACATTAGGTGCACATGCCTCATCTCAGTTGTCGTAATTGTCTCTGTAATTTCCTCCTGAGTAGCGGTCATAACCACCCTGGCTTCTGGGAGAAAACATACATAGCAGTTAGCACGAATATATCCTAGACACCTTAGTATTAAAAACCATACGCATTTACACATCCTATCATGTTCTGTATGTTATTATACATACTTTAACGTGTAAAACAAGTGTATCAAACATATACAGTACAGAAATCACATAATTACTTGACATATAACTTGCATACAACACATTAAATGCTAATAATATAAACATAAAACCAACATGACATGATAAACATGTTATTACCATCTACCATATTACAACTTCATCATCTTACAATTTACTAGTGCATTACAGAGAACTCAAAACGTACTGAGTGACATACTTAGAGTTTCATTACAATTTGTAAAAGCTAACATTAGCTAACACCAAAATGAGGTATATATGAACTCTCAGGCAGCTGAGATCTTAAAAAGAAAGCAGCACCACCACAGTACCCCAATCCCTTGGCTACCCACCTGCCACCATAGTCTCTGGACCTTCCATATCCATACCCATATCCTCCAGGTCGACTGTCGTATCTGCCACTCCCATAGCCCTGGTCCCCACCACCTATAGCAGATTAAGAAAAAGTTTAAAGGCAGCTGTCCAGATTAAGTCACTAATAAGCCACTTTCCCCCATATCCAAACTTACTACTGCACTTACCTCTAGAGTAGCTGCGACCACGCCCATGGGCCCCAAAGGCACCCCCTCTAGTTCCCCTGGCCGACTTGCCCGCGTGATCCACACGGATCTGGCGACCATCCAGAGACTATGTGTGGGGAGACACAAGGAGAATGGGTTAGTGGTCAAACAGGGCAGTAGTAAGGGAAGAATGGGTAGGGCAGGTAGGCAAAAGAGCCCAGAAACTCCTGCTGGGCACCAGGTTCTGGGTGCCATGTTCCATAACAAGCTCCTTTGACCAGAATGGTTTTATCAGGAGCTATAGAACCCCACAAAATGACCTAAATCCACCGTGTTCCCCCTGCTACTACTTACATCTTGACTGAACTCAGGCTGAGTTCTCCTCCCCACTCCTATAAGCTGCCCCACTATTAGGGCTAGAAAGACACCTCTCTTGGTTTGAGACTTCAGAGTCCATCCCAGAAGACTCACGAGGTCCTCTCCGGGCCAGGCCCGCAGGTCTGCAGACTCTACTACCTAAGCCCAGGGCAGGTCAACCATCCACAGGTGGCTTCTCGGCCTCATGCAGGACCAGTCGTCGCCTCCCAGGCAGCCCGGCTCTGTCTGCCGCTGCCCTCCACCCCCTAGAACAGAAGGCAGTCATGCTCCTGTGAGTGGGCACTGCGGGGTTTGGTGACCGCGCTGCCCCTAGCAGACACAGAGGGAAAAACAGAAAGAATGGTGGAAGTGGCAGATGGGGGCAGGGCCCCTATGTAGGTAGGAGACCTCACCTCTCCATTCATGGCTCTCATGGCATCTGAGGCATGCTCTGGATTGGTGAAGGTGATGAAACCAAAACCCCGGGATCGCTGAGTCTCCCGGTCCTTGACAACGACCACTGGGTAAAAGAGAGAATGTGGGTAAGAAAAACATAAGCGACAAAGGGTGTCAGGTAGAGGATGGACCCCTCCCACCAGTCCTCAATTGAAAGTTAGGGGGTTCTCGTAAGACTACACCTTAGACCTAGGAACAGAAAAAGGAGTATGTGAAAGTCTAGGGTCCTGATTTTTCCCCTTCCATTCCTTGAAACGCAAGGGCCCCAGACTTTCACAAATACCCAGATCATCATACATCTGGCCCATGTCTCACCCTCGGAAATAGGACCGAAGCTGCTGAAGTGGTCTTCCAGAGCCTGCTCATCGGTGTTGAAGTTGAGCCCTCCCACGAAAAGCTTCCCTTCTTCAGAAGACATGGCAGCGAATTCGAGTACTGCGGAGAAGAGTACGAAAAGGGGTGGGAGAAACCGTGGAGATGAGAGAAAAAAGCAGGACCAAGAAAGGATGAAGAAAAGAAGAGGAGACCACAGAAAGAAGAAAAACAGGCGACTGCAGACCAAAAAGAAAAGCAGAAAAGGCGGGAATTGGAGGTGCCGTATCAAGGAGGCAGCCATTTGGGGGCGGCCTTCGCGCATGCCCGTATCATCACCACCACGCCCGTCATTTTGTGCCGCTGCGCAAGTCCAGAACACCCTCGCGTTCTCTCTGCGCCCGCAGAATAAGATGGCGGCGGTCACGTGGTGGTGGGGGGGGGAGAAGGGCGCCCGCAAATCTCGGCTGTCGCGCGGTCACTCCCGCCACCGACGTCTCCAGTCCTTCCCAGCATTCCTCGCACTGATATAAGGCGCCAGCCTCCCACCAACAGAAAAGTGTCACCTCTCAGCACGGGACCCGCCCACTCGGGAGAAGCCCAAGCCTACGTGTCAGAAGCCGCTGCTCTCCCTACTCGCGCACCTAGCTCCTGGCTGGCGCGGCGCACATCAGTGAGGCGAGGAGCAGCCGCCTCACAAGACATGTGCTGCTTACCTGCAAATTAAGCAAAAAGACCAGAAGAAGAGCTACGGTCGCGGAGCGGAGAGACTGGGAAGATTGCCGCGCGGGAAGACGCTTGATAAAGCGTACGTAGCGTACACGTCACGAAACGTCCCCCCGCGCACACCAGCGTTCATGCTTATTGGCTGAAGCCAGCAAGGGGGTGGGAGGAAGGGACGGCAGAGCTAACGGACCAATAAGCTCGGCATGCTTCCGGGAACGGAGGCGAGCCTTGTGCGATTGGTGCACCCTGGGGTCGTATACGTTCCTTGGCCCAGCCATCTTCTCACTTATGCGCGCGAACCCTTTCGCTCTCACGCCCCTTTCCGGCCCTGACATCACCCTGGCCATCCTTGACGTCATAGTCCCCCATTGGTTGTGGCGTCTTCCTCACCATCTCAGTCATTTTCCTGTAGGTCCCCAAGACGTAATTACTGTAACCTCCTTCACCTCTCAGTCCTCTCATATCCCTCAAGGGCCCGATGTTTTATTCGCCACTTTCCCTGTCGTCCTAACCCTTCACAGTCCTTAACGTCAGATCCTGCATTTTCTCAGTGTCTGATGCAGATCCCTACGTTTTCTTCTCTGCCCAGCATCTAGCCGCCTGTCCTGGGATCCTTTTGCCTGGCGTCATTCCCTCTCATTTCTGACTTCAGCCCTCCTCCTTATCTGACAGCCTCCTGAAGCCGGTCTCTTGATTTCCCTGCCAGTAGACTGCCCGAGATGCTTTCTACAAAACAGGATGCTCCAGTCTTCAGAGGGAGTAAATTCCAATCCACAGAACAATTTTTGTTGTCACTCAGGGTTCCTGAGCCCTTGATCCACAGAAAAGACTTTCACAGTACACAGTGGACTTACCCAAAGCAAGGAGGGGCTGAGCTCACTGCCCACGATTTGGTCTTGTCCAGCTTTCAAAGGGTGTCTAAGCTCCCCGTCAAGGAAGACTGGGTTAGTCTGCTCTCAGAAACTCTACATTTCTTATCCATAGGATGGACTTGTCCAGCTTTCTAAGGATCAGCCCTCCAAATACAGACTAGATTTGTTAACTTTCAGAGTGCACAATTGTATGCATCCACAAAATGAACTTGTCTGACTTTTGCCATATCCAGGCCTCCTATGCCCAGGATGGACATGATTAGATTTCACATTGTGCATATACATAATGGTCTTAGGTAGCCTTTGGAGAATCTGAGCCCCCATGCAAAAAAGAAGTACTCGCTTGCCTCTCAGAGAGTCTGAGCTCTGATCATACTCTACAGTTCATGACACATCCTCATTGTTGTTCCATGAAAAGCCTCTCATTTTATTTATTCTCTTTTAATCCTGCACCCAACTTTTGTTCTCTTCCTTCCACAGTTAACCATTTTATTGGGTTTAAAGTGTATTTTTTTTAAGATTTTATTTATTTATTTGACAGAGAGAGACACAGCGAGAGAGGGAACATAAGCAGGGGGAGTGGGAGAGGGAGAAGCAGGCTTCCCGCGGAGCAGGGAGCCCAATGCGGGGCTCGATCCCAGGACCCTGGGATCACGACCTGAGCCAAAGGCAGATGCTTAACGACTGAGCCACCCAGGCGCCCCTAAAGTGTATTTTTTTCAACCTTTCTTTCCTGATAAATGTATTTAAAGCTACAGGTTTCTTGTATTAACTGATCTTGCTGTGTCCTACAAATTTTGCACGTAGTGTTTTTATATTATTTAGTTGTAAATATTTCCTTTTTTAACATTTTATTATTTTAAGATTCTTATTTATTTATTTATTTGCAATAGCGTGGGGGCGGGGGGAGCAGGGCAGGGAGGGGCAGAGGAAGAGGGAGAGAGAGAATCCCAAGGAGAATCCCCACCAAGCATGGGGCCTTTTTTTTTTTTTTTTTTTTAAAGATTTTATTTATTTATTTATTAGAGAGCGAGCGAGAGAGAAACAGCATGAGAGAGGAGAGGGTCAGAGGGAGAAGCAGGCTCCCCGCTGAGCCGGGAGCCCGATGTGGGACTCGATCCCAGGACCCTGGGATCATGACCTGAGCCGAAGGCAGTCGCTTAACCAACTGAGCTACCCAGGCGCCCCAAGCATGGGGCCTTATGTGGGGCTCGACCCTTGGACCCTGAGATCATGACCTGAGTCATGAAATCAAGAATCGGATGCTTAACTGACTGAGCCACCCAAGCGTCCTTATTTATTTATATTTTTAAGTAAGCTCTATGCCCAACATGGGGCTTGAACTCTCGACCCCAAGATCAAGAGTCCCATGCTCTACGGACTGAGCCAGGCAGGTACCCTAGTTGTTAATCTTTTTTTTTTTTTTAAGATTTATTTATTTGAGAGAGAGAGAGGAAGAGAACGAACACAGGGAGGGGCAGAGGGAGAGAAAAACTTTAGCAGACTTCTTGCTGAGCTCGGAGCCCTACTCAGGACTTGATCTCAAGACCCTGAGATCATGACCTGAGCTGAAACCAAGAGTCAGATGCTTAACCGGCTGCACCACCCAGGGCCCCCTTTCTTTTTTTAATATTTTAATTAATTAATTAATTATTTAGATTTGTTTGAGAGTGAGTGAGTGCGTGAGCAGGGCAGAGGCAGAGGGAGAGGGAGAAGCAGACTCCCCACCGAGCAGGGAGCCCAATGCGGGGCTCGATTGGAGGACCCCCAAGATCATGACCCGAGCTGAAGGCAGATGCTCAACTGACTGAGCCACCCAGATGCCCCTATTTATTTTATTTTAGAGAGAGAGAAAGAGAGTGCGAGCAGGGGGAGGGGCAGAGGGAAAGGGAGAGAATCTCAAGCGGACTCAGCGCTCACCTCAGAGCTGGACACAAGCTTGTTCCCACAACCCTGAGATCATGACCTGAGCCAAAACCAAGAGTCGGTTGCCGAACCAACTGAGCCACCCAGATGCTGCCTAGTTGTAAATATTTCTAAAGTTCCTTTATGATTTGTTCTTTCATCTAAGGGTTATTTAGTAATGTTAGTTTCCAAAGATGGTGGTTTTTTTTTTTTTTTTTAGCTTTTTGCTGTGCTAATTTCCTTGTATTATGGTCAGAGATAATGCTTAATATTGATACTTTTGAATTCATCGAGGTGTTAGTGCCCTAACGTGGTCTATTTTTGTAATTGTTTAAGTGTAAGCATAAAAGTAGTCTTCTCCAGGGGCGCCTGGGTGGCTCAGTCGTTAAGCGTCTGCCTTCGGCTCAGGTCATGATCCCAGGGTCCTGGGATCGAGCCCCGCATCGGGCTCCCTGCTTCGCGGGAAGCCTGCTTCTCCGTCTCCCACTCCCCTTGCTTGTGTTCCTGCTCTTGCTCTCTCTCTCTCTGTCAAATAAATAAAATCTTTAAAAAAAAAAAGTAGTCTTCTCTGTATGTTAAGTGTGGGTTATACAGGAATGTGTTCTTATATATATGTTAATATATAAATCATATATATTATGTATAATATATATATTATACATATATATATAAAATATCAAGCTTAAAAATGTATTGTTCATGGGCGCTTGGGTGGCTCAGTCGGTTAAGTGTCTGCCTTTGGCTCAGGTCATGATCCCAGGGTCCTGGGATCGAGCCTGTGTCAGGTTCAGTGCTCAGCAGGAAGTCTGCTTCCTGCTTCTCCCTCTGCCTCTGCCCGCCCCCACTTGTGCACTAATAAAAAAATCTTAAAAAAATTTATTGTTCAGTGCTCCTTAGGTGTATATGTGTTTGTGGTAGATGTATCTTCCTGTCAATGAGTGTATGTCCTTCTTTGTCTTTTGTGATCTTAAATTTTATTGTTAACTATTGGGATGGCTATCCCAGCTTTCTTTGGGCTTTTATTAATGTGCTCTATCCTCTCTTCATCCTTTCATTTTCTTATTTTTTTAAATGTTTTATTTATTTATTCATGAGAGTCAGAGAGAGAGAGAGAGAGGCAGAGGCAGAGGGAGAAGCAGGCTCCCTGCCTAGCAGGGAGCCCAATGGGGGACTCGATCCTAGGACCCTAGGATCATGACCTGAGCCGAAGGCAGACGCTCAACCATCTGAGCCACCCAGGCGCCCCCATCCTTTGATTTTCAACATTTACCAATCTTTGTGTGGGTGTTGTTGGACCTTTTTTTTTTAATCCAATGAGGGTCTCGGTGTTCCAAATTTTTTTTTTTTTGATGTCGTGTTCCATGATTCATTGTTTGCATATAACACCCAGTGCTCCATTCAATATGTGCCCTCCTTAATACCCATCACCAGGCTAACCCATCCCCCCACCCCGTTCTAAATATTTTTGTGATTGCTATTTATAGTAAAACTTCTGACATCCCATTTCATATTCTCCATTTATAGTACTTTTCTGTTCCCTTTTTTCCTATCATAGTCACACCTAATATTTTCTTTAGGTCCCTTTTAGATCGCTTGTTCTGGTTTTATATTCTACTTTTATCTCTTACTTATTGTATTTACTTAAAATTCTTTACATGTGTCCCAATACTTCTGCTTTGGATATTATATGTCACCGGTATGGTAGCCAGCCTCCAATATAGCACCCAATGATCCCTGCCTGCTGGTATTCACGTCCTGTGTAGTTCCTTCCCATGTCCTAGGGTTGGTCGGTGTGACCAAGGAAATATAGCAGTAGTGATGGTATGTCATTTCTGAGGTTAAGTTATAACAGACACTACAGTTCTGTCTCGCTCATGGTCTCCTGCCTGCTTGTTGGGACCACGTGTTGTGAGGAGCTCCGTGGAGAGGCTCAGGTGGTGAAAAACTGAAGCCTTCTCCCGACAGCCTCCTGAGTGGGCCATGTTGGAGGTGGGTCCTTTAGCCAAGTGGTCATGTCTTCAGTCCTGACAACTTGCCTGAAACCTCAGATGAGACTGAGTCAAAACCACCCAGCTGAGTAGCACCCAGATTCCTGACACTCCAGAAACTGAGAAAATAAATGTTTGTTGTTTTAAGCTGCCAAATTTGGGGGTCATTTGTTATACAGCAGTAGATAACTAATACCTCCAGTTTAATTTTCTCTGGAGGCGGTTTTGCTGCCCCGGTGTCTAGTCGTTTCAGTGGTGAGCTCATGTTCCCCGGATGGGAGCAGCTATTGTGGCACGTACAATGTATTGAGGGAAGGCTGAAGGCCAGACTGGACTCTGCTCAACCCCCAGGAGTTCAAAGTGTAAAGAGACGGGTGGGGAGATGAGCCAGAGGGTGGGCAGCCCCGTGCACCACAGGACAGCTACCACTCATCTGCTGGCGCACCGCTTGGCAGTTCCTCTGATAGGAGTTTCATCTTTAAACTCCAAGAGGAGGCCATCTCCCTAAGTGTCACCACCAGCCCTGGTGTCTGGAGGGGGACAGGTGGGAGAATGATGGCCTATGGCTGCTCATTTCCTCCCCTCAACAGGGTTCTTGCTGCCCTGATAGTAGTCCCCCCCTCCGACAACTGTAAGTGGTTTGGATGATGTCTGCAGTGAGGGGCAGACAAGGACCTTCCCAACACAACATGGGGGAGAGGTTAAGAGCCAGAATTTAAACCTATCCTGTATTTGCTGCCTTCAGCCATTGCCACTCAAAACGTAGGCCACTTAGAGACAGCCGTCCATTTTCCCATAGGTCTACATAGCTGTGCTGCAGTTTCTGGAACTCACATTTCCCTCTGTAGTTTCTCCCGGGTTGCTTTTGGGCAAGGGAATCGGTGCCTTGTGCTGTTTGCCACTATGGCAGGAACTAGAAGCCCCAAGTATTCTTGGGGACTAATAAGAGGTTTCTGCCCTTCAGTGTCTCTGAGCTTCCTATTCACAGAAAGGACTCCTCTGACCCTCAGAGGTCCCAAGCTGCCATACACAGAATTGACGTGTCTGGCCCCTCAAATATCTGAGCTCATCAATCACAGAATGCACCCAGAGGGTATCAGCTGGTGCCTGATAAAGGGGCCAGTTCAGGTCCTCAGAGGGCCAGATACCCTCGTATCTTGGATGGCCCTTGGATGGGATGTGTGTGTCTGAGCACCTTTCCATACTCATTAGACCTGTAGTCTTGGAGTACCCTGGACACAGGATGGTCTTGTCCTGCTCTTCCAGCGAAGCGAGCCCTCATCGGAAGAGTGGTCAGTTTCCCCTCTAAAAACTGGGGCATGATGGGAACCTTTTAAGGGTTTCTCTCCAGCTTCATATGGCATTCTTGGGGGAGACAGATGAGAGGATGGCTGCCCCAATGCCTCTCATCTCTGTGCCTAGTGCAGCAGCGACTTCTGGCCAGAACCTGCCATAGCCAGGCCATAGCCTGAAGGAACCCAGTTACCTAACCCATCATCTGCCATGTCCTTTGTGGAGAACAGCACCTGGCCCATGGAAGAATCTACCTTCTGAGAAGGTAAGTGGGGAAAAGGGTCTTCTTTTAATCATTATCTTCCCAATAAGTAGGTGACATCTTTTAGGGCCTGAGTTTTATCAGTGTTTGATTTGTGTGCCAACATTAAGTGGGATGGAGAAGGCTAAGGAATGGTTTCTGTTGCTAACATGGTTAAGACAGACCCTCATGAGCTGCAGACCCAAGTTAGGGCTTAGAGCCCTAGACATGGCAAGGCCACCGACCCTCGAACTGGTCCCAAAGCAGTGATAAGAATAGGCGCCTCAGACCCCTGCCCAGGATCGCCAGCATTAGTGCATGAGACTCACAGGGGAGGGTCTGGATCCTAGAAATGGTGACACGTGGAATGGCAGAAGTGGCTGGCCCAACATTTCTAAGTAGCCTGTCTGTGTAATGAGACTTGTCCTTTTGGAGTCAGGAACTCCCTCTCTCATGCCTCCTTTGGGGACCTGTCCTGAAAACGTACATTCACAGCCATAATCCAGACCCTTACCGGCAGACAGATGTACCACAAAACGGCCTCAGGCCTCCCCCAAGCAGTCCTCGACCTGGGCTCACCTTCTAGAACCAATTCTCAGCACCCACTCTCCTGCCACTGGGGAAGCGGGGGCCACCCTCCACCATGTGAGGTGTTTCCGCTCCCTCAGGGCAGGAGCCCTGGGGACTCCGTCTATAACAAAAACCAGAGAGAGGGCAGAGAAATACACAGACCACAGTGACCTTCATGTGTGCAAAGTCCAGTTGTTAAAAATGATACAACATAAACTGAGAAAGAAGGCCATGGCCTCCATGGGGCAGTGCCAAGGCAGAGCCCCATACTCTCAGACCTGGGGAGAAAGGGGCCTGCACTCCAACAGGTTGAGGGCTGGCAGGCAGGGAGCTGGGGTCTCATGTATAGGCCCCCGTGGTAAAGAACAGAGATCACGTGGGGCTCATGGTGGGCTGCAAGGAGCCTGATCAAGACGGGGCTGTGGCCTCGGCCCCCTCCTCTGAGTCCCACACCTCTGACTGCAGGTAATCAGCAAAGAGAGCCTTGGCCCGGCGAAGGACGCGCCCCAGGTGGTGTTTTCGCACAAGGCGGTCAAAGTGCATGGCCAGCTCGTTGTAATCTAGCCCGTTGCGCATGATGTGGTCGCGGTGCTCCAGCAGGATGGCGAGGCAGAGGAAGAGCATAAATGGGTTCCCTCGGCCAAATTCCTGGGGTGGGGGCAAGCCCAGTGGGGGTGGGGGTGGCAGGGACTTTCCAGGTTCTTGTGGGGAGCCCAACTCTGGCATCAAGGGGGATCCCGCAGCCACATCACCAGCGGGAGAGGCCTCTTGGGTGGATGGCGGAGATGAGGAGGATGGGGAATCAGGGCGGGAAGAGGAGGAGAGTGGGTCTGAGGAGTTCAACAAGGGCTCGGAGAGGGACTTGGAGCTGATGAGGGCAGCTGGGTGGGGCAGCTGGACCAGAGGGTCCCTCCTGGAGCCTGTGTTATCCCTGAGTTGCTGGAGGTCATCCAGACTGGCTTGTCTCAGGAGACGGCCCCCGCCACCAGGCCCCTGGCTGGTCGTGACCAAGTGGTCAACAGCATCTTCGAAAGCACTGCCCCCTCCCCCGGCAGGCCTCAGCATGTGCCTCTGTCTCACGGGCCGCCCCCTGTGGCCACTGAAGCCAGGGTCTGCCACTTGGCTGGGGGGTCCGACGAGCTCTACCTCATGTTCAGGAGGATCGGGGGGCAGCGAACTCCAGGTGACCTCGAGCATGCGGAGGGCATCGTCAAAGGCGAACTCGCGCTTGAGTTCAAGCAGCAGCCAGCGGTAGCAGAAGAACAGGTCGTCGGCACCGGCTTCTTGTAGGTACTGGTAGAAGTCAGGGTCGGCATGTCGTAGCAGCAGCTTGAGGTGGGCAAACTTGGTGGCCATGGCGCGGCCATCAGGATGGAAGTTCGCGGCCAGGCGCTTCATGATGCCACAAAAGCAGACGAAGGCATGGCCTTCGTGGTCCATGACGGCAAGGATGGGCGAGGCGAGGTCGCTCATGCCCTGGCAGTAGGACACCTGCGGGTGGGTGACGGCGTAGGTGGTGAGCAAGTCGTGCAGCGCCCGCAGGTGTGGGCCGTCCTCGGGCCCTGCATAGTAGGGGTGGGCCCGGTCCGTCCGCAGCACATCCTTGAGGACTGTGCTGCGGATGAATTCCAAGTCTTCAGGGCTCGCTCGTTGTGCCCACTCACTCTTGAGCTGTTCATACTCGCGACTCTTGCGTTTCATGTAGTCCATCCGCTCGCGGCCCGTCAGCCCATCTGGGTAGACGTTCAACAGGTACCGCCACACCACCTGGCCACGGACAAAAGGGAAAAGGCTGAGCTTCTACAAATGAGCCACCACATCCCAGTGGCTATCCGTTGCCACCCACCCTGCTGCCTTGGGGCCTTTGTCTTCCTTCGGAAAAGTCAGCCTTCCCACCTCTGCCTCCCAGCCCCTCCCAAAGGAGAGCTGGCTGTCCTGGAATGGCGCCACGCCATCCCGTGACAGCGTGGTCCACTGCCTGTGTCTCGTGAGCTAGTCACGGATTGCAGGAGTGACGGATCCGATGAGTGACCGAGGCGGCTCACCTTTCGCAGGGAGGGCTCCACACCACCATGATAGATCCGCAGGCGCAACTCCTCGGGGCGGGAGAGCTGGCCCTCGTGGTTCAGGTATGTGTGAAACTCGGCATCGCTCAGGGGAGGCTTGAAGGGCTTGACATCTTCCCCATATGACCAGCTTAGCACCTGTTGGACCTTAGACAAGGTGCGGCCCACCTGTGAAAGAAGGAGGGAGAAAGGCCACCAGTCAGCTGGGCAGGCTACGGGCAGGTGCCAACAAGCATGCTCAGAATCGGGGGTGCCAGGTAGGCCTGCCCTCCCCCTGCAGTGGGCCACAAGGGTCCCTGAAGCCACCTGAGAGAGGATAGACTGCGTGAAGGGCAGGGCAGCTGTCGTCAGCGATGACCTTTTCTCAGCCAGTAGCACGTCAGAACCAATGACATCCTTGGGGCTGATTATGTCCCAGTCTTCCAGCAGAGGGCCTAGGCACACAGAATGACACGATTCAAGAACAGGGTGAGAGTCCCACACCTCAGAGCTGGGTTCCTCTCCTACCAAAGCCAGGCCACCCCCCCACCCCCCCGCCGGGGCAATGAATGACTCCTGCCCTCTCTTCCCATGTCATCTAAATCAGGCAAAACATAAAACTGTGACTAATTCTTTTGTGGTAACTGTCCCACAAAATGGCTCGGCAGACTCTAAGCAGTACTTTAATGGTATAAAGTAATAGTTATTGAGCACTTACTATGTGCCAAGCACTGTGACAGGGGCTTCACTTTATACCAGGAAGTGTTCTGAGCCCTTTGCAAATACTGACTCACTTCATATTCACATCCTTTCTATAAGTTGGGCACTATTTTTTTTTTAAATTTTATTTATTTATTTGACAGAGAGAGACAGCGGGAGAGGGAACACAAGGAGGGGGATTGGGAGAGGGAGAAGCAGGCTTCCCGCGGAGCAGGGAGCCCGATGCGGGGCTCAATCCCAGGACCCTGGGATCATGACCTGAGCCGAAGGCAGACGCTTAACGACTGAGCCACCCAGGCGCCCCTAGGCACTATTTTTTTAAAAGATTTTATTTATTTATTTGAGAGAGAGAGAGAGGGAGGGAGAGCACCAAGGGAGAGAGAGGGAGAAGCAGATACCCCACAGAGCAGGGAGCCCGATGCGGGGCTCGATCCCAGGACCCCGAGATCATGACCTGAGCTGAAGGCAGATGCTTAACGACTGAGCCACCCAGGCATCCGGCACCATTACTACTACTACTACTACTACTACTACTACTACTATTATGATTATTATTTTTAGAGATTTTATTATTTATTTGACAGAGAGAGACACAGCGAGAGAGGGAACACAAGCAGGGG
>NC_138385.1:69691723-69707111 GCF_054177405.1 Leptonychotes weddellii
TAAGCGACTGCCTTTGGCTCAGGTCATGATCCCAGGGTCGTGGGATCGAGCCCCGCATCGGGCTCCCTGCTCAGCGGGGAGCTTGCTTCTCCCTCTCCCACTCCCCTGCTTGTGTTCCCTCTCTCGCTGTCTCTCTCTCTCTCTCTGTCAGTTAAATAAATAAAAATAAAATCTTTAAAAAAAAAAAAGGAAAACATTAAAACCTATCATAAAGCTATGTGATTGAAACAACATGAACTGGTCTGGCTTTAACAAAGAGATCAACTGTAAGAAGACCAGCAATTCAGACAAATGGCAAAGACAGGTAGCCAGAGACAGGAACTTCTGCCAGAGTAGCCCTGTGTGCTTAGCTCAGTCACTTAACTAATTCCCCAAGCCTTGGTTTCCTCACCTGCAAAATAGACACAGTAGCACTGTTTCAGTAAAGAAATCAGATCTGCGCAGCTAATAAACATGAAGAAAACCCCAACTGCATAAGAACTGAGGGGAACGCAGGGACGCATGGGTGGCTCAGTCGGTTAAGCGTCTGCCTTTGGCTCAGGTCACAATCCTGGGGACTGGGATCGAGTCCCGCATCAGGCTCTCTGCTCAGCGGGCAGCCTGCTTCTCCCTCTCCCTCTCCTGCTCCCCCTGCTTGTGCTCTCTCTTTCTCTCCGTCAAATAAATAAATAAAATCTTTTTAAAAAATTAAATAAAAAGAACTGAGAGGAATGCAAATAAAGCAGAGAGACGGACCCTTCTCAATTTGGCAAAAAGACATTTAAATGCTATTTTTTTTAGAGAATCAACTTTCCAGTTATTGATGAGTCCATTCTTTTCCTACTGTTGTCTCATTTACCACATTCCTGCATTTGGTAAACAAACCTGTTTCTGTCTTTTGCCCATCTCTGTCACTATCTTTTTCCCTGACTCCAGTTTTTCTCTCCCTCTCTCCCCCTCTTGCTCTTTTTCTCAAGGCTGCCAATCTTAACAAGCCCACAATTTCATAGAATCAAATGGTTAAAAGCAAGGAATCTGGAGCCACCATCTGGGTTCAAATCCTGCTCTTGCACTTACTGTCTGTGTGACATGCACAAGTCCTGTTCCCCTCTCTGAGCCTCGGTTTCCTCAACTATAACATAGGGATGACCATCATGCCTACCCTGTAAGGTTGTTTTGACAATCCAATGAATAAATATTACATGTGTAGAATGGTCCTAAGTGTTCAACACATGTTAGCTATTTATATGTTACTAAGACGTCCATAAAAGACCTCAGTCATCCCAAATGAGCATATGAATTCCCTGAGGCTGGGAACCATGTCTTCCACTCCACAACTTTTTATTTTATTTTATTATTTTTAAAATTTTTATTGTTATGTTAATCACCATACATTACATCAGTAGTTTTTGATGTAGTGTTCCATGATTCATTGTTTGTGCTTAACACCCAGTGCTCCATGCAGAATGTGCCCTCTATTTTATTATTTTTTAAAAAGATTTATTTATTCATTTTAGAGAGAGAGAGACAGAGACAGAGTGGAGGGAGGGGCAGAGGGAGAGAATCTTCCAGCAGACTCCCCGCTGAGCATGGAGTCTGACGTGGGGCTTGATCCCATGACCCATGAGACTATCACCCGAGCCAAAACCAAGAGTTGGACGCTCAACTGACTGAGCCACCCAGGTGCCCCAAAATTTTATTTGTTTGTCTGAGAGAGAATGAGAGGGAGAGAGAGCATGAGCAGGGGAAGGGGCAGAGGGAGAGGGAGAGGGAGAAGCAGACTCCTCGCTGAGCACAGAGCCCAAGGCAGGGCTCGATCCCAGGATCCTGGGATCATGACCTGAGCTGAAGGCAGATGCTTAACCAACTGAGCCACCCAGGCACCCCAATAAAAATTTGGAGGAGGGGCACCTGGGTGGCTCAGTCGGTTAAGCGGCTGCCTTCGGCTCGGGTCATGATCCCGGGGTCCTGGGATCGAGCCCCATGTCGGGCTCCCTGCTCGATGGAGAGTCTGCTTCTCCCTCTCCCTCTGCCTGCCTCTCTGCCTACTTGTGCTCTCTCTCTCTCTGTCAAATAAATAAGTAAAATCTTTAGAAAAAAAATTTGGAGGAGCCTAGGTGGCTCAGTTGGTTGAGCATCTGCCTTCAGCTCAGGTTGTGATCTTGGGGTCCTGGGATTGAGCCCCACTTCGGGCTCTCTGCTCAGCGGGGAGCCTGTTTCTCCCTTTCCCTCTGCCTGCCACTCCCCCTGCTCGTGCTCTCTCTCTCTCTGTCAAATAAAGAAATAAATTTCAAATCTACAATAAAGTTAAAAAGATGAATTCACTGAATACCCATACATCCTTCATCTAGCTCCCCTAACTATTCACATTTTTTGCCACACTTGCTTCATCTTGCTCTGTGTAGATACATATTGTTTTTTTTTTTAAAGATCTATTTACTTATTTCAGAGAGAGAGCAAATGGGTGGAGGGGCAGAGGGAGAGAGAATGCTTGAGCAGACTCCCCACAGATCGTGGAGCCCGATGTGAGGCTGGATCCCAGGACCCTGAGATCATGACCTGAGCTGAAATCAAGAGCTGGCTGCTTAACTGAGTTAGCCACCCAAGTGCCCCAATACATATTATTTTTTTGCTGAATTATTTGCAGACATCATGACACTTTACCCCTTAATACTTAACTGTGTTTTTCCCAAGAACAAGGACATCTTCCTTCAATAACCATGATACCATTACCATACCCAGGACATTTAACACTGATACAATATTATCATCTAATGTATGGTTTGTAATCAAATTTTTGGGCCCATGTCTTAATTTATCTGTGTGCTCCCAGGGACCAACACAAATAAGTGTCAGGGAACAAATATGAGAAGAGAGGAAGTGGCTGAGAGATCAAGGGAACAATGAATGAGTGAGCAAGAGTCCAAACAAATATGAGTGCAGGATGAATGAATGAATGAATGAATACAACCATCGTTATTATAATCAGCATTATATAGTTAGGTGTTATTATAATGGAAACATACAATACTACATTTCCATTGTTATGCTGCATTATATAATTATAACTTATATTACTAGATTATATAATAATAAATATAAGTTATTGTTAGAACTAATATTTTTTAAATATTTTATATTTTGGGGGGGTGAGGCGGGGGGGGGGGAGAGAGAGAGAGAATCTCAAGCAGACTCTGCAGTCAGCGCAGAGCCCAACACAGGGCTCAATCTCATGATCCTGAGATCATGACCTGAGCCGAAACCAAGAGTTGGATGCTCAACTGACTGAGCCACCCAGGCGCCCCTAGAGCTAATATTTTTTGAGCATTCACTATGCAGCCATGCATTGTTCCAGGCATTTTACATGAATTTCCCTGTTTAATCCTCACGATGGCCCTAAGATACCATTATTTCTACTTTACAGGTAAAGAAATCGAGGCCCAGTGGCCAAGGCAGGATGTGGACCTAGGATACCTTCTTCCTTTCAAGCCCACTGTGAGGGAGTGTATTGTAATGGGGGGAGTCATCCCATGGGGAAAGGGTGGGGCCCGGAGCCAGGTACTCACTGTCCTCGGTGGGCCGAATGTCTACCCGCAGCTGCAGGTAAGGTTTGGAGGCTGTGGTGAAGGCTGTGCTGAGGTCCCAGTCAGACAGGAGTGAGAGGTAAGTTTCCTGCCCCAGCCGATCCCGGCCCAGGTAGCTGATGCCAAAGTTCTTCTTCCTGGACAGAGGAGGTGTGGCAGCTCTCAAGTGCCCCCAGGGCCCTGGAGGCCTCAGGGACAGTTTCCACAAAAAGCCAGGGAAGGCAGAGATGATGTTGAACAACTCTCTGCTATGTGTTGGGTACTGTGCCAAGGATTTCGGGCTGCCTGAAGTCAGATGGTTTACCTCTACTTTGTTACACAAACACAGAAACGGATACACACCTGCTTGTATCTAGAGGGCACACTGAAAACTTAAAATGTTGATCCCTTCTAGGGAGGGTGACAGGTAGTTGAGGGATAGAAGTGGGAAGAAAGCAGCCTTCCTACTGCATAAAAAATAAAGCAAGCTGTGTGTTTGTTATTTTTCACAACAAAAAATGTTTATGCAAAAAAGTCAAATAACAACTAAGAATTTGTTCTTCAGATACACTTGAGCAATTGTGTGATGAAGTATGTTGTGTAACTACTGTAACCAGGGAAACGTCCTAAGTAGACATCACTTGTGTACTCCTTGATTTTGTTACTATGTGCATGTATTCCTCCAAAATAACAACCACAACAAAATAACCATCACACCTGTCCCCAAGAGACACCACTTTTCATCCATCAGGTCAGCAAATTTTCCAATGTTTTCTAGTAACCAGTGTTTCTGAGGGAAACAGGCATTTTATATGCTGCTGGGAGATTGTAAATTGGCAAAAACCTGTCTGGAGAGCATTTTGGAAACATCCATTGAAATTTTAAAAAGCATACACCCTTTAACCCAGCAATACCACTGCTAGGAATTTATCCTATGACTAGATTTCCCCAAATATCCCAGGATATGCAAATGTGGCAGTTCACTGTGGGATTATTTGTAATAATGAAACAAACAAAAACAAAAAAGCCAAACAACCACTGTTGAGGTAGGTGGCCCCATGGTCGGTCCCCCAGCATCCCATAACTCACCCATTCAAATCAAACGCTCGGATGAGGATGTGCTGTAATACATCGAGTGAGGTGATCTGGGGGTCGACGGCAAAAGAGCGGAACTCAGGTGACAAAAAGCTCTCACACTTCTGGGGAGAAAAGACACAGGGTGGGCCATCAGGTGCCACATCACCACACTGAAGCAGAGTGAGGGATAGGAGGCAAGGTCGGGTAAGTTGTGGGCAGGGGCACATGGAGGTGGGTGTTCTGGGTCATGGTTTTTGCTCTGAGTGAGGGGTAAGACTTGGAGGGTTCTGTGCAGAGGAGGGATGTGATCTGACTTAGCATTTAACAGGATCTTTCTGGCTGCTCTTAGAAGAACAGACTATGGGGGCAAGGGAGAAAGCAGCAGTCCAGTGAGGAGGAGGCTATTGCAATGGTCCAAGCACCCAATCCTTCTTCTTTGTTCCCCCAACGATGGTTGTCAGGATCACCATGTCCAGTCTGGCCCCCGTTAAATCAATACTCCATGCTGCATCAATTTAGCACATCTATCTACAATACTACCCTGCTTAAATCTCTTCAAAGGCAACCCCAGCGTCCCCGGAAGGTGGGCCTATAGGACGCTGGCCAGCCTCTCTTCAGTCAGCTTTTTTGAACTTTACACTCTGGTACCACCAAACTGCTGGAAGTTACTTTGAACACATCCTGGCTCCAGGACTTTGCTTGTGCTGATCCCCCTGTTTGGAAAGTCCTTCCCACTTTCTTCCAACTGGCTCACCCACAGCTCGGCCATCATCTCTTTTCTGAATTCCCAAACCTCTACCTTAGAGCTTCCTGTATTACCCTGAGGTAATCTGTTTACCTCTTTCCAGAATCTACCTTCTCACCAACATCAGTGCCACCACTCTAGTCTCAGCGACCATGACCACTTGCTGGAGCTATGGCAACAGCTTTCTTAGAATACATGACAAAGGCCCTTCACAATCTGCCCCTCTTTTGCCTCATTGTTTTACCCCCTACCCACTCCTGCCCTTGCTCTCTCGCTCCAGCAATGTGGGAACCTAAGGTAACATGCCAAACTCATCCCCACCTCCCAGCCTTTGCCCTTGGTGTTCTCTCTGCTTCCACTCTTCCTCCAAAACGCACAGGGCTGATTCCTTTTGTATTTGGGTCTCTGCTCCTTCAATACCTCTCTAGGGACTTCCCGCTACAACCTTGGCTAAAGTAACTCCCTAGTTCAGAAGCTTTTTCCTTATCTCCTTACAACATTCACCAGTGTCCAAAGCATCTCATTTATTTAGCTGTCTCCCCGACAAGCAGGTCAGCTCATCCTGGGTGAGACTGTAAATCTGCACACAAGTGCAGTCTCAATATACATGTTAATTGACTTCAGCACCTCCTTTTCAGACACCAACAGCCCCCCTCACTCCTTAACTATTTAAGGCCCCTCCTCCAGCCCTATGGCCCCTCCTCTCTACCAATAATCTCCACCTATCCATTCCTTAGGCCCCCTACCCTTCCATCTTCAGTCCGTACGTCCTCAGGCCCTGCCCAGCATTTCCAGGTCCAGCCTCCCCCCCCCCCGCTCGTCCCCACCACTATCACTCTGCCCTCAAGCCTCGCCCCTCAGGTTAACACCCCAAATCTCGGGTCCCGCCCTCCAACCTGGGAGAGTCACCGCCTTCCCCTCCCCTGGGCACCCCAGGAGGGCAGGCCAACCAACTGTCAGCCTCACCTTGACTCGGACCCGTACCACCTCTCGCTCCTCCTCCTCAGCCGCCGCCGCCTGAGCTCCCCCACCAGGTGGGGGCGCTCCAGAGCCGGCCAAATCCGAGGATCCAGAGGCCGACGCCATCCCGCCGCCACCCGCCTCAGGGCGACGGTTGACCGTTGCCCCCCACCTCTGTGAGCACTCCACAGTGCGGGCGCCCGCGGCCCCACCTTGCGCCCCGGCGCAGGCGCAGAGGGCGCTGTGCGACCCTGCCCCCCCACTGCCCCTCCCACCCAGCACAGGGTGGAGATGGCCTCTGCGCACGCGCTTAAGATGCTCTAGCCAGGTGTCCCGCCCCCAAAAGCGGTGCATTGTGCCTCACTTCCACCAGTACGCAGGCGCCTACTGAGGTCCCACCTCCCCGAGCCTGCGGTTCGGTTGTCTGGGCAGCATAATTCCCGATTCACCTACGTATTACAATGACGACCTACTCAGGCGAGAGAAGTGGGCGGGGAAAAGAAGCTGCTGTGCGATGACGTCAGGCCCCACATCCCGCCCCGAGTTGCCTCGTGCCTCTGCTTAACAGATGATGTCATCTATTTCAAAAGCCTGTGGCCCTTGCTTCAAATGAGTCTGCTGAATGGAAAATAATCCTTTTCCAGAATCTCTTAAAAATAGTTTCCACTTTGTGAAAATTCATAGAGCTGCACATTTATGACTTTTGCAGTTTCTGTCTGCATATTTCTTTTTTTTTTAAAGATTGTATTTATTTGCGAGAGAGAGAGTGCATAAGCCAGGGGAAGGGGCAGAGGAAGAGGGAGAAGCGGACTCCCCACTGAGCAGAGAGCCCTACCGTGGGGCTTGATCCCAGGACCCCGGCATCATGACCTGAACTGAAGGCAGATGCTTAACTGACTGAACCACCCAGGCGCCCCTGCATGATATATTTCAATAAATAACTTACTAAAAAAAGCTATTTTTATGCTCTCTGGAGGTCCTAGCTTTTTTCTTTTTTTTAAATATTTTATTTATTTGAGAGAGACACAGCGAGAGAGGGAACACAAGAAGGGGGAGTGGGAGAGGGAGAAGCAGGCCTCCTGCTGAGCAGGGAGCCCGATGTGGGGCTCGAACCCAGGACCCTGGAGCCGAAGGCAGACGACCAACGACTGAGCCACCCAGGTGCCCCAGGTCCTAGGTTTTTAAGTTTGCCTTCATTTTACTTAATCCTCGCAACACGTTGAGGTCAGTCCTGTTATTAAACAGTGTTATGTCGGGCGCCTGGGTGGCTCAGTCGTTAGGCGTCTGCCTTCGGCTCGGGTCGTGGTCCCGGGGTCCTAGGATTGAGTCCCACATCGGGCTCCCTGCTCCACGGGAGGCCTGCTTCTCCCTCTCCCATTAGCCCTGCTTGTGTTCCCTCTCTCGCTGTGTCTCTCTCTGTCAAATAAATAAATCTTAAAAAAAAAAAAAATTTAAACAGTGTATGTCTACTGAATATCAGCTGAATGATTGAACATCTTATAGATTCCTCAAATCACAAAATACATGAAGGCATTCTCACTTCATTGCATACGCATCTGGTCTGGACAAAATACAGACTGCCCTTACAAGTGTAATTTCTAACAAAGGAGTCCTGTAAGATGACTGGACTTGAGTTATTGTTGCAGTGTTGTATGAATGCTACTCTTAACTTTTTAGAGAAGTCTGCAATTCTATTCTGGTATCTTTTTAAAAAAGATTTTATTTATTTGAGAGAGAGAGATTGATAGAGCACGAGCTGGGGTGGAGGGGCAGGAGAGGGAGAAGCAGACTCCCTGCTGAACAGGAAGCCCAACACGGGGTTTGATCCCAGGACCCCAGGATCACGATCCCAGCAGACACTTAATCAACTGAGCCACCCACGTGCCCCTATTCTGGTATCTTTTTAAATAATTTGTTTCCTTGGTATTAATATTAGATAGATGTCAATTTTTTAGAAGGTATAAATAATGGGGAATTTTTTTTTTTTTGAAAGCCAGAGAAGGGTTTTTGGCACATTTCTTCGGACCCATGTGCTTGAATAAACAACACTTCTTATGGCTCTGCTGGATTTTCTGAAGGAAATTAGAAATTTGAGAGTCTGCTTCTCATTACAATTAACATAGGGTGGGATGAACAAAAGACTAGCCTGGAGTTCAATAGTGATGGCCCTGAAGCCCAGGTTTTAAATGGGGGTATAATGTGGTCAGATGCCTGTCTTGGTTGTGGAAAGGGCCTTGGATGGAAAGACTGCTTATTGGAAGCAAGGAAACAAAAAAGGAGGTCCTTATCATAGTCCTGGGGAGAACTTTCTCTTTCATTTATTTATTCTTCCATTCAACAAATACAAAGTGTATACCAAGTGGTCTACATATATTAATTCATTTAATCTGCATAAAAATCCAATGAGGTAGGTACTCTAATTAGAATTTTACATATGAGAGCACTGAAGGTCAGGGAGAAACATGCTCAAGGTCAAGGGGATAGTAAGTGGCACAGAGAGTAGGTGCAATGGACAGAAGGTGGCTGTGCCTGGCGTTGGCTTTAACAGTGAGGCATTTCTCAAAAGCTATACTGGAGGCTTGAGCAGAACCAGGATTTGAATTGAAGTCCTGCTCTGTACAGGTCACCAGGAGCCAGTCTACAGGTATCTGCAGTTTTTTTTCATTCTTTGTCATCTCCTCAAAATTCCTCAAGTACCCATTTGTTTTATGACTCAAGGTCTGTGAGGTTAATGACAGAGAGACTAAGGAGGAGCGACAGGGGTGGGTCTATAGGGTGAGAGGTATCTGTGGGGTGAATGATGAGAATCTGTGGATACATAATAGGTAGGTGGTCTGCAGGATAGGATGCGGGGTGAGTGATGGAAGATCTGTGGGGTAATTGGGGACCTGAGGGGTATGAGGTGACAAATTCTGCAAGGTGAGTTTAGAGGGGTTTGTAGGGTAAGTAATGACAGCCTATAGGGTAAATAATAGGGGATTTGTGGGGAGACTGAGAGGGTCTGTGTTATACACGATGAGGGGGGTCTATGGGGTGAGTCATGGGGTTGTAGGGTATATGACTAGAGGCCTGTTGGGGTAAGTTATGGGGTATGTGAAGTGAGTGATGGGTCTTGTGTGAGTTTTCTGGGGTCTCTGGGGTGAGTGATGGAGATCTTTAGGGTACTGATGGGTGTCTGTGGGGTAAGTGATGGTGGGGTCTTTGGAGTAATGGGGGAGTCTGAGGTGAGTGAGGAAAGATCTATGGAGTTATTGATGGGGTGTCTGTGGGACACCTGATCAGGAGACACGAGTTCTCAGCCTGTCCATATTACAAAAAATGAGAAAGTGTGTTCTGGAGAGAACACCGAGGGTGTGAGATAATGGGCATCTCGTGGATCTAATTAGTCATCACGGGACTCTGTGGGGTCCCGTGAGGTTATAGATTGGAGGTCTAAGTGATGATAACAGGGGGGGTCTATGGCTGAGAGAACAGTGGTCTGTGAAATGAGTGAGTGAGGGAGGGGTTTGTGGGGTCAGTCATAGGGCATCTCTGGGGTTAGTAATTAAAGATCTCTCAGTGTTAGGGTCAAGATCTTTTATTTCCTGATTTTAAAAACTGCCACCATTATGGCCCTTCTAGTTTCTTCTGTACCTTTGTCCCAGTGGCTCCTGGCCGTAGCTCCACACAGCTCCTTTTTTGTCCCTGCCTCTGGCCCTTCTGGTGCTTACCCATTAACCCGAGTTTGACAGATCAATTTGCTTTGTCCCTCCAACCTATGGGACTGGACTCTTCTTCCTGGTGGAGGGTTCCTCATCGTCCAGTGTTCAAGCCCAGCCTACTACTTATTAGTTCAGCTTGCTCTTGGATATTGTGGTTTTGGTGTCCAGCATGCTCTGGGCATGAGCGAGCTGCTTTACAGAATCGAGCACGAGGATTCCAGGCAGCACCAGCCACAGGCCATTCATGAAGACAAAGTAAAACCAGAAGTAGAGTGGGTGGCCCAGCTCCCCATGCTGGAATCCGTCCCGGTGCTCTGTTAGAAAATAGAGCACATCCCCATAGATTTGACCTGTGGGAGGCAGAAGGGGAAGGGGAAACCCAGTCAGGAGGAAAAGGTATTCCAAGGCATTTTCTAAGTCATCATTCAAGGTCTCAGAGCTCAGGATTCCCAAATTTAGAGAGCTAAGAATTCTGAAATCATATAGCTGAAAATCTGAGGAATTAGAAAAGTGAGAATTCCAGAAATCAGAAGCTGAGAATTTCTCAACTCAGGAGAGTTCCCATCTCCAGAATTTAAGGAAGCTCAAAATCCTTTAATTCAAGACAGCGCATGATTCCAGAACTAAAGAAAGCTAGCAATGTAAGAACACAAGAGGACTGAATGCCAGATGAAGGGAGCTCAGAATCCTAACCCTGGAGGATCCAGGGGCTTCCCGCCACCTCATGTAACCTTCACAGGAGACGCTGTGATGAAGGAGGAGGAGAGGGAAATGAACCTTTCCCACTTGAGAACACAGACCGAGAGGGTCATGGCTGTTCCAGAACCTCAGGAGGATGTCATTCAGCCTGACTCAGCCCTGGATGGGCACAACTGAGCGATGCTCCCTGCAGAGATACCCTGTGTCTGTGGATCCCCCATCAACCCCTCCAGCACCCAGTGTGGGCCCTCTCCTCACCCACAGAGACCACGAGCTGTAAGACAAAGCGGAGGGGCTGCTGGCGGAGAAAAGCGATTACCACCCATAGGCTGAGTGGTCCCCAAAGGCAAGCTGTGATGGTCTCCATGCATATTGTGAAGTTGTCACTCCTGTGGGGGGAGAAAGGGTTGGGGAACACTGGCATCACTGTGCTCTACCCACAGGGCACCCCATGAGTACTCCCCGACTCACCCCCCACCCCAATCAATGGAGGTCTCCCTTGATGGAGGCAAATACTTACAGGATGTATCGGCTGTCTCCTTTGGCATACTCTTTCCCTGAAGAAGGTAAGAGACATACATGAAGAATAAAGGCAAGAAAAGGAACTTGGATGTGCAAGAGTCGAGGGCCCATGTAAGGTGGGCTTCATAACCTCTCCATGCCTCAGTTTCCTCATCTGAGAAGTGGGGTAGCTGTCTGGATTCTAGAGTGAACATATGTATACAAGATAATGTATGCGGACCTGACATAGAACAATAAGTAATGCTGTGAATGTCTGGTATTCAGTAAATGTGGAATAAAAGAAGGCAAGTGCAGGTGATGGGGTGAGTGAAGTAGCCAATGAGTGAGTGAGTGTGCGAGTGTGAGAGAGAGAGAGAGAGAGAGCACATGCACAAGCGAGCAAGCAAGCACAAAGGTGAACAGATGAGTGAATGAAAAATGAGCAGAGAATTAATAAGAAAAAGACCACTCAATATAAAAACAGACAGGAGACAAGAATAGGTTCTTCATAAAAGAGGATTAAAAAAAATTTTTTAAATAAAATAAATAAAAGAGGATTCCAAAATGGTCAATCAACATATGAAACATGCTCAAACTTTAATGAGTTATTAAGAAAAAGCAAATTAAAACCGTAATGAGATATCACTTGCATCCACTACGACTAAAATTGAAGAAACACCTGACCATACCAAGTGTTGGTGAGGATGTGGAAGAACTAGAACTCCCATATACTGCTGGTGGGAAAATAAAATGGTGCAGCCATTTTTAAAAACCGTTTGGCAGTTTTTCATAAAGTTAAACACACACCTACCATTCTTCTCTTCCATATTTACCCAAGAGAAATGAAAGCAGATCTCCACACAGACTTGTGTTAGATCAAAGTTTTATATAAGAATAGTAAGCATCTGCCTTCGGCTCAGGTCATGATCTCAGGGTCCTGGGATGGAGTCCCACGTCGGGCTCCCTGCTCAGTGAAGAGTCTGCTTCTCCCTCTCCCTCTGCCCTTCCCCCCTGCTCGTGCGCTTGTGCGCATGTGCTCTCTCTCAAATAAATAAAATCTTTGAAAAAAAAAATAGCAGAAAAATAATTTATTCATGAGGCCAAAAAGGAATATTATTTATAATAGCAAAAGATTGGGGGTGCCTGGGTGGCTCAGTCGGTTGAGTGTCTGCCTTTGGCTCAGGTCATGATCCCAGGGGCCTGGGATCGAGCCCCGTGTTGGGCTCCCTGCTCAGCGGGGAGTCTGCTTCTCCCTCTCGCTCTGCTTGTTCTCTCTCAAATAAATAAATAAAATCTTGAAGAAAAAAAAAAGGTTGGAGGGAAATACCCCAAAATACTGGACAAGTCAAATAATTCTGTAACATCCATGCTTTGAAAGCTTTTTATGAACTGATGAGGAGTGACCGCGTTGAAAAAAAGCAAAGTTCAGAGGTGTATATACCATATTACTATTTGCTTGCATAGAAGGGGAAAAAAAAAACAATGATGATGATGACGATAAACAATTAAGGCATCTACTATCTGCCAACACTGTTTTTAAAGTCTTTTTTTTTTTAAGATTTATTTATTTGAGAGAGAGAGAGTGTGTGTGCATGAGCAGGAGGGGCAGAGGGAGAGGGAATCTCAAGTGGACTCCAGGCTGAGCTCAGAGCCTGACACAGGGCTCGATCTCATGGCCTGAGCCGAAACCAAGAGCCAGATGCTTAATGGACTGTGCCATGCAGGCTCCCCTGCCAACACTGTTGTAAGTGACTTACAGATATTTGGGTATTACCGTTATCCCTCTTTTACAAATAGTAAATTGAGGCTTATCCGTGTAATTTTGTGTAACTAAATCCTGGAAAAAACCATACACAATTATTAACATTGGTTAATAACTACAGAAACTTGGTAGACAGAAGGTAGATTTTCACTGCACACCTCTTTAAATGGTTTGGTTTTTTTGGACCCATATGAATATATATCCAACAAAAAAAGTTGAATACGTTTTTAAAATAAATTAACGTTAGAGTTGGTGGGTGAAATAAACATCTAAGCCAATCGCTGCCCAGAAAATTCCCTCCCACAGCACATCAAAGAACCCAGGACTCACAGAGTTGGGACAAGAAAGCTTGGTCTCCAAGAAGGTCTTCGTGGTAGAGGCTGAACCAGCCCTCAATCACCATGTGAATGAACCCACATATGGCAAACCAGCACAGGGACAGTCGCCGCCAAGTCCCCAGGGGGACGACCGCAGCACGACCTGACAACAGCCACGTGGTCACAACCAAGACCCCAGAGACAGAGAAGAGGCCGGCCAGGAGATGCCAAGTGGGGCAGTCATTAGGCACAAAGTTGTCCAGCCTCAGGTGTCGAGGCCAGTATGGGTGCAAGGGGCTGGCGTTGGTGGTCATGTCTTTGTAGGCTGATGGCTGTGTGTGGATAAGTAGAAAGGAGAGAAAAAAAAAAAAGAGAGAGAAACCTGAGCAAATAGAACGCACAGAATGAGATCATAAAATCAAATCCAAATAATTTATTATCACAAGACATGTAAATGGACTCAAATGACCAGTTAATAGACTGGATTAAAAGTAATCTAATTATATGCTGTTTTGAAATCATGACTATAAGGCTGTTTAAGTCCTCCAAGAGTCCTATGATGTGGAAGACACAGGAACCAGGCCAGGTTCTAGCCTTCATTGGTCACAGTCTGGTGGGCAGACACAAGAACCAGACTAGGTCCCAGCTCTCACTGGTCATGCCCGGATAGGGGACACACATGGGCCTGGCGTGGTCCCCACCCTCAGGGGTCACAGTCGGCTGGGGGAGACACAGCGACCAGGCTGGGTTCCACTGCAGGGGTCAGGGTCTAGCATCTTTCAACAGAAAGCTATTCCCTCCCCCATAGTCCTGGAAACTGCAGGACAGGAGAGAGAAAACTAATCAGAACTACAACCCTCAGGTTCAGTGTGTGGAAAGCCAGACCCTTCCTGAAATCGTGCATAAGGCCACCGACCTGCGAGAGAAAGAGGAAAGCGGAAGACAGGGGTCTTGGGCGCAGTTCTACACAGGAAAACGAGGGTCAAATTCAGAGACCACCAATTAGAACCAGAAGCCTCTGGGCCAGCTGCCCAATGAGAAGGCAGATCCTCTGTCGTCCGGACAACCGCGCGGTAGCAGGGGGTCTCGCGCAGGCGCGTAGGGTGGGCGGTGGGAGTGTGTGTGTCTGCGTGGGACGGGGCGGCGCGGGGGCGGGGAGAGGAAGGGTCGAGCGCAGGCGTCGAGGGCCGGCTGTTTAGCAGCTGAGAGCTAGGGGACGGAGTGGCAGGCTGGGCGGAGGACACTCACCCAGCAGCGTGGTCCTGGCGGCCTCGCTCGCAGGCTCCGGGCTCTCTCTAGGCTAGCGCGCTGCCTGCGTAAACTCCTTCGTTCCGATTTATCCCCTCACAGGTTCCTCACCTTACGGAGCTGGCCAATGGAGGGGCTGGGAAGGCGGCCAGTGCCGCTCCTAACCAATAGGAGCTCTCCCTGTGCCGCCGGCCCCGCCCCCATGCGTGGTGCCATTTTCGCTGTTGGTTGAGACCCAGTCAGGAGTTGCGGGAAGGCTGGGACCCGCCAAGGTTGGTGGGCGTTTTGGGGCTGAACCCCGTCAGCAGTGAGTCCGGGCTTCAGTTTCCCTATCCCATTGTCAGTCAGTCGTATCGGAAAATTGGGTGTTTATCCTCCATCTGCTGTTGAGTCAGCATTGCTCTGTGTTCGCTCACCTTTGCCCTCGTTTTTTAGGCAGAGCAGTCAATGAGTCTCTCGCACTCTCAATACTAATGCCCGAACCGGCAAGGGAACTTAATATGACAGGCAGATCACATCTTGTACACTGTGCCTCTGCCCTCTCCCTGGGCGCTCAACTCCTCAGCGGGCATCTCCACCTCTCCCGACTTAAAGTCAGAAGAACTAGTCAAAACCCAGGCTCCTCAGCCTTGCTGGCCAATTGGCATGGAGACCCTTAGTCTCCCTGTGCCAACTCTAAAGGGCCAACCCGAACTCCGTAACTCTAAGGCAGCGGGCACCCCAGACCGCACAGTCAAAACCCAGACCTATCCCAGACCTTCCTATCAAATTAGAACCCACAATCTGTCTTGTTTTCCCCCTCCCTGTCCTAGTCAGAATAACCAATCAGAAAACCA
>NC_138385.1:69707211-69722986 GCF_054177405.1 Leptonychotes weddellii
GTGCTGTGCCCATTCCGCACTCAATTCTATTCCCCACTGAGCAGTGAAGAAAGAGCCTTTTATATCTTTCCTACTTTTATTTGACAATAACAAACTGTATATAAAAAGGGAGAAGGAAGGCGGGGAGGCCCTGGATCTCCCCCTCTCTGCTTCCCCGAGCATCCTCCACCCCAGGCCCCAGCAGGGACCACCCCCTTCCCGCCTTGTGGTGGAGTGGGGATCGACAGGCATGGAAATTGTGTGTGTGTGTGTGTGTGTGTAGGGGTGTCGGGGGTCAAGGATGGAGAGGGGTCAAGAATTAGAGATAGGGCCTTCCCTCATCCCCCATCAGAGCTGGCACCCTGAGGAGGGGTCTTGAGGGAGCTATGAGGGTCCACAGATGTGCCTCAGCCTATGAGACGATAGAAGATCCAACATCCAAAAGTGACCCAGTGACTGGCCCAGCTGAGCTCTGACCACTTGTGGACAGTGTATGCCATGCCGTAGCCCTGTGGGAGAGAAAGAGGTGACAGTCCCACTTTGCAAAAAAAAAGGTCTCAGGAAAACCCATCCTTTGTTCCAGGACATTTCTGTGACTCCATGGTAACCCTAGGTGAGGCCCCAGAGAAGAGACTGGGTACATAGAAAAGGTAAGCAGATTCCGGTGTGTGTGTGTGTGTGTTTTTTTTCTTTCATGTTTTCTTCTTTAAATATTATTTTAAAAACAAAACAAGGCAATTCCATCCTCTGCCCCATACTCTCCCTAATACAGGAGGAGCTCCTAGAAAGAGATTTTTCAAAAAGAAAAAAAAAAAACTGGCAAAGGAGGGGAGTACGCCATTCTCACTAAGGAAAAACCCCACTGGCTCTTAAATATATGAAACGATACTCAGCTTCACTCATAATCTTCCTCCTCTCAAACCAGCAAACCTATCCAGGAAGTCTGAGAGGCACTCTGTTGGCAGGGCGACAGATATGGTCACACATGGTTGGTGGGGGAGGCAAAAAAGAAACTTTTTCATTGTAACTATGGAGGCTAGATCCTATAGTTCCTGTCTGCACCTGTGTGAATCCACATGGGTACGGGGGTATTATTACTTGCTGCAGCACCATTTGCAATAGGAAAGGGCTGGAAATCGCCTGGGTGTTCACTGATAAGGGACAAACTACACTGTGTCATATTGTCATATCCTCGCAATGGAAAACGAATGAGGACATTCCATGTACTTATGTGGAAGATTTTCAAGAACAGTTTCATTCATGAGTTATTTTAGGGTAAAACCTGGGGTGAGGGAGGGAATTAAAATATATTATAAATATACTGTTGCACTTATATTTTAGAAGGATATTTTAATAAAATGATTAAAAGTAGTTACCTGTAAGAGGGGAAGTGGACAGTAGGAGCAAGACTTTTCCCTGAACATCTTGAATACTGTTTTGTTTTTGAACCTTGTGATATATGCATTAGCTATTTTTAAATGTTTTAATAAAAATAAAACCCAGATTTTGCACACTCAACCTGAATGAAGATTAAAAATTGTTTTTAATGACAAAATAGAAAATAAAAGTTTTATTTTCAATTAAAAATTAAAAATTCAACTAAGAAGCAAAACCTGGATCCTGCAAGAGCCATATGAAGAAACAGTATTTTTAAAATCGTCTTTCATTTAAAAAGGAGTAAAATCTGGAATGTGCATACTCCACATGAATAAAAATAGTACATATATTTTAATGTGCATTTTTAAAGCAGAATCCAGAGTTTGCACATTCAACCTGAGTAAAAATACTTCCTTAATCAAATAAGAAAGAAACCTTGCGAATTCTACCTAAACAAAAATATGATGAAATAATTAATTTTTTGAAAAGTAAAACCTGGGGACACCTGGGTGGCTCAGTTGGTTAAGAGGCTGCCTTCGGCTCAGGTCATGATCCTGGGGTCCTAGGATCAAGCCCCTGCGTTGGGGTCCTTGCTCAGCAGGGACCCTGCTTCTCCCTCTCCCTCTGCCCCTCCCTCTGCTCCCGTTTTCTCTCTCTCTCTCTCTCTCTCAAATAGAATCTTAAAAAAAAGGTAAAACCTGGATTTTGCACACCATCTCCATAAAATAAATTTTATAAGTAAAATAAACATAGTTTGCACGCTTCACCCTAATAAAAGCCCCTACAGGACAAATCAACCAGAATGACCCTGGGAAAGAAGGAGCGAGGAGCACTAGCTTTGCAAGCTAGATGGACACATGACACCAGGTCCTTAATGCCTCAGCCTCTTCACCTTTGTTCTCATGGTTCCCATGAGCAGGTAGCACATCCCTAAGTAACCTCCAGCCCAGGGCCCCACCTCACCTGCTCCTCTGTGGTGTCATCCACATCGACATCAAACAGGGAGCCCAGGTAGGCCAGGTGGAAGATGGCCAGGGCCCCAAAGAGCAGGTTTAAGGCTCGCACCCCCAGGCCCTGTGGGGGACAGATGGATATGCTTGGCAGCTGGATCTACTCACTGTCCCCCAGCCCCACCTGGGCAGGGGAGCCCAGGGAGATGCACAAGGCCCAGTGGGTCCCAGGAATGAGGATGTCCAGGGCACAGGGCACCCCCTGGGGTAGGAAAAAGATGGTTTGGAACTTCCTATGGGAGCTCCAGAGGTATCCAAGGATGAGGGTACTGTTAGCCTGAGGGCATCCAGGGGGAGATGCGACTGCTCAGGCAGAAGAGGAAGAATGGAGGGGCTTGAGCTGGGGGCTTATGGTGATAAACGTCGGTTGCCGGGTGGGAGACAAACCTGAGGTTGTCCATATTATTGCAAACAATGAAAAAACAAACTGAAACAAATTCCCACCATGACCTACGAGACCCACCACTCTACCCCTTCGCTTGCTCTGCTCAAGCCACACTGGCCTCCTTGTTGTCCCTCAAATATTCCAGGCTCTCTCCCATGTCAGAGCTTTTACACCCATTGTTCTCGCTTTGCCTGGAATGCTTCTCTTCCTCATCTCCTTCAGTTAAAGAACTCAAAAGTCACTTCCCTATTTAAAATTGAAAACACTCACCCCCTCCATACTTCCCTTCCCCTTTCCCTCATGTCTTTTCTCCTTGGCATTCATCACAATCTAAGAAACTATTATACTTTACTGACTTTAAACATTTACTGTCTCATCTGTTAAAATGGTTGTCCCATAGGGCTGGGACTTTAGTCTTTTTTGTTCACCACTGTGTCTCCAGTGCCTAGAACAGTGCCTGATGTCAGCAGGTGCTCAATAAATGTTCGGGGGGGGGGAGGGGCAGACGGCTGCCAGGTGTGTATACAGCAGGGGCTTGATAAATGTTTGTGAGAGAAATGGATGCCAGTGAGTAGAAGTGAGGTTCTGGGGATTGCTCAGGCACCAGAAGAGGAAGCTGGGCACCCTGAGACAGATACAAGATGGAGACGGAAGTAACGTTTTTGAGGGGGAGTGTTGGGCATGAGGTTGCCCGGGCTGAACCCTCACCAAGCGATGCTGGTGCGAACAGTTTGGTGGGCACCGTTTCGACAAGACGCAGGCACTGAGGATCCGAGCCAGGCGCTTCCGGAGGACTGGGGCGGATGCCGGGAGGTAATGGGGGGGGGGGGTCAGGTTAGCCTCAGGGGACAGTGGTTCTAGCCCTGCCCCCACCTTCCGTCCCATCTGCTGGGCTGGGCTCGGCACTCACCGTGTTCCACGTAAGTGATAAACGCCAGGGACAGCAGCACCGCGGCCAGATGGAAGCTGAAGCCCTGGAGGGCCCAGGGGGCAGTGAGGTGAGTAAGGAGGAGGCCCTGCCCCCCCACCCCCGCCCAGCTCTCCCCACCCCACAGCCCGCTCTGCCCTGCTCACGTGCAGGAGGGCACTGGCCGCATAGGTGACCAGCACCGCTGAGAAGGTCCCCAGGCGGAGAGCATTCTTGAAAACATCTGGAAGGGGGAGATGCGGGTCAAGAGTCTCCTGGGATCCCCTCTGCCCTTCCCCGGGGGGCCAGAGGGCAAGGCGAGGAACCCGCAACCTGTTGGAGCCCCCAGGATAAAATCTTTATAATGGCCCCAAACGTCCCATGTCCAAAACTTAGCTCCTGATCTTCCCTCCCCACCTGCTCCTCCCATAGCGCCCCCAAGTTCAGCCAATGTCCAAGAGACTCGTCCAGGTCCCCAGGGCAAAATCCTAGAATCACCCTCGCTCTGCCCCCCCACCCCCATATTCCACAAGCAAACTCAGCAAATCCTGTCAGTTTCACCTTCAGAACGTATCCAGAATCTGCCCTCTCTTCTCCACATCCCCTGCCACCACCACCGTAGCTTGTTTGGACTCCTGCCATGGCCTCCTTACAGCTTCCACCCTGTCTGCTCTCACAGCAGCCAGAAGGCCCTGTTACAACCCGAGTCAGCCCTCAGCGCCCCCCCCCCCCCCACTCACACCCCTGCTGTGCCTCCATTTCTCAGAGAAAAAGCCCCAATCCTCACCGTGGCCAATGAAGCCTCCCAGGCCCCTGTCACCTCTCTGCCCTCCCCTCCTGCCATTGGTCCCCTCGCTCACTCTGCTCCCACTGCACCGGTCTCCTCCCTGTTCCTCAGACACATGCCCAGTGTGCTGCCTCAGGGCCTTTGCACTGGCTGTTCCCTCCATCTGCTCCCCTCCTGCCCCACACGTCGGCATTGCTTGTTCTTTCACCTTGCTCAGGTCTTTGCTCAAATGTCACCTCCTCAGTAGGACTTGCTCTGGCTAATTTATTTAAAATTGCAACACTCCCTCCCCCCACTCCTGCCAACACTCCCAGATCATCTTTACCTGCTTCATTTTTTTTTTTTACCATAGCACCTGTCACTACTTGAACTATTACATATTTTTTTTTTTCTCTGTCTGCTCGCCCCACGAAAATGCCAACTCCACAGGGGCCAGGGACTTTGGTTTGTTTTTTTTTTTTTTCTCTCGTCCCTGCAGTATCTTCAGTGCCTAGTACACAATAGGTTCTCAGTAAATGTTTGTTATATATGAATGGAAAAGGGCCTGGGTTGAGGACTCCCAGCTCTCTTGGAGTGGTGACTTGGTGACTCACAGTTATTTAGCCAATAAGACATGGGCAGGTTCCAGCTTGTGACAACTTCTACCATGGACCGGGGCAGCTCCACGTTCAGTGGCTTAGACACCGTCAGGTCCCTGTAGGCAAAAGAGACCTGCAAATTCATTTGGGGTCTCAACCCATCCATCTAACCTCCATACTTTCGTCTTGGAGGTTCCCTCCCCCGGGACTCCCTCCCCCCTCCCTGCAGCTCCTCTAGGCAGCACCCTGTGGGAGGGGGGGCCCCCCCAGCCCTCCCCACCATTCCAGGTGATCCTTCTCCTCGGTGAAGCCGGCCCCTGCCAACGTGGCCGTGGCCTCGGACAGAAAGCCCACAAAATAGTTGCTGAAGTGGAAGGAGACAGCACTCTCGTAGGCTCGCAGCCACCTGGGGAGAAAGTAGGGGGGGAGAGAGGGATCACTCCTAGGCCCCCGGCATGACACCCTGCCACGTGTCAGCATCCCCAGCCCCACTCTGCAGACTCACCTTACCATGGTGCCCCTAGGGCCCCCAGGGTTCAGGAAGGCAGCAGAGAAGAAAGGAAAGAGAGTCAGAGAGGACCTGGAGGCTGGCCGGAGTTGTTTGTAGACAAGACAGAAACATGGCGGCAAAAGATAGTCACACGCATATGTACGCCCCAAACAGAAGTGTGAGCCGCCCTACCGTCTGACCCGGTCCTGTAGCCTCACGTGGCCAGACATCCAGACCCAGCCACCGTCAGAGGCCCGACCTCACCATGCCACACACCGACACAGCCACGGGGCCGGGCACAAACGCTCTCAGACTCCCAGCCTCGCAGCTCTGCAGTCTGACCCAGTGACCGGAAGATACCCCGGAGTCCTTTACTCCGGCACAGACCCCACCAAGCACCCTGCTTTGTACACGTACACAGTGCTACGCTCAATCCAGTCATCCTGTCAGCTGAACAATCAGACATGGTGAAAAAGAGACCGCGTCCCGGAAAAAGTGTAGGTTCTGGAATCGGGCCTGGGAATAATGTCCGGCTGCTTAGCTGGGTGACCCCAGGCAAGTCCTTCCACCCTTTGGGAGCTTCATTCAGCATCAGCCACCATCAGCGGCCAGTGAGTGGGGCACTGGGTCATACAATCAAACAGCCGGATGAAATCCTACAGTCGCACCAGAGGTGGATGGTCGGTCCCACAGACAGGCACAGACACACGGTCGGTCATGAGCCCTCAGCCAGACAGCACCAGGTGGCCAGAGAAGGCAGACTCACAGGCGGAATCCATCACAGACAGACACACAACAGACCCATTCCCAGTCAGAGTTATGGACGACCCCGCTTTATCTTATCCAGGGATAGGCACACATCCCATCATCGACAATGGCACAGCGAGACAGCCGGAACACCAGTCCCACATGGAGGGTGAGTGGCTGACAGGCAAACAACCCATATACACCCCCAGCCAGCGTCACAGGCAGGTTGGCGTCACCCACCAATACATACTTGTCACTCCCCATTGTCGTCACATAATTTATTCCTAGCCGTGGACTAGATGGACAGCCAGGCACAGTTATGTGTTGGGAGTGTCAGTCATATAGAGTCACAGAGCCAACCGTGGTCAAACAACAGCCATAGACACTCAGTCTCTGTCTAGCTGTGGGACAGATGGTCGGCCAGTCTCGGACTTACAGAACAAACCGGCCACAGACTGCGACCCCCCCAACCCCCAGTCAGCCCCACTCGCCCTTAGCACCTGCCTTCATTTACCTGGCTTTGCGTTTCTTGCTGTAGTAACAGAAGACAGATAGAAGGATTAAGAGACAGGCTCAGAGCCGGGGAGACCCCAAGTCCCTACCCAACCCCCTCACTGTTGGGCAGAGGCCTCAAAGGCTGTGCTCACTTGCGAAGGAGGCGGTCACCATCAAGGGGGATGAAGTATGGGAAGAGGTAGGGGCCCACACAGGTGGACAGCACAAGGCACAGCAGGGCCAGCGCCAGGCTCCGGGCCACCTTCTGCAGCCATCGGCGGCTCTGTGGGGATCAAGGCTCCATGAACACTGCCCCACGGTGGCTCCCACAGTCCCTGCCCACCTGTCCACCCAGGACCTCACCAGCGGGCGGCCTTGGACAGCCTGTAGGTAGCTGTGGAAGGATATCCAGGGCCCAAAGACGATGGTGCCCACGAAGTAGAGGTAGCCCATGAACTCCATGGGCGAGGGCACGGCACCCACCTCGCCCCGGTCCAGGTCGAAGCCCAGAGACACCGCCTTCATGGCCACGATCATCTGGGCCCCTATGTGTGGCGCCCATGGTCAAGTGGACAGGCAAAGAGCAGGTCCGTGTTGGGGAATGGGGAGCACCGGGTGAGAGGTGGTAGGAAAAGAGGAGGTCAAGTGTGAACAGGTGGGCACGGTGTCAGACAGGCAGGTGAGCAGGTGGGTCCAGGACCAGCAGACGCCCTGACTCAAGTGTCAGGCGCGTGCGTACATGAGATAGGACAGACGAACGGCCGGGGGGGGGGGGAGGCATGGGAGAGACACAGATTTAAGGGGAATCTGAGGCCCGCATGTCCACTGGGGCGGGTGGATGAGGGAGAAAAGCGGGGAAGGACAGACAGGGTTGGGGGAATTAGGAGCTGTGGAGTGGGGCAGGACGACCAGGGCAGGTGAGAGGGCCAGGGCTGCCTACCTCGCATCTTGTGCCATGTCACAGTGTCCACCATGTGCATCTCACTACGGAAAAAAGGTGGTCTTGGCTCCATGACTCCCATGGTCTCAGAGACCACAAAGTGGGGGAAACCACGGTGCAGAGAAGGCTATATATTCCCCCCCCTCCCGTCCCGCACAATCTCCTGGAGGAATAATTCTCCAGGACTGCCTCCTCCAGGGGGAGCCCAAGCCCAGCCTGTCCAGTACCGGAGCCTTCAGAAAGCACCAGTCTCCCAGATTGCCCCCCCATCCCCTATGCCCTCCTTGTCCTGGACAGCCTCACGGAGGAGTGGCCTGGGGGCCCTGCTGGCCCCTTGGCCGAAGGCGCGGGGAGGAGGACTCGTGCCCATACCCCATGAGCAGGTAGATGAGGATGGTGACCGAGAGGAAGACGCCGCGATGGGAGGAATGTCGGCAGAGGAACAGCACGAGGTAGCACAGGAGGCTGAGCAGCACGACCCAAACCATGTGCAGCTGGAAGAAGTGGTAGAGGCTGAAGAACCCACCTGCCACGGTGCTTGCATGCTTCAGGTAGGATGGCAACCCTTCGGGGGCGAGAGAGAGAGAGAGAGAGAGAAAGAGAATAGGAAAGGGAAGTTGGGTGGGCTGGGAGGAAGGGAGGGCAAGTGGGCAGGGGGCAGAAGAGAGGCTGGAATGTTCGGTGAGATTGCAGGGGGGCCCCCGAAGCAAGTGAGTTTGAGAGGGGAGCCAGAGAGGTGGCAGGGCTTGGGTTTAAAGGAAAGAAACATCTATAAAGGACATTTTGGGAACCCTGGGGGAAATGTGAATATCAACTTCTGTTGGATAATTATTATTGCACCCAGATTACATTTCTTGAGACGTGAGGGTGGAGGGTGTGCTTGTTGGGGGAAGATGTCCTTGTTCTTGGGGGGCGCACACACTGAAGGGTTTGGGGTGAAGTGTCAGCACGTTCTTCACAAGATTTAGGAAGATGATAGGTAGATTGATATATAGATAGAGCGAACGTGTCAAGATGTTGACAGTTGGAGAATCTGCTAATGCATATATCGGTGCTCATAACATTATTCTCTCAGCTTAACTTTTCAGTAACTTCGAAATATTTCAAAATGATGAACCTGGGGAAAAAAACATCCATTTAAAATAAAAGAAAAAAAAGGGGGGGGGCGCCTGGCTGGCTCAGTCAGGGGAGCGTGCAACTCTTGATCTTGGGTCATGAGTTTGAGCCCCATGTTGGGTGAAGAGATTACTAAAAAAAATAGTAATAAACTTGAAAAAAAAAGAAAAGAAAAGAAAAAGAAAGTAATAGAAGCTTTGAATCTCAGATTTCCAAAATTCTCAGCATCCTATGGGAAATTTGGGAACTTGGAATCTTATCGTTTGGATATAGGCTTGCCACGATTGTGGAAACATTCCAGAATCCTACAATCCAGAAATCTCATCATGCCCGGAGTCTCGAAATCCAGAATGCCAGCATTTTGGAAGGCTAGGATGTGAGAATTTCAATTTGTCAAAATGCCCAAACCCTGTAACATGGTACTTTGGGATTCTATAACTGACAGCATCCCAGAATCTTGTAACCTTGGGATGGAGACATTTCAGGATCCCAAGATCCAAGAAGCTCAGCTTTCTAGAATCCCAGAACCCAGGCGTACTGAAAGACATGACTCGCCATGGCAGGACGTAGCTTGGTGTGGTGTGGCATGGGGCGGCTGGGCATAGCGGGACGTGGTGTAATGGAATGGCACTTGGGCTGGTGGGATGTGGTGGGCTAGACGCGTTGGCGTCCGGCTTGGCATGGCAAGATGTAGCAGGATAAAATGTGGCTTGGGATGGATGAAATGTGGTAGGTGTGACATGGCCTCGTGTGGCGGCACCTGGTGCGGCAAGCACTTACCAAGCCTCCAGAGAAGGCGGCAGGCGAGGCAGATGGCAAGGAGCAGCCAGATCTGGTCAAGGCCCTGCTGGGCAGTAGGCAGGAGACAGCCCTGCAGCAGTTGCTGGAAAAATTCCTGGCGGCTGAAAGTGGCCATTGCGGACCCCCACGGATGGATGGACAGATGGACAGACCTGTCAAAGTGGGGACAGAGGGAGCCAGGATGTCCATGGGGCAGACCATGCTCAAGGGATGGACTTGAACACTCAGATTTCAGTTTGGGGCTGTCCATGTGGAGTCGTGGTCCTGGGGGGCTGGGGGAGGGTGTGAACGTCAGGTACATCAGACTGAGCCACCAACTGTGTGTGTGAATGGGCGTCCTGGGTGCACACACACACAGCCCATGACCTGTGGTGAATGAAGGACCCGTGTCTCTCGTATGCTGTGAACAGTCCGGGTCCGATGTAATTGAACGGTGTACATTCTAGGCCCACATATCAAATGCGGGGGCCCCCCTGGTTTCCAAGGTAGAGTCACTGTGTGTGGAGGGCAAAGAGGGAGATCCTGTGACACTTGGGGGCCGTGTGCATCTCTTCTTCTACGGATGTGGGGGGTGTCCTGTATCCCCCGCGCGCCCCATCTCACCCCCACCTGGCCTCTTGCAGCCGCCAACAAAGCTCTGCCCAAGCCCGGGAGCTGCAGGGAGGTGAAGTTGGCACTAGGGGATGTAGCAATTGGAGCAGCGGGAAAGGTGATGGAGAGGGGGCCCCAGGACACGCGCTGCAGACCCGCGCGGGGAGGCCGGCTCAGGATGGGAGCCGGGCAGCCGCACGCGGACTGCTGGCGACTTACCTGGCAGGAAGGAAGCCGCGGTCCTGGGGGCCGGGGACGCACCGCCGCCGCCACCGTCGCCGCCTCCTCCGGGCAGCCTCCCCCGCAGGCCGCAAGGCCGGGACCAGCTGCGGCTCCCTGGGCGGCGCGGAGAGCGGGCCCTTTAAATCCCGGGGAGGCCCGGCCGGCCAGCTCGGCCAATGAGAGGGCAGGAGAGGGGCGGGGACGGAGGAGGAGGGGAGCCGGAGGAGCGAGGGAAGGAGGAGCGGGAGGTTGAGAGGAGCGGGGCGCGGGAGGACGTCGGCGCGCGGAACGTTCGCGCCCGCACCTATCCGGCCTCTTGGGGCCGTTCCAGCCCCTTGAGGGTTCGCGCCGGGAGGTCTTCTGGCGGCCCGGGAACAAACTTTCCAGGCGTCAGATTCCTAATCCTTGAAGAAGCTGAGACGGGAGAGATGGGGGAGGGAGAAGGAAAGCCCGCTCCCGCGACCCGGCCAGACTGCCCACCCGCGCAAGTCTTCTGGCCACTTTTGTCCCCCCCCCGCCCCCCATTTCCCAGGTGGGAAAATAAATCGAGATCTCTCCTTCCCCATCCGGTGAGGGAACTAAAGGAATCTCCAACCCTACCCACCCGCAGAGACGGGCCAGAAGCGTAATTACTGTGTCACCTAGGAGCACGAATTAGGCGCCTGTGCTTCCCCTAGGGATTCCTCGTGAGCACTTGGCTTGTTGAGAACTGATATGCCTGCATAACTCCCTACTGGACTCACTCCTGCCCTGAGGGTGACCCCAGCAACTAGTAGTGAGTGTTCCCTGTGAACTAGGAGGCTAGTACAGAGCATCAATCCGGGAGCATGTTTAAAAAGCGCTTAACAGTTCCCCTCAACAATGATTTCTTTTGAGTTCCATCTGCACCGACACTGAGGATTTATGCTGCACCTGGTGTCTACCTCCCTTACCCTGTAGTGTCTGACACTCCACTCTGTCCCTAGGCTGATGAAGCGTTTATTATTACAAAGGGGGGCATTTATTGGGCACATACTGCATGTTTAGCAGGAGTTGGAAGAGAGAAGGAAGCCCAGGTCAAGCTGGACCCCACCGTGACCTGAGGGACTAAGGAAAACAGGGTCTAATCAGATTGATAAAACACCGGGCTTCAGTGTCCCTTTCTGTTAAACAAGAGTGGGATTACCTCTTCTTTGCTTGGAAATACCAATGGCAGTTGAAGAGAATGGATGCTTCAACTCCTTAAAAGATGTTAACAATAGGGACGCCTGGGTGGCTCAGTTGGTTAAGCGTCTGCGGCTCAAGTCATGATCCCAGGGTCCTGGGATCGAGTCCTGGGATCAAGCCCCACGTGGGGCTCCCTGCTCAGTGGAGAGCCTGCTTCTCCCTCTGCTGCTCCCTCTCCTTGTTTTCTCTCTCTCTCTGTCAAATACATGAATAAAATCTTTAAAAAATAAAAATAAAAAATGTTAACATAAAGTTAAATAGGCATTTAACTCATAAAATTAATATTCATGTATTATAAGTGAAAAATATTTAACACAGTAAGAATATATATATATATACACATATATAATGAATGATTACATGGTCCAGACACAAACACTAATTCCTTTCCTTAACAGCAGAATACAGACCATACATTTTTTGAATTATCATTTTAATTTTTTCCTCAGTTTTCAAACATACTCAAGTAGAGTCAAGAGTGACCGGCACCATATGCCAGAAATATTTCCCTTAGTTGTAAGACCTAGCATTTAAACTGGAAGATCCTCGCTATGGATGACCCTGAGCTTCACAGACTTAATTGTTTCCATCTAGTCTTTTGATGTGTGTGACAAAGAACTAGTATCTAGACCCTAGGACATCTAAAGGACATCTACAAATCAATAAGAGAAAGACAAACAACACACTAGAAAATGGAATGTGGACACGAGTAGGTAATTCAGAACAGAAGACGCCTGAAATGACCAACATGTATAGTATATGAAAAAATAACCCGATCTCTTTAGTTGTCAGTGAAATGCAAAATTAAAATGACAATTAGGGGTGCCTGGGTGGCTCAGTCGGTTAAGTGTCTGCCTTCGGCTCAAGTCATGATCCCAGGGTCCTGGGATCAAGCCCTGCATCGGGCTCCCTGCTCAGCGGGAAGCCTGCTTCTCCCTCTCCCACTCCCCCTGCTTGTGCTCTCTCTCTCTGTCAAATAAATAAATAAAATCTTAAAAAAAATTAAAACAACAATTAGATTCCATTTCACATCTACTAGATTGGTGTTTCATATTTTTATCACTGGAGCTTAGTAAAGGGTGGGGTTATCTGCCAAATCTTTTAGCCTTTGTGGTCATTCCAGATTATGGTTCCTGGGGCATTTTAAATGGTCTCCCCATAATTAAAGAGATGCAAATTAAGACAAATGAGATCCCATTTTTCACTTAATAGATTGGCAAAAAAATGCAAGTCTCATAATAATAACATCTCTCTCTGTTTCTTTCTGTCTCTGCCTCTATATCTCTATCATCTCTATCTATATTTTTTCTAAACTATTTTTATATATATTTTTAAGATTTCATTTATTTATTTGTCAGTGAGAGAGAGAGAGAGAGCACGCACAAGCAGGGGGAGCGGCAGGCAGAGAGAGAAGCAGGCTTCCCGCTGAGCAACAAGCCCAATGCGGGGCTCGATCCCAGGAGCCTGGGATCATGACCTGAGCCAAAGGCAGACATTTAACTGAGCCACCCAGGCTTCCCTTTTCTAAACTATTTGATAGTAGTTGCAAGCATGATACCCTTTCAACTGAATACTTTAATATGAATTTACTAAGAACAAGGACATTTTCTTCCGTTCCTACCAGTGAAGTATGAATGTTCCAATTTATCCACATCCTTACCAACACTTTGTTATTTGACTTTTTGATTATAGCCATCCTAGTGAGTGTGTCAATAATGTCCTTTTTTTTTTAAATGAAGTATAGTCGACATACAATGTTACGGTTAATCTCAGGTGTACACACAGTGATTTGACTATTCTATAAGTGTAGTTATCATCCGTCACCATGCAATGTTATTACAATACTATTTACTATATCCCCTATGCTGTACCTTTCATCCCTGTAACTGATTTATTTTATAACTGGAAGTTTGTACCTCTTAATTTCCCTCACCTATTTCACTCGTGTCCTTTTATAGTTAAAGGAAATCCTAGGTCACAAGATACATTCTGTTATCTGGTCTTTTTAATCTCTTTCAATCTGGAACAATGTCTCGGTCTTCTCTTAACTTGCATGATCTTAATGTTTTTGAAGAGCACAGGGCAATTCTTTGGAAGAATGTCCTTCAATTTGGGTTTATCTGATGTTTCCTCAGGATTTGATTTGCATTATGCATTTTTGGCAGGAATTCCACAGAAGTGACTGTGTTCTTTTCCGCATATCCGGAAGCTCAAAGTACTGGTTAATTGCAAAATTGTTGGTGTTAGCTTTGATCATTTGATTAAGGTGGTGCCTTCCAGGTTTCTCCATTGTAAAAGCACTATTTCCCCTTTGTAATTAAATGAGTATCTTGTGGGGCGCCTGGGTGGCTCAGTTGGTTAAGCGTCTGCCTTTGGCTCAGGTCCTGATCTCAGGGTCCTGGGATCGAGTCCCGCGTGGGGCTCCCTGCTCAGCAGGAAGCCTGCTTCTCCCTCTCCCTCTGCTGCTTGCCCTGCTTATACTCTCTCGCTCACACTCTCTGTCTCTCAAATAAATAAATAAAATCTTAAAAAAATATAAATGAGTATCTTGTATGAAAGACCTAAACGTGAGACAGGAATCCATCAAAATCCTAGAGGAGAACACAGGTAGCAACCTCTGTGACGGCTGCAGCAACTTCTTGCTAGACGCGTCTCCAAAGGCCAGGGAAACAAAGGCAAAAATGAACTACTGGGACTTCACCAAGATAAAAAGCTTTTGCAAAGGGAACAGTCAACAAAACCAAAAGACAACCGACAGAATGGGAGAAGATATTTGCAACTGTCTTATCAGATAAAGGGCCAGTATCCAAAATCTATAAGGAACTTATCAGACTCAACACCCAAAAAACAAATAATCCAATCAAGACATGGGCAGAAGACACGAACAGACATTTCTGCAAAGAAGACATACAAATGGCCAACAGACACGTGAAAAAATGCTCGGCATCAGGGAAATACAAATCAAAACCACAATGAGATACCACCTCACACCGGTCAGAATGGCTAAAATTACCAAGTCGGGAAACAACAGATATTGGTGAGGATGCGGAGAAAGGGGAACCCTCTTACACTTTTGGTGGGAACGCAAGCTGGTGCGGCCACTCTGGAAAACAGTATGGAGGTTCCTCAAAAACTTAAGAACAGAGCTACCCTACGACCCAGCAATTGCAATACTAGGTATTTACCCCAAAGATACAAACATAGTGATCTGAAGGGGCACCTGCACCCCAGTGTTTATAGCAGCAATGTCCACAATAGACAAACTATGGAAAGAGCCCAGATGTCCACTGACAGATGAATGGATAAAAAAGATGTGGGAGTGCCTGGGTGGTTCAGTTGGTTAAGTGGCTGCCTTTGGCTCAGGTCATGATCTCAGGGTCCTGGGATAAGGCCCTGCATCAGGTTCCCTGCTCAGGGAGAGTCTGCTTCTCCCTCTCCCTCTCCCCCCAGCTTTGCGCTCTCTCTCTCGCTCTCTCAAATAAATAAATAAAATCTTAAAAAAAAGGATGTGATACACACACACACACACACACACACAATGGACTATTAGCCATCAAAAAATAAAATCTTGCCATTTGCAACAACATGGATGGAACTAGAGGGTATTATGCTAAGTGAAATAAGTCAGTCAGACAAAGACAAATATCATATGATTTCACTCATATGTAGAATTTAAGAAACAAAACAGAGAGGGGAGCCTGGGTGGCTTAGTCGGTTAAGCATCTGCCTTCGGTTCAGGTCCTGATCCCAGGGTCCTGGGATCGAGCTGCACATCGGGCTCCCTGCTGAGCAGGGAGTCTGCTTCTCCCCCTCTCTCTGCCTCTCTCCCAGCTTATACTCTCTCTCTCAAATAAATAAATAAAATCTTTAAAAAAAAAAGAAACAAAACAGGATCATAGCGGAAGGGAGGGGAAAATAAAGCAAGACGAAATCAGAGAGGGAGACAAACTACAAGAGACTCTTAACTCTAGAAAACAAACTGAGGGTTGCTGGAGGGGAGGGGGTTGGGGGGATGAGGTAACTGGGTGATGGACGTTAAGGAGGGCATGGGATGTAATGAGCACTGGGTGTTATATAAGACTGATGGATCACTGAACTCTATCTCTGAAACTAATAATACACTACATGTTAATTTATTTTTTAA
>NC_138385.1:69723486-69744574 GCF_054177405.1 Leptonychotes weddellii
GAAGGCAGTCGCTTAACCAACTGAGCCACCCAGGCGCCCCTGGGTTGTTGGTTTTCTTATTGAATTGTGGGAATTCCTTTTTTATTATTTATTTTTGAAATGGACGTAGAGTTGACACACAATGAGACACTAATTTCAGGTGTACAACATAGTGATTCAACTCCTCCATACATTATGCTGTGCTCACCACCAGTGTAGCTCCCATCTGTCAGCATTCAACGCATTATAATACCCCTGGATGTATTCCCTACACTGTGCCTCTCGTCCCCATAACTTACTCATTCTATAACTGGAAGCCTATACCTCCTATTCCCCTTCACCCATTTTGCCCATCCTCCCACCCCTACCCCTGGGGCAACCAACCAGTTTGTTCTCTGCTTCTGCTTTTCACTTGTTTGTTCATTTGTTTTGTTTTAAGATTCCACATATAAGTGAAATCATGTGGTATTTGTCTTTCTCTGTCTGACTTATTTCACTTAGCATAACACCCTCTAGGTCCATCCATGTTGTCACAAATAGCAAGATCTCATTCTTTTCTATGGCTGCATAATAGTCCATTGTGTATATGTACCACATCTTCTTTATCCATTCATCTGTGGGTGGACACTTGGGTTGCTTCCCTGTCTTGGCTATTGTAAATAATGCTGCGGTAAACATAGGGGTGCATATATCTTTTCGAATTTGGGTTTTCGTTTTCTGTGGGGAAATAGCCAGTAGTGGAATCACTAGAGTGTATGGTATTTCTGTTTTTAATTTTTTTGAGGAAACTCCATACTGTTTTCCACAGTGGCTGCACTGATTTACAATATTGTGGGAATTCTTTATATATTCTGGATACTGATCCTTAGTCAAATAATGCATTTTGAAAATATTTTCTCCCCGTCTGTGGTTTATCCTTGCACTTTTTTTTTTTTTAAAAAGATTTATTTATTTATTTATATGAGGGAGAGAGAACGAGCCAGGGGAGAGGCAGGGGGAGAGGGAGAGGGAGAGGGAGAGAAGACTCCCCGCTGAGCATGGAACCCAAAGCAGGGCTCCATCTCACAACCCTGAGATCATGACCTGAGCTGAAATCAAGAGTCAGACATGAGGTGCCTGGGTGGTTCAGTCAGCCTTTGGCTCGGGTCATGATCTCAGGGTCCTGGGACAGAGCCCCACATCGGGTTCCTTGCTCAGCGGGAAACCTGCTTCTCCCTCTGCCTGCCGCTCCCCCTGCTTGTGCTTTCTCTGTGTCAAATAGATAAATAAAAGCTTAAAAGAAAAAGAGACGCTTAAGTGACTGGGCCACCCAGGCGCCCCTATCCTTTCACTTCTGCATTATACTTTTATATCTATTATTTTATGTCATTTATTCTTTCAATAACTATTTACTAAGACCCTCCTATGTGCCAGGTACCACTCTGGGCACTAAAAACACAGGAGGGAGCACAACAGCCACGGACGCCTGCCTTCAGGGACTTCCCATACTCGGTATTGTTGGATAGACAGTGGACAACACTAAATTAACCTGCTGGATATTCTATGTGTCCTCCAGTCCATTCGCCCTCCTTCCCTGACCCGCTCTGTGTCCCAGGACGTTGGCTGTGTGAACTTCATCAACTGGGCTCTGCCGCATCTGGCTTCTGGCCGAGCCGGGCCCATGAGAAGCCCTGCGAGGCCCCTGGGCAGTGGGAGGACAGAGAAAGCCAGGTGTTCACTGGCCGGGGCTGGGCTCCAGCTTCCCCTGGGGTTCAGGAACACTGGTTCCTTTCCCGCCCTTTCCAGCCTAGGAATGGTGACAGCTCCCCGCCCCCTGGTGCTAGTTCTAGGGGAGCCCAGCAGCGTTACTGGTTTGCCGAGCCCTCCTGTGTCTCTGTAAATGGTCCCTTCATTTAGGGCTCTTCAAAATTCCACCTACGTGTGCCTTGTGTACCCCGCCTCCCCGGTGGCCCCGCTCAGGGCCCCTGGCTGACTCAACAAGTAAATATGTATTATTAGGAAGTGCGAAATGCTATGGAGAAAACAAGGCAGGATGCGGGGGTAGAGAGGGAGGGGGTGCTGTATTTGGATAGTCAGGGAAGGCTGCCTGAGATGACGTTTGAGCGGAGAGAAGAAGAAAGCGAAGAGGGCAGCCATGTAACCATGAACAACGTACTTATCTTGGGAAGAGTGCCCAAGCAGAGGTGGCAACAACAGATGCAAAGGCCCTGAGGTGGAATAATGCTCGGTGTATTTGAGGAACATCAAGGGGGCTGGTGTGGCTGGAGACAGTTGGCGAGTAGAGACGCTGAAGAGAGTGGTAGGGCAGGGGTTAGCTCACTCATCGGCCAAAGGGGGAAACCCGGCACCTAGGGAAAGGCAGGGCTGGCCTAAGGTCCCACACTGAGGCCATCTTCACTCAATCCTCATGCCTTCCTCCTAGTATGTGCTGCCTTTCTGGAGGACAGGAGGAGGGCTGGAACGCTACCGTGTACCCCAGAGAGAAAGCACAGCCTCCTTGGGAAGTGGTTATGGTGCTGGCGCCTGGGGCCACTGCACCCCCACAGATCAGCCTCATCTCTGATCTGATTCAGGGGCTTCATTCTGTCCTCACAGCAGCCGCCAGAGAGTTCCGTTACAACCCAAGCCAGCCCTCAGCCCTCCTCTGCTCTGGTCTCTGCTGTAGTTCCATCTCTCAGAGAAAAAGCCAAAGTCCCTTTTGTGGCTGGCAAGGCCCTACAGGACCAGGCCCTTGTCACCTCTCTGACTTCACCTCCTGCCACTGGCCCTCTTGCTCATTCTGCTCCCACCGCACTGGTCTCACAGTTCCACCTCAGGGCCTTTGCACTGGCTTTTCCCTTTGTCTGGATCACTCTTCCTCCAGCCATAACTCCTTCTGGGGTCACACTGGTTTGTGTATGGATCCTCCCAGGGTCACACAGTCTGGGGTGTGGACCCTCCTGGGATCAAACAGATGGGGGTGTAAACACTCATGAAGTCACTAGATTTGGGTATAAGGAATCCTGGGGATGTACTAATTGGGGGTGGGCCTCCCAGGATCACAGAGATGAGTTTTGGACACTTCTGGGGTCACACAGTAGGATGTGGAGGCTTTAGGGCTCACGCAGACTGGGATGTGGACATGGTTGAGGTCACACAGAAAGAGGCGTGGCCACTACGAAGTATCACAGACTGAGATGTGTTTTCTTAGGGTCCTATGGATGGTATGTGGACACTTTTGGTGTCACACAGGCTGGTGTGTGGACAACAACACTGGGGTCACACCGACTGGAGTTTGGACACCTCTTGGATCACGGGTACTCCTGGATTATCATGGGCTCGGCCATGGACACCCGTGTGGTCGAACGGCTTGTGGTGTGGACTCTGCTGAGGTCGCACCAACCAGAGCAGAGATGCCTCTCGAGACACAGAGATGGGGGTGGGTGCCCCCGTGGTCACACTCCTCTGGTCACACCGAATGGGACATTGTCTTCCCCTGTGGTCGCAGATACTGGGGTGTGGAGACTTCTGTGGTCACACAGACTGAGCTGTTGCTACTTCCGGACTCACTCTGACTGTGGGGTAAGCACTCCTGGGGTCCCATGGGCTGGGCCGTGGAGGTTTCTTGTAGTCAGAGACACTGGGTTGTGGACGCAGCCGGGACTCATCTGCGGTCATAGAGACAAGGAAGAGAACATGTTTGTACTGGAGTGTAGACACTCCCTGGCTCACATTGTCTGGGGTGTAGACACTCCTGGAATCCTACAGACCGGAGTTTGGCTGCTCCTAGGGTCACACAGACTGGGAAATGGACCCTCCCGTGGCCATGCAGGCAATGGAGCGAATGAACTTGAGGCCACAGAGACTGAGGTGTGGAAACTCCCTGAAAGTTGCAGACCAGGGAGTGACTCCCCAGTGGTCAGAGCTTGGGGTGTGGAGACTTCTTTGATCATACAGCCGAGGGTGTAAAAACTCCGGGAATCACACAGCTAAGGGCATGCCACCCTGGGGACACGAAGACTGGGTGGTGGCTTCTCTTGTGGTCACACTGAAAGTTGGTCATCCTGGGGTTACACAGACAGGCCATCGTGTGGAGACTTCTGGAGAAACGGGCTGGCTGTGGGCCCTCCTGGGGTTACACAGACTGGGGTGTGGACACTTGTGGCATTTCAAGGTCTGAGGAATGACCGCACCTAGGGGACACTGACTGGGGGACGTGGAAAGCCCATGGTGACAGACTGGAGTGTGAACGATTCTGCAGTAACACAGATGAGGGGTGCGCTCCCGAGGACACCCATGGGGGTCTGGAGATTCCTGGGGTCACACAGAGCGGGGGGACACTCCTGTGGTGACAAAGGCTGACATACGGCCATGGGTAAGGTCGCTGGGGTGTGTGCACTGCCTCAGGCTAACATGCTCGGTGGTGGGCACTTCCTGTGGTCAAACAGACGGGAGTTTTCACAGCTCTGTGGTGACAAGCTTTGCGATCTGGACACTTGCAGGCTCACAGAGACTTGTTGAATATTCCAGGTATCACACAGACTGGAGTGCATATACTCCTGTGGTGACATGAACTGTGTTGTAGACACCCCTGGGGTGACCATGACCGAGGTGTGGTAACCCCTGAGGTCACACAGACTGGGGAAGGGACACCCATTGTTGTTGCGCAGTCTAAAGAACTGACAAACTCGTGGTCAAACTGACTGGGGTGTGTACATTTTTGGGGCAACACGGACTGGGTAATGGAAAGCCTAGGGTCACAGCCTGGAAAATAAACTGTCATCACACACTGGGGTGGAAGTACTCAGACTAAGGTAAATGCTCGACTGGGGACACATGGTATGGGGTACACACGCCTCTGTGGACACAGTGACTTTGGTGTGGAGTCACCTAGAGGCGTATGGACGCTCCAGGAGTTGCAAGGCTAGGGTAGCGACACTCGGGGCCGGACAGGGTGCTCCCGAAGTCGGAGCCCGAGCCTGGGTTAGGCTGGTCCTTCCTGGGCCACACATTCAGGGGTGTGGACACCGCTGGGTCGCACGGTTTGGGGATTGGGCACCTGCCCCCATCATAGGGACATGCGTGTGTGTATGTCGGATGTCACACAGATGGGGGTGGCCACGATTAGGGACATGGAGCCTGAGATGCGAATACGCGCTAGGTCCCAAAGGCTGGTGTGTTTACACTCCTGGAGATTTAGGTGGATATTCCTGGGGCCTCAGACTCTAGTGTGGGCATGTTGAATTTGCATGGTAATGGGTGTGGCCACCCCCGCGGTCACTAGGCTTTTGTGCAGATACTTCTGTCATGCGTTTCTGGAGTTGCACTGCTTGGGCGAGAAGACTCCTGGTTTAACATTCCATAGTGTGCCCCGCTGCCAACATCAGGCATTATAGACTCAATATGGACACTTCTAGGTTCACACGGTCAGGTACAGAAACATCTAGGGTCACCAACTGGAATGTGGGTGGTCCTGAGATCACTGAACTGAGGTGTAGACGAAGAATGTGTTTCTAAAGATACACAGGAGGGGCGTCTGGGTGGCTCAGTCGGTTAAGCGTCTGCCTTTGGCTCGGGTCATGATCCCAGGGTCCTGGGATCAAGCCCCGCATCGGGCTCCCTGCTCGGCCAGGAGCCTGCTTCTCCCTCTGCCACTCCCCCTGCTCGTGCTCTCTCTCTCTCTCTCTCTCTCTAGGTGATTAAGTATTTAATTTAAAAAAAGGTACAAACTTCAAGTTATAAGTAAGTTCGGGGCTGTAATGTACTGCATAGTGACTATGATTATCAATATTGTATATTTGAAAGGTTTTAGGAGAGTAAATCTTGGGGCACCTGGGTGGCTCAGTTGGTTAAACATCTGCCTTCGGCTCAGGTCATGGTCCCAGGGTCCTGGGATCGAGCCCCGCATCAGGCTCCCTGCTCAGCGGGGAGTCTGCCTCTCCCTCTGCCCCTCCCCACCTCCACACTCTTGCTCTCTCTCAAATGGATAAAATCTTAAAAAAAAAAGAAAGTAGATCTTAAAAGGTCCTATCACAAGAAAAAATTTGTAACTGAGCTGATGCATGTTAACTGAACTTATTGTAATCATTCTGCAATAGCTATATATCGAATTAGGTTGTATACTTTAAAATTTATATGAAGTGGTATATCTTATGTTAATGAGAACAAATATTACTATATATACTAAAATGAAACACTGGGATACAGTAACATATGGACTTTTTTATTAGTACATCAAATCATAAGATCTTCCATAATTCAAAGTAGTGACAAATGCGAACAGCATTTCAAGATGCCTGCAAACCCATACTGGAACATACAAAGTAACGGATTTGGCTAACAGCTACTGCTTTTACTATCGTGATTTGTTGCCAGCATTCGTATTGGGGGGTAAAGCTCAATTTCGGTCCTATGAGTGAAATTTCAGTTCTATTAGTGAAAATAAAGATGTAATATTTTCCTCCATCAGGTTCACAGATACCCCTGATTTCTATCCAGGTTAAGATCCCCTGTTTTGGGGGTAAACTCCAGACATAATCAGGACACCTTTGGAAAGCTTGAGAGAGGAGGCAAGACCTCGCTCAAGAATCTCCTCTGCGGTGTAGACAGGCATTGTGTGATGTTGCTTTCCTTGCTGTGTTCCTGGTGGTCGTTGCAGGTTCCCACTCGGGGCGTGGATATTCAGGACCCGCTGATGAGATATTTGAAAACCAGTTTATCAACGCAGGTTCTCGTTTTCCCGACAGCAAACAGCTTCCGAGATGTATCAGACTGCCAGCTACCTAAAGTCAAGGACAAAGAAAGTTTTAAAAATACATTTCCCGGGACGCCTGGGTGGCTCAGTCGGTTAAGCGTCTGCCTTTGGCTCAGGTCATGATCCCAGGGTCCTGGGATCGAGTCCCACATCGGGCTCCCTGCTCCGCGGGGAGCCTGCTTCTCCCTCTGCCCCTGTCTCTCTCTCTGTCTCTCATGAATAAATAAAAAAAAAATAAATAAAATCTTAAAAAAAAAATACATTTCCCCACTTCCTTCTACTGTAATCATTGTTCACTCAGGTACTGACATTTTTTTTAAAAGATTTTTTTTTATTTATTTCACAGAGAGACTTGAGAGAGCACACGCAGGGGGAGCGGCAGGCTGAGGGAGAAGCAGACTCCCCGCCGAGCAGGGAGCCCGATGCGGGGCTCGATCCCAGGACCCTGGCATTCTGACCTGAGCCGAAGGCAGACGCTTCACCAACTGAGCCACCCAGGCGCCCTGGTACTAACATTTTTGTGACTTTTTCCCCCTACTTCTATTGTGAACCGTAACATACAGAAAAATACACAACATCTATGTATGTTTTATATATGTTCAGTTTAAGGAGTGACAAGAAGGTGTTATTTTTTAATAACTGTAGGATGTTCATTCTCATTGCTGTGTAACTCTCCACTGAGAGTATGCCAGGATTTAACGATCCATTCTGCAGGTATGGATGTTTGGGCTCTGTCTAGTCTGGGGGTACCAACAGTGCCGGCGAGGAATTCTAGTACTTAGTTCTTCGGAGCAGCACTGGCTCGCCTGCAGCCCTATACAACGCCTACCCATTTCCCACAGTGGCCATCAGTGTAGAGGGGGTTCCTACTGTTGCACACCCTTCCGGACACTTGGTAGTGCCAGTCATCTTAGTGTTAGCTTGCATTTCCCTGAGAAGCAGATTTTCATGTGCTTGTTAGCCAATCTCCTATTTTCTTTTCCCTACTGATTTAGAGGAGCTTTTCAATATCAAGGATACTATATCTAGGGTCTGTAAATAATCTTTGCCCACCGTGATTCGCCATTTCATTTTTTAAAAGGTACCTTTTTTTACTTCTTTTTTTTTTTTTAAACATTTTATTTATTTATTTGAGAGAGAGAGACTGAGAGAGAGAGAGCATGAGAGGGGGGAGGGTCGGGAGGGTCACAGGGAGAAGCAGGCTCCCCGCCGAGCAGGGAGCCCGATGTGGGACTCGATCCCGGGACTCCAGGATCATGACCTGAGCTGAAGGCAGTCGTTTAACCAACTGAGCCACCCAGGCACCCCTTTACTTCTTTTTTTAATGGAAGACTTGGTCTAAAAACCCTGCTAAGCCATTGTCAGAAAGGGACTTTCTCTGACGTGACTTCCTGAGGATGAAAAGTCCTCCAGCACAGAGAGGTTTGGCTCACTCTGCTGCAGGCAAACTGGCCCCTCACAGCTCCCTCACACACCACGCATGGTTCTGCCTCAGGGCCTTTGTATTTGCTATTCCCTCCCTCTCCGTGGAATGCTCTTCCCCTAGATGAACACACACATGCTCTCCCTTGTCTCCTTCAGGTCTCTGCTCAAACATTACCTCAGTGAGCCCTTCGTTGACAACCTTTTTAAAAACTGCAAACTGCCACCCCCGGAATTCCTGATTCTCTTTACCCTACTTTATTAAAAAAAAAAATGTTCATATCCCTTATTACCTTTACATACACACACACACACACACACACACACCTGTATACGTATATACAATATGTTGATTCAAGCTATCTATAGTGAAATGCAAGCTATCAATGTCTATGTATACGTCTATGTATACGTAGTGTATCTGTGGGTATGCTGTGTGTAGGAACTCCTGCATTCATAAGCTGTTTGTTTATTACCTCTTTCTCAATCTAGAAAGGGCCAGGATATTTGCCTGTTTTGTTTGCTCTCTCTCCCGACCCAGAACAATGCCCAGCCCACAGCACATGCTTAATAAATGTTTACTGAGCGCCTCAATGCGCACAACGCTTAAAGCAGGCCCCGACACACGACATCACGTACTTCGTAATGGCTGGCTGACTGAAGTCTTCTCAGTTAATGTAAAAATTTCAAAGGTGAGGGCGCCTGGGTGGCTCAGATGGTTGAGCGTCTGCCTTCGGCTCAGGTCATGATCCCGGGGTCCTGGGATCGGGTCCCGCATCGGGCTCCCTGCTAGGCGGGGAGCCTGCTTCTCCCTCTGCCTCTGCCTCTCTCTCTCTGACTCTCATGAATAAATAAATAAAACATTTTAATAATAAAAAAAACATTTCAAAGGTGAAATTTTTCTTTTTCTTAAAGGTGCCCTTTACTCAAACTGTTAGATAAAAAGGCAAATTTACCTGAATGTATTAAGGTGAACAATTCATTTCATTGTCTTCCACCTACCCAAGAAAAAGAAAAATGACTCAGATACTTGCCTAAGGTTTTCCATTCATTACACTTGGTCTTACCCATTGATTCTTACAGCTACTGGGAGGCAGAGAGGAGTGTTTTGGCCCCAGAGACCTTGTGATTTGGGGGCAGAAAGGGGTACACTGAGAGGGGGTCATGTGGGCTCCGAGAAAGGGCACTGAGGGCCCTGGGCCACACGTTTCCAGACCTCAGAGGCCAGCAGGGTGTGGCGCTGGGAAGCAGCCAGGGGCTGCGACAACGTGTCCGCTGTGCTGATGGGGCAGTCCTGGGGACGGATCTCCTTGGCCAGCCGCCCTTTCTTCTTCAACGTGCAGGCCTCCTGGTACGGTGGCGAGATGGGGGGCTGCGTGGGTGGAGTATACTTGTACTCTGAGCCGTCCTCTAGCTGCAGGGACACATGGTGGGGGGGGACAGTGAGGACCTGGGAACCTAGGACGGTGCCCCCCCATCTGCCCACTGTTGGTTGGACACTCACGTCCAGTGGGTAACTGCGGTCCGAATCATAGGAGCTTAGGTCCCCACAGGTCACAAATGGCACTATGATGCGAGTGGGACCATCCAATTGGTTGAAATCTGGATCTGACAAGCAGGGAGAAATAAGACAGGACAGGGCTGGGGTGCCTGGGACCAGTTGGGACTCCTTCTACAGCAAGGGTATGGAGTCCTCCCCATGTACCTACCAGCTCCTCCACCGGAAATCCTTCATTTGGTTCAGATCACCTCCTCAGGGAGGGCCTCCATGATCACCTGTTCTAGAACATCCCCCTCCCCTGCTTTTCTCACATGGCACCTTATGTTCACTTGCGATTCTACCATATGCTGCCTGAACCCTGTCTCACTCAAGTGTGCTCACCTTAAGAGCAGACTCTGTGCCTTTCCCCGCTAGGGACCAGGCTAAAGACTCTCGGGGCAAAACTCCCGCACCGGGGTGGAGTATCCACCTGAGGGCGTGACCGAGTCTTCCTAGGCTAGAATCTTAGGTGGGTGGAATCTCCCCTGGGGCAGGACTTGAGATCTGAGAGTAACCATTAGAGGACTGGGATGAAGATCCTCCTGGGACAAAACATCCATACAGGGGTGGAATTCCCACCCGAGGGTGGGGCTAAGGATCATCTTGGGACAGAAGTTCCATAAAGGGTAAGTTTCCACCAAGGGGTGGGGCCGAGGGCCCTCCCGAGACATAAATTCCAGAAGGGGGCAGAGTCCTCCCCCACCCCCCGCCCCAGGAGGGGCCCAGGGCTCTGGCTCTCACCGTAAGAGTGGTCCAGCAGGGGTTTGGTCAGGTCCGGAAGGAAGCCTTCAGGGGGGTCATAACCCTGACAGACAGCGAAGGCCTCTGTGGGTGGAAGGTGGAGTGAGGGGCGACCGCTAGCCGCACCCCGCAGCGAACGCACGCCTGAGACCGGCACCCGCCTGCCTGGCCCCCCAGCCCCCTGACCTATGCTGGAGTTCCGGCTGCTTCTGGGCTTGGCACACAGCACGCTGGAGAAGAAGACGCGCAGCTGGCTATAGATCAGGGTCACATCCCGGCCTCGGAAGATCTGCAGGGCAAGGGAACAGAGATGAAGGCACGAGGGTGGCCCTGGAGGACCCCGCTTTAGCCCTCGCCAGGTTCTCCAAGGCTTACCTTGGCTACAAAGCAGCCTCCTGGCTTCAACACGTGTGTAGCAATGTTGAGAGCCTGTGGGCAGGACAAACGGCTAAGGCAGAGGTGGAGACAGGCACGAGGGGTCCAAACTGAGGCAGGGGCAGCCAAGGTTACCAAGGTTACTCACGGCTAGGAGGAGCTGGGCCTGCATATACTCATCAACATCATGGAGGCCAGTTACTGCGGCAAGAGGAACAGCATTAGGGGGGGCCATCCGGTTCTGGCTAGCTCCTTGTCCCAGACAGGTCGGGATGCTACAAACATTTTCCAGGCTCTCTTACTACTAAGGTTCTGCGTGCAAATTACTATCTGCCAACTGGATGCATGTTCTGGGCTCCTAGCCCTCAGGCACTCATTTTAATTTTCAAAACAACCTTATACACAAGTATCATTGTTATCATTTCTTACCTCCAACCCAAACTGCTCCTCTGAGCGCCTGACTCACAGATCAGACTCTGACACGTCCAAGACCAGACTCCTGACCTTCCTGTTCAAACCTCTCTCCTTACGCCATCTTCCCCGTGCCATCTGATCCTTCCAGTTGTTCCAGCCAGAAACCTTTGTACCGTTGACACCCTCCATTCTCTTCTCACAACCACGTTCAAGCATTAGCAAGTCCTGTCGGCTGTACTTGCACAAAAGCTCCTGGATCAATCCTCTCGCCTCATCTCCGCCACCGCCACCCCGGTCATCGCTCGCCTGGGCTATGCTGTGGCCTCCTCCTCCCGCCCTCGCCCCTCACACAGCTCACAGCAGCCAGAGGGGTCCGGTCACAAGTGGAGTCAGCATGGCCCTCCTCTGCTCACAACCCTCTCATGGTTTTCTCTGAGCTCTCATCTCAGGGAAAAAGCCACAGTGCTCACTGTGGCCCCCACAAGGACCCACACAAGGATCTGCCCCCCGCATCCCGCCACCTCTCTGACCTCCCGTCCTACCACTCCCCCCTCGCTCACTCTGATCCAAACACACTGATATCCTCGCGGTTCCTCACACATGCCAAACACCCTCCCACCTCAGGGCCTTTGCACTGGCTGGTCCCTTTGCCTGCACGGTTCGTTCTCCAGATATGCCCCTGGCCTACTCCCTCACCTCTTTTAAGTCTTTGTGCTAAGGTCACGGGGGCCTTCCCATCCACTTTACTTAAAATGCCAACAGGTACTCCCTGTCTCCTTCTCCTTTCCACTGATTTTCCTCATGGTACCTATCATCTCTTCGCATGCTATGTGACTCCATCATTTGTTTCTTTTCCCTCTGCTCCCACTAGAACGTCAGGTCTGTGAGGTCAGATTAGTAGAATTTTATTCACAAATGTTTTCCCCACTTGTAGAACAGTACCCGACACACAACAGGTGCTTGATAAATGTGCACCGAGTGAAAGGCTGACTGGAAAACAGGAATGAGCAGCACCACAGAAAGAGAGAGTTGCAGATGAGAGGTGAGCAAAGGGAAAGGTAGATAGCAGCCAGACCGAAGTGGCAGGGTACGGAGACGGAGGGGACAGAAGCAGAGATCAGGAAGCAGGGGCAGGGAGAAACTGCTAGATGTGGGACAGGTGAGGGACAGCTGAGAGCAGAGGGGAGGCAGGGAGTAGCTGAAGTGGTGAAAGAAGCCAACAGGGGGCGCCTGGGTGGCTCAGTCGGTTCAGTGTCCGACTCTTGATTTCGGCTCAGGTCATGACTTCAGGGTCGTGAGATCGAGCCCCGCGCCACGTGCTAGGCGTGCAGCCTGCTTAAGATTCTCCCTTTCCCTCTGCCCCCACCTCTCTTAAAAAAAAAAAAAGGAAATAAAGAGAGAAGCCAGCAGATGTGGGAGCCACAGAGAAGGACGCCCACAGGGCTCCCGCCGGGCCTCCTGACCCCTGCTGCTTACCGTCAGGAGCCCCGTCGCACACCACTAGGTCCGCTGGGCGGCCCTCAAAGTGCTGGATGATCTCCTTGGCAGTGGACAGCTACAGAAGAGAGGGAAGACGAGTGGTCCCGGGCCCCCCCGTCCGCAGCCCTCTAACCCCGCCTGCCCAGGGCCCTAGCCAGCAACCCTGGGGCAGCCAAACCCTCAGGCTTCACTGGTCTAACACTGGGTTCCATCTCTGGGGACCCAGTCCCATCATTTCTGGCTGGCTGAAATGATGACCGGCTGGTTCTGTTTCTCCACTGTGACACTCTGTCTTTCTCTTCCACTCTCCGTAGCTGCCAGGTTTGGAGGGGCTCTCACCCGGGATACACCCCAACACCCCCAACCACGCTCTTACCTGGGTGATGTCCCCTTGGATCTGTAACACACCTGGTAATGGAGCCATAGCCTGAAGGTCCACGGCCACCACATGGCCAGAACCCTGGCCCCTGTGGACAACATGGCCCACGTCAGCCCAGTTGTCACTCCTGACTCATCCCTGACCTGGCCTGCCCTCCCAGCTGCCCCATCTGGGAGCCCACACTCACCCAATTTTCTGGCTCAGCACCTGGCTCCAGCTGCCCGGGGCTGCGCACAGGTCAACTGCCCGTGTCACACCTGAGCACACACAGGGACATGCAGTGGTCAGTTGCACCCACCTCTCCAACCCTGAGCCCTGCAAAGGTCACCCCTCTCCCCTGGGGGAGCACCCACATCTCTCCGTGCCCAACTCCTTCCAAGTCACCTGCCCCTCTTCCTGCCCCATCCCTGCCCCGCAGACCCTCCAAGTCAGCCCACCTACCACAGGAAGCTCTGCCGACATGGCCCACTTGTCTATTCCCTTTGCCCACCCCATCCCCCGGTGACTCGCCCGCCAGGTGGGGACCTTGGAAGAGGTGGAATTCCTCGTCAAGTTGTAGCAGCTTGAAGGCACTGCGGGCACGCCAGCCATTCTCCTTGGCCAGGCGGTAGTAGACATCCCGCTTGTCCTTTGATGTCCGTCCCATCTCACACGCTGTCTGCCCAGGGACCTGCCAACAGTAAGCTGATGCTGCCCTGTATCAGTAACTGGGGGAGTGGGCTACCATCTATGTCTGCAGGGCAGTGAGAACCACACAAACCGCCCCAGGACCCCCAGGACAGCTCACTCCGCAGATGGGGAAAGTGGAGCCCAGTCCCTGACCCCACTGACCTCACAAGGCCGGAGGGACTCCATCACTGAGCACTAAGGCTTCATTGCTCACCCCACAGAACCCGCCCTGCTCACTCCACAGACTCCCCCACTCACCCCCACAGATCCCCAAACCCAACACTTATAGATGACCCATTGCCGACCCTGTGGGCCTCCCACTGCTGCCCACCCATACTCCACACATCAAGCCCCGTGACACTCGCCCACCTCACCCCCATTAAGATCTCACTGACCATCTCCCCAGCTGTCTTCACGGCCCCTAAATTCATACACCCCTATCAGCCTTGCTCTCACCCCCAGTATCCTACTACTACCTCATGGTACTCCTCACCCCCTTAATCTCTCCCCACCCCATTCCCCATTAATAAATGATTAGTCCCCCACTAACTCCTTTATTACTACATCCTTACCAACCTCCATTAATGAGTAGAGGATCATGGCCTATTAGTTCCCCATTAAGCTCTCAATTACTATGATTTATCAGCTCCCATTAACCCAGCCCTCCAACTGATCCCTCATTGATCTCACCGTTAGCCCCCTGTAACCCCTTCATTACCACACATGTTAATCCCTGATGATCACACATCAGTTCGCCCACCTTGCCCCCTCAATAATCACTTGATGATCACACCCCAGCAGCTTACTATTACCCTCTCTTTGCTCACTGTTCCCATTAATTCCTCAGTTATCATGCCATGACTCCCCAAAACCCTTTGACTACAACACACCTACCTCTCATTCACTTTTCCTTGATCATGACTCCCACTGGCTTCAATTATTCCCTCCATAGCTTCACCATTATTCTTTGGATTACTATTGTCCCACCGCTCTTCATTAACTTACTATCATACCTCAGCAGTCCCCCAGGGATCACGCCCCCATCCGCCTCCCACTACCTTCTTTCTAGCTGCCCACTCTACCACCCCTTCATTCATCAATGAACACACCGCTGGCCCCCATGAACATGTTGACTAAAACACTCCTATCAGCCCCCATCGATTCCCGATAGCACGCCCATCAGACCTCCAGTACTTTCATGCGACCCACGCCCCTCTCCCATTAACAGCCCTCTGGCCACGCTCCCGGTCTCGCATCATTACCTCAAAGCCCATGTCCCCACTGGGACCACCAGACCCCATTCAAGGAGGCTCCGCCGGTATCTGAAGCCCTGCGCTGCCCCCCGCCCCCCGTCCACCCCGCACAGCGGTTCCCTTCCAGACAAACCTTGGGTCTGGAGCCCAACCGGCACCAGCCGCCCAGACTACGCGGCTGCAGCACGGAAGGCGAACTTCCCTCCTTCCCTCGCCGGCGGGACAGCGCAGGCGTGCCTCAGCTGTCTCGGCCCGGACCCACGTCCTCCGCGCCCCAGGGCCTACCTTAGCTTTCGGGGTGGGGAGGAGGGGGACGAGGAGACCGGTCCGTGAGCAGCCCGAGCCGCGGCGAGAGCGCAGACCCGCCAGAAATCGTAAGGCTTCAGTTTGTGCTCTTAGTCTGAAAGCCTGACGCGCATGCCTACGGACCCCCGCAGCGTGGCGAGCCTGTCATCGTGGAACGCGAAGGCTCCGGCGCGGCGCGGACCCCACCTGAACGTACAACGTGAGTCCCCGTCATCTTGTGTCGACGTAGTTCCTCTCGCGGACTGCCGATCCCAGCATGCAACGGGCCCGACCCCAGCTGCTGAAGTCGCGCACAAACGTCGCGAGGCGGTCAGAACCGACTCTTCTTTTGTTCCGAGGCTACGATGGCTTTTGCTCCCCGCCCCTCCGTTTTTGGACCGGCGTGTTCACTGGGGACTACATTTCCCAAGACGCAACGGGCACGGCGGAACCCATTCCTTTTACGCGAGCCGCGAAGTGAAATTACAGCTGGCGTCGGGAACGTGAGAGTTAGGAGAATGCGTTAATTAAGTGCGCTGGAGCACCGAAGCCGGTCTGTGGCAAGATGCGGATCCACTTCAGCTCACTGATAGCGCTGCTCGACTTGTACGCTTTCAGAGCTTCAGTTTCTCCCTCTGTAAAATGGGGATAATAAGTAGTATGGCTTCACAGAGTTATTGGGAGGATTTGAATAGGTTAGCTCAGCACAGTGTCTGTCCTTTTGTAATTCTGTGTTCTTCAAACGTTTTTAACTTCGATCCACTGAAAAAGACTGCGTCGCGACCCGGTGCACAAGTAAATATAGTAATGGAAACATTCGTTAAAGCGTTTACCATGTGCCAAGCACCTATTCTAAGTGCTCTGGTAAATGGCTAACAACCGGCTCTTTGGGCGGGGGCTGGGGGCTGGGGGGTGGGGAGGAAGCCCTGATGTCTCACATTTGCCAATTTTCCATGATTTCCATACCATCATCTTGTCAGATTTTAAAATTACCAACGTGTAGTCACGGGACACAGAGTTTGGAAGAGATGCAGGAGTGCACCATTATGTAATATTTCTACCATACCGTTCAAATAGGGGTAAAGGACCTCAAGAGCGTAGAGAATAGTGAAATGTAGTAAAATAATCAGGAAGTGACGAGTTTTGAGTATCCCCTTTTAAATAATCTAATTTATTTTTTGTTAGATTTTATTTATTTATTTGACAGAGAGACACAGCGAGAGAGGGAACACAAGCAGGGGGAGTGGGAGAGGGAGAAGCAGGCTTCCCGCCGAGCAGGGAGCCAGATGCGGGGCTCGATCCCAGGACCCCGGGATCATGACCTGAGCCGAAGGCAGACGCTTAACGACTTGAGCCACCCAGGCGCCCCTTAAATAATCTAATTTATTTAATTGTAAGTTTATATTATTTCATTTTAAATAATAGCTGTTTAACAACTGGTTCGCGAAATTCCTGAAAATTGAACAAGCAGTCTGCAAACCTGTGCGAGGCTCCAGTGCACTGCTGGATTCTTTCCTTGAACTCATTTTAATCCTGATAACAACCATCTGAAGTAGTTTCTGTAACTATCCCCGGTTTATAGATATACAGGGAGGCTATATATTACATTAGGTGTATAAACATATATGCTGCTTAATATGTATGTGATTATATAGAAATATAGTGATGTATAGTATTTATTGGTGTATAGATTATATATTAGTAGGAAATTAAATGAATATAAGTATACTGTTACATGTAAATATAAGAAAAATATAATAATATATTTATGCATTTGTATAGAGTATATATAAAATACACATATCTTATGCATATGACTTTTAAATGTATGTACTGCTATATATAAATATACTGTCATCTATATACATTTACTTACTAAAGTAACTGTACTAAATTAAACATACTATTATATGTGTAAATATATGATGTTATGTCAGGTGGTGATAAAAGCTATGAAGAATAACAAAGTAGGGTGAAAGGGATGGAGAGTAACAGAGGGGTTGAGTTGCTTTTATTTTATTTTTTTAAAAATTATTTATTTATTTGAGAGAGAGAGTGCGGCGCACGAGCAGGGGGAAGGGAAAAAGGAGGGGGGAGAAGCAGACTCCCAGCAAAGCAGGGAGCCCTAGGCGGGGCTCGATCCCAGGACCCCGGGATCATGACCCCAGCCGAAGGCAGACGTTTAACCGACTGAGCCACCCAGGCGCCCCTGAGTTGCTCTTTTAGACAGCGTAGTCAGGGAAGACTCCTCTGAGGAGGTGGCATTTGAGCTGCGACCTAAAGGGAAACGCACCCTAGGAATATTTGGAGGAAGAGCATTCGAGGCACAGGCAACACCAGGTGCAAAGACCCTGAAGTGAGAACAAGCTTGGTGAGTATTCAAAGAACTGCAAGGATTGATTCATCATTCCTTAGAAATACTGAGCTTCACTAGGCAGGAATTTTGTTCTGTCTTGTTCGCTGCTGCCTCCCGGCTCTAGAACAGGGCCCGGCACACAGGTGGCATTCAGTAGACATATGTTGAATCCGCCCTTTTGTTGCTTTGCTCCTTTATTCTTTCCTCAGTGGTGCGTTCTGCATTTATGCGGGGGCCCTGGGAGGTGTAGACAGACGGGCAGAGACAGGAAGAGAAGCACTTCCCAGAGGAGTCCCATAGAGCCGGGGAGGAAGCAAGAGCTGATCAGCAGCGCTCCAGGGCCTTGTGGGGGGCGGTGGGAACACGGCTCCCCTGCGGAGGTGAGCAAGGGTGAGAAAGCAAGGGTTCAAGTCACCTGGCCGCTCGCTGCTCCACAGAGGGGAGGGGGTGCCAGGCATTGGGGGCCCATGTTCACCCTGTGGGATGCTTCCCACGTCCTGTTTTCTTGCCTCTCACAAAGAGGATGTTTAATTTTTTTGCAAAGCAACTTGCTTCCTCCAGCAGGGCTGGGGGACTTGGGGGACGGGATCCAGGCTCTGAACTCCCCAGGCTTTTCCCGAAGTAGGGTGTCGGCCTGCAGCTCCCACCCGGCACCCCACTGAGTGTAAAGGTGTCCTCCCTCAGCCTCCTGAAGAGGTCAAGGCGCGGGGAGCTGCCAGGCCAGCTCAGTACCGCGGAGGGCATCTTACCGGGGGAGGGAAAGACGGGGGTGGTCCAGGTGCAGGGGACCAGACACAGACTCAAAAAGCCTTGCTGCCCAGGGGCTGCTTTGAGGGACGGAAGAGTCTCTCAGCGGGGAGCCTGCATGAAAGGAGAGATTAGAATCCTAAATGGAGCCCAGTCGGGGGTTGCTTTCACAGGCGGAGAAGAATTCATTAATTCCTTTCACAAATATGTTATTGAGCAATTATGGTGGGTCAGGCATTGTTCTAAGTGCTTTACCTGTATTAATTCATTCAGTCTTCCCAGGGCCCTAAGAGTTTGATGTTATTCTGCCCCGGGGAAAGCGGAGACCCCGAGGTTTCAGAACTTGCCCCAGGCCACACAGCTAGTAAGTGGCAGAGCTGGGAAAGCTCACGCTGTTAACTGCTTGGCTCTGTGGCTCCCTCCCTTGAAGGCTGCTGAGCAGTGACCTGTTTTAATGAAAAGCAGGGATCTGCTTATAAGAACCCACAGGAACCCAAACCGACTTCTAATAGACTCGATCGCAATCCCAAATGTCACACAAGCGTCTGCTTTACCGAACCCACAAAAGCCTTAAATGACCCCGCGAAAGGACCTTAACTTCGATGAACTAACAAAGCCTTCTTATCCCTGGCACAGACTCAAGGCCTCGGTCAAGCTTAAAGACATCTGTTCCTTCTAAAGCAAGCTGCCCTCCCTCCGCAGCCAGATTTCACTTTCCCTTTGTTTTTCCTCCTACCAGCATATGTTGAACACTTGCCGTTTGCCCTGAAACTTAGCTAAGCTATGGGGCGCGGGGCTGGATGAGGGCTTGTCCCTCCCCTAGAAGAGGTCACTTGGCAGAAATAAAAATAAAAATGATGATAATAGGACACTCGATACGTGGCATTTATTGAGCACCTGCTGTATGCCTGATGGCCCGGCCCTGGGCAATGCTGGAGGGCCTAGGAAGGCCCTGTGAGGGCAGGGGAATGAATGATCAGGGCAGGAAACTGCTGCTGGGATGTGGTGGGTGGGGGCATCTGTTTTTTTGTCCAAGGTACACTAGTTCTTTGGACAGGACGCTTCATCTTTTCTTGAAATCTAGACACCTGCCTAGCCACCTCTCCCCCTCGCCAGCCCCCCCCGCCCCCCAACACGCATACCATAGCTATGTAGGCCAAGGCCTCTGCCGACAGGTGTCTCTTTCCCTGGCTGGTCTGTAGCACAGATGTGTAATGGCTCGGGGGCGGGGGGCGGGCGGGGAAGGTGGAATATGAGAGGAGAGAGACAGCAGAATAGGCTGGGATAGACAAGGGAAGTGTGTGTGTGTGTGTGTGTGTGTGTGTGTGTGTGTTTGGATATCCTCGGTGTATCTCATCTGCCTGTACATGTTCTCAGCCTCAAACACACACATGTGAGCTCCACCCACATCGTGCTGTGTAGCTTACCTCGCTGTATCTTGTATCTATGACCGCCTGGCCAACTCGTGTGTTTTACCTGTGGCCCCTGCATGCCTTGCTGAGGTCTGCTTCTGCAGTTCATCTGCATGGGGTTGCGTGTGTATGTCCCTGGGGCGTTTCTGTGTCTCCTTTGTAACGCTCATGGGTGCCGAGTGTGTTTATGTGTCTCGCCCGGACGTGCGTGTCTCTTGTGTCCGTGTGTCTTTCTTCTCTGCCGCCGTATTTGTGTCTGGTTGTGGTGAGCGACTGTGTGTGCGCGCCCTATGGGTGTTTCTCTTGGGGCCACTGTATGGGTCCTATCTGGTTCCTTTGTTTCCTCTTCATGTTCCTTTGAGATGTAGTTTCTGGATTTCCTCTTCATCCCGATAGTTCAGTGTCCTCTCCGCATCCCTGCCTTTCCTGTCCACGCGCCTGTATTTATTGTGAATTTACAACGCGCTCCCTGCACGTTTCTTCTGACTTGATTTGCGAACGGCTGTCTGTGTTCATGGCTGTGCGCAGCTGTCTGCGTGACCGGGATGGTGTGTGGGTGTGTGACGGCAGCTTCTTTGTACGGTCGTGCCTGCCCGTGAATGCCCCTCTCTGTGACGAGAGAGCCCTGTGTGGTCACCCGGGGTCACGAGTTCACACGTGAGTTCGCATGCACAGAGGTATCATCATAGAGCCTGAATCTGGACATGGGCCTTCAGGATTGTCTGAAGCTGGAATCATCTGTACGAGAGACACTGTTCCCCACCCCCCGCCGCCGCACCCCCGTCTGATGTCGACAGCTGTGTGAAGTCCTATTCGTGTGCTCCCTGGGGTAGGGCTGCCAAGTCTGTGCGTGATGATATCTGTGAGTCTGGAGTGGCTGGAAATCAGCGTGGGCCTGCCCTGTGTCCATGTGTGGGTGATGATACCTTGTCGTGGCAGGTCATTTGGTGCAGCTGTGAGCATGTGAGTGTACCAAGGCCTGGGCGCCCCAGGTGCAGTCTCTGTGTGTTCATCTGTCAGCCTATATTCTCTGTGTGCGGCTGTGGGTCTGTGCGCAAGTGCGCACTTCTGCGGGCGGTGGTGGGTCGGCCTCCGATTCTGAGCCCTGGATGGGGTTGTAATCCCTGAGCGCGCAGGAGGCTCTCTCCTGCTGGGGGGAAGTAAACGCCCCGTCCCTTACCCTCCTCCGACTGACTGCGGGTAGGGTGGGGGCATCTAGGCCAGCTTTGAAGCCCCAGCCAGCCCCTGGCCTTTCCGGGAATTCTCTGCTCCCCGAGGCGGGGGGGGGGGGGGGGGGGGGGGGC